>NW_026442114.1:0-1200000 GCF_026898425.1 Galleria mellonella
ACTACTATTTGATGCGCAACAATGAACAAGCGAAGGCTACAGACCGACGTACTAACCAGGGTTGTCAAATTGTTTAAAATTAAATTTATTAAAATTGTATTATTTTTATATAATTAAAATATTATAAAAAAAAAACAAAAGTAAATTGAACTGCAGAAGTTCACAATGATTTTAAGTTCACGACCCTTATTATAATGTGAAAGAGACTTGTTACTTCTGAGGCGCTACTTTAACTATTTAACCAATTGTTATGAAATTTGCTATACACATAGTGATTAGGATAGAGAAGTATACAGGCTACTATTTTTTTTATTACAGTTATGCGAAATAGATTTCACATGCAGTCAATTTTATATAATAGACAATACAACTCTGTCGCGAAAGCCTACGTCAATATTTTTTTTTAAATATACTATTCGCATGATGGGACATCCCTAAGCTTAATACGTGTCATATTTGTATGCTACATTTACGTTCACATTGTGTCTACGGAAATCTATATTAGCTATACTGTTTATTAGTATACTCGTAGAAACGATCAACAATGTGTAAAATGAAAAGCAGAACTGTATAGTTTCTTATTGTATTGAAACATACAGAATGATCGTTGAAATTTCGGTTCTATTTGAAATATTATTTCAAAATGTTTCGTTAGTATTGAAATAACTAATAATGTGTGAAATGAAACGCAAAACTTCTTTATAGTCTATTATTGTATTGAGAAATACCGAATGAACCGATGATCGTTGAGATTCTAATTCTATTTGAAAAGTTATTTCAAATATTTTTTTAGTATAAAAACGATTAACAATGTGTGAAATGAAAGGCAGAACTCCTATATTGCATATTATTATATTGAGACATACTGAATTAACTGTGATTGTTGAGATTCTGATTCTACTTTAAATATTATTTCAGAATTTTTCCTTAGTATAAAAACAGTCAACAACGTGCGAAATAAAACTCAGAGCTCACCATAATCTAGCGTTAATCGAAACTTTTGTTCTATTTATAACATTATATTTATTACTAACTTACTTTTTTTTTATTTATTTATTGTACAATAATAATATATAAAAACGTGACAAATATGACAGAGATAAGCAAATGTACAAAGGTGAGCTTAACTCTCAAACGGAGGTTTAAGTTTCTTCAGGATCGGCAACGCGCGCGTAATACCCCTCGTATTGCGTATTATATGCAAGCGTTCATAGGCTACGGTAACCGTTTACCATCGGGTGGGCCGTATACTTGTTTGCCACCTCAGTGGTATAAAAAAGAGATCTTATTGAAAATAACACATGTTATTTTAAGTATCTGAAGTAAATTATGAGTTTATTATGACGTTATATAAAATAAAAATAATTGATTACGTTGTATTTGACCTATTTTATACCTCTACGGTTTTAATATACATAGAGGGCTGAGCAAATATATTTACACTTGATATCAAATAAAATATCACATCTTGGAACCAAACTCGCGTAAAAGCCGAAATTATATCCTTGACAGACGAATGGAGGTATTTAATGGCTTGTATGTACGGTATTTGCTGTGTGGGATCGGTATAGAATAGGCTACCCCTTCTTTTGCTGTGGGTGTAATAAGAGGCGACTAAGGAAGTGTGGGAGATGGGCAGCAGCGTCCCTCTTAAAACATCTCCAAAGCCTAACTACAGTTACTAATCCGCCTACCAAACGTGGCAACTAGTAACATAACTCCCCAAGGGGGAGGCTTATGTTCAGCAATGGATAGTTAAAGGCTGATATGACGATGAGGATGATACACGGTATATTGTATAAAAAATACAAGCAATATACGAAATTTGTTTACAAAAACCTGTATAAGTAGTTAAAATTATTAAATGTGTAATTAAAATAAAACTAGAACTTTGCCTGTACAAATTTATACATTTATATTTGATGGCAAATAATATATTGTATCAATATATAAAGTTCATATAATTCTGTAAGCTAGTAAGTTTCTTGGCGCTAAAAATTTGTGAATGAAATTATCTGTGTTTCTACATGGGTAAAAAACAAAATAAAGTTACTTAATCTATTTAAAAAAAAACCTTGCAACTATATATGAGTAATTAATAAAATCCGATGGAATCTACGTAAGAAGTGATCAAAAATATTTACTTTTAATATTAAATATCGTATCATTGGATCAAGATCGCGTAAAATTCATAATCATGTACTTGGCGGCAAAATGAATGAATGGAGTTATCTGTGGTCTACATGGGTGGTAAGTTTTATGACAAAATCAAGTGATACTACGTAATCTATCTACAAAGATCTATGAAACGATATCACAACCTGATAATATCTATGTTATGAAATTAATCAGCGGTCTATGAAGATATCAAAATAAAAGAACGCATTATTGAATATATTAAGTTTACGTAAAAAAAAATCATATCTTTGGTGGCAAAATGAGCGATAGAAATTACCTATTGTTCTACATGAACGAAATGTATTATTGTGTGCAAAGATTTTTTTGGATTGCGTTAAATTTACACTTGATATCAAATTAAATATTGTAATACTGATTTAAGTTCGCGTAAAACCATAATTGTATCTTTAGTAGTAAAATAAATGAATGAAGAATTTATTGTCTACATGGGTGGTACATTTTATGAGAAAACAAGTAAAGTGCCTAGAAAAATCAATGTGACTGATAGAATTTTGTGCTGCGATAAAATTACGGTAATTAGATTAATCAGAGGGCTGTGTAAATGTAATGGATGAATGCCTCCAACACGGTGTAATAAATAACGAGTACGTAACGAATACTGGAGATAAGAATTCATATGTAAATGTCAACTTCTATCCTGTAACAATAGAGCAGTGGTTTGGGACACGTGCTGGGCAGAAAAATGTGAGTTGTATATTAAAAATCACGGTTTTGAATCCAATAAATTTCCATCAGTTATTTAATTCAAAATTAAAATATTGGTAATTCAGATTTAATTGAAAAATAATTGGACTAACTATAATGTATTTTTTTCAAGAATATTCGGTTTTTTTCGAGGTCATCTGGAATTTAATGGAATTGAAAAAATAAACGTAAATAAATTCCTTTTTATTAAATATTATCGTAATCGATAAATAATAGTATATTTAATTTATAGAATCAATTTAGTATAAAAAAGAATATTATAATTTGTGAACAAAAATACTGAAAAACTATGTCAGGTTTTTAAGGAAAAGTATATAAAATAAAGTTGTTTTAAAGTTTTATGACGGAAAAAAGTTAGTTTTAATTAATTCCACCATCAAAATACTACATTTCTGGCAATGAATAAAATAATAAATAAATAAATATTTCGTGTATTTATATAGAATGTCAGTACCAGTTAAATTATAATTTCAGAAAGTTAATTGTGGCAATCTGTATTTGGAATATGAATATTGACATAACTGCCAAAATTGACATTGATTCAGGTTATTTCAGGAATGTAATATTAATATACCAAAACCTAGATCAATATATCAAATATATTACATATTATATAAATATATATAACGCAGTCGTTATAAAACATTGTTTGTATTTAAGTGAATATTTAACTAAAATTAAAATGACAATTAATAGAGTGAGACGGTATTTCACGTCGAGAGACCGCTTGAAATTGTATAAAGCTCAAGTCAGGCTACATATGGAATACTGTTCTTACCTATGATCTAGAGCGCCACAGTACCAGCTCTTTCCGTTAGACCGCATTCAAAATCAGGAGGCTCGAATTAAAGATGATCAGCGCCTTACTGTTCGACTCGACCCACTGAAACTGCGTAGAGATTTTGCATCTCTGCGCATCTTTTACCGAATTTATCATGGGGAGTGCTCTGAGGAATTGTTCGGATTGATACCTGCTGCTGATTTTCACCACCCTCAGTTAAGCTTTGGTGATGTTTTAAAAGGAACACTGCTGCCCATCCCTCGTCCATTTAGTTTCCTTAGTCGCTTCTTACGACATCCACAGGGAAGGAAGAGGTGGCCCAACTATACCAAGATCACATGACAAGAACTGTTTGAGAAGCTTATAAAAATATAATCAGAATGTAGGAATTTAATTAAGAATTTAAGTTCTGTGCTTACATTCATATTTTCAAAGGGATTTTTATTAAAGCCACTTATTAATTTGTTATAGGATGGTCCGAGCGAGTTCCTTGTTGGCTAGCTGCGTGCTCTTCGCGCTGCTTCTAGTCCTACCCGCAGCGGCTTACCCCAGGTAGTAGTACCTTACCTGTTAAGTGAATTTAAAAGGCCTTTTTAAAAGGCCGGCAGCACATTCGTAATTCCTCTGGTGTCGCGAGTGCTCACGAACGGCGGTAGTCACTAGTAAGTAAGCACGTAAGCTGTATGCTCATTTACCCTCGTGTGAAAAAAAAAGATCTGGAGAGAGATTTCATTTTATGCAATTTGAAATAGCGACGAGCTGATAGCTGGCATCATGGAAAATAGTAACTGTCATCTATAGATATGAACAGCAAAATGGATGTCACAAAGTATAATGTGCTACCCATGGTACTCCTCATGAGTTAAGTTTAGGACTAAGATTTTTTATTACTCCATACCTTGTAATTTCAGTGCCATATCCCTTTCTTCAAATCCTTCAAATCTTAGAGAGAAATAATACACACACACATATATAACCACGCCTGACTCTTGTTATATCATTGCTTCATCCACTTCCATAACTCCTCACAAGCATGGATTCACAATTCTTCCGAATTCAAAATTTTGCAAGCAAAACCCTTGATTCTGATACAATAGGTTAATCTCAGTAACCGCAATAGCTGTATCCAAGCATCCTTTTTTTTCTACATTATCTTTCGTTATTCTTTCATCTGACATTTTTCCACACGCCTGACCCTCCGTAGACACTATAACAATAAACAATACTGCAAATAATAAAAATGTATATTTATTTCACTTCAGTTCAAACAACTACTACCGTGACGAGGGTACGTATGAACCAGAAGAAATCATGGACATGATGAACCGCCTCAGAAACCTCATTCAGATGGAACGAAAAATGGAAAAGTAAGTGTCACACTAAATATTTATTCTCGTGTCTCTATTAGTTGATTATAATCATTATGAATTCATTCTGAAATAATCAAAAATATATAATAAATACAATATAAATTTATTGGTATTAAAAATATCATTTTGATCTTACGAAATATTGATAAACTGTTTGATCTTAAAAGCTAAGTAAAAATAGAACATTTTTCGAAGTTATCGAATTCTTATAAAGTATATTACTACATGATAAAATTTAAATAATCATCAAAATATATCATTTAATTAAACTTAGATCTATTTTTGTTAAATAGCTAAATGCAATTAAAAATAAATTAGAATGTGTACTATTTCATCAGTAATAGGAACATCTCAATCTCTTTAAAATCATGTATCCAGTGATGACAAAATGATTTCATTTTTTGCAATCTACCCTAAGAACTCTTTTGATTGTTTCAAAAGGAATAGAAACTTCATGTGGTTTTGCATGACTTTTGATTAATAATTTCCCTGTTCCACTAAGTTCAATTATACAGTTGATCACTTATTGGAACAGCAAAATTAAAAAGTTTAAAAAATTGTGTGTTCTATAATTATTTGTGTTTCAGATACATTTTTTATACACTTATTAATTCCTAGTACTCATATTTTATATGCCATAGTATTGTCCAAATATTTATAATTAACTTAGAACATATTCCAAGTTCACAGTAACTTTTGTTTTTACTGTATTTTATTTGCAACATTTTTGTATAGCATCTAACAATCTAAGTTGTTTATAAATATTATTAGTATATTCTTGTCTTAGATTGGGCTCAGATATTTCCTTGTTCCATTTGTGATGCTAATGGTTTTCAATTTATTCTCCGTCGTTTCCTCAAGATAACAAACTACTCATATCTAATTTAACCTGCTATATCTTACTTATTCATAATTTACCAACTTTAAGTCTTTTATTCTCAAAGGATGCATTCGTAGATTCTATATTTCAAAGTGATATTAATTTTTCAAGAAAATAATTTCAAATGTGAAATGCTGTTTGAACTTTTCATGAAATATCCTTAATACCTATTCGGAAATCAAATGAATTTAAAATGGAAATATGTTTGTTTCTTTAAAAACAATTACATATTTAAATATTATTTGAGGAAGGATTACTTATGTGTTGTAAAAATATATTTCTTGACGATATACCTACTTAGTAGAATTTATAATAACTTTTTAGAAAACACTTCAGAATTTCGTATAAATTATATTATATTATGAAATTCGGTAACAAGATAAAATTTACTATACCTAAATTATGTTTGTTATTTTAAATATATGAATTCACATTATTATTAACTTCATTTACTTGTTATCTGTTTATGTAATATCTTTTGTCTTTTTTCAGCTTTAGAGATGGCATTTCTAGGTATGTCTTAACCGAAATATTTAAACACTTTTCAATAATTCATACTAATATTTTAGCTTAGCAATTAGTATATACATAATTCCGTATGAAATGAAATTTAAAATTTTCTCGAAATATCCGCAATAACTACAAATTTGAATATTATTTTAGGGTTACTTCTCTGTTATATTTTTTCCTTACGATATACCTACTTGGTATAATCAAACATAACTTTTTACAAAATATATCAGAATTTTTATCAAAATAGTTTATTTTATCAAACTCGGTAATAAGTTATAATTGACTACTATATGTAAATTATGTTTGTTATTTTGAGTATATGAATTTATATTATTATAAACTTCATTTACTTGTGATCTGTTTATGTAATATGTTTTGTCTCTTTTCAGCTTTAATGATGCCATTACTAGGTATGTCTTGATCGTAATATTTAAATGCTTCAAAATAATCCATACTAATATTTAGTTTAGCGATTAGTATATACATAATCATTAAATTGTTGGAATTTCTGTTAATAAATATAAAAATATAAACATATATATTTTATATATATATATATATATATATATATATATATATATATATATATATATATATATATATATATATATTGGCTTACAATTTATGTCACATTTTTTGATAAATAGAATAATCGTTTCAGAATTTCATTCTAAGATGTAATTGCTTATGCATATCTATACATTTAGAACTCCCTTTAAAATTAGTCTGAACTTTTTAAGTCTCTGTTTTATGCAGATTAAAAAGGGCCTTTAATGTTTTTTCATACATATTCACTAAGATTTTTTCATGAAATCATGCAAATCTGACCTCAGTGAGACCGTTCGCTTTGAAACGAGACGTTCTAAAATTGTTTTGAAATTGCTTGTTTGCTTGCGTAGATGGTTATTCTAAGGTGTAGCATAACATGGTGTCGTTGCATAACCTTGTGTCAATATGCATATATAAGTACAACATTTATTTTCATATATTCATGATATGTTTGCACTTTTTTTAAGACAACAGTCCTTAGTTTTGTATAATATTTTAAGGTATTATTATGCACATTTTTATTAAAATAATTACTTATTTTTGATAGACAGATGAATGTTTTTTTTTTTTTTAATATTATTAACTTACTTTTTTGTCTGCTATTTTGTATGCATAGATGGAGGAAAGCTAATAAAATATATCATTCTAAATTCCGGAATACAACTGCGAAAATCGCGTCCAATTTGATGCAGTAGATATTACGTGATGCTGGAATAAGCATACAGATAGATAGGCAGACAACATTTCTAAAAATATTATTTTGGATTCTATAGCTTTCGTTAAAACCCCTTATATATTTTTTTCTTAAATATCTCCTATGTACAAACATGTTTAGGTTACAGTTTTATTATATTAGAATAGTTAAATATGGATTGACTGCAAGTGTATGTGTTTTTAATATCAATTTTTGGGTATAAATAAGACTCAATCCAGATCAGCTTACATTAAATTCTGATTGTAGTTGAGTTTCGACTCAGAGTTTATAAATAAAAAATATATTTTAAAAAAAGAATACTTTTGCTCAAATGAATTTGTTTCGTTTTTCGTACAAGTAAGTTACGTATGTATCAACGGGGTTAGATCTAGGAACGCACCAGCTGAACAAATATCCAAAAAAGACGTACAATAATTGTAATCTAACATGAAATAAAGGTCGGTAAATGTTTATTCTTACCCAATGCGGTAAAGTAACTAAATCTGACCCCGATTATTAGTAGTTGTACATTTATTTATATTGCATGACTTTTTTATTTAATTGTCAAAATACAAAATACTAGCTACACACAACCATTTTAATAAGTGGCTAATATTACTGGTGGCACAATAAATATTGTTTTACATATATATTACTTTTTGCTTTATTTCTACTGACTTCAAAAAAACAAGCATCTTAATTTGGTTGTATTATTTATCAGCCATAAACCGATTTGGAAAACTATTTTTTTATTATCTAAAGTAGAATATCCTACTTACAGATTTGTTCCATAAGAATTTTTATCACAATCGGTTCAGTTGTTTAGTTTTTAAATTAAAATAACTGATTGTTTTCTCCAATTGAAGACCATTTTGTGGAACACAATTGTTTATTGAATTCTTACGTATATATCTACCATTGACATATACATACACACATATATATATATACATATATTTAAAACATGTATTTACACACATAAAAATGTATATTCAATTTAAAACAAGTTACGAGCGATTAGCGATTTCTTTTTAATTTCTACTACAGAACATAACAGGATAATTAAAGAAATACTTTAAAACACCAAATAAGTCGGATAATAATAACATTCTGCATAGCATTTATAAATTTATTAAAATACATTTTATGCAATTTTTTTAATCATTTTCCTAATATTGAAATGAACTAAGTTTATTTACAATCTTAAAATTAATAACATAGTAACATAGCCACGTAGGTTTTGCACCTGTTTAATTGCCTTAAGCGATATAGGCGTGCGGCGAATTTTATATTAATATAATGATAGGATTTTATATTATTTAATTTATCATTACGTATTAAAAATTGATATTGTCACATTACTATACATCATGTCACTAATATAACTTATACAGTATAAGTTATACTTGAAATGACAATATAGAAAAACAGTAATAAAAGTTTTTCAATACAATAGTTTAGTTTCTTTTACAATATTTTGTAAGCAACGATAACTGCTGAGTTTGCCTCGTCATTTCTTCACTACAATGGTATTATTATAAAGCTTATTGCATTTACATAAAGAATCCGGATACAACCCGACCGGGTCGCTAAATCTTCGAGCAAAACCCGGATATAATTTGGCAAGCATTTTTCTAAGAGTTGATTTACGTATCTATAACTTATGATATAATCTTACAGCTGTCTTATGAATGTTTCTACAAAACGTATTTGTTATTTTTATTCAACAATAAAAAAAATAGATACTCTGGTAGTTACTGTTATAGGATGTTTTTTCAATAAGTAACATATATATCAACCAGGTAAATGCAGGCGCCTAGTGGGGAAAATTCTTAGAATGGCAAAAAAAAGCATAAGAATTTGACCGGCACTTGGCTAATCAAAAGACACAAAATTTGTTTTTGTGTGGAGCGGCTTAATTACTTGATCAGGAACCGTATATGATGAGATAAATAATTAAAAATAAAACTCTCACTCCTATTAATTGCACCAAACGTTTTCCATTTATTACTTTTAGCTACAAATATTTGCTTTTATGTTTCATTTTATCTGTTATACATAGATATGTGCTGTACATTAAAAACCTTTAGCTTTTCGTGTTGTGTATGAGACAAGATTTAAGATTATAATAATATTGCATGATATTAGTAGATATTGTTACGTATTTTAGTAATAACAACTTAGTATCCAGTTTGTAATATATCTAACTTATTAAACCATTCTTAACCGCCGTTCCAATTTGGAAACACTTAACCATTGCGGGTAGGTGAAAAAAATATTGACCATAACAAAAATTATGTTACTCTATTCCATAATCGATGGTATGTTAGTTGAAGATATAAAAATTATTTTGTATAAAAACTGTAAAATTTTTCGTTTTATTTGAGTGAAATTTGTTAAAATATGAAGTAGGGAAGTAAATGTTCTTTTTTGCAACTATTATATTATATGGGTAATGGATGACCTGATTATGATCTACGTTATTACTAATTTAGTAAATAATAAAACATATGCAAATATTTTAAAGAAATTATACTAAATATGTAAAATTCCAAATGGATTGGTGTGTTGTATTGGCATTGGTGTGATTGGCAATTTGAATGCAGCGGCCACGAGTAAACTAAAATAATTTACGTTTGGAATATCAAGATAAATACAAAATGAAATTTACGTGACACCTTATACTTATCAGGGATTAGAGGAAGTTATAAATGCGATACTGAACAATAATGATGATGATTTGAACCATTATTTAATAAAATCCTGCCATTGGTGCTAGCCAAAGCAGTTTAGCAGTATTTTGAAAGAGATTTTAAATACTATCAAGTTTACCAAAAAGATCCCTGGAAATGTAGAGATATATTTTATAAATTATGTAATTAATAACAGTGATGATGAGTTACTATCTGCTAAAAGAATGTGATTGAACTCACAATAATGTCACCACAATCCAAAGAGTCTAGAAGAACTCGCTAGTCTTACGCCGGCAATTATTGTAGGTTTACTATTCAAATAAAATTAAAATATTCTTCATAAATATCCATTTAGAAAGAAAGAAAGTGCATAAGGACTTAAAAATGAAGCTAATGGCTAAGTAGATAGAAATATGATAATTAGAGGTGCCCTATACACGAATAGCACCATGGTCAGACGCCCCTTTATACGAATGTTGCCATTCTGAAGACTGAAATGTTTTGCCTCAGTACACAGTAATTTGACTTGTGACTTGAAAGATATCTGGAACATTCAGCACCACTGTAGAATTGGCTGATCCGTGACAGAAACTTCTGAAAAATCTTATTCGTGTATTATAGATATAGTATTATGATGATGTCAAGTACGTTATATACGTGAAAATCAATCCCTAAAAATAGCAGACAATGAATCAATTTATTATTTCGGTATAATATAATCATATTTTATATCAAATGATAATTCCAAAGGTAGAAAATTCGTCAATCATCATCTATCAACCGAGATTTTTGGATGTTGCTTACTACTTTATTGATAAATTTTCATAATATGTAAAATGTAATAAGCATAAGTCATTGGGGTAGTAAAAATAAAAAGAAACTATAAAGAAAAATATTGCATTGAAAATTTTCATTGTTGTGGCTACTGTGCTATTTTGGACCCACTCCTATAATTTCCTTGAAATTTAATAAAACATTTTTTCTTATTTTACATTTTTGTACCTATAATTATAAATACATTGAAGAAACTTGGAGCTTCAAATGGGTTATTCGACCCTCTTACCTGTAACCAATACACACGTTCGTATAATTGTATAACCATGGGCGGCGGTAGTCACTTACCATCAGGTGAGCCGCATGCACGTTTGCCCCCTGTGTTGTAAAAAAAATCTTGTTAGCAGATAATTTATAAAACATTTCATTTTGTATAAATGTGACTTCAATCATTAATTACCTACCGAATAAACATATTTTACCATATTTTATATTATCTTATCTTAATAATTAAAAAAAAAAACTGTAACTAGACGATGTCTGTGCATGAAGGATATTTAATGAATAGGATAGAAAGCAATAGATGCCATATAATATTTTTTGAAAATTTTGTGTGTCTGTATGTTTGTTCCGGCATCACTTAAAAACTACCTCACCAAAATGGATGCGATCTTCGTAGACGTGTCCCTTAAGGTCTAACTTACAATCTGATGTTTTATCTTGATACGGCATCTAGAAGTAGAAATTTTGCTAGTTCTAAGGTAGACGCGTACGCAATAGCGAGCAAAAACCTAGTAATTAATAAAATTTGAATAAATAAAACAATTTTCAAATAAGAATCAGATTAGATCTATAAATAAATGGAATAAAATTTAAATACTTATTGTCTAGAACAAAAGAATTTAGTTATATAAACTCAATCGACAATTTTTTTTAATGTAAATTACCATATTTATTTTCGTACTTACTTAACAATCTATGTTATTAAATATGCCTCAAAGTTTTTTTAATAAAAATAAAACTCTATAGTGACTATTCTATTTCACTTCCTATACCGCAATATGCGTTTGATAAATATTTAATATAATTTCATGAAATTTACAGTGAAAAACGTGCTCTCGATCTTGGTCTCAGCCGTGGTTACTCCGGTGCCCTCCAAGCCAAGCATCTGATGGGACTGGCCGCTGCCAACTTCGCTGGTGGCCCCGGCAGGAGGCGACGGGACGGGTTCTAAAGTCTACAATTTAATTAGAGGCATCCTTCAATCATTATGTAGTATCGGCTTAAAAAAAAGCAGTAAATGCCTCATATCATCACCTTTTGGCTGGTTAAATGTACATCCTTGCAGCGAGCAATATTGTTTATTAATTGCTAAAAAAGATGGCCTTTTTTTAGATGCTTTTTAAGCGATTTCCTCAATTTTTTTCATGTAACATCATGTTATAAATTTTATTACAATTGTCTGATTTTGTTAAGCATTACTATATAACATTTTAAATGTCCTACCAATTACTTTAATAGATCTCATATTATTTGACTGATTTTCTTTTAAATATATGACTGATTTAATTATTATATTAAAAGTCTGACTTTATACGCCAAAAACATCAAACCCATTGTCGACATATAAATAATGATATATTTTTCTTAATATAAGACGCTTATAAATAAGTAATTAAATTCTTTCTTAAATAGTATCAGTATTTAGATAACAGTATTAAAATTAAATACACCATGCATATTATAAAATTGTCATAAGGAACGACGTAAAATATCAACGCTT
Organism: Galleria mellonella; assembly: GCF_026898425.1. Classification (NCBI taxonomy): domain Eukaryota; kingdom Metazoa; phylum Arthropoda; class Insecta; order Lepidoptera; family Pyralidae; genus Galleria; species Galleria mellonella. The sequence continues at coordinate 12,942 of NW_026442114.1, forward strand.
AAAATGGAATTAGATTGTACCTAATGATCAGCTATCCGTTCATAAATAAATGTCTATAGACAGTGTTAATATTTCTATGAATGTATGTGAAATTTATCTAGTCTATAGTGAAATAAGTGAAAAGATACCTCCTGTCTAGAGTTTATTGTTAAAAATAAAGAGATATTCATATTAATCTGTGTTTAATTTGTAAACTATGCTTTTTTTAATACTAGGACAGAACATTCATTATTATCATCATACCAGCCTTTAACTGTCCACTGCTGAACATAAGCGTCCCCCTTGGGGGGTTTTGCCAGTAGTTGCCATGCTTGGCAGGCGTATTGGCAACTGCAGTTAGGCTTTATAGATGTTTTAAAAGGCTGCTGTGGTCCCTCGCCCTACCTTAGTCCACTCTGACGACACCCACGGGAAAGGAAGGGGTGGCCTATTCTATACCGGGACCACACGATTGAAATCATCGTGGTTAATTTTTTAATTCATCACGATGGGCTAACTGACTTGCTTTCATCTTCACCCATCATCCTTCACTGGTACTCTGCCAGGATATACCGATAGCACAGACAGGGCAGCCACTTGAATTTCATTTTTGAAAAAATATAATATGCCGGGGACGGAACGACATTGTGAGTCAAAAAAACTATATTAACAACTATTTTTCATATACTTTTTGCCGTTAAAATCTTAATTTTCAATGATAGCATAATAAGAATAATATTACAATACATACATAATGTCTTAGCTTGAAATCAGATCACATTCGTGTTTCAACCGTGAAGCAGCTGTGTTTGCATGACTGTGTTTCGGTTTGAAGGGTGGGATATGGCGTGAATTTACTGGGTACAGAGGAATAACACGTGAGTCCTCAGGAATGGCAACGCATGGGGGGTATCATGGGTGAAACAGTATACTCTGTTATGTCCATGCTACTGCTCATGTCTATAGGTGACGGTTACCACTTTCCATCAGGTGGACCGTCAGCTTGTTTGCCATTCTAAGTTGTATAAAAAAAAAAAAACCTTTTTAATAACCAATTAGAAATATTGAAAATTGTTTAATTGCTCTTCTCTCTTTCTATTCTCTCTCTCTCCCTAATCACACGGTTTCTTACTCTAACTAGAAAGAAGTATGGACTGAAAGACGATGTAGTAACAAAAATCGAAAAAGAAATGTGTTGGTTTGGCCATTTGGAGAGGATGGATGAAAGAAGAATTAGGAAAGAGATTTATCGAGCAAGAATTAATGGAGTGTCGGTAGGGGCCGCCCTAGACTGACGTATGTCGATCAAATAAGTGACGTGCTGAAGAAGGACTAAATTAAAGGTACCAGTAACCGGCAAACGTGTATGAAAAGATTGATGAATGTAGAAGAAGCAAAAGAGGTTTGTTTGAATCGAAGTATTTAGCGTTCCACTGTTTCTGTTTACTCTAATGGGAGACAGGCGTGACAGATATGTAAGTATGTATGATGTTTAATTCATTTTGAGAATTGATAGATAATTGTGACGTTACTACATTGCGGTAAGCTTTGGTATGAAAAAAAATTAAATTCATTTAAATTGACAGACATTTATTGTTTGGTATTATTCAATACATAAATATGTAAGCCAGGACTGCCTCCCATTGGAATAGGCGGAAACAATAAAACGCCAAATGCTTCCATGCAAACAGACTTTCGTTCAATGTATTTATGTATGTACGAATAGGTACTATAGTATTGTAACTATTTATATAAGACTAGCAATCCGACCCGGCTTCGCACGGGTGGGCATTCTTTAGATTGATATAACTTTTTTATTTATGAACCGATTGAAGTAAACTGTAAATGTTAAGTGGAGCAAACCGCATCGCATTAGTGAAAAACGCATTCAAATCGGTTAAGCCGTTTTTGACGTACGGACAAGCAGACAAAAATTCCAAATAAAAATTCTTAAAAAAATCTTAAGAATCCTTTAAAATTCAAGTTACTTAAGTATTGTATTAAGTAATGTATTAACTAATTTATTATTTGATTGCGGTCCAACATGTCGCTTTTTACCTATTAACATGTTTGTAAGTTGTCAACCGTTGAAATGAAACTAAACTGGCCTATTGTAATAAATTCATCATGAATTAACCAATTTGATAATAATTTCAAGGGGAACCACGAGGTTTATTTATTTCTTATTGCATTCCATAATGTGATTGGTTGATAACATTTCAACTTCAATTATGGACCCTGTTGAGCACAACAAGTAGGAGAAAGAAGGACAACCCTTTTGTTTACTTTATAAATAGTTTAAGATTCTGTTGATAAGGCTCTGTTGACATCTGTCAGAACGTATTACTAGCAAAGGGGCTGATGGTCCCCATTATTAACAATCCCTTTCACACAGTGATTACGCGATATAGAAAGGTTTATTTCGACATTCTAATTCATGAGTAGGTATTATTGATCTCGAATTTGTAATATACGAGTATTTGTGGAAAATGTTGGTGAAATGTTTTCTACGTTCATAAGAATTTATCATTGTTTAGATACAATTTGAACATGGGAATAAAGAGACGGATTCATTTATTTTTCGTAGATGCGACATCTACATTTCTTATTGTAAATTATTATGTTCAACATATTAAAAACGCCATCTAATAATAATGTAATGAAATATTTTAAAATGACTCTACTATTGTCACTAGCGCCATCCATTATTTTTTTAGGACACTACGAATGGAAGCATTCTTTTCCAATTAAAGCAAATTTGTTTATCAAACAATTCAGTAGATGTCGACACATGCATCAATCTTTTTTCAATGGGAATTATTCTTCTAAAAATATTTGTTACTCTATTACTACATATTATTATTATAATGTACTATTATTATAAAAATAACGATACTAACACGAAAAATAAAATATAAACATACGACATGTTATGTAACAGTTTGTATGTGTAGTACCTAGTTACATATTGTTCTAATTTTGGAAATACTGCAAAGCACAAATAGATTTGGTATAATGATTTAAAACACCTATACTGTAATTGTAAAAGAGATTTTTTTTTTAAGAAATTTATTATTATATTTTTTATTTCAATTAGAATTTTATTTATTTTAATAGATAGAGATTAAATTTTTAAGACCGTAAAATATCTCCCATATGGTCTAGTGGCTAGGATACCTGGCTTTCACCCAGGAGGCTCGGGTTCGATTCCCGGTATGGGAAAGTCCCATTTTGCGCAAATTAACTTATTTTTGTTTTATAAAGGGTTCCTGTGTTTAAAGCATATACACTGCCTCTAAACCATGAAGGTGACATGACAAAAATGAAGTAACTAGTCCAATTTATCCAATAACAATAACAATCTATACACAGTTTCTTAGCCTTCAAATGTTCTAATCTAAAAGCAGGGGAGATTCCAAGTTAAAATGGATAGTAGGTACCTGTGTTTAACGATGCTTGTGTTTGTTCACATGGTTGCCTTTAGATTTTTCAACATGGCCGAACCTACAGATACTATTAATAGTCCGCTGTTGTTACTATTTTGGTCTACACAAAGGGATTGGAACTGGTATTTACAATACTAGTAGTTTTACTTAAATAACAGAATAATTTACGTCGTTTGGCGTGTATTTTATTTTTAAATCGACTTGGCAATAAAGAGTTTTTATTACCTGTAGACAATAGAGTAGAAAATTTTGAGATATTGTGTATTTGATATATATACACAGTATTTAATCTAAGGGAAAAGGGTGGAAAGGGATTGTTAGTAATGGAGACTGAGAATCCCATTGCTAGCAATATACCCAACCAGGTCGACCTCCTCGCGGTTCCCCCTGGAAACTATCATGGTTAATTCCTGATAAATTCATCATGAGGGGCTAACTGGCCTGTTTTCATTCTCATCTATCACCCTTCACTGGTGCTCCGCCAGCGTATTCCGTTAGCGCAGGCGGGGTTACCATACCATTTTCACCCATCAAAAAAAATCTAAGGGAAAATTTATATTAATTGATAGATTACTATTATTCATAATCTTTAAAGAAATATTTTTTTTGTGTAAAACTATAGATATTCAGTATTTCTTAATACGTCAAACAATGTGTATATTAAACGCGTGAGCGAATATCATAAATTCCTTGGTATTTTAAGATTTCATGACTTAATTATTTATAATAGTTTGTTTATTTATTAAATACAAACAGTGGCGTAACTATACCATCTGAGGCCCGTGGTAAATTTATCGGATGGGGCCCTCTCTTTATCTAAAAAAGCTCGATGTTTTAGTTTCAATTTGGGATTGACCCCTTTCAATGACTTCAAAAAGAAGCAGATTCTCAATTCGGTTGTATTTTTTATGTTTGTTACCTCATAACTCCGTCAGTTTTAAACTAGTTGATTTTTTTTTTATTTACCTTCTGTCTTAGATTATATAGATATAGTGTCTCCATACAAATGCTTCGAGAAAAGCGGGTCAACTTTTTTATATAGTTTTGCGTGATAAATAATTATGAGTGATTCCTTTATAACTTTTGGTATTTATTGTATTAGAAATTCTGCACCTTTTTATTGCGTAGAAACTTGCTACATATACTTACGGAAACAATGTATGTTGAAGTACCTATATTAAATTATTTAATAAATAAAGTGAATTTCTACGCATTAAAAATAAAAACAACTAAATCAGCTAATTTGACAATTAGCTGACAAAAAGTTAACTCGTTTTTGAGGCTCGATGCTCTATCTATTTAATCTATCTCATGGATATACTAACAGATTGTTCCTATAGATTTTTTTTTTCCAAAATCGGATTAGTAGTTTAGTTCTTAAATCAAAATAATTGATTTTACCACAATTGAAGTCGGTTTTTTTTCTTGTGGGACACAATCTTCTCAATGGATGAAAATGATGTAGTGACCCCGCCTGCACTATCGGTTTACACTGGCGGGGCACCAGCGAGGGATGATAGGTGAGGATGTACGCGGAGAAATGAACGTTAGACCATCGCAATTTTAATTTGAAAATTTATCTTTTAATTTGAAGTTATTATAATAGCATGATACAAATAATAGACTTCAGCTACCCGCTAACAACATGCTTTCTATGTGCATTGGGTTGACTGGAAGAGATATCTGTCAGAGAGAAGTCCACCCTTGCTCACAATATTTATAAATGCATTAACAATGTAATTTTCAAGTGCAATAAAGAATATATACAAAATCTATTATTTGGTTGGAGGTTACTATTTGCTATTAATTTCATTAATACAGTATTTTAGTGATAATCTTAACAAAACTTCATTGAAATAGACTGTATAATTATAAATCAACAAAATCGTACAATTTCGTGGCTTGTTACATTAATTTATTCATTCCTTTAGGTAAGTGATAGGTAAGATTATCATAATCAGATTTCAGAACGCATTATGAACGTGTACAGTATGGAAGTAATAAAATGACATCACATACAAAGCATGATAGGTGTCTACTACATAATCCGGTATTCATAAATTTGCTATGTATGTTAAACGACAGCGTGCGCGGTCGTTCACCCCGATCAATATTGCACCGGGACTGAGACACCTACTAGATTGTCAGCAGGGTTGCCAGATGCAATTTTTAGTTTCTCCTGAAATTCTATATATTTTTTTTTCTAATATTATACTCTTTAATTTTACATTTAGATATGCAGTATTATTTATCTGTGCTTTAACGTAATAACACTACCTTCATACCCACTTTACAAGTTGCAAACCTATTCGCGTTACATGTGTTGAAATTAAAAACTAATTTAACCACAATTCTCCGTAATGAATCCTTATATTTCATATTATATATTAATAATAAAAGAACAGAAGCAATAGATATAACTTTATAAGTACAATATGGCAGTCTTATTGCAGAAAGCGATGTTTACAATATATTCTTAGGATGACAGATTTAAGTGAAGAGAGTAGGTATGCTAATAAAAAAATATTAGAAATAATAATAATTAATTAAGATTCTCCATGATATCTTTTCTCTATTTTAATTTCTCTGAAATTTATACAGGAGAAAAATGTTTACTTAAACTTATGAAAAAATAATCAATCTGGCAACGCTACAAATCTATTGTTAGGTGTGGGTATTGCCAGATTTACATTGGTGGAGTTTTTAGTAAAGTACTGTAGACGAGAACAATAAGTAATGAATAAATCAAAACCATAGAATTTTTTTTATACAACTTAGAATGGAAAGTGGTTAACAGTCGCCTATAGACATGAGCAGTACCATGGACACAACAGAGCATACCGCCCCGCCCATATCCCACCCTTCAAACCGAAACACAGCCATGCAAACACAACTGCTTCACGGTTGAAACACGAATGGGACAGAGGTACCCAAGCAATCGACTTTTGTACAAACTCTCCCTCAGTGTTAAAATATTAACTTTTTTTTTCTACTGATACAGCCACGTGTTTATTGATTTAATCTCTAGTTCAAAATCAAGATGTACTGAAGTAAAAGGCACTTTAATGAAATGAAATATTTTCCAATACACACACAAAATAATACTGATTTTTTTTTATGAAAAATATTGAGTATCAGGTGAAAGACTTATTTCCCCTTACATTACATTAGTGACAATTTTCAAATATATTAAATGTGCTAAATTCCGTTGACAGCACTGTTCCCCACTGCTCGCTGTACTTGCTGCGTTTGTAAATATAAATATACGACATAACCAGTGTAAATCGGGCATAAAATCGCATACATGATAGGTAGGTAGGTTAATATCACTCTGATATATCTAATAAGATAAATAATAAGAAAAATCATTTTCTAAATCTCAGTCTTTAATTTTTCTAATTTTAGAGAAATTTTAGAAAATTGTTTTCATGATAGGTTTTTTTTTAAATGGATGATAATGGAATGGTAACCCCACCCGCGCTATCGGTATACACCGGCAGGGCACCCGTGAAGAATGATAGGTGAAGATGAAGTAGGTCAGTTAGCCCATCGTGACGAATTCAACAAGAATTGTTCACGATGGTTTCCAGGGGGAACCACGTGGAGGTCGACCTAATAAGGTATATTGCTAGCAATGGGGCTGTCAAACTCCATTGCTAATACTATATTAAATCATACTATATTAAATCATTTCCTAAAACTAATACAAAATTAACGAATTTCGATTAACAGTATATACATACATTACGGATCAACATTTCCTTGTTTGACGGTTACGTAGGTACTACCTACAATAATTTTCCAACTAGATTCTGTAATAAGTGTCAGTGAAATATTTTATTATCATATTAAAAAAAACATTGTAATCTCAGGTGGTATAAATATATTAATTTTATTCTTTTCTTAATTTCTCTTTTTGTTTAATATATTTTATTGACGACTCGTGATTCTGATTACTATGTATGTACATATACCAATATTCTTAGTAACTAAAAGATAACATTTTATAAATCGTTATATGTGTATACTTACTTTGTTTCCGTTTTTATTTGTAAATGTATATCAAAGAATAGGCTTTATGGTTGAATAACCTTTTACTATCTACATAAATTACAACAAATTTCATATATACAATAAATTTCCATATATACATATATGGAAATTTATTGTATGTATGAAATTTGTTCTTTCAAAGTTTCTAATATATTTTACTAGTATATCAGCAATAAAGGTATGATCACATATTAATAAAAATAAAATACCTCATAAACCAATTATACCCAAACCAGAAAATATTAATCATATTAAGTAAATATAATTTTTGTTTACTATCTAAAAATAAGTATATACATTGTACAGTCTTAAGCAATAAAACGTGTACGTAAACATTTTCGTTTTTGTTTATACTGCAGTAAATAGCTAAAATTTACTTATTAAAATCCCGACCGTTCGTCGCCTATAAACATTAAAGAATACTGTGTTATGTAATTTATGCATTATCTTAACCTTCCTACATGGTCGTATGTCTATCAAGCGATTATAAAGACTATCAGTTCTGTTGTTTCCATCAAGTAATTTATACACATTTTTAATAGATTTTAGTTTATAATATCTGAGAGTATATACAAAAATAAATACGAAAACAAAGCACGTAGAAACGTAGGGATTACTTACTTGGAATCAATCAAGAAACAAAATAAATAAAAGTTTGCAGTGGCATTGTAAGTTACAATAATTTTATAACAATTTGTAACGAAATTATTACATATGACTGTACACAGTGTATTCATGTAGAAACATACCAGAACACTCGACACGTGTAGAGGAAGCAAAGGAAATGTGTCTATGCGAATATGCGTGTAAATGACAGCAGTTAATATATTTATTTATAGGTGTGCTTTTACACGCTGTGCTGTCCAAATAGAGTAGGTATCACGATTTTCGGATTAAATGTGTATGTTTACATATTTATTTGTTCCCTAGTCAAAACCTTATTATTAAAATAACATTATAAAAAGAAAATTTTTTTTTTCTTTTATAATGGTAAAGTTAATCGATTTCAAATTTTCTTTCATCTTTAGAAAACTACTTTTTTATTTAACTAAGTAATTATTTTATTTGGTTTTATTATTATATTGTTCTATCTACCCATGCGAATACACAATCCAAAATGAGGATATCTGCAAAAGAACTAAAGTGACAGACATAGCCCGAAGAATAAGTAAGCTAAAATGGCATGGTAATGGCATGGCAAGTAAGAAAAATGGGCTGGTCACATAGTTCGAAGAACCGACAATCATTGGAAAAGAAAGGTTCTCGAGTGGCGACTTCATACAGGCAAACGGCCGTATAGGATGACTCGCCACTAGATGGAGTGACGACCTAAATTGCATTGCAGGAAGTCAGTGAATGCAGGTGTTTCAGGACCGTTCTTTAAGGCAGCCTATTGGGGAAGCCTATGTTTAGCAGTGGACAGATAATGGCTGAGATGATGACCATGATGAGCTACTTATACTGTGATAATACCATAGGTATTATATTCTGTTGCTGATTATTTGTTCGCCATTTGAAATAACATAAAAAATATTAATAATTTTTATTTACAAAATTCACATCTCTCTAAAGATGGAGAAATAGCAATCGGTCGGAGTTTATTATTGTTATCATTCTTAAACAATTTTGATAATTCTTTCTATAATGAATAGTACATACGATTTATTTCCATATTGATTTAATATTTATTTCATAACAATTAAAGTACCTGTTAAAAAAAAAACAAAAAAAAACAATATTATATAGTTCTTAAAAATATTGGAACTTTTTCAAAATCAGTTAATATTTTTGTTAATCAGTATTAACTTCTAGAAGGAGAATTAGTACAAAAGTCGTTTGCATGTAGAGACATGCAGACGACTCTTGTACATATGGGATAGAGGTCCTACTCGTGAAGTGTATTATAAGTGTATTATTCGGTATGAGTACAGATGGTATAGTAACATGAGCATTATTGTGTCTTTTAGCGATGATTACCATTTTCTATCAGGTGGGCTATGAGCTTGTTTGTCATTCCAAGTTCCATAAAAAAACATGAAAATTTTATAGTTAATTATTAAGAAAAAAAGGTTTTTACAATATCGACCATCAGGCAATGGCATAGACACGACACATTCTATTCCTGGCTAGCTGTATTGTTTAGACATGGGTTTCAATCAGCTCAGTGGACCGTGAGACGCGCACCTGGAGGGCTAACCAATATTTATTCTGCGCTGTTATGTCTGGAGTACCTGGTCACCCATACGTAAATTTTACCCGACTGCTGAAAAAAGCTGAGTAATATTTTCAGCGACATCTAAAAGTAGGTTCTTATTTAGCTAAATTTTTTGTGACTATATTACAAGTCCAAAATTACATCGTTAATTCTGGACTGATTTTTACATTTTTCTTACGCCGTCTAGCTTCTTGTAACTTACATTTTGCTCGAACAGGCTTATAATTGAAGAACCTTTTTCTCTCATTGGTTGACGTTTCTTCGGTGTCTTGGGATCTTGTGAACGAAGTTCGAAAAATATTCTGGGGTTTCCTTTAATACTCTTTAGGGACATTCAGTTTCGTAATTAATATCTTATATTTATATAATACAGGATAATCTTTATAATCTTTACTTAGTTACGATGTATAAAAGTAATGGATCGTTCTATTCAGAATTCTCCGAATACCTCCATAAAGTTTTGATTAAATTAAATCGACAAAGCGTTCCCGAATTATATAATGTAAGCTCATTTTACTGCAGACGTTCCATTTTCGCTATATTTATCTGTTACGCTTCAAGAACTAGGATCCGGTAAAAGCCTCCAGGGAAATTTATGGATCTACTTACAGGATAATTTTTTAACAGTACCAAAGTTTAGTTTCAAGTTTTTTTAGAAATCCCTCTAAAATTCATATGAAAATTGTGAAATAAATATTAATCAATGTATATTATAGCTGTTATACTCAGTTTATCCTGTAATATAGCGTATAGTGAACACACTTAAAACGGTCTACTTTTTTACTTAAACGAATTTTGAAGCGATTTTAATTATTCTTTTTACAATCAATAAGATTTACTTTTGTGTTCGTCCATATGAATTTTATGGTGGCTACAGCTGTTTTTTTTTTGGAATCTCTAATTTAATGTATTTATGACATATCTTGACCTGCCATAGTATATGACTATGACCTGACAAAATGTATTCCTAGTAATGCCTCTCCCTGTGGTAGAATGTTAAAATAAGTAAATGCCATTGTAAAAAAAAATGTATTATCTGTCGCTCAATAAAAGATAATTCGTAGCTTTGATTGAGTTTTTCTTTTTCTTAAATGTTAAAGTATGTTAAATATAAAATATATTTAATCTTTTCATTTTTCTTAAATTGTATCGAGAATATTATATTATAAATCTTCCCTTCCTTTCTCATGGGTGTCATAAGACTGAAACTAAGCGAACTTAATAGTCAAGGGATGGGCAGCAGAGTCTTTCTTAAAACATTACCAGAGCCTAACTGTGGTTGCCAACCCGCCTTCCAAGCGAGGCAACAACTAGCAAAACCCTACCTATGGGAGAGGCCCATGTTCAGCAGTGAACAGTTAACGGTTAATGTGATGTGTTGATGATGTGATGATGATCTAAACTTAGCAATAGACAGTGATTTATTCAATGCCGCTATTTAAACATACTCTCGATACGATGTCAAGAAGCATTATGTCCTCATATGCATCATCATAGCAACGTGTTCTTTGTTTGAATTTAAATATTTTGTTCTTTTTTTAATTTATAATTTTATTTTAAACATAAAGGTTATTAATCAAAAAGCATCAATATTCAGAAGTATTTTTTTGCGATCCGTTTTCTAGCACACTTAATTTCTTACACTCAAAAAACACGATCCTCTTTTCGTGGGCAAACGGTTAAAAATGACTCGTTGTCGTTTGTAAAGGCGTGTTTATGTAATCAGAAAATTATATTATCGTCACTGCTATCTGAATCGAGCCGAAAGTCAATTTCGTAGGACAGTTGAAAATAAATTATATTGTCCCGGTATATTTTGATTGTTTTATTAATATAGTTAGGATTTTATTTTATAAGTCCTTTATTTTCATGAACGTAAACAAGTTTAATGACAAGCTGAAACAAACTAAGAACAATCACTGAAAGAAACAAATAAAAGATCCTTTGTTGTTCATGGCAGTAAAGAGACCGAGTATACTATTGTGTTTGATTGAATGTGTCTGCTTATATGTAATCTGGTTGAGAAAAAAATAAAAAAATACATTTGAGGTTATTAAAAAGGCGATATAAACGACTTAATATGTTTTTTTTTTAATTATATTACACTTTGTAGCAATATAGAACTTATTCTATAATTAGTTACTTAATTAATATAAAAAATATTGGTCTTTCAAGCAAATCACTATTAGAATGGGGGAGAAGGGTTAATAGTAAAGGTTACTAGCCAAATTGCTCGCAATGTAATATATATATATATATATATATATATATATATATATATATATATATATATATATATATATATATATATATATATATATATATATATATATATATATATATATATTTATAAATATATACATAAATATCGCCTTATCGTTAAAGCAATCTCTTCCAAACAATTTTTGGGTATCTTCTTTTTTTTGCGTCATTGTCCATGTTTGTTCCATGTTCCACCCATATAATGCTATGCACCAAATGTTAGTTTTTATAAACTACTTACGGATTTTTTTTATGTAAATATTTTTTTTTTGTTATCATTGTAAATACCTTACCTCTCTGTAATACTTATCGACTGTCATGCTTTCAATCTAGGTCACTTCGCAATGCTATATCCACAGTGTGGTAGCATAGAATATAATAATTGTGTTTATATGGTCAATGGTCACATTAATAGTTATTTATATTTGAAAATATTGCTAACATTTTAACCATTTAGCTTTATCTGACAAAAAAACCTTTATTCGTATGTTAGATTTCCACATATTTATCGGACTATTACATTGCTCGACAAGTATGATAAATAAAGACATAAAATAAAAGTTTTTTTTTTTCTTAAATTACTTATTCTAGTAAAACGTAATAGTACAAGTATAATATAAGGTTCCCGATTTGAGTGTAAGGAATATGAAACTATCTTAGAAATATGATTAGGAAATAATTTAACTGTTCAGCAAATTTTAATCAAATCCATTCAATCGTTTAAGCATGATTGAGTTATAAACATCGAAACATCCCAACAAAACTTTACATTCATTATAATAGTACAATTTACTTAAAATTTAATAAACATATTCAAAATATTATAATACAAAGAAGAAAAAAAAATGAAAGACCCGATATCACTGTCAAAATTTAATTAATTGATTAACATTTCGCTTCCATTTTTCCGCAGAAATTTTCAGAGCCTCCACGGACGGTTCTGGCCTACTTACTCATATTGCTTTTCTATACTACTGCGACCGAATAATGTCGCCCTGATAAGAATTTATGGAAGAATTAGTGGGTACAATGCTCACTGGACATTAGAACATTGTTTTATTTTCTGACTATCCATCTATCTTGACCAGAAGTCGCATGTTCGCAAGTTAAAATCTGGGAGGTAAAAAACCCACCTCACTTTTTTATTTTATTTATTCTTCGAAAAATAGAGTTTAATTCATTAAATATACATAGCCGAGTTATATTTATATTCAGTCATAAATAGTCTTTACATTTGCTTCCACGAATCATAAAAGGATTTGTAATGTAATTTTGTAATTGCAATGTAAATTTTTATTATTATGTATGTTCACCACAATAATAATAATACACAAATGCCAATGATTGTGGCATTTGTGTATTATTATCATTGATTGATATTGATATCATTGATGAAAAAAAATGTACAAATATCTTATAGACACGCATTTATTATCGTATACAGATTTATTATTAGTCCCATTAGAGAGTGTCAAGAATATCGATTCCCTTCATTTTGTCGTAAATGAAGACAGTGAGGGATGAGGTGCTTTATCAGACAGAGAAATAACGACTTACTGCTTATTTTACGATTGTTTGTATACCGACCTAGTTCTTTATAGTTATGTGCTATAATATTTATAGTTGAAATTGGTTTTAATACGACCATATTTTTATAGACATAATATAAAGTAATGAGTGCATTTATATTCAACAGAGTTAAGAAATAATATAATCTCGATATAAAAGTATATTTCCATTGTTAAATAATAACTCTCGTGAGTCATACTATAATTAAATTATTTATTATTTTCATTTTAATAAATACACACATTTCTCATTGTAGGTTAAGTATTTTCTGAACCAACGTGAGCAAATTAATTTCGACCGACTTTAAAAAAGGAGAAAGTTTATTATTTGGTTGTATTTTTTATGTTTGTTACCTCATAACTACGTCATTTATAAAGCGATTAGAAAAGTTCTACTTTTATCTGAAAGGATATACTCACTTATTTATTTCACTTTTAAGTCTCATAGAAATTTTATCAAAATCACATAAATAGTTTAGTTTTTAAATCAAAATAACAGGTTTTACCAAAATTGAAATCGGTCTTTATATGCGGGACAAAATTGAATGAATATTTACACATTTAAATTTAAATTTTTAGAACACAGCTGTTACTGTTCTCTGTAACGTACACTATACGAAGTGAACTAGTCACTTAGTCAGTAGGTCACTAATTTATTTCATGTTTTAGTTTATAAGTAGTAATATGTAATCAAAAAATTTATAAGAGTAACTTTTTAATTTTTGTGTAACATGTACGTTTGACGGATCCGCCAAACCTTAGGACCTTATTGGAGTAGAGTGGCGGAGGATAGAGTTCAGTGGAGAGAGCTGGAGGAGGCCTATGCCAGGAGGCACACCGAATTGAGAGATATATTATAATAAATAGAAAGGGAAAATATGTCTTACTCGGTTTATGGTGAATTCGGAGTAAAAGGGCTTATAAATCATTAAATCATACACAGATTGAACAAATTTTATCAAAATCGATTGAGTAGTTCAGTTTTAAATAAAAAAACTGGTTTTGCCACGATCGATGTCGCCTGTAATTAATCGACGCAATACATCACATGTTTTCGGTACAGTCTTCCTCTAATCATTCAGTCAGTGCGTCATCACAATACTCAAGGGGTTTCATCTCTGATTCTAACATAATATAACTTTCCTCTAACTTTTAGTTAATTTATGGCTTCAATAACTATTCCATCAATACACAAATAATTATGTGTACTATATATTGAATAAAAGTATATTTATTATGATTCTTTAATTAGCAGGTATGAAGGTATTAAAATGTAAAATCTACTAACATAATTATTCAAAAAAGCAGGATATAAAATTTCAATTGTTATTAAAATGGATCGTTCACTCTCTTTGTAAATTGCAGTATCCCTATGAGGTGTCGTATATCTTATATACTTACCTATTACTAATTTGTACTATATGGTATGCAAATAAATATATAAATAGAGGTCGATTATGAGGCGCCATTTCTCAAAACTTACTTCTAATATTAGCATTTAAGTTTTATATTACAGTGAAATCTTTTTTGTAGAGACCAATTTGAACCAATTTTTTTTATGACTGATTGTTCGTAAATAAAAAATTTTTTTCTTCCCTCCAACAATTTATCTATATTATTTTATAAGGTATGTTGTATCAGTTCTCTTCATAAGAGAGAAATCTAAAAGCTACTATTACTACGTTGGCCAAGCAGCTTGGTATAAAACTATATCTTGTAATTTTCTTCTTTTGTATTGTTGTACTGCGTTTGTCCTTAGTTACATTTTACGATATTCTAATTATGAAAAGCTGTGGTTCACATAATATTGTTGTGGTATTTATTGCGACAATGAATTTAATCAATTGTTTCAAGACAGAAAATTGTAAGCGAAACTCATCGATACTGTGACCATGGACGCAGCGACATTATACCTACACCCTAATAAAAAAATGACATTAATTATTATTTTTATGGCTATTACATTAAATGCTTTGTCATAATGTTATGAGAGACAACGGGATATTGTTGCTTTAATAAAATATTTCAGATAATGGGCCATCAGCATAGTAAGAAACAAAATTAAAAATTATACAGGTAAGTAAAAGTCACAGTTTACTGTTTTAATAGGCTATGGGCTCAGTAAAAACAAAATAATAAAAATTATACAGGTGTATAAAAGTCACAGTTTATTGTTTTAATAGGCTATGGGCTCAGTAAAAACAAAATATTAAAAATTGTACAAGTGTATAAAAGTCACAGTTTACTGTTTTAATAGGCCACGGGCACAGTAAGAAACAATATAAAAATTATACAGATAAGTAAGTCATAGTTTACTGTTTTAATAGGCCACAGGCACAGTAAGAAACAATATCAAAATTATATAGGTATGTCAAAGTCACAGTTTACTGTTTTAATGGGTCATCGGCACAGTAAGAAACAATATTAAAAATTATACAGGTAAGTATAAGTCACATGTTTATTATTTTTAGTAAAGTGCATTTTTTTACAATCAGCCGTACCTATTTTTGAGGATATAACCACTTTTGACTGGGGGGAAAGGGATTGTTTAGTAATGGAGACTGAGAATCCCATTGCTAGCAATATACCCAACCAGATCGACCTCCTCGCGGTTCTCCCTGGAAACTATCATGGTTAATTCCTGATGAATTCATCATGATGGGCTAACTGGCCTGTTTTCATTCTCATCAATCACTCTTCACTGGTGCTCCGCCAGCGTATCCCGTTAGCGCGGGCGGGGCTACCATACCATTTTCACTCTTCAAAAAAAAACCACTTTTGACTAGTTTTTGTAATCAAAATATAATAAAATTGTATATTTTCCAGAACTATAAAGTGATTGATCGTTATTGATGCGCAGATAGCTTCTGTCGGTTTTAAATTAACACATACCTACGTTACGTAGTTCTGTAACCCTACAGTTAATACTTAATTAATATTCGTTAATAGACCATGTGGAGGTCGACCTGACAGGATATATTGCCAGCAATGGGACAAGTAGTCCGAAGTACTAACTATCCCTTTCCCCCTACATGAGTATCAGTTATATCTCACGCCCTCGTTCGCCAGAATCAATATATTTTATGTCAAGTTACCTATTCGTATACAAAATTTTATTTAAATTCGTTTATTGGATTTTGTCTGAAAAAGTAGCAGATATTCATTTATATAAATCTATAAATTTTTGCGTTTATAGCAGTAATCAAATTATTTTTAATTCCTAATATATATATATATATATATATATATAATATACTATTATAGATATATTAGAAATCATTTTACGTTTAGAATACTCACTTTATTGACTTGATTAAATATTTTTTAACAGATAACGATAAAAAAGAATTAACGTAAGAAAATTGCAAAACAATTTGCAGCGTGACTGTTCACATTTGTTTCATGTCAACTGTATAAATTAACACATTATTCTATCGATATCTTTAAAAAAATGTCTATTTAAGAAATAATACCTACACGTCAAGTCGAGCTCAAAATTTCGACTTTTGAGAGACTGAAGCGAACCACAAATTTCTTACGCTTTTGAATATAATCGTGCAGTAAATAATTAATTATTATTGTAATGAGATACACCTGCTTCCAATTAGTTCACATTTACGTCTCGTGGTTCTATTTATAATGGTAAGTGCCGTTTCTCACCTTCGTAATGATGCCATCTGTTCACACCATTACGAAGGTTAATATTGTTAGGAGTGACACACAACTAAACCATCTCATATAATTATTATACGTAATATAACCTTATGTTAGTAACATAAGGTAATATTTTTTTTAATCACTAGTTATTATACGCCATTGTACTTGTATACTTTTTGTCATTTTTCAAATGAAGAATGAGAAATGTAATTTAAATAACACTTATACAAAATATAAAAATTATATATTTATTTAGAACAGGGAAGTTTAATATTTTTAATTATTCATCAACACATGGATTTCAGAAGTAGGAAAACATATGGAATAAACCAATTTTAGTTGACGCATCAAGATAAAACATACTCGTACATCGGATTTTGAGTTAGACTTGAAAGTCTGAAGTTCCTGAAGAAACACAACCTATCTAATTTGCTACAGTTTTTGCACGTTGTTAAAACAAACATACAGATAGGTAGAAAGAGTAAAAAACAGACAGAAAGACAAAATTTCTGGAAAATATTTGTTTTAGTATCTTTTCGTTTCAGTAATTTTATTTTTTAATATCTGCTGTATAAACATCGTCTAGTTACAATTTTATTATATTAGTAAAATTTCCTTATATTTATATTAAAAAAAAAATTAGTTTAGGTTCTTACTTTTAAACCAAATACATATATATCATAGCTTTGTCGTCGTAAATTAATATGTATGTGTTTATCAGATGGGGCTTAAGTTTGTTTGCCATTCTAACGGCCTAATTAATAAATTATATTTTATATAAATGTTGAACAATCTTTTAGTTATACAATGAATAAGTGTTCTGTAGAGCTTATATATTAATATCATTAATAAATAGTATATAGCCAGTGAACTATCCATTCATTACGCCTAGACTGGTCTAAATCAATGACGACATTAGACACAGAGATTTTAAAAACAAAAGCAGTATTATATGTTTTGTATTTTCTAAATTCACACAGAATCGATGAAGAAGGTATCTAAATATTTCTATATTTCAAAACATCTTTCTATTATATTTCGCGTCAATATGTGGTCTCTGTTATATGTTTCTTCCCGTGATTTTATTAGATTTTGTATTGATATAAATAAATAGGTGGTTAACGCATAACCAGAATCACCTAGTAAATATTATTTGAGTTCTCCATGATTTCAATATAAAAAATAACTTTTTTTAAATTTAATTGCCAAATACTATATACGTGTATTATTATCATCATCATATCAGCCTTTAACTGTCCACTGTTGAACATAAGCCTCCCCCTTAGGGAGATTTGCCAGTAGTTGCCATGCTTAGAAGGCGGATTGACAACCGCAGTTAAGCTTTGAAGATGTTTTGAGAGGGACGCTGCTGCCCATCCCTCGCCCTCATATGTACATATACATGCAAATATTGCAAATTTCATGCCAATTAATTTATTCGTTCACGCGTCAAGGAGTAACAAACGAACTCATATCCACTATGTCGATTTTTTTGAAAAAAAAAATACAGCCTATGTCGTTCACTGATGATGTAGCTTTCTATATGTAAAAAAATATCTAAAGGAAATATTTTTTCAGTTTAGGTTTTTAGTTTTCCGTTACAAAGAAACAGAAAAAAATCAAATCTTTCTTAGTTTAGATAGAAAATATCTAAGTATATCCGTAAGATGTTCCTATATAGTTAATATCTATACAGATCTTTAAAAATACACTTTGAATTTAGTTATAAATTCACCTTGGGGACACATAGACTCTGTTACGTATGTACCTACATAAATCTGTTTTAGTTTCAGAATAATTTTGTATCTAATGAGACGACTGAACTGTGAAACTGAATTCGTTATGGCGCGACCGCTGTTAGGTTAATATTGATATTGTTTGAAATCTGCAGCTAACCGGTTTCAAAGAATATTTTAAACAAGAAGTAATTTGAACTAGGTATATGTATATGCCTTAATTTTACTCTAAGTATTAATCTATAATCAGATCCATTTATTATATTGCTATATTATTTTATATTTATATATGTTATTTGTAAATTTTCCTGTAAAAAAATAAATAATAAATCCTTATTATAAGCCATCTAGCCAACGTGTGTAGTAATGTACTCTTCTTATGAAATGGGACTAGTGCTCAATAGTAAATTAGGATGTATTTGTGTGTATGTACTAGAGATGAGTAATATCTGATATTTATATATTGAGTATTTCTGGACATTAATTACCACCCATTGCAATATCGCACATGCCAGTCGGATATCTATATTCATTGCGAACGAGTTCTTCTTTTCGATTCCCGATAGTTAATATACCTGTTATTGAGCCGATATATGTATAGGTATTATAACTACAATATATAAATATTGCTCCCACCCTTAGTATGTATTGCTAATACTATTTCTGTTTGCATGTTTATTACTATTCAAGCATGTTTAAATAGCACTACAGATTAAAATTAAATTCTTTTTTAATATAAATATCTATTACAGCGGTTATACTCTAGACAACTTCGACCTTTTGAAAGCTTCTCTTCATTGGTAGCAACTACCCACATTCGATATTTTTAATTTCTGGCTCTGTTCTTTGAACATTTTATTCTTTTATACGACTACACAGGGCATCGCCTTCAGAATATAGTTAATTATAATGTTATCCTTGCACCCTTTAATATTCCAAAGATCAATAGCTAGAGGGCATGACATCGTTCAGAAAATTATTTCTAATTATGAACATTTTTTAAAGAATAAAAGCTATTTAAATTATTTTAATTAGGTAATCTGGATAGATACTATCTTCTTCTTATATATTTTTACACAATAAAGTAGCAAATAATAATCCCATTAATATCTCATTACTTGGCATGGGTTCCTTTTAAGAGAAAGAAATTAACTTCAAAGTCATTAGTCTTAGTCTTCTGTCAGTAGTCTTCTATCAAAAGTTATTTGCATTCTAATGTTTCAAAACGTTCCCCTGTAAAATGTATCTTTTTCAGTTTCGTAAGTTTACCATAAAGGTTATGTAGGTTATATGTTAAGTCTATTATCCAATATTATTTATTGGATAATTGACTTTTAACATATTCGTTATTAGACCAGAAAATAGATATTGTAATTGAAATATGTAGAAATTGCTATATATTACCCACACCTAGTAGCTATTTCGGGTGTTACATGACAAAATATTATCAGGTAATATAAACATAGGCTCGAAAGTGTATACTTACTTTCTCCTAGGACTTAAGATTTCAATTCGAGTTTTCCTTCTCATTTGCTGTTATTGTTGTTGAAATGAAATCTATTTGGAGTTCCTAATTGAAAATTCCGAAAAATGTATTCAAGATTGACGAACGACATTTTTTACGGAATACCGTTACTGGTAACGACAACACCGTTACTAGTATCGGTATCGATGTTCTTTCTATTTTATATTCATATGTGAAATATCGAATAAATGTATTTCTATTTCAGTTTGCGCTGGCGAACACCAGTAAGAGATGTGAGGTAATGATAAACTCAGATCAGTTGGCTTGTAGTAATGAATTCAACAGAAATTAATTACAATGGTAACTCAACGATTTTCTTGCGTTAACTCAGTAACTCAGGCGCAGCTTACTGCGCCGACTCATTAACTCAAAATTGCGTTATAGCCTACAGGTTAACATATATTTTCTTTTTGACATGTACCGAAAACAAGCGACGAAAAAATAAATGCCATCACTGTACTTCTATATTTAATTTTCTTTACATTCGTACGTATATTTCGATACATTTGTATACTATTAAAAGAGTCTCAACAAGTCAACCCACAAGTCGAAAAAATACCCCAATTTCTCGAAACCCATGTCACTTTTCTCAGTATTGCTCTGTCCGCCAACTCATTTTTAAGAAGTGAGTTGACACATTGAGCATAGTGAAGTGAGTTGGCGCAAGAGCGCGGCGTAGGGCAGTGTTCGACAATAATAGCTTTACAGATTTATTGCTAGGAATGAAGCCTCTAATTCTCGTTATTTACATTTCATCTCATATGTACATCGCTAAAGAAAACATTCAATAGAAGGTAATAGTAGTACGGAGAGATTGTTAGTAATCAGGAGGTTAGTTCCCGTTGTGAATTGATTTTGTCAGGTCGATCTCCACGCGGTCCCTCTTGAAAACACTGTGGCTAATTCCTGGTAAATTCATCGTGATGGGTCAAATGACTTGCTTTCATTCTCATCTATAATCCCTCACTGTTGCCCTGCCAGTGCATATCGTTAGTGCAAGGTTACTATTTCATTATCATTTACTAAAAAAAAGCTACATAATTGTTTACATATTGCAATTATTATGCTCTAAAAATGACATTCAGTTTTTAATAGTTTTGATGCCATCAAGGGGTCCAGTAAAACAAATATTTAACGATTTAGTAGTTTTCATACGCTTACTCATTTATTCATAAAAACTAAAACCTGTTACAAACCCATTTTAATTATTTATTACAATAATTTGACACTTTCTTTTAAATTGAAAATTTAGCACAAATGAAAACAACAAAGCACTTTAATAGCTAAAATATAAGTATATTTTTTGTTCATCAGTAGGCATGCGTAATATGGATACCAATCCGATATGTATATATTAGATTCCTCTGGATACTGATGGCGAAAACAAGGTCATCATTTCGATATCGCTCATATCCATCGGATATCTATTTTCAAATATGATGAAAGTCTGATCGTATTATTTGGGTACATACCTACTTCATATTTGTTATCGCACCAGTACATATATATATATATATATATATATATATATATATATATATATATATATATATATATATATATATATATATATATATATAGATATTTGGAATCAACTTACAGCAGCAGTATTTCCGAACCGATAGGACAACATAACCTTCAAGAAAAGAGTATATTCTTTTTAAAAAAAGCCGGCAGCACACCTGCAATGCCGCTGGTGTTGTGGGTGATCATGGGCGGCGGTAGTCACTTACCATCAGGTGAGCTGCTTGCTCGTTTGCACCCTGTGTTGTAAAAAAAAAATATTACCCACCCCCCATTTATGAGACGCTTAACGATTTAATGAATAAGGAGACTAGTTTTTATATACACTGAAAAAACATGTTCATTTTTAGTGCACGCTAAGATACTTGCGTTATCTATAGCTTCTATATCTGTGATAAACCATCTATATTTTGGAAAGTTCGCTTACAATCCTTTATTATTTATATGTAAACCTTTATTATTTATGACTAAACTGTATGAAGCATGAACATCCTCGCACGATAGTTTTCTTTCTTTAAATATTAAATGTGATCTGAGTTTATACATTATTACTAACTTTTTGCTCACTCCTTCGTATGCGTGGATTTAAAAGAGGAAAATCAATGAAACAGACTACTTCTAGATGGTGTATTAAGATAAAAATATATCTACAGGTTTTTAAGTTAGATCTCCAGAAACAATAGTGAAAACTCCATTTGGGGTAGTAATTTTAAGCCGAAACAAACAAACAGTCGAAATTTCTAAAAATTATTTTATCTTTTATTGCTTTTATTAGAACCTCTCATATTGATTTTTCTTAAATCTCTCTCATGTACAGACATGCTCTAGTTACAATTTTATTATATTATTAAGATTACCGGAATATCCGTTCTTCAGAGCGGGTATTCTGGGAATTAAACTTTTAGAGAAGTACACACTTTATTACACAAGTGCAAAAATAAAGTTTATTTTTTTATTTCGCAACTTATTATTTAATCCTTTTAATCCTGCTATTATTATAAACATGAAAGTTAGTGAGGATGGATGTTTGTTTGTTACTCTTTCATACAAAAACTATTAAACTGCTTTAAATGGAATTTGTTACACGAATTGATTATATTCTAACCTACCATACAAGGTAATTTTTTTAACATATAGGATATCGATTAATGCAAGCTAAGCCGCGCTATATAGCTTGTATTGTAAACATGTGAAAGTTAGTCAAGATGGATGTTTGTGTGTTTCTATTTCATGCTTAAATAGCTGAATAGCTGGAATAATAATGGCTTTCATACTAATTTTTTTTTATACAACTTAGAATAGCATACAAGCTGACGGCCCACCTGATGGAAAGTGGTAACCGTCGTCTATAGACATGAGCAGTACAATAAACATAACAGAGTATACTATTTATTTATATTATAGAGCATTTCACCAGCTATTTCACCAAGGAATAAAACCACGAGATATAGTGATGACGTAATTTAAAAGGAGCCGATGGGTTGCTGTACTCTGCATTAAAATATGGGGAAACCCATTTTTTTTTGTGTAACTTAGAATAGCAAATAAGCTGACGGCCACCTGATGGAAAGTGGTAACCGTCACCTATAAACATGAGCAGTACCATGGACATAACAGAGTATACTATTTTACCCATGATACACTCCATGCGTTGCTATTCCTGAGGTTTCAGATGTTATTCCTCTGTGCCCTGTAAATTCACTGCCATATCCCACCCTTTAAACCGAAATACAGCTATGCAAACACAACTACTTCACGATAGAAACACGAACGGGACAGAGGTACCCAAGCAAACTTTGTACAAAGTCTCCCCCTAGTATGCAGTAATAATGCAATAAATGATGAATAAGACGCAATTATAAACATATTTTGATCGTAAGCCATATGAGTAAATCCGCGGGTTGTAGCTAGTATCACGCACATAAAACATACCTTATATTAACCTAATTAGAACAGTGATTACTATATTTACTTTTAATATATTTGTGGGTGTTATGAAATGAAATATCCTTCGCATGGCAGGTACGGACAGGCATTCACCATGTGTCCAGCCAACTTCCAGTACAGTGGACGGAGGTCGGAGGGCCCTATACGAGGGAGTGAAAGGGGTGTAAAGGGTGAAAGAGGGTGCTTTCCGAAACAACGAGCACGGAACAACCCGCTTATAGAAAGCTATTTACATAATCCAGTATGACGCGGTGTCAATACGTAACAGACTGTCGTTGGATAAATAAACATACACTGTGAAGTCTAGTATTTAGGTAGTAAATTGGTAGCTTTTATATCGAAGTAGCAATTTGTGGATTGATTTTATGTTAAGTATATATGAAATAATAACTCACCTTCTTGTAAGGTAAAGATAGGCGAGGAAAAAATTAGGTCAATTGAAATTACGACGGTTGCCACGGAGATATCGTGAAAGACGATCTGACAAAATACACAAAGTGTATTGAAATAGTTCATGATAATCTATGTATACTAATGTTATCAAGAGAAAAGATTTTGACTTTTTATTTATTTGTTTATCATAGATAAACTCAAAAACTACTTAATCGATTTTAATAATTATTTCACCGATAGGAAGCTATATACTCGTAATTAGCAAGTAACATAGGCTGAAATTTATTTGCGAATCGAGAGCAAGCAATATATATAAACTATATTATATAAAGAGTGGAGAAATAAGGCTTAATATTAATAATTATATTTTTCAAAGTTGCCTTACATCTTGGATGGTCGTAACAATGCTGAATGCTTTCTAATCTCCCATTACCAGTATCAAGTTCCAACGTATTGAGCCCAACCTACCTGGTAGGGGGGAAGGGATTATTAGTATTGCGGACTACCAATCCCATTGTCAGGTTGACCTTAACGTGATCCCCTGGAAACCATTCTGCTGAATTCCAGTTCATCACGATGGGCTAACTGACCTGCTTTTTTATTCTCACCTGTCATCCCTCACTCCGCGCCTCGCCTCGCCAGTGTATACCATTAACGTAGGCGAGGTTACCATTACATTATCATCCTTTCAAAAAAACCCATCTGGTAGGGATGGACGGGGTTGTTAGGATTAGAGACTAAGGGACCTATTGCTGGCAATATACTCAACCAGGTCGACTTCTACGTGGTCGTATTAAAATCCAGGCCTATTCATCACGATGGGCTAATTGACCTGCCTTTTCATCATCACTTATCATTCTTCGTGTTACCATTTCATTGTCATCTACTAAAAAAATCTGGTAATTAAAGAATTACAATAAAGGTATTGAATCATTCGTTTGTAGAGCTCACTCACAGAGCTATTGATCATCGGTGTCCAAGGTGCATTCTGCTATGGACTAAGCCATTTAATTCACCAATGGGAAACTATCACCAGAAAGATTAGTCCATCGTCATTATCCATTAACTCTTGTAGGAATTATATGTGACCCAATATATTCCAGTAACAGTCGGACGAAAAAAGGAGAAAAAATATAGCCTTGCTTACATACCTGCTTTACGTCAACACCTGCCATACGGCCCTAGTGATACTAGTTTATTGCTCGTAGTAGAAATATTCTGCAATCGCCATGTTGTCCGTATTTGTAGGTGAGCGTTACCAGTAGTCTTCAAGTTGGGCCGATACCTTGTTTATCCTTGGTGTTGTCTCGTAATAAGCATAATAATTTAAGATTTTGCTAATCATCATTTGTTACCCATCTGTCGTCAAATGCTGTCATATTATGGCACACATTACTATCTTGCGTCACCTGTATCTGTATTTACCTAAACGATTTCATTATATTGACGTAAAATACATAGGTATATACATAAACACATCTGTTCAAAGAACAAATTCGAAGTATGATATGAAGCAAGTATGTTTTTTGAAGTATTTCACATAGCTGAGGTGTCCGAGTGGTTAAGGAGTTGGACTTGAAATCCAATGGGTATTACCCGCGCAGGTTCGAATCCTGTCCTCAGCGAGTTGCAATCTTTTTATTCAATTTTCTTCTGATAGGTAGGTACTTGATTTAAGACTAATTAAAGACTGGCTGAAAACAAACGCTGTGCTGTAACATATATATTGCATTGGGACACTAACAGCATCAGCCGAGTCAGTACCTTTTGCCTAATATGAGATACTTCTTAAAGAGTATCAAAAGAATCATTTTTAAATCTTCTATATTTTTAATGTATAATACCAATGGAATACCAGGGAGAGACTGCAGAAAAGTACCTTTGCCCCATTGTGATTTTGCCGCGAAGCAGCTGCCTTTATATGACTGTGTTTTGATTTAAAGAATAGGACATGGCAGGCTCCGCACTCTGTAATTTTCCTGCCATATCATAATACTGTACGAGCAGTCCCCAGGAAGGACAATGCATTGTTATATATGCTAGTGATAACCATAAATTAAGTCATTTCTATTAAGTGTTCGGGATGTATCATATCAGAAATTCTGAGAAAGATTTTGTTAATTACAAACATATTGAGAGCCAAATATATAATTTAACCTGCTTATCATCTTGATGACTTGCAAACACGGTCAGCATCCGATCAATTCAGGAATAAATCAGGTTCAAACCCCAGTTTAAACGTAAATTATCGAATTCTAAATTGATCTTGCGGCTCCCGGACCGCTGTCAAGCGTTGTTCAACTGAGCTGTCACCGCTTCAAAAATTATGTAAATGTGTCCTGGATTTTATTCTCAGTCGGACCAATTTAGAAATTAACGACATTTTCTAAATTGGTTTAGCTCGCGATTTTCGGTTCTTTTTGTTCTGGGTAATCCTCGTTCGGTTTCTTATGATACATCCTTTAACTTAAAGAATAGGGTTTCACTGCTGTTTATACAGATGTCTTTGTAAGCTAACACAAATGCCAAATTATTAATATGAAATATTGTCTAATACTAATGCGTTACGTAAAAATCGGAATATTTGTCTAGAGACATTTATGTTATAAATACGTATCAGTAATTTGCTAATAATAGACGGGTCAGCATATTATTTACATTTGCTCTGATTTGATTTCCTGCATTCCTTCGATGAGTCCCTATTATCAAGATCATCGAAAATAAATTTCACACATTTTTGGTAATCGCATCATAATTATGTATCCGAAATGATGATTATAACTTTATAATATTTTATTAGGATATCGTATTATTTATTGTATAATAAACATAAGATTTCAGTTAATTTAAATTTAAATACCTATTTTAAGAACCCAACCAAACTAGTGACCGTTATCATCAGACTTGTTTGCCATTTTCGTGGCATAAAAAAAACAATATCACGAATGAGATTACTAGATATTTTTTTTTTTATAAAACAAACGGTTTGATTGATTTGCACGATATTTGACATAGAGTTACAAATAAATCGTGATCTTGACATTTTGTTAAATAAATTGACTACACACACCTAATATTGCATCTAATTAAGGCTTAATAGTGAAATAAATCTAATTTTATTTACTTGATAAATATCTTTGGAAAAGGGAGTTCTTAATTCAATTATGTTTTGTGTATGCGTCTATGTTACACCTTTGCGATGCCTTTATTCCTTTTTTATTAATTCTGGATTGATAGAATTCACGCTCGTCTTAGTTCGGTATTCATTTTGTGCCAACTGAAGTAGTTTTTTTTTTTTCTATCACACATCACATTTTGAAAGGAATACCTATTCAGTTCAAAAGGAATATAGAATACTATAAATGATATTTGTCGAGTGATTTTATAATAATATATCCAGTTACAGCTGCCAAAGACGTTCATTAGACATGTTTATTTTGACAGCATGCGTTTGCAGTGATATGTTAAGTAACATTTAATATTGTTTTAAAAGTAAACTAACTATAATGTTAGTTTACTTTTAAAACAATAACTTACTGCTGAGTCGAGATGTTTCCAACCTAATTTTTGAGCAATATCTCTCCTTTTTTACGTTATTTGACACAATTAATGCTGTGATATATATATATATTCTAACTAACTGAATATATATATATATATATATATAAATAAATATATATATATATATATTCTAACTAACTGAATATATATATATATATATATATATATATATATATATATATATATATATATATATATATATATATATATATATATATATATATATATATATATATTCAGTTAGTTTGTCATTTGGTTTCTAGCCATTTTCTCTTTGTAATATTTAGTCTACATTCAGCTCTTTGAGAATAGATACATTAGTTCTATGAGCTCTTTATGATATTTGTAAAAAAGTAACAAAAATTATTACGTTTTATTATAAGCATTGAAAACTACAATCTTTAATTTTAAACACTTACCCGTAACTAAATATTAAATAGACAATTTAGCGCTCCATTTTCAGTCCCATTATTTTCATTTAGGATTTGAATAATCGTTAGAGTATAGCTTCTATTCAATCATGTGACGCTGATGCCCCCTAGTGGCAAAAGTTAGGCCGCATAGGATGCATTAGTTATACATGTACTAAGCCTCTGAAGTGGCTTATCAAATAACGGTTTTATGTGTCTACCGCATGAAGAAAACAGCATTGCCAGATTAGGTATTAATTTCGCATTTTTGAGTAAAATTTTTGTGTTTACGAAATTTTGGGAAAATGAGAAATGAGTTGGAAAATTTTTTGAAGAAAATGGATATGGACAGATTTGGGTAACTTTTTTGACAGTTTACGTAATTGCAAATCGTATAGCAGTAAATAACTTTAATAAAATATAAAGGTAGCAATAAGAGGTAAAGAAGTTAGACAAAGGAACGTGCCTCCTTTTTGTTATTCGAAAACCGACTCAAGTTTGTGATTGGATAAAAATAAAAGAAATCGTATCAATTTAGAGAGAATAACAAACATTTTTATAAAAATTAAAACTAAACTAATTTTGAATTTTATACAAATGTTTTTAGCAACTCTGGATGTAAGTGACGTTCATTTTTCAATAAAATGTAAAAATTTACAATGTAGCTATCATAATCTTTCGCATTAATAAAAAAAAAAACATATTCGAGGGAAATGCCCTTTCAATTATTTATTACGAATTATTTGTGTATTGTGGACGAGTAACTATTCACAACGTTCAATGAGGAAGTTCTTACAGATTTACGACGTCGTAAAAGGGCCGACCGATTGATAACATTGGTGAAGAAAATATCAAACCATTCCCCGTAATGTACCATTGCTATTTTTAGAGCTTACTTTGATGTAACTTCAGTGTTCGTCGGTAATATTGTGGTGTATTCTAAAGTTAGCCTTATCAAAACAGTCACAGAGTACGTTTTTCATTGTACAATAATCATATTTCGCCTCTGAAGAGCCCGGCGTAATATGACATGCAAATACTAAAGCTTGTATATAGGTGTGTTATATTAAGGTTGTTCAAAAGACGCGTGAAAGGAATCTTGCGAGGGTGGAATCGAACGCAACTTTGAGTTCCAGTCAAATCGATTGAGAACCAACTGAGAAAATTTCACGTGACATTAGGCATAACTCTTTAAACAAAGTGAAATAGAAATCCTTTTAAACAATAAAAGAAAAACGTCTTTTAAAGAGTTCTACTAGTGAAACTAAATTATTTTACCAAGGGAACATAAGTTCATCATTATCATATCAGTCTTTATTTGTCCGCTATTGAACATATATCTCCCCCATAGATCTCCATTAGGAACAGTCCTAAGCCACCCAGCCATCTCGGTATAGAATAAATTACTCTTGTTTTCCCGTGGGCGTCATAGGAAGCGACTAAGGGAAGTCGAGAGATATCGAGGGTCGAGAGATGGGCAGCAGCCCTTCTAATCATCACCAAAAGCCTAACTGCGGTTGCTAACTCGAATAATCAAGCGTAGAAACTACTGGCAAAATCTTCCCAATTATGAACACCAGGAAGAAATAGGTTGATATCTAACAAAAAAAAAATGAGCTGCTTATTTTAACACAGCGTGTCCAACCGTTAGGTTACTATGGGGGGCTAAAACTTTTTGTTGTTTCCGAATTATTGATGCTTGAAATTTCTGTCCTAGTACTAAACATGTCCATAGCATGGATAGTGTCTTAGTTTTACGTCTTCTAATGACTGCAATTTCATTATGTTGGCCTTGTATTAATGTACATGTGGTTAATTTACTTAACTACTAATTGCTTTACAGCAGTAGCCGAGCTAATGCCTTAAAATAAACCGAAAACGAATCTTGAAGTTTTTCCTTGTTGACTGGGTGACAATATCATAGAAGAACTTTAAGTCTGTCTT
This sequence comes from Galleria mellonella, assembly GCF_026898425.1. Taxonomy (NCBI): domain Eukaryota; kingdom Metazoa; phylum Arthropoda; class Insecta; order Lepidoptera; family Pyralidae; genus Galleria; species Galleria mellonella. Next base: position 43,162 of record NW_026442114.1, read on the forward strand.
CTGTATTTAATAAGTTGTATATATTGTTTGATATATACAACTTAATAAACGTGGTAAGTAAAGAATTATATATGAATAAATTTTAATAAGTTCGACAGTTTTAAATAACTATAAACATAATCAAATTCCACCTCCTTCTAGTATTGTATAGCTCCTTGGTTGAGCGTAATTTTTTTTTTATACAACTTAGAATGGCAAACAAGCTGACGGTCCACCTAATAGAAAATGGTAACTGTCGCCTATAGACATGAGCAGTACCATGGACATAACAGAGTATACTGTTTCGCCCATGATACCCCCCATGCGTTGCCATTCCTGAGGACTCAGATGTTATTCCTCTGTACCCAGTAAATTCACGCCATATCCCACACTTCAAACCGAAATACAGGCATGCAAACATAACTGCTTCACGGTAGAAACACAATGATGGCTGGCTCATCTGTCAGAAAAGTGAACGGTTTATTTGTTTATTTTAATACATAAAAATTTAACGCAATGCTAATTATGGTCGCAGTAACCCTTACAAATGTAAAACATCTTAGTACGTAAATAAAATTAAAAGAGCAATTGTTGAGAGCCTTGCGAGTTCTTTTCAGCAAATAACAACATTCCGAACTCAGCCTTAGAGACAAAAAAAACTGACTATTTAAAAGAGCTTGTCAACAAGGCTATTTGAATAAAGGTTATTAATATACTATTTTATAATAATATTGAATTAAAATGAAAATAATGCTGAAATTCTTGGTTTATTATCATAACTTATTGGTTTTGGCAACACGTACCATAGTACATTCTTCTCCAATACATTATTGAAGCAATTGTATGTCTGGATTTAAATAATATTTGCACAGATCAATTGAGATGTCTATAATGTGCATAAGATATTGCATAAGACGTTAAACAGAGCTTCTTTTACGAAGGCCAGATAATCCATTTGTTATTAATATGAACGATTCAAAAATCATATACGTCAGTGAAATATCAAGTCAAAGTTGATATCTATTTTGCTTTGTAAAAATGTTAGTTATTGTGATTCATCCCAATTCATTATCTTATACTTATTTTAACCCAATACTACTTACTTATGAGAATTATTTCTGTTTTATAAATATGTTTTCCTTTATATTTTATAGATATAATTAGTATCTGTTTAATTTTCAAAAAGGCTGTTTATACAATAAAACGTCTTAATCATGACAAAAGTATGGGATCAATTCAAAAATTTTAACCTTTATCGATTGCAAAATTCATAATTTTTTTTTTATAACACAGGAGGCAAACGAGCATGCGGTTCACCTAATGGTAAGTGACTACCGTCGCCGATGATTACCCACAACATCAGAAGCATTGCAGGAGTGCTACCGGCCCTTTAAAAAGGAATATTCTCTTTTCTTGAAAGTTGTGTTGTTAAGTTGGTGCAATATTATAAAAGATACAGTATAACATATATATACAAAAAAGTTGATTTAAAAATCTTTCCTCTATGACAACATATCGTATAACCCACCATTAATAAAAATTCCATCTACGCTTCTGGACAGGCGGGGTGAGTGACAGCCCTTAATAGTGCGTTTCTTAAGCACCAATAACCTCACTATGGAACCAACTCCAGCGGCAGTATTTCCAAACAAATATGATATTCACCAGAAGGAGACTTTGTACAAAAGTCGATTGCTTGGGTACCTCTGTCCCATTCGTGTTTCAACCGTGAAGCAGTTGTGTGTGCATGGCTGTGTTTCGGTTTGAAGGGTGGGATATGGCGTGAATTTACTGGGTACAGAGGAATAACATCTGAGTCCTCAAGAATGGCAACGCATGGGGGGTATCATGGGCGAAACAGTATACTCTGTTATGTCCATGGTACTGCTCATGTCTATAGGCGACGGTTACCACTTTCCATCAGGTGGGCGGTCAGCTTGTTTTCAGCTTTCCATTCTAAGTTGTATAAAAAAAAAAGATATTGAATCATTTAAAATCATATACATTTCTAAAAGCCCGGTAATAAATTTGCAAGTTCTCTGGTGTTCCGGCTATTTAAGCAACCGTATTCTCGTTTTCCTCCTGTGCTATAAAAAAAAAACTTAAATTTTAATATCCATTGGACCCTCAGTTTATTTAAGGGAAAAAGTAAAAAAACACACCAGGCGCCTTTCCCTATTGGATTTCATTAAACGACCTGCATAGAAGAATCAATAGGATCTACATCTAAAATGTCTCGGGGATCTATTTCAGGGTACGCAAGCATATGTGCAAAAATAACCTTAATTGCAGAAGCCTTACGTTTGCAATTCGTATAGCGAGCCTCGCTGTATTGACCTGAGTGAATCGCGAACGGAAATGGGTCAAGCAAGGTCGGTGTCTCATTCTGACTCACACCAATACTTTTTAATTGGTATGTACATACATTATTATAGAGTGTTGTAGAGTCCCACCTGTGGCTTGCGGGTGCTTTGATGTATGAAATTACGTTCTATTACTTACACTTTAGTACCCGACTGGTGTAGAAGGGAGGGTAATGTTTTCAGGTTTATGTATGGGATCATAACGCCGGCAAGTTTACTTACAATGAGATGTATCTACACACTATAATAATATAATTATAAATACTACAATAACTGATAAAAAATTATATATATTTTTTCTGTGTAATTTAGAATGACAAACAAGTTGATAATTACACAAAGTATGCTATAGTTGCTTCTAAATATAAGTACAGTTAGCTCTAATCCACTAGTATATTGTATTGAAATGCTCCGCTCTTTGCTGTATCTTTTGTTGGTGATCCTATAAATAAATAAATGCATGTAGTAAGTTTTTATTCAAACATTTATTTACTATGTATATCACACATGTGTGTATGTGTGTTTTGTATGTATTAATTTACGTATGTATTAAACAAATTTAGCATATAAATTCATAACTATGTAAAAGTATTGTATAAAGCTGTATGTACAGATGCGCAGAGTTCGCGGCACTAAAAATATGTATTTTTTATGTAACTGTTTACTGAAATAAATAAATAATAAAAAAATCTTAATCTTTTACATGTGTTTTATTTTCCGACATGCATCCCGTACGTACACTCGCACTCTGCTGCCGGTACCCATATATTTAATTATGTAAGTGCATATTTAAATAAGTATATGTCGCAAACGCTAATGAAAATAGAAATAGCGTGGTGTTAAATATGTTTCCGTAAATTAGGTCCCGGATTGGAGTCTCGTACGGGTCAATTTACGAAACGAACTTTTCTAATTGGCTCGCGTCTGGGTATTTTGGGTTGTGCCCACAAATGTTCCTTGTTTGATATCTCATAAAGGCTTTAAAATCAGGAGCAGTAAGATCGTGTGGCACTTTATATATCATAAAATAAATAAATAAATAAATGCACTATATTTTTTACACTTAATTTAAAAACATTATTTATACATAACCAAAAATTTTCGATAATACTCTTACCAACCAAAATCTTAAGTTGGTAATCATATTGTTGTCAGTTGTCCGAATTATTGACAAAAATAGAACGCACAGTGTGTGAACAGTTGCGGTATCTATTTATAGGATCTATTTATAACAATGTCCATAACTGTGGCACGTTTTAACCTCATTATCTATAACATAAGTAGGGCGATAGAATATTAATATGAAACCAAACATAATTTTATTAATTTATTCGCAATTGGCGAAGTCGTCAAAATATCAGCTTTTAACTGTTCACTGCTGAACGTAGCCTCCCCTTGGAGAAGTTTACCAGTAGTTGCCATGCTTGGAAGGCGCATTGGCAACCGCAGTTAGGCTTTGGAGATGTTTTAAGTGGGATGCTGTTACCCATCCCTCGCCCTCCCTTAGTCGCCTCTTACAACACCCACAGGAAAGGAAGGCTCATTCTATGCCGCGACTATACGGGAATTTTGAAAATTGGCGAAGTAATCACATAATACAGCAAAAAAACAAGTAGATTTTGCTCTACAAAATCGAGAACACATACTTCAATCGTCAAAATCATTTTTTTTTTTATTTCAAAACTGAGCTACTGAAATTAGACATTGATAAAATTTCTAGGAGAACAATCTGAACCAATCCTTTTAAATTAATAGGCAAATCGAATTATAAATAAATTTCTGATTTTAAAAACATAAATAAAAAAATAATAATAACTTTATTGTAACTAAAAATCGGGTACACAATTTATTATACAGTGATTAATTATACACTAGGCTCGCAGGCCTGTATCGTAGTAGTCAGTGAGTGGCTAATTTAGTTCATATTTATTGCCATTCACAGTGCGGATCTTGTACAATTTTATTACTTAGGTACTCGAAAGTTAAAATACATTTGAAATTAAATAAAAAAATAAAATACATAATTAAACAACAACAAAAAAAAGAGAGAAAGTTATTTCCTAAAGAAGAACATTTTCAATTCGTTAAAATTGAAAATGTTCTTCTTTAGGAAGTCATTTAAAATATAAAATTATCAGTCTGTTTTCTGACTGTCCGGTCTACTTGTTAATTGGTATGTACATACATTATTTGAGAGTGTCGCCGAAAGTACCCACCTGTGGTTTAAGGGTGCTCCGGTGTACGAAATTGGGTTTCGTTAATGACACAATCACACGTAAGTATATAAGTAAGTATATTTTAAACTGAAAGGGAAATATATATTTTGAATGCTATTATGACATTTTAATTTTCAATGTAGATAGATAGATTTTCTTTATTGTTTCCTCTACAAGATTTTAAATAATTAACTTATTATTATATATGTGCATATGTATGTATGTATGTGTGTGTATATATATAACGATAAGTAGGGATATATATTTACATTATTACATGTATTACATCTCCATCTTTAGAAATCATAGGATCTTCATCGTGCCTCCAATCAAACTGTTTATATAATAATTACTCCTTTCCATCCAAAGGTTGCCTGGAAGAGATCGCTTTTAGCAATAAGGTCGCCCATTGTTTTCTCATTGTGATTATTTCTTGTAATTGTTTATATCTAGAATAAGTTTACTGTTGTGATCTTTTGGAGGAAACAATAAAGAGTTTCTATCTATCTTTAATTATTAAAATAATATATGTCTCATATGATAATATAGAATATATTATCTAGTACAGTACCTAAACACAAAAGCTTTAAAAGAACTACAAACACGTGCAGAGAAGTATGAAGTACCTCTGAATTTCTGTAAAATACAGCAACTACATGGTTGTCTGTGGCCACAAATTATAGTTTCCCAGATAATTACATTTAACATGACATAAACATCCATTAAAGTGTCACTAATAACGGTCTGGACGCAGCATTGATTAATGATAATAGACGATCCTACTTTGTGCATATAATTATATATATAACGTTTAAAAATATACATTTAGATTCAACACAGACAAAGCCGCGAGTCAGCGATAGACTGGCTCTTAATATCTATTTATAACCTTTAAATTTCGCAGGATATTTTTTTAACCCAATACAATGTAAGAAAGCATGTAAGATTGTAAGTAATAATTAATGACCTATATAAATATATTAACAATTTAATAGCTAAGAATATACCATGTCAAGTAGATCCAACGCAGTCCTTCAAGGACACCATTGTTGCCTCCTAATGAATTTTTCACGATGGATAAATTTAGTTGACTTTCTCTTCACCTATCTCACAATCATCCGTCACTGATACTCCACCAGTATAAATCAAAATGAGACGAGGTTTCTTAATGATACTTTGAATGGCAAATAAGCTGACGACCCACCTGTTGGAAAGATTTAATCGTCTCCTATACACATGCACAGTACTATTAACATCACAGAATGCCCTTATTTCTTAATGTGTGAGAAAGGAATGGTAATACTTGTTGGCGAGGTACCAGTGAGTGATAATAGAATAGATGAAAGCAAATCAGTTTTACAAGGACGACGAATTTTACAAGAAAAAACCACGATGGTTTCTATGGGAATCGCGTAGATATCGACCTGACATTGCTGGCGATGAGGGTAATAGACCCCTTTACTAATAATCCCTTTCCACCTTCCAAACAGAATACACTGTAATACATAGTATTCTTCATGTGTTACCATTCCTGAGAATATTTTTTTTAAAACACAGGGAGTAAACAAACTGCAGCATACTTGATGGTAAATGTCTATCGACGCCCGTAAGCACCTTCCACACCGGGGTAATTGCAGGCGGGCTGCGGGCCTTTGAAAAAGGAATAATCCTGCTTTTTTAATGTTACGCTGTCGTATTTTGTCTGTGAATGCAATTTGTAGGTACATAATGCATTCCGAAAAAATAACTTATGATCAAAGTTCAAGCAAACGATGTTGCAGATATAGTCATTTGCAAGATAAGCCGCAAAAGCCAGTGAAAACTTTGATGTTTATACGACAATCAAAGTGCACTTTATTCTTTTACTACGGTTATAAAATTTGCTATAAAGTAACTGATTTATTAGTTCCTGCTGTTTAACTTCAAATTGAATCTCACATGCCGACATTTAAATGTAGTTGCAAGACGCTGAACGAAAATTGAGTTTATGATCATTCGGAGTTTGCCAGTTCATCTATCTGAATAGTAGTACTTACTTGAAATATTTAATTATTTTTAGTAATATTTCTTTTGCAAGTTGCAAGATGCTAAAGTAAAATTGAGTTTATGATCATTTGAAGTTTGCCTGTTCATCCGTCTAACCAATACTTACTTAAATGTTTCATTATTTTTGGTAATATTGTATTTATTTCAAAAAGCATTTTTAGAATACGATATTCATTAATTTCTAGTTTCAAAGATAAATTTTACTTTATGAGTGAATCTATATTATTACTTTTTTAGTTGCTTGCCTCAGTTGAAAACAGTACTAATACAAAATGGAATAGTAAAGTCCTGCACTTATATGGAACAATATTAGGAAATTATTCTTTGTTAAACAGATGAGTATCATTTTGAAAACAGACCCTCATCATCATCACACCAGCCGATAACAGTCCACTGTTGAATAAAGGATTCCTCCTTAGAAGGTTGTGCCAATAGGTTATCACCCTCGGCAGGTGGGTTGGCAACCGCAGTTAAGCTTTGGTGATATTTTAAGAGAGACGCTGTTGCCTATCCCTTGCCTATTAAGTTCCCGTTGTGACCCCATACGACACACGTAGAAAGGAAAGGGTCAGCTATTTTATGCTTCTGACATAGAATGGCTGGCACACCACTGTTTTACTTGTTCACCTTGTGGTGAACGAACATATGCTAAATAGTGTTACTATAGTGAAATAATGTAACTTAGACTTTCTGAAAGACTTATTGGTAATTCCGCCAACGCTGTTGGTTTTTGTTAGTAAAGTACTAATGGTGGATATTAGATGAGACCAGTTCTCGTTGTGTCATATTTCCCAGGAACTAACTACCATGGTTTTCAGGGGGACCTTTGTAAGCCAATCCAACACTAATAAACAGAATAACATATAATAATATAATTATTTACGTAACTACTCAATTATATAGGATATTTGGAAAATATTTCATGCTTACTTTACGTGGACTTTTATGGGTGGCGCAAGATTGATTGGGGCGTTCCTTTTAGGACTTCTCAAATAAACCGCAATGACCTTATCGCTTTCGTATGACTTCACCCTTGTCGCTTTGCTAAAAATAGTATTTTAATTGATTCGATTTCAAAAATTCTTAATTCGAATTAAATTTTTTTTTGTGTACGCAATATCTTCTCCAATAATTCTATTAAAATTGTAGGGCTAGATATATTTTCATACATGTAAAATAGAACTAAAAGAAATAAAATAGAACTAATATAATCATTTTTTTAATGATTCAAAGTATTCCTTTATATTTATTTTGTCAACATTGAAATTAGAGAAAGTCTAAATACAACAAAGCAACTTAATAATGGAACAAGGTTTTTTAAAACTTATTTAAAATAGCTAATTGTCATTTACTCTTTTTGAAGGACTAAAAATTTTTATTATTATATATTTTTACCTATCAAATTTAGAATTTGACAGGAACTAAACTTTGACCTTTAGAAGTTTCATATTATATCTACCATTACATTTAAAATAAAAAAAATATATTTTTCCTTTGAGGATGGATTCTTATTTTTTACCACTATAAATAGATTTTAAATTATTATTAATTTTTTGCAATTAATTTTTATGAATTAAATTACCATTATTAATTTTTGCCCACCCCGTTATCGCACGAGTATAATAATGAAGAAAATGTATCCTTTTGTAAATGTATCCAAATCTTCCGTTTTACAGCGTTATTTTCTAATGCAATTTTTTAATTTTCCATACGATTTTTCAAACGTTTTCTTCATTTTATTCTAACAATTATAAATACAACAAAAAAGATTAACCAAGTAGATACAGCCGTACTGAAATGATGCACATACATACATTTGTCATCTCATTTTTATTTATATAGATGCAATTTAGAATGGCAAACAAGCTGACGGTATATCCGACGGAAAGTGAAAATTGTCGTTTATAGTTAAGGCTATGAACAACATAGAATAGTCGTGTTGTCATTCCTGACGTCTGAAATTATGCTTCAGAGGACTCATAATATACTCGTGTACTATATATATATATATATGTGTGTGTATATATATATATATATATATATATATATATGTATATATAAAGTTGTAGACTGTGCAAGTTTGGTGTTGCACATAGATTAAATATAGTACCTGCAGTTTATCAATGTCAATCTATAAAAAAAATTAGATGCATTGTTTTGGTATTAGTATCGATTTAGTACTTGTAAACTAGTATTGAATTTATATTGTATTGAAATTTAATTCATTCATTTAATTAAATTTCAATACATCTTGTAATTTCACTATCATAGCCCTCTCGTCACCTTGTATATATAGTGAAAACTGTTTATATTAAACTACAATTTTATTGCTAATGACATTAAGTAGACAGACAGACATGTGTTAAGTGAAAAATGTTAATTATTCACGGTCCCGTGTTTTCTGCACACCCGTAATGTGTTTGCGTAAACAATGTTCATATTTGCAATTATAATGCGATGTCGGAATCCTAACACAAAGTTGCCACAGACAAAATGAGATTTTCGGTACATTTACCCTAGAAATTTATAAATATATATGTAGGGTAAATGTACCGAAATTCATTTAATAAAGTGTTAATTATTTTTGTACAGTCTTAAATCTTATAGGGTTCTCTATAATTCATAAACGTTATATTATTAATAAATGTTACGGATATCTTTCGGTATTGCTTGTAAAAAAAAAAGGGTTACTTAACAAATTTTTAGTAATATCGAATAATAGCATAATTTTATAATATTTAATAATTTTGTTTATTTTATAATAATTTTTAGTAATTTAGGGATTTCCACGCGGTTCCCTCTAGAAGATGTCATGATTAATTCTTGGTCAAAAATTAACTTCGATCTGAGCTAACCAACCTGATTTTATATATCACCTCTCATAGCTCACGTGTAAATGTAGGCGAGATTCCAGTAAACAACAAATTGTAAGATATACAGAGATATATTACAAAAAAATAAACAAGTGATGAACTTCAGGCTTTATAGTCAACCTTGACTTTCACATTAACCTTGATTTTGACTGTGATCATCATTTTCAGCCACTTACTCACCGAGACATGTCAAATGAGCCTTAACAGACTGAGGACAGAGTGGTATTGTTTTATTATACAATTCCACCACCATAATCAAAACAACTCAATGACATCATCACATTGTATAGTTAATTTCAAACTTTTGCTTTGTTTGTTTATTATTTCGAGTCCCAGTCGTGACTTTAAATACTTTACATTGCATTATTATTAGGCATGGGTAATAACAGTATCGCTGCGATATCTATATATTGGGTATTGATATTGATGGCGTAAAAAATGGCCATCGCCCATTTCAACATTGCCTATACTATTATTATTATTATCTTTTCTCTATCTGATTGTTTCTTCACTTCAAAAATTGGCATTCTTTATTTATGTATTTATATAATTATTTATTTTATGATAGTTTGTTTTCCTTGTGCCTATATATATTTAACATATAATTTTGTTTGATAAATATGTATATGTAGTTTTCACTATATATACAAGGTGAAGAGAGGGCTATGACAATGAAATTTCATTTAATTAAATTTCACATATTATATATATATATATATATATTTCTTTTTTAATTTGAAAAAGATGCTTTTTTAATTATACAGTACTATCATACCTACTTGTACAATAATTAGTCCTTTACCTTAAGGTTGTTTTGAAAAGATTGCTCTCAGCAATAAGACCGCCTTGCTGTACTTATACAATTGTATCGTCGTGTTTGTAAATTGTCTTGCTTCTTGCTTATTTCCTATATTGTATAATGCAAATAAAGTATACTCATTCATTCATACATTTCAATCGGGTGCTTCATTTCGATATTATATATTGGATGACAAATATTTAATAAATGCATTACTGGGCCAATATCTATATACCGGTATCTATATACCGTAACTACAATATATAGATATTGCTGAATATTACATATCCCTAATTGTCATTCGAGTTATATACTAAAATTAAACACCGGGAAATGGGTCATATGTTGTACAATTTGATTATACACATTTGAAACAGGTAAAATTAAAAGCTTTTAAGAAGTATAAATAGGAAACATGTGTTTGTTCGAAATAATTTCCTATACTACAATATGAAATGAACTATGGTGAAGGTCATTCTGGTTCAGCGACTTATGGTATACGACCGCCTTACCGTTACCACCTTTAAAGATACAGGTCGTTGAAAAATATAAATATAATTAATATAATTAATTTTATAAAAGTTGTCTCAATGTATTTATTTCTGTAAAAAAATATTAAGCAGAATTTATATCAATTACCTTTTAATCCAACCAAAGGATCAAACTTATAATGATATAAAAATGAATGTGTCAAAAACAAGGGACAATTTTGGAGTTTTTTTTTCAAATTATATAGGTATACCTACACAAAGTTTTAGTGGCCATTCAGCGAACAAAACTACGATATTATTATGCGGCAGACAACAGTTCTTAACGTAATAGCCAACCTAACTTCGGCTATAAAAACCTTTCCAGAGAGCGAATACTTGTCCGGCACTGAATCGTTGATTAGGTTATTTTCATTCACTGAAATAGTTACTTTAATACTAATATGAATAAACTGATGGCCCATTTTGTGAGAAGTAATCTAACCATTGTTTGAAGACATAACACAACATAAACTGCTTCATGGATATTATAGTCTACATAAAGACCGTGGTCTGACTCTGATATTCACGATTAAGTGATTGCCAATCTTCAGGCTGAAAATCGACAAAGATATGTCGCCATCCATTTATCCAAATAAGTCATGTAAATCTTTATTTAAAGTTTTGTATGACTTATATGAATGATTCCTTATGAAAATTTTGATCATCCAATATGCAGCATCAGCATACTTATACTAAAAAATATGGAAAACTATATATGATTAAGGTGGTAGGTACGCCCTCTGCCATGTTGGATTGAAATAACATTTTCAGCAAAACGTCAGCATATTAATTTTAAACTTTCGCGTTGTTGACACATATTTTAAATACACTATCGGGCTTAACGAGATGAAAAAAAATGCAGGTACCTAAATAATACCTACATAACTGTTTTTTCATTACCAACGTTTAGACGTGGATTGCGCAACGTCTAAATGATGACAGTCCTGTCGTGATAGTCCCAATAGTGTATTTAATATATGTAAGCATGTAGATTGCTACGTTCATATAATCTTATTAATCTAAGAAAATTGTAACTAGACGATGTCTGTATATGGTATATGGGAGATATAGGGGAGACTTTTACCCAGCAGTGGGACATTATGGGTTAATAATAGAATACAACAATGATGATAAACAAGCCACTATCAGTATTTATTATATTTTTGATGAAATAAAAATATTTATACTTCTAAAGGGGTCAGAAGTCAAATGCGCAAACACTATTTACAACTTTAATACTTTAACAATACAATAATTCAATACTTTGTCTTCTACAAAAAACCGCGAAATAAATTCGTGAAGAAGGCATCGATTATAATATAGCATTTCGATTGCCATCGAACTAATGACAGCTTTGACAGCTGTCATTTATTCGACTGACATATTAAAAATATAGACGTTTCGGCTTTGGCTTCCCGTTCCACAGTCACAATAAGCCGTTTCAGGGCTCTAAGACGATCTTCAAACTACTACATATTACATTGTTCAATAAAAATCAATAGTTAATAATACAGAGTTAATTTCACATTATTATTAGTAACAGCCTGTATTTACAGCGGGAATGTTCGCTACATTTCAGTCGCGTGATAATATCCAGCTAAAGGCGTTTTCCTTTCATATATGTTTATAGACCACTATTTATTGACTTGGCGCTTCGATCCACACATTTAATTACTATCAACTGAAGGTTTTTTTTATTTGGTAGAACGATAATGGGTTTGACATTGAAAATTAATGGTGAAGTAACGAGTACAATAAAAACACATGCAATGCAAACATTAACGCTATAAAGGGATGGAATGTAGAAATAGGTAATACGTATTAACTAATATTAAACACATAAAAGTGAATTTGTTTATTTGTTCGTCATGAAATTTAAGAAGCATTGGGGATGGATATAGGCAGGTGAAGTATTAAACACGTGTATATAGACACAGATAATGTAAAGTATGCAGGTAACAGTATAAATATACGATAAAAACACTTTCAAATTAAATTCACACGTGACGCCTCTACTAATACAGGCGTCCGTAGGCTATAGTGACCGTTAACCGTCAGTCGGGCTGTACGTTTGTTTGCCACCTTCGTGATATAGAAAAAATATTACTTACTGGGGTAAATTAGATATATAGACGTATTTTAAAGGCATGAAAAAATGTAAAGGATCTCTATTAATTTTGGATACATTTTAATAATTTTCATTATATTAACAAGTTTTACTTAAGAATATTTTAACCTTGTACAGGATTCTCTGATATTTTTCTCAAGAAATGTATATCCGTAAAGGAATAAAAATTTTGGGCCTTCTATAATAACTTATATATTCTTTATTGCACTTGTAAATTACATTGTTAATGCATTTATAAATATTGTGAGCAAGGGTACCAGCGGGATAAGAAAAGAAAGTAGTTTATACTGTGATCATGATCATCATGATTATCATGCCCACTGCTGGTCTCCCCCTATTGGGAAGTTTTGTCAATAGTTGCCACGCTTAGCAGTAAAAACGGGTTAGTAACCGCACTGAGGCTTTGGTGATGTTTTAATACGGACGCAGCTGCCCATCCCTTGATCATGACGTTCTCTTAGACGCTTTTTACGACACTCACAGGAAAGAAATAAAATAGGAAAGGAATGCAATAGACCATCCCGGCCTATTGTATTACACGGCATATAAATAAACTAGTGTATTAAATAAATCAATAAAAAGCATGCTATTCCAATTTTACTGTCTTAACTAGTTATTTGATAAAAAAAAAGCGACAGCAATACCTGTAATAAAACTGTTACATGGAAACTTAAGAGGTCCCATATTTACACATGTAAGGAAAACATTCTAGGACCTTTATAAAGGACAATATAAGATTGTGAGGTGTATGTAGGCACCGTTTAAGGGAAATAAAATTTCCCTGGAGACATTTTACCCGCGCCCTTCCTACGAACGGAGGCATTTGTATCTATGTCTATAGGTATATGAACATTGAAGCCTCTTCATATCAGACCTTCACTTCCACTGTTTGTGGCAGATATAATTTTCTTATGTGAGACAATTTCATATTTTTACGTGAACAGCGAGTATTATCCTGCAAGCCAAATTGAATTTTTACATATCGTGCCTTATGTGGTAAGGAAATAAGATCAAAATAAAAAAGTATAAAGATTTTTTCTTAGAAGTTATTTTTTTTTTATGTAAGTGCTTTACTCTGCATTCAAAAGAAAGAATAGATAGAGAAAAATATTATGATTACTGTTTGTCTCACGCACGTTGTTTTAGTCATTTTATATGCGGAAAATTTAAAACCTAGTAGCCACCAAAAAGTCAGCAAATGATCATATTCCACTGCTGAACATAGGCCTCTCCCAATTGGCGAGTTTTAACAGTTGTCACGCTTAGCAGGCGGGTTGGCAACCGCAGTTAGGCTTTAGTGATGTTTAAAGAGGAACGCTACTGCCATCGACCATTTACGAGTAGTTTACTTAGTAGCCTCTTGCAACTCCCAACGTAAAAGTGACCCAATCTATGCCAGGACTATAAGGCAATCTTCTACATTATGCTTGCTATTTATTCCTGTTAATGGCAGTTTTTTTATAATGGAATAGTAACCCCACCCGCGCTAACGGTATACACCGGCGGGGCACCAGTGAAAGATGATAGGTGAGGATGAAGCAGGTCTGTTAGCCCATCGTGACGAATTCAATAAGAATTGTTCACGATGGTTTCCAGGGGGAACCACGTGGAGGTCGATCTAATAGGGTAAATTGTTAACAATGGGGCTGTCAAACTCCATTGCTAACAATCCCTTTCCCTCCCGTTAATGGCAGTTATCACTTTCTATCAGACGAGTCATGTATTTGTTTGTCATACCAAGTCGTATAAAAATAACACCGTATAAATTGATTGTGAGCTTAACTAGCATTTATAGGTTTTATTTATATTTCACTACAATCAATCTAGTTCTCTTTACGTGTGTATTTACTAGTAAAATACTACTACCACTCGTGTGACGGTGTCGCCCTCTGGGGTAAAAAATTGTATTTACTCTATAATAAATAGATTATAAAAGCTTTAGCTACCGATAGATATTCTCCATATACGTGATTATTTTTTTTATTTATTTATTCAGATAACATTGTTGACCAAATAATTGATGATGATTTATGATGTTTAAATCTACCCATTACGACATTCATAATTTCTATTAAACATTTATAAGTAGATTGATAGAAATACCCCATATGCAATAATGGGCTAATCGTCTTTAATCTTTTTCCAAAAATTGTCATAGTAACATTTATGTCTTTGTTGTACTGTACAATAGTGTTACTCAAACAGTCCCAATTCTTAAATTCTTGTCACCAAAGGATGCCACAATTATGTAAATAGTGCACTTAATAATTTCTTATAAACCACTTCTAGTAGAAAAAAAAATATAGTATACATATATAAGTCAAGTGACTTATACATATATATTTTTTTTGCATCTTAGAATGGCAGTTAAACTGACGGCTCACCTAATGGAAAGTGGTAACCGTGTCGCCTATAGACATGAACAGTACCATGATACCCGCACGCCATTCAGAGGACTCAGGTGTTATTCCTCTGTACCCTGTAAATTTACCATCATATCCCACCCTTCAAACCGAAACACAGCCATGTAAACACAACTGCTACAGTATACTATGTTTTATAAATTAACGTGTTACATATATATTCTAAACAATATTTGCAATACTCACATAATATAAACAAATAAACGGCATAATCTGACATTTTCATTTACCTAAGTGGTACGTACTGTATTGTTTCAGACGATTACCAATCACTCGCTCAACTCTCGACGCACCGGGCCCAGAATGTGACCTTGAAAGGACGTCCCTTTCAATGAATTAAAGTACCAAGAAATGTCCTAGCACACGTTCAATTGTTTAAATTGAAGTAACGACCTCCGTGCCACAGCGGTGGGCATGTTGCTTTCCGTAATGACGTCCCAGTTACAATTGCTAGCCGAGCTAATGTGGGTAAATTTTTTTCAGAATTGGCTCCAGTCTAATGTTGTACCTATGAATAAAGGCTATGGGAAATTCCCATTATTCAGTTGACATTTTTTTAAAAAAATATGTTCATATTTTAATATGTCTATATATAGGTACATATGCAACAGGAAATCAATGATCTCACTGTATTTTTGTCGTTTCCGGCAATTCTTTTGACTTCATCCGAAAGTCTTCTTTAGAGAGCGTTTAGTGCTTTACGTCATAGCTTCTTGCCTCGCATATAATTGTTTTATTTTAATATCATACTTTTTTAATATGATAATCAAAGATGATAATCCCCTGTCATTATCAGTGAATGATAATAGATCAGATCAATTGGTCCATGAGGAATAATATATAGGCCCTTTCTCGTGACGTGTTTTCTTCGTCCTATAACCTCGGATCTTTCAAACGTAGCGTGAAAAAGCACTCAATAAGCCGTCAAAGTGCGACCAACCGTTGAGAATGGAATGTACTCTGTTCGGTTGGGACATTCATGAACCATGTCGTCTCTGTGTTCACTTAGGATGATGTGGTGACATGTCGTACTATAATAATTACCATAAAATAATTACCATGCATAAACTTCGATGGGTTCCATGGTAAACATACATTGCTAATAATGAGGCTGTTAGATCGCAGTACTACTTCAACCTTATCTTCTAAGTGCAATTAAGAACATGCCTGACTACAGGGTTGTCAGCTGCTATTTTTAATTTTTACCCAAATGTCAAATATATTTTTTTTTTCCAAATCGATACAACTTACTTTACTTTTACAATCACAAATTGATGTCAAGTTTAACTACATTTGCCATGTAACTCCATAGTGAACAACAAAAAATAAATAAAAAAAATCACCGTTGCCTACGTTTAACTTCTCTGATTCTATATTATGCTGTGATTCTCCAAAATTTCACGAATTCAAAATTATCACAATACTCAATCTGGCAACACTGCCTAGCTCTTCCACCCATCATACGTGCGGAACAGCGCGTGACGTAATCACGAGTAGGCGTGAGGCCAGGGGTGGAAAATTTCTCGTTGTTCGCCGCGCGACTCCGGGCGAGCGGGCTAGTTACCGCCCCCGGCCGTCGCATCCGTGATACGAATATACGATGCTATTATACCTTTTTGTTTTTATTTTCTTAATTCGAGTAAGGTAGCTGGTAAGAGTTGGACTTACACGTTAAAGATCATGTACATAAAATAGTTTGTAAATTTTGATTGTACGCTCTGATCATAAAGTTTGAAAGATAACTTGCGATTTCAAAGTAAATAAAAATCATATTTATTTACATAGACTTGTTTACAAACAGTTAACAAGTCTATGTAAATAAATATGATTTGAATTTAAGTATCAAAATTTATTTTAATAAAGTATTTTTATAGAAATATTACTGCAATATATCAATTCTAAGTATAGATGACACGGGATAAACTTCCTCTAGCTTCAAATATTTTTTAATATTTCAATAATTATTTAATATTTTAATAACATTTGTATAATAATTAGCATTAAATAAATTACTTAATATATAATCATAAATAATTGTAATGTAACATTATTTTTTTAAATGTAATGTTTTTCAAGAACAAGAAAACACCATAAGACAAGGTTATTACTTATTTTATACCTCATAAACTTATTTTACTGTTGTACAATCATGAGTTAAACAACCTACTCTGCAGTGCTTCGTAGTTTATTACAGGGATAAAGCGGGATATACCCTTAAACTCGTAATTTCCATAGTCGACAAGTTTTACGCAACATTTTTTTTCCATGAGAAAGTAAAATGTTTCAATAACTCTTTGTCATCTGTGAAAGGTGATTGACACGATCTCGAGCAGTTTATTGTTCAATTGTTTTCTATTTCATATCGTATTTTCTCACAAATGTAAGCACAATCGAAGATTAACAATCTGTTGAAGTAAATGGCAGCTATCACTGTACTGGAAAAAGTACATTTTATCACTCAAAAGAAGGTACACATTTTATTACATACACAAATGAATGACTACGTGTTCTGTAAATACATTACATTAAAAATATTTAAATTTAGAATTCAAATTTAAATCATTTATTGCACGAATATGGGTATATACTTTAGATGAAAATATTTTTTTTTACAAGTCCAAGAAAGTGATATTGTTGTGTATTTTTCTATCATCGTGTTCAATTTTCTGCTTCGCATACTATAAACGGCAACAACAGAAATATGGGATCAACAGGGTAAATCCCATTGACTGCAAAAGTAATATTGTAAATATCACGTAACATAGTTACAAAAAGAATCACGCGAATCGAGAATCACTGGAAGACGTCATAAAAAAGGTTGCGCATATTTTTATTTTTCACGAACATAATAGCTCTGCTTACTTTAGGACTGGAAGACACTGTGTAGTATTGTTTGGTAGTTTTTATTATCTATACTTATAATAAATCTGTAGAGAGGTCAATTCTGTACATGAAATATATTTCCAAAATAACTATCAGGTGGTGATTAGTGATCGATACTGATTCCAAAAATGCAATCAGTAAAATTTTTATCTGTCTACATGTATATTCGTTATAGAAACAAAAACTACTCGACGGATTTTAAAGAAACTTGGTACAATTATTCTTCATACTCCTGGGCAGGTTATAGTATACTTTTCATCACGCTACAATCAATAGGAGCAGAGCCGTGAAGGGAAATGTAAAAATGTCCACCCGTGCGACGCCAGGACGGGCCGCTAGTTATTTATATAATCCTATATACTTAATAATCTAGCGTTAACAGGTAGCGGCAATTACGTAGCACCTTCATCATAATCATCATCATATCAGCCTTTAACTGTCCACTGCTGAACTTAAACCTCCCCCTTGGGGGGTTTTGCCAGTAGCTACCTCGCTTGGCAGGTGGATTGGCAACCGCAGTCAAAAATTTTAGAGATATTTCAATAGGGACGCTGTTGCCCATCCCTCGTCATCCCTTAGTCGCCTTTTACGACACCACCGGGAAAGGAAGGAGTGGCCTATTCTATGCCGGGACCACACGGCCATTGCACCTTACGAGAATGAAACTATAGGATATAGAGGCATAACTAATATAGAGGCATAACTTCAAACATTGTACCTAACTATCAGCGTCACAGTCTATTCATTTCTATAAGCTATGGCTATTGTTTTTTTATAACATTGGGGACAAACCAACATGCGGCTCACCTGATGGTAAGTGATTATTGCCGCCCATGAACATCCGTAACTCCGGATGAATTGCAAGTGAGTTACCAGCTTTTTAAAAAGGTTCTTTTTTAAAGGTTACGATATCGTATCGGTTTGGAAATACTGCCGCTGGAAGTTAATTTGGCATCAAGTTTGCTATTTGCTTTGTTGCATTATAAGTTACAAAAACAAATTAAAGGCTATTAACTTGATTACCAGTGGTAAAAAACAACGATTAACCTTAAAGACTACTTCAGTACGATTGCCAGAAAAGAAGCCAAAGCCTTAATAAATTAAAGCCCAACTTGTGGCAACTGCAACGAGCTTCATATAAAATTTATTCAGAACTTCGACGCGTCCGTATTTTATTCTTCATTTTCCTTACTTACTGTCGTTGTAACAATTAATAACCAGGTGGAAATGACACCTTCGGCAATTCAATAATAATAATTATATTGGCAACCCTGACGGTTCGCGTCCCATTATCAGCTAAATCAGGGCTTAAGATAATGCAGTGTATGTGTTGCTTATTCGTATGTCGCGTGAGTAGCTTCTTATCATAAAATTATTTGTTAAATGCGGTCACATTTGTGACAACCCTCCCAAACTATGCCGGGTTTGAATGGATGCAGGGTACATTTTGACGGCATTCACAATGAAAAGGATATGTGTGTCACTTCTACCCAGTCTATTTGTTTTTACGGTGCTACCAGAAAATTCTCAGTTCGCCCCCTACATTACGTAAGCAATGGGCCAAAACAAACAATTTCGGCCTACGATTGAGTACTTTCGCAGGCTTGTTTAACGAAAGGACCTTCAGCCAGGAAATTAAGTGGCGGCAAGCAAATTCCGAGAAGTGTAACTTTGTACCTACTGTATTCACAACGAAATACGATTTGTTCAAAAATATAGGTGATATGTATGTATAAAGGAATCATTTTAACTGTACATTGATAATTCTTGGAAACGGTGCGCGGAGATTTATGATAAAATAAAATATGACGAGGTAAATACTAAAATATTGTTAGTATTTAAGATTAGTATTAGGTAGCACAGATAAGCTACTTAATATTCTTTTTATCATCATTATATCAGCCAATATCAGCTGTCCATTGCTAAACATAGACCTTCTCCTGCTGGATTTAATGCTGCTGCCCATCTTTCAACCATTGAATTCTCTTAGTTACCTGTTATAATGTAATATAAAAAATCGGACTTTAACTGTGACAAAATCAGTTGTTTTGATCCAAAAACTAAAGTACTGAACTGAAATTTCTATGAGACCATCTGTATCCTTTCAGATGAAAAAAAGTATTTTTCAAATTGATTTATAACTGACGCAGCTATGAGGAAATAAACATAAAAAAATACAACCGAATTGAGAATCCCGTTTTTTTTAAGTCAATTGAAAAGCAGTCTAAATCGTGACAAATTAATATGGAACCAACAGCAATAAACCCTATTGATTGAACCCAAAAAATATTGAAATCGGTTCGGAACAAGTGAATATATTCCGTGTTATACAAAAAATACATGCGAATAGAGAAATTCCTTTGGAAGCCGTTTAAAAGTGCTGAAATAAGAAATAGGGTTGAGCCAGTCACTCGGTCGCGTCGCGGCCGTTTCATTTCTGTATCCCGCCGGAACCCTCCGTTTGGCGAGGGTTACTGGCTAAGGTGAAGGACAAAGATCGATAACCCTCCCTACGCAACTTGTTTTATTACGTAACTACCTTTATTTGGGCGATTCGCCCATTTGCGGCGTATCGATTCGTTATTGAATGCCTTTATATCAATGTTTGACTTGAAATCTACTTTAAGCACAAAAGGGGGTAATATTTTCAGCTATTTTCGTGCGTGACAGCTGCTACTTTGCTTTCGAAGTACTTGATTTGAACGAATCGTAAGACATTGTATTTTAAATAGAATGATAAAGCATTATATTCATTTGGTGTTAGATATTTACGAGTATTTTAAAAAGCACTTACGACTGTAATCACTTCTGGGGTAGACAGAAGATCTGAGATTTTTTTAATTAAATAGAAATGGAATAGTAACCTCGCCAGGGCAAATAATTTATTATAAGCACTAAGATAATTATATTATTTTTCTATAATACTGAACTTTATTTACTTATATGTACTTAGCATATAATTGATAATATGAAGCTTATGAATGGACATTCTAACTTGTTTTCTTTAAATTTATGGTTAAAATTTGACATTTTGTTTTGTTATTTTTTAATGTTAATATTTATAACTTTGGGTTTGCTGGAAGAAAACTCTATCAGAGTTAAGCTCGCCTTTGTACTTTTGTTTACCTCTGTCATATTTTTATAACTAATGTGTACAATAAAGTATTAAATAAATAAATAAAATATAATTTATTGATTTCTTAATTTAATTACTTTGTGAAAGGAAATTGAAAATTGTTGAATATAACTATTTTACCTATTTATTGACTGCTTATATTGTGTTAGAGTACCTACATCCTCAGTAAACTATAAATAAAAATAATAAATAAATAAATAATATATAAATCAAAAACCATAAAAGTTATGTAAAATACTGACTATTTTGAAAGTAATATTTCAGGTTATTTATACAATCATATAAGACTAATAGTTTATTTTATTAATTTATTTCCTTTCTGTTTCTATCTGCATAAACAATAAACATTGCTTTCCGGGACAAAATACCTATCTACAATTTAACATCTGTTCGCACAGTCCAAAGCAAACAAACAATCATAAAATGTTTTAATATTCCAACCAAAGGCAATCTAATCAGATCATTAAATCAAATATTAAACAAATATTAAATGGAAAAAGCGAATATTAGTATTTCCAACACATTATATTATAAAAGTTTTCAAATATTTCATAGTGTTATTTATTACAGATCAATCTCCTCCGAGACCTAAAATAAATTTAGCTTTACCCAGTCCCTAGTTGTATAACCTTGATTTATATGTTATTCTTATATTTACTACATAATCAATAATACTGAAACCAGTTTTACTTTTTGTCGGGCTTCTTTAATAATAAAATATTATTTCAAACGTATGTTTTTTTCCTCCTTTTACTTTTGTGAATTCGGTAGGATCGAAATTTTCTAGATTGTTCTGCTAGGTGTTTTTTTTTTGATGGGTGAAAATGGAATGGTAACCCCGCCTGCGCTAACGGGATACGCTGGCGGAGCACCAGTGAAGGGTGATAGATGAGAATGAAAACAGGCCAGTTAGACCATCATGATGAATTCATCAGGAATTAACCATGATAGTTTCCGGGGAGAACCGCGAGGAGGTCGACCTGGTTGGATGTATTGCTAGCAGTGGGATTCTCAGTCTTTATTACTAACAATCCCTTTCCCCCTTCTACTAGGTGTTTGTTGCCAGGTATAATATAAGCTTGCCAGGGGGAAAGGGATTATTAGTAATGCGGACTTCCAGTGCTAGCAATATACCCTATCAGGTCAACCTCCATGTGGTCCCCCTAAAAAGCATCGTGCTGAATTCCAGGTGTATTTATCACTGACCTGCACTTTCATCCTCACTTATTATATCTCACTGGTGCCCCGCAAGCGTATACCATTAGTGCCGACGGAGTGACTATTCCACTATCATCCATTGATAAATCCATTGAAATATAAAATTGCCAGCCTTTCAAAATATTTAGTGAGGAATAAATGTCTGTATGTTTGTTCTGGCATCATGCAAAAACTATTGCACCAAATTGCATGCGGTTTTCACAGTTGTATTCCTAAATGTCTAACTTAAAATTTTGTGTACGTTTTTATTCTGGTACGCCGTCTAGTAGTGCTCTTTTTAATTAGTATTCCTACTCCTGAAATCCCCACGTATGAAGTAACAGACAAAAAGCTGATCTATTCGAGTAATAAAGATACTTTTTCATTACCTAATTTTTCAATACATGAGAAAAAAACACCGTTGTCGAACGTTACAATCTTATTTTATTAAATTCTCGTTCTAACAAAAAAAACTTATTAGTGTTTATTTAGTCTGTGTCTATCCCATAAATGACAATTAAATTTTATTTTGCAAAAAAAAAAAAAACAATAGGTAATGGCTGAGATTTAATCACTTCAATCATAACAAAATTTGTGTGGGACGAACACGGTCGCTTAATAATTCTTTCTAATATTATTTAAATGTTTAAGTTAATTTGTTTGTTTCAGTGACTGTTTACCTTTCGCTAACTTATCGGCTCAACCAATCTAGTCACAAGTAACAGCTAGTCAAATATATGTAGACAAAATAACCATAATTTAAAATTGTGTTTCGCAAAAAATTCCGACTTCAAATATAGCAAAACCAGTCATTTTAATTTAAAAACTAAGCTACTAAGTCCATTTTAATAAATTTTCTATTAGACCAATGTATAATATTATATTACACATCCTATATTATAATATATGTTATATTATACGTCCTTTTAGATAAAAAAAATAATAATTTTACAAATCAATTTATAATTGAGATATGAGGTAACAACATAGAAAATACAACTGAATCGGCAACCTCCTTCTTTAAGTCGATTGAAACAAAATTATATTAGATACATTTATTTCTTTAAACCGTTTAAATTAATCAGGATGAAAGGAGATTAATTAAGAGTACTTGAAAGCAAATGAAGATGTGTGTGAAGTGTGAACGCTAACGACTCATTTCATATCTAACAGCTTTAGTAATACTCGATATTCACGCCATTCACACAAACGACATGTTTTACATAATATCACCATGTTTTATTCAATATTTCTCCCTTAAATTTGTTGCAAGAACTTTTCAACAAATTGCTATTCTCTATGAATTACGTAGGTATATGTTGATTTTTTAATGGATGACAATGGAATGGTATCCCGTGGTAACAGTGAGGATTAATAGATGGGCATGAAAGCAGGTTGGTGAGTCAATCATAATGAATAAACCTGGAATTCAGCACGATGGTTGCCAGGACCACATGAGCATCGACTTAGTTGGGTGTATTGTTAGCAATATGGCTCTTAGTCTCTGTTACTAATAATCCCTTCCCCCATATGTTAATTTAGGTATTACCTAGTTTTTGGTATAAGGGTTTGTTAATAGCAGGGACTAGCAGCCTTATTGTTAGCAATATACCCTGTCAAGGTTGACTTCCATGCAGTCCTGCTTGGAAATCATTATAGTTTTTGATGAATTCGTCATGATGGGTTAACATATCTGCTTTCATCCTTACTTGTTACCACTACAAGTGGCTCAGGACCATTCCATAAGGCAGTCTATGGGGGAGACGTTTATTTAAGTATGGACAGATAATGGCTACAATGATAATGATGATACTTAAATCAATCTATCGATATATTAAATAATGTCACACTATGAATACCGGTAAACAGTTTTATTATATCTTGTATTTACATTTTAGGAGTAAACAAGTGAGATGCATTATCGTTTTACAACCTGCATTTATGTCTCATAAATAAACATATGATTGTATATAATCATATATACGATATTGTAATATCCCCATGCAATACGTTTTATGGGTACTCTTAAAAACGATTGCTATGGAGCAAAATCGATATCTCTCCAAATCTCTTATCCACAGGTAACTAATGTAGACACTGGCAATAAAACACGTAAGGGATATGCATAAAAAGCCGCAGGAAATTTCATAAAAGCGAAATGTTTTATGTGATTTCGTTCTGAAGGTATGATGAATTTAAGGTAGTTAACAAAATATATTTATTTATTAGCTATATTCCGTGGCTTCGCCCGTTGTCGTATCGCGATGTTGAATAGCCTATCGTTCTCAAGACCTTTCAATGTTTTTATTAGGAGTAATCTAGAAAATAATAAAATATTTAAAAATGACGGAATTTCTATCTTACCTCTGATTTAACTGTTTATAATTACTCCTGTCCATCCAAAGGTTTCTTTTAGCGATGAGACCGTCTATTGTTTTCTTACAGTGATGATTTCTTGTAAATGTTTGTATCTATAATAAGTTTACTATTGTAATCTTTTGGAGGAAACAATAAAGAGTATCTAATATATCTATCTCATAGTATTGTAAGAAATATATATACTAAAACTCTCTACCGAAGAGAATACTTCTAATGCAATATTATAACGTGAATAAAGCCGATATAAATAATTACAAGAGGTCTAACGTTCCAAATCATTGTCTGAGGCTCATATCACTGAACCGTGGTAACTTAATTAGGAAAATTATTTAATTTTAATTATAAAGCAGTTTTACAAACCCCAACTAAAATCGTTTTGAAACAGTAATTAAGTAGGTACTGAGCCGCCGTAATCTCTTATAAAAAGGGGTCGTAAGTTAGCGAAGGATCATTTAACATTTTAAAAGTGGTTCAACTTTCTAAATGCTATCAAGTTGTAAGTCAGTAAAAATTGCGGCCGGCACCGAGGCGGGTATTGGCTAGCCTTGATCTTGGTTTGAGCTGTGACGTCATAAGGGAGAAGGGAATGGGCGCTCCACGCCCCCTCACCTGAACGAGATTCCGTTGTAAACTGGGCGTACACAATAGAATACTCAATTTTAGATTAAAATGAAATGACACGATTCAAATAGACTTTGTTATTGCAGACAATGCTTTAATTTTGTGAATTGGCTGCCTTCCCGTGGAATCGCGTTTGAAACAATCACGCTCGTTGCATATTTTATGAAAAAAAGTTCCTTTTCCGAATGAAACTTATACATCTGGAGTTTTAATTGGGTTTCTTTGTCAGTCTTGTGAAGTTTACAAATAGATCTCGTAGCTGTTACTTGTAGCCACTCGATTGCTAATTAATTGTATTAAAACTGAGACGTCCAAGTTTTGAATGGTTGCTCTTTTGATAATTACCTAAAAAAGTACTTTTTGCTACACAAAGGAATAGTGACTTCGATCGTGGAGACACGCACACTGATAAACGAGAATATGTTTCATAGGCACACAGATATAAAAGGAAAATATTTTAATGACATAAAGAAACTTTGTACAAATATCGTCTACTTCAATGCCGCTGTTCCATTTATGTTTAGCCGCTAAGCGGCTGCACTTACAGACAGCTGTGGTTTCAAAAGTGAAATATGGCAGTAAAATTAAAAAATAAATTAACTTCTTATTTCATTACCATATCCCATCCCTATGCCATGTGATCCCGGTGTAGAATGAGCTACCCCTTTCTTTCCCATGGGTGTCATAGGAGTAGGAACTTAATAGTTGAAAGATGGGCAACAGTACCCCAAAAGTCTGACTGCTATTGCCAACTCACCTGCCAAGCATGGCAACACCTGTAAGGCCCCCAACAGGAAAAGATCTATGTTCAACAGTGTACAGATAATGGCTGATGTGATGATCTAATACGTATATTTATTTTTCAGGAATGGCAATGCATGGAAAATATTATGGATGTCATATTTGCATTTTATGATTTCCCTGGTGCTATTTATATCTAAAGGCAGTGTTGTTTGCTTTCCATCAGATGGGTTAGCTTGTTTGCCATTACTTGTCCATTGTACATATCTAGTTTACCTTTTTTTAATAAAAAAGAAAGGTAAACTAGATATGTACAATTGAAAAACTCGATTATATTCTAGTCGAGCCATCAAGTCGGAATCCCTTAACTCTGCCTCCGTCCTGTATCATTAGGGTCCCAACCACGCCCGTCCGTGATTTATAACCCACTTAAAGTGTTCACGCAACCTTGTCTTAAACCCCATATAAATCTCTATTTTTTACCTACTGATTCTGCAACATATAATATAATCATTATTGGTCACATTGAGAGCATAGTGAAACAATGGTATATTATCCTAACCTATTGACATTTGGGGGGGAGGGATTATTAGTAATACGGACTACTAGTCCTATTGCTAACAATATACGCTATCAGGTTGACCTCCACGTGGTTTCCCCTGATAACCATCATCATGCTGAATTCCTTTTGTAGTCATCATGATGGGCTAACTAACCTGCATTTTCATCCTCACCTATCATACCTCACTGGTGCCCCGCCAGCGTATACCGTTAGCGTAGGCGGAGTTACCATTCCTTTATCATCCATTAAAAAAAAACATATTGACCTCAAAGATATGAAGTTTTAATCTTACCATCACCTAAAATTTTATGTATCAATCAATATAAATAACAGCAAATCCATATTAAGATAGTATGCTTTTATTATGTTGGATTTCCAAATGGAAATTTTTGGCTCTATATGTACTCTATGTGGGATATAACCAGTTTGGAAGCCATTTTAAACGCCTGAAAAGATTTGAATAAAATTTCATCCCAAATAACATCATAGAATAACATACATAAATATAATTATCCTATAAGTACATTAAACATAAACTTTTGTAGGTACAATTTTATATTTGCCATCTGGGAAATGATTCTAAAACTTTTGACGTATAAACGCTATACCAGTACCTCAGACTT
Organism: Galleria mellonella; assembly: GCF_026898425.1. Taxonomy (NCBI): domain Eukaryota; kingdom Metazoa; phylum Arthropoda; class Insecta; order Lepidoptera; family Pyralidae; genus Galleria; species Galleria mellonella. The sequence goes on from NW_026442114.1 coordinate 70,661, forward strand.
ACAACAATACGAGTACGTATACGAATAAAGTTAGGTTTTATAGCGTACTTTTGTAAACTAAAAACATTTTATAAAACTTATTCACTGTCACTGTGTTGTTAAATGAGTAAAATATACGTAACTGCTAGTTGTAAATGTCGGTTTTACCTGTCTGAATTAATATAAAATTTAATTGGCATCTATATATTAGTACGTGAAGCAAAAACTTTGTACCCGTTTTTACGAAAATTGCACGGATGGTGAAATATGAAATTTCGCACACATATAGTTTATTTAGAGAAGTACTACAGAGTGCTAATATTTCTTTTTAATTATGCATAAAACTAAATTAAATAAAAAAATTACACACTCTACCGTGTATTTGACACATACACGCATATATATATCTTTTGTTTATTGTTAAAGTCTGTGGTCAAATTGAGAATAGATTAATATTGTTTGGCTTTAATATTATTTGTCTATAGTCTGACTGAATGTCAAACATAACCATAATAAATTCATTTAATACAATACATGTTATGGTCGAATTTAGACTACTGGTCGACCACTACTATACATTAATTCGGCATGTGGTCCCGGCATAGAATGGACCACCCCTTTCTGTCCCGTGGTTGTCATAAAAGGCGACTAAGGGAGTCGAGGAATAGGCAACAGTGTCCTTCTTAAAACTCAACTGTGGTTGCCAACCCGCCTGCCAAGCGTGGCAACTTTTAACAATACCCCTCCAAGGGGAGGTCTATATCCAGCAGTGGAGATTTAACAGCTGAAATAAAAATAACTAATAAAAATACGAAAATTTAGGATGTGCTCTAATAAGTTTTATTAGAATCTGTCAAGCTGTTTAAACATGGTTGAGAAACAAATTTCCATCGAAATATCTATAGAAAATTACATTTTTTCATTAATATTATTTTCAAATATGTTCCACTGCTTTTTCCTTATGAGTTAAGATATTCAATTATCTAGAATAAAATCTGTCTGAGGACCAAAAATCATTCAAATTCTTTCAGCAATTTATGTGAAGTACTATCGAACACATCTTTTCTTTCTTAAATATTTTCATAAAATTGTTCGTTTCTAATATTATCGAAAAATGTAATAAAGAGATATCACGCCTGCTGGAAGAAATCTCTAGTAACCAAAAGTCCGATCTATACTTTCCATAGCTATTCAGCGTGGAAATGCAGCAAACCTCCAAGATACCAGTTGGCAATGACCTTAAAGAAATCTTTTACTTTTATTTTGTTACGCTTGAGACACGTACAATGCGGTTTCAGAGAATTTTTTTCCCACGAACACTCAGGCTGTAGAATGAACTCCATGTCGAAATTTTCCCTAGAAACTACAATATGGGGTTTTTCAAAAAGTGTATATTAAGGTTTCTTCAAGGTCGGCAACACTCACGTGATACCCCTAATGTTGCAGGCGTCAATAGACTACAGTGATCGTTTACTATCAGACGGGCTGTATGCTTGTTTACCTACTACTTTTTTGATATAAAAAAAAATAATGTTTTTAATGTTTTTTTGTTTCTTTTCAATGAAATATAATTAACAATTATCATATACTATATTCATAAACTAACCTAGAGTTCAAAAGTCTAAATAATTTCTTTGAAATATAAAACTTGTTTTACTTAGCACTTAAAATTTGAAATTATGCTGGCAATATAAGAATTACTGCTAATAATTAATAAGTTGAATTACAACTAAAATTAAATAACTAGTTTTAATTAAGTTTTCTATTTAAAATTATATAATTTTGCCTCGTATTTTCTAGAAAATTGATTATATAAAAATGTTTATTAATTAGATTGTATTACATGTAGAGTTACATAAGGCAACGAAATGCACAGGGTATGGAGGTATAACATAATGAGAGGTCGCATGGGTGTCACAGTATCTGTGACGTCCATGTACTGATTACGTCTGTAGGTGACGGTTACTTTCCATCAAGTTTTCAGCTTATTTGCTATCTCAAGTTGTGTAAAAAATACCCAACTGAAAGAATCCGACATTAAGATATGGTCTAACAAAAAAAACCGACTTTAAAAAGTAATTTTGTTTTAAAAATTAAACTATTGAACTGATGATTATGATAACATTTCTATAGAATCAATCTGTAAATGCTTACATTTACAGATTGATCTCTTTGGATAAAAACTGATTATCTTTTTGGATAAAAAAAAATTGATTTTCCGAATCAGTTTATAAAAGATGGAGTTATAAACAAACAAATAAATAACAAACTCTTTCTTTTTGAAATCCGTTAAAAATTACAACAATTAAGAAGCATCTCTCAAAGTCGATTGAAAATTATACCACCTGTAAAAATTTAAGTTATTTTTATAATTTCTCCCCAGCAATTTTTGATTTTTATATTCTTTGGTATACAGTTAAATTTTTTTTATTTGACAATCAATAATTAAGTAATAAAACATTCATTGCAAACTGGAATCATACTCATTTCTACATCTAAAATAAATATCATCCCTGTTAGTTTAGCCTAATTAATAAAAAAAAAATACATTTTACCTTATACTTCACGTAATTATTACACGTATTACGTATACTTCATTTAATAAAGGTAATAGGATAGAAAAAGATTGATCGGTACAATTAATTAAAGAATTTTCATCTTTACATTAGAAGCAATAAGGTTATAATTGATTTACATAATCATACTGATTTCTATATCTAAAATGAATACCATCCCTGTTAGGTTAGCTTAATTTATATAAAAAAAAAATTCATTTTATCTTTGAAGATTTTATTTAAAACTTCACGTGTTACGTATATTTTGCCTAATACAGGTAATAAGATCGTAAAAGATTAATAGATATAATAAATTATTGAATTTTCATCTTTACGTTAAAAGTAATAAGATTATAATTGTGTTGGCTTTCGTAAGCTAAGCTAAGAGATGTATATGTACCTCGATATTATCAGCTACCGAAAGTTTGACAGACGCTCTGTACGGGGAGGGATATTGAAAACATTCAAAATCCTCACAGTTTGAAACTTCAGTTCTAATTGATTCAAGGATTTATACCTATTTCTGGTAATTTGTGAACAGTCTGGCAAGTTAAATCCCTTGTAATGAGAATTACAATCTGTTTCAAACTTGAAGTGTAAAGGATTAAGATAGTTAATAGATTTTTTTTTTGAAAAAGCGGTAAGTCAGGTAAATGATGCTCAATAACTCAATTTGAGGTTAATTCGTTTAGATGACTTGAAATAGCCATCTAATATTCTAAAGTAGTTATTAGGTTGAAAGCCCATCTAATGGAAACTTGTATAGCCTATTGACGTGAACGGCACTATGGATACCATAGAACAATACTGTGACACCCACGCTACCTCATATGTGGGAGAAGGGTAATGGGGACTAAGGGTTCTATTACGAACAATAGACCCTTCCAAGTCAATCTCCACGTGATTCCCTCTAGGAACAATTATATTTCATTTTGATGAACACGTCATCGGTTCTAAATCGTTCATTGAGTTGACAACTTCCATCTGTTTGTTTTTCCGCTTACTTCTTCTAAACTACGCAACGAATGTTGTTATAAGTTTCACTATCATTTATTTCTTTTTTCACGGAAGATTTGTCAATACAATATATCCTAATTAAAATCATGTAGATTTTTTTTTTATGAATACACATACTCACCTATCGTAAACTGAAATATAATAGAATTTATTTATGTTTGCCTTTACTTTTGCGGAAAGAGGGACATTACCAGAGGGAGACTTTGTACAAAAATCGATTGCATGGGTACTTCTGTCCCATTAATGTTTCAACCGTGAAGCAGTTGTGTTTGCATGGCTGTGTTTCGGTTTGAAGGGTAGGATATGGTGTAAATTTACTGGGTACAGAGGAATAACACCTAAGTCCTCAGGAGTGGCAACGCATCGAGGGTATCATGGACGAAACAGTATACTCTGTTATGTCCATGGTACTGCTCACGTCTATAGGCAACGGTTACCACTTTTCCATCAGGTGGGCCGTCAGCTTGTTTGCCATTCTAAGTTGTATAAAAAAAAATGTTTTACCTACGACTTCGCCTACATACATCATCATCATCATATCAGCTGTTAACCGTCCACTGCTGAACATAGATCTCCTCCATAAGGGGGGTTTTCCATTAATTGCCACGCTTGGCAGACGGCTTGACAACCGCAGTTAGGTTTTGATAATGTTTTAAGAGAGACACCACTGCCCATCTTTCGACCATTTAGTTCCCTTATTTGTCTTTTACATCATCCACGGCATAAAAAGGGGTGGCTCATAACATGCTGGAACTATACAATGGCTACGTTTAATGGGAATATACTCGTATTAATTGATTTGGATGAAAATATCCTATGTTCTCTCGCTCAGCGGCAAACAGAAGTAAATGGAGACGTATTGCGAGAACCTCAATCGCGAAAGAGAGCCTCATCGACGATCCACTGTCATTGTGAAAACCACGACCACTCTGTCAAGAGTGTACGACTGAAGAGATCCTATGTTCTTCTCGAAAGTTAAATTTCAAATGTTTAGTTGAGCCGTTAAGACATCAAGAGATAAGCAAACAACAGACAAACAAACTCATTTTCATATTTATAATAATATTAATAAAGATTTTTACAAATAAAAAATAATTATCATATTATTATGATTTTATCTTTCACTGACTTAAAGGAATACTTATTTGAAGTGTATTTAAGTTTGAAAGTCAAATTTTGTTTTGACAATTCTTGTTAGTTGCCAAACAATCTGCTTGAATTCACGGGTTGAATGAAAAACGAAAACAAAACCTTGCTTCTACAGTAATAGGGTACATTCTGCAACTCTATATATATCTATAGAAATAATTTTACCTTTCTTGTTCCTATAAATTTTCTTAATCCTTCGTCTAAGTAAGGATTTACCTACTCCTATTTCAAGAGGCGAGATTTGTATCAGAATCATTTACGTTTCTTCATTTTAAAATATTGTTTTTAGGGGGAAAGGGATTGTTAGTAATGGAGACTGAGAATCCCATCGCTAGCAATATACCCAAACATATCGACCTCCTCGCGGTTCTCCCTGGAAACTATCATGGTTAATTCCTGATGAATTCATCATGATGAGCTAACTGGCCTGTTTTCATTCTCATCTATCACCCTTCACTGGTGCTCCGCCAGCGTATCCCGTTAGCGCAGGCGGGGTGGGTTACCATACCATTTTCACCCATCAAAAAAAATTGTTTTTATACATCTATTTATTATATACAACTTTAATATTAACTAAACTACTAATAAAAAAAAGAGATTTCCAAATCAGTTTACAACCGATGGAGTTATTAGGTGACAAATATAAACAAGATACAACCGAATTGAGAACCTATTTCCTTTAAAATTCGGTTGACAAAAAAAAAACAATCATAAAAAAACATTTTAAAATTACGAGTACATTCAGTCACGAACTTTTATTAATCTCACATAATGCTTTATTGATGAGATATTCAAGAAGACAACAAAACAATAATAATTAAAGGTCAAAATTTTATTGATGACTAGTAAAAAATATCGGCATTCAATTATTGCTCTGGCAATATTGGAAAAGCAATTATCTGTATAATGAAAAATGTATTTTCTTTTTTTTTATCACGAAAATGGTAAACAAGTATACAGCCCGTCTAATGGTAAATGGTCACTGTAGACTATGGACACCTGCAACACTAAGTGTATCACGTGCGCGTTGACGACTCTAAACGAAACTTAACACAGTTTTTGAAGAATATCATACACTAAGTCTCTAGCGCAAAAATGAAATTTTAGTGATATCTAATGTCGAAATAAATTCTGCTATTTATAATTTATACACAAGAAATAACCAAAAATTTAGTTAAAACAGTAAACACCAACAGCACTTTTAAAGCCATTGTCACATAAAATAATACTATTGTTGAAAGAATATTCGTTATAATAGAATAAGACAAAGGAAAGTACGCATACGTCTATAATAATGGAATAATTTAATAAATCTTAATTGCGTCTTATAAATTGTAATGGCTTGTGCCTAATCGATATTATATAAATACAATAGGCACCTCAGGCGTGGAACACCAACAGTATCAAGAATCGATATTGTTTCATGAATAATGTATGAAAGGATTTGTAAGGGGGCTGTTCTTCTGTTCTACGGCGACGGATATCGACAGAGCTTATACAAATTATGGTTAGTTGGAAGTGACAAAATGTATAATGTATAGTATATATGAATCGCAAGAATAACAATGGCGTTCATCTTAACTTTTAAACATGTATTATAAAGAAAAAGGATTTATTTTCGTGTTTGTATTGGATAAACACAAAAGAATTGTACTAATTTTGAATTATTTTCCAAATTTATAAACGAGTAATTCGCGATGTATTTTATTAAAAAAAAAGAACCATAAAATCGCAAGTATATCATTATCATCATCATATCAGCCTTCCCCTTGGGGGGTTTTGCCAACAATTGCCACGCTTTGCAGGCGTTTGACTTTGGAGATATTTTATGAGGGACTCTGGTAACAATCCCTCTCCCTTCTTTAATCGCCTTTTACGACACTTATGGGAAAGGAAGGGTAGTATATTCTATATTGGGACCACATGGCACACGGCGTGTATATAATATAATATAACACAATTAAATATTCGATCAAAAAACATAAAAATTAAAGAAGACATTATGTGCTCATTTCTAAAAACTTTAGTCACTTCTGTAGTCAAGCAAATTGTGTAAAAAAAATATTTAGATAGATACATTTTAACTATCTAAATGTTATATATCATAAATAGGTACATTTTTTATTTAATATAAATTTATTTCGCTCATATCTTATAATACGACAGTTTTTTAAAGAATGAAAATTGAATGATAAAACTCGAACCTGCATTACTTGAAAACTCTTCTCTGTTTTAAAACAGTGGAAAAAGTTTAAAAAAATATATTATAGAATGTCGCCGTGAAGGTCGTTATAATATTAGGTATCGATTACTTCTACTTTTTTATTGTCGTGACTTGAATATTGAAATACCTACATAATAAGGTTCTATTGTGATTACCATATTTTTGCTTAATCTTTATTATCGAATTCATATTTCGAATTCTATAGCAGATTAGTACAATTTTGATCAAAGTGAAAAATATAGGGTCAAGAACTTTTTAAATGTTACTTTTTTACCCCAAAAGTGGCAAACAAGCATACAGCCCGTCTGATGGTAAGCGGTCACTGTAGCCTATGGGCGCCTACAATACGAGGGGTGTCACGTGCACGTTGCCGACGTTACCGACAAAGAAATCTTAATATACCCGTTTTGAACAATCCATAGTCTCTCTAAAAGCTAGGCAAGGAGCTCTATGCTTAGTTAGAGCTTACTGCCACGTTACAGTTTGTTATTCGTTAAATATTTATAACAAATTAATTTAAAGCCAAAAATACATAAGTCATGTTTTTAAACAATCTAAAAACATCAATTTAGATAATAGTTACATAGCATTACAGCATTACAGAGACAGTCGACGACAATATATCATTCATATTGTAAAATTATTAAATTTTAAATGAGTCTGTAAGCCTTGGTCGTAACTTGTACTATCGACATATCGTTAAGAAACAAAATATTAGTAATGTAATTTACTGAATTTATGTGTTTACATGTAAGTTATGAAAAAAGCAACGTTCGCTCTTCTTTTTAACCGATTTCGAAAAAGTTTTGGAAAATTCTGTTTATATCTGTAAAATTACAGATTAGTCCCATAGAAATTGTATCAAAATTGGTTCGATAGTTTAGTTTTAAATCGAAATAACTGGTTTTCCCTCAATTGAAGTCGGTTATTTTCATGGAACACATTCCTAAATTATTTTCATCACATAACAACCGTTTCACCATTATCTGTCTTTAGCAGTAGTTTAAATTGTTTTTTCTTAGCTAAATTTGTTATTTCTATTTCAAACATAAAGTATATTTTCAATAACTATGTATGTAGTGGATTATATGTGCAGCGTTGTATTTTTTCGAAATAAGAAGATTATCTCAGATTTTCTTATTCCGTCTTAATTCCAAGTCTAAAAGATATTTCATTTTTATTTTTTATTTTTATGTTACTTAAAATAACAAAAAACCTAACATGGGCATATGATTAAAAATTTAACATGCAATTTCGGAGTTACCCACTTATAGGTACTACTACCTTTATCTTAAAATATTAAAAGAGTAAGCATATTGCAAGTTCCGTATCGCAAATATCGGTCGCATGGTTTGTTCCAGAGAAAATAAAAGTTTCCGGCTCTTATATGTTTATTTTCATAGAATGCAGAAACATTGTAATCTAATTACTAGTACTCACCTATCATAATACGAATACACTTATATACTTACTTATCGCATAAAGTTATACAATTGTTAATAACAGTTTATGGTTTTTGTCGAAATTAAAAGATGCAATAACCTACACATTACATGAGTTAATTAAAAATCTCACGTAAACATTGTATGACACACGCAACAGTATGCATGTTAGGATATAATTACAACTTTACAGCAGTGATTTAACCAAACATTGTGGTAAAAATAGACATAATTTCGACGTAATTAAAAAAAGCGACAGAATTCCTCAGCCCTCAGAAATGATAACACATAAAAAGTTAGCCTTCAGAAATAAAAAATATCCTAAAGAGTCAGCAAATCGTCAGCGACCTGATTGTTGTTATATCTATTGTACCGTTCATGTTTGTAGGCGACGACTACCATTTGTTGCATAAAAAAGAAGCATTATTTTTATATTTTTTTTTATCTACATACGATTTGGAATGGCAAACAAACTTATGTCTCACTAAATGAAAAATACTAATTAATAAATGGAAGTGTTAAACTTTGTTTCACCTTTCAAACCAAAACACTAATAGAAGCAAAATTATGGTTGATAGCAGAAACAAAAATGGGACAGAATTATCGACTTTTATACTCTATTCAATAATTAACTATTGAAAATTACAAAAATACACAAAAATGAACTATTTTAAGTTTTGTTAAGGAATACTAACAAAATCATTTCTTCTGGGAATCTATGAGGAACTCCTTTATTCAACTATCCTTACTGATATTAAAAATGTGGTAGTGAGCTTGTTTTTGTTGCTTCTTTGCGCCTTGACGCCTTAACCAATTACTATGAAATTTGATATACATATACTTACTATATGTAATGGAGTAAAACATAAGTGACTTTTATACCGGTCGTGAATATATCGTAGTCATACAGACGGATTTAATTACTCTTTTACTTTTTAAGTTATTTGTTATATTATTCCAATATTACTGAATAATGATTATATTTAAACTTTTAAAAGCCACTAAGCACATTCTATGTATTTATATTACAGTGTAAAGTTTTTGTCTAAGCACGTTTTTATGATTTAATTTTAAAACCAAGCTCAATTTTTCTTTTAGAGAAAAATAAGATAAGCAAAAGAATCCTTCGTATAAAGGTAAAGTTTATTAAAACTTGGCAAAGCCTCTTATGGCAATCGGCTTCAAAAGTAGAAAACGGACTCGGAAAATGGTCGAGGGCTTGTGGAGTAAAGATAGATTAGTGGTAAAATGAGCTTTAATCTTAGGAGACAAAGTCCAAAATACCTATATTTGGACGTGGTAAATAATCTTTCAAGGATACGATAACTGTTATAGGTCAGTTTAACAGCGTTGTTTTTCTTTTTTTTTTTTTAACTGGTTATGCCAACGGTTTTATTTGCTTCAATAAAATAACTTCAGTAAATAAAGTTACATTCTTCCTTGACTTTACTTTTAGATGTTATTATTCATATTTTCAAATTTTATTTAGGTTTTTTAAATATATCTATATAGAAATAACTATTAGAGGATATAAAATAAATGTTTTCTAAATAATACTTGTATATTAAAATTAAAACTGATAAAATAAGATTTTCTTTCATAAAAAAAAAAACAAATTATGATATGTATGAAATTAATATAGAACCAATTATGCAATTTGTGAGTTTAGTACCAGTCAAATAAATTGAATGCGTTTTTTTTTTAAAGATTTTGTCTTGCATCACTTCAAGACAGTACCAGGCTTCGATTATTATTTTTATACTTATACTATACTAATTTTCAGATGTCCGAAGTTAGTTTCTTTTTAATACACATAAAAATAATATAGGAAATCCGTCTAACATAGTAGCATTAAAGGAATAGAACTTTAAAAGAAATTAAATTAACATAACCAATACAGTACGATCGGGTACACCAATACCTTTCTAATATCTTAGGTGTTAATCATTGATAAACAAGACACATATACTAATAGCGCCTTTAGGAAATTTTATCAATTCTCTCATGGCAAATTATGTTTGTGGCAATAAATTGTTTATAATTCTACATATAAACAGTTTAGACGGAGTGTGTAGTATTTAAAAAGGTTTTGATAAGTACATTATGCTCCTACAAAAGAAACTACTTCAAATAGACACAGACTTTTATGTGTGTACATATTAGATTTATTAACGTGTATATTTAAAACGTTTACACTAAATATATGTAATAAATATACAGACAAATCTTTACATTCAAAAGTATTAGAAGGTACTAAATGAAGGTAAACTCATCTCTAAAAGAAGTATGTTCCAGTTACACACACAGTGCCATAGAAAATAATAAATGGACAGGAGTAATGCACGAAAATACATATTTCATTTTCTTTGAATAATTGTGAACCGACTTTAAAAAAAGGAGATGGTTCTCAATTCGAGTGTATTTTCTCTTATATTTGTTACCTTATAACTCCGTCAATTATAAACATATATGGAAAATTATTTTTTAATGGAATGATATACTTTAAGTATGGTCCCATTTTTTTCAGAGACTTTATCAAAATCGATTTAGTTTTTAAATAAAAATAACTTGTTTTGCCACAATTGCAGTCGGTTATTTGTGGAATACAGTTTAAATTACACAAATTAAATAAGAATGAAGAATAAAGAATTTATTCAATTTTAGAATAGACCAATTATGATGTTATATTATTGAATGCATCTATCACTAATCTATACAGGAGGGAGGCTCGTCATATATTTTAAAAAACTTGACAAGTCACGTGACTATAAACTAGTCTGTTTTGTCTATAGTTTTAGTACCCTATTTGCAGGGCAGCTCTATTTAATCTGTAGAATTGTCAGATTTTTGTAGGAAAGAGAATTCTATTGAAAAAGAAGAATCTATATATGTATATATACATAAGATTAATACACAATAATAGAAAGCGTAGTAAAAAACAGGAAAGAAAACAAATAATAACTAATACTAACTCAGATAACAGATGTCCAAAGCAGACTCAGTAAATGTAAAAAGACGTGCAAACAAAATTTACTTTATATTTAATCTTCTAGAAGTTTTCTCCTATATTATACATCTACAAAATTTCTGTAATATAATAAACTCTTTTAACGCCCCTACGTAACCCTAAACCGAAGTTACGGTCCATTTCATCATGCTCAAAACAAATTCTGCTCATCAGTGGTGATAAAGGGAGTACACACAATAATAAACTTAAAGACAATACTAATAAATTAGATAATCGATTGTACTTCATTGTATGTAGCTGTTTAAAGCTAAGTGGTTGGAAAGTGTCCGCAAAATTGAATAATCTAGGCACGAGTATGTTAATAAGTTGCTATTATAAGAAGGTTATTGAACCAAGTAAATAAATGTAGCGGTAATAAATGTAATGGTTGATATCATAAATTAAAACATACCTATCAACTGCAAAATGTATAAAAAAAAATCGTGACAAACACAAAAAATATAGGCGAATTGAGAAACTCCGCCTTTCCATATCTCTTTAAAAAATCCCCCATAATTATCTTTCGTTGTCTTCGGTTTTCTTTTTACTGCACGCGCATAATTTGCCATTTTTTTCTGTGACAATTGAATAAAAATACAACATGCGTCATTTTTAACTCTCTTTCATCCGCAGAACGTCATGGGAGGCGACTTAACAAAGCAAAATGTATAACAAAACAAAGGTATATAAAAAGAAAAACTTGAAACAAAACCATTTAGCTAGCAAGTTACGTCGCCTACATAGCAGTTATATAGGAGGGGACTCGTAACCGTTCTGTGACATTTATAGATTGCTATAGATAAATATTTGCTAAAACCTTAGTGGGTTTAACATCCTACATAATTTAGTTCCATTCTAAACATTACATTACACCAATTGTTCCTAAAATGGGTATTTCCTCTCATTCCTAAACATTCAAGTATTTTTAGTAGTCGACATTTCAACGGTCTACAAGTATAATTAAACCCTCATATTTTAGGGATGTAGAAACAGGGTAGTCGTTCGTTTCCCTTATCTTTTCAACATGCAAATACTCTTTAATATTTAATAATGTATGTAACAAATGTAATTTGGTCTCTGCAAATGAATTAGTTACTCTATACCTGAGCTCTAAGTAAAATAGAACCAGATAAAATATTCTCAGCTGTTTGTACATTCAAGTACAATATGTTCAAACCGAGATCATCCGGTAAATACAACGAATTGTAGCAAAATAAATAACTGTCGACATATCACACAATGCCATCTAGCACTAAACGAAGCAGTGATTATTATAAGTACTAGAATAAATAACAAATAGTCAATAATATTTTTTTTTTTATACAACTTAGAATGGCAAACAAGCTGACGGCCCACCTGATGGAAAGTGATAACTGTCGCCTATAGACATGAGCAGTACCATGGACATAACAGAGTATACTGTTTCGCCCATGATATCTCCCATGCGTTGTCATTCCTAAGGACTTAGGTGTTATTCCTCTGTACCCTGTAAATTCACGCCATATCCCACCCTTCAAACAGAAACACAGCCATGCAAACATAACTACTTCACGGTTGAAACACGAATGGGACAGAGGTATCCACGCAAACGATTCTTGTACAAAGTCTCCCTCTAGTCATCATCATCATATCAGCTTTTAAGTGTTCACTGCTAAACATAAGCCTCCCCCTAGGGGGGTTTTGGCAGCAGTTGCCACGCTTGGCAGGCGGATTGGCTACCGCAGGTAACCTTTGGAGATGTTTTAAGAGGGACGCTGCTGCCCATCCTTCTACTATTAAGTTTCCTTAAGTGCCTCTTATGACACCCATGTGAAAGAAAGGGGAGGCCTATTCTATGCCGGGACCACACCGGAATAAACTAATAAATAATGAAATACATTTTATGTAAATATATACATATAAGTACACAGAACATGAACAATTGATGTTATTAATGTACCAGAATTTAATTTGCTACCACTGAAAGTGAAAGCTTTTCTAATACCAGAAATTACCAGAGGGAGACTTTGTACAAAAGTCGATTGCTTGGGTACCTCTGTCACATTCGTGTTTCTTCCGTGAAGCAGTTGTGTTTACATGGCTGTGTTTCAGTTTGAAGGGTGGGATATGGCGTGAACTTACAGGGTACAGAGGAATAACACCTGAGTCCTCAGGAATGGCAACGCATGGGGGCATATCATGGGCAAAACAGTATACTCTGTTATGTCCATGGTATTGCTCATGTCTATAGGCAACGATTACCACTTTCCATCAGGTGGGCCGTCAGCTTGTTTGCCATTCTAAGTTGTATAAAAAAAATAAGTACCTACGCTGCATTTTTGATAATTTGTAAACCGAATTAAATTATTATTTTTAATAAAAAAATATCTTTAAGAATTGCTTTTATTATTCTTATAATATTAATATTAAAAAAATCCAAAAAACTAATGCCAGTTACCACTGTCTTATAAAAGTACATGGTTTTTTTGTATAACGTCTAACCGCTGTCTAATCTGACAATAACAGCATTAATCTCTAATTGTAGTATTTGTGTGGCTTTGCCCATGTACTCTAATAAATTAATACCGTAATATACGGAATGATACCATAAAAACTTTTTGATGTAATTGTAATCTACACATAAATATACTTATTATATTATTATTTTCTTTTTAACATTGTACATAGTTATAAATAAATAATTATGTCACATATTTTTGCGCCACATCTGCCCTTCATACACTTTCTGTTTTTACCTAATTGTTAGCTGGTAGAGAATGCCATATGGCATTAAGCTCGCTACTTGTACAAAGTTTTATTGTGCTGTGATATCACACACTGTGATGCCCATGGTACACCTCATACAACGCCATTCATGAATGTATCGCCTCTATATCTACTACACAGTAATTTATTTTATAGGTTTACTTTATTTTAGCACTAGCATAGCCTCTACAAATTGAGATACATTTATGCTTGTGCACCTGCTTAACAGTAGAAACTTGAATAGGACAAAGATACTCATGCACGCGACTTTTGTATGAATTATGTACAATAAAAATTTAACATCATCACTTTCTCTGCCATTTTTCTTCTATGTTTTTATTAAATTAATGAATATGTTTCATATAGTACAAAATTTTTTCGACGACTTTGTATGCGTAAGCAAGCAAATTATGTTGGTTAAATAGAATGAAAAGATTTTTTTCCATCTCAAATAGTATATGTATATTGTTGAGGGTCACAGTGAAAGATAATATTCTTTAAAACAACAATATATATAATACGTATAGATACAAGACGAGACAACCATTTGAATAGAAACAAAAACCGTATAGAAAAATAATATCAACATGGTATATATGTGGCCAGACTTAAATTTACATTATGGCCACAAAGAAGTTTCAATATATATCAAATTTCAAGCCAATTAATAAAGCTGTTAAAATGCTATGAGATAACATACAAACAAATCATTTAGACATAATATGGTTTATTCAAGATTTATTTAGTGCAAATAAGGTTAACTCATAAAATGTCGAAGAAGATTTTATGATTTATAATACTATGTACATAATTGCAAAGGCATTAGATATGTAATAAATGTAATCAGACCTTGGCATACCCAATACGCACGAAGGAGCCAGACTTGAGATATTACAATAAAACTACAAAATGTAAACTGATCTAAGTATATCTATCTTTGTTTTATGTTTACTAAAATTAGAATGAAACGTGAAACAGCAATACAATAGCCTAACATATGTATGAGGTTATAAATATCTCAACAGAATTCCTTATAGTTGGAAATTCAGGCAAGCGTTTCACTATTAATTTATTGCTAATTGCTGTCATATAATATCATTCATAAGTTTGAAGACGGTATCAAACAAGTCACGCATTCCTTCCTGGAAATTTTTATAATTATACAAGTAACTCCTGTTAAATTCTCCAAGAAAGCATAAATAATATGCCTTCATTCTCTATCTCCCTATATTGCTGACTTGCCAGCCTACGGGATTACCATTCCATTATTACCATAATTTTTTTTATGAACACTCACATTAGGTTGCTTAGCATTTTAATATTGCCATGTAGTCCCAACACAGAATAGGTCACCTCTTCCTTTCCAATGGGAGTCATAAGAGGCGACTAAAAGGATTTAAAGGTCGAGGGATGAGCAGCAGCGTCCTTCTTAAAACATCACCAAAGACTAACTGCGATTACTTCATTCAGCTTGTTTGCCATTCTAAGTTGTATAAAAAAAATTATAATATTATATAATTAAATTAATAAGCGGGAACGTACTGTTAATAATGAAGATTAGTAACTCCATTATTAGCAATAACTTATCAATTCGATCAGTGTCCGTTCGCTCTCTGAAAAGTATCTTAGTTGGTTTCTGGTAATTTTTTTACAACAGGCCAAAGGACCACTATCATTCTATTATTTAGTCTCATCTACTATCCCTTGCTGGTACATCATCGCTATAAATCAATAGCGCAAGTAAGGTTGTCATTGAATGTTTATCAATTAAAAAATGTTCAAGTTAATAAATACATTTAAATATTTGTATGAATTACATTTTGAACTTAATGCAGGTACCTATCACAATACACAAAGTGTTAAAATCAATTAAGGCAAATACGGTAGCCGCTCAAATATGATTGTACAAAAAATTACCAACAATAATACTTTAAGGTTTTCCTTTTAAGGAATATGGCCTCGTTTCACATACTGATACATTCATATTCATATATTCGTGGATTCCTTTCATTGATGGGCAAATTCAATACATCCTAATATAGGTACATATTAAAAAAAACTTAACTATATAACGTAAATACACATGTAATATTACGAGTATTACCTGGTAATCCATAAAGGAATACGACCTTGGCCATTTATCAACGTTAAATCGCACGCTATAGGATCAATTTATGGTGAAATTAGAAGCCTTGCCTCGCAAGTCCGAAATGCTTTATTACTACGAAAATCTACTAAGTGCGTGTTTTTGTATTGCATTTTTTTATGCAACTTAGAATGGAAAACAAGCTGACAGCCCACCAGCCCACAAAAATATCATGGACACAACAGAGTATACTGTTTCGCCCCTGATACCTCCCATGCGTTGCCATTCCTGAGGACTAAGGTGTTATTCCTCTGTACCTTGTAAATTCACTGCCATATCCCACCCTTCAAACCGAAACACAGCCATGCAAACACAACTGCTTCACGGTAGAAACACGAATGGGACAGAGGTGTCCAAATAAACGACTTTTGTACAGTTTCCCTCTGGTGAGCATTTAGTCAAAGGCACACATATACACTAGGCATCGGTTGGGAGTTACTACCCTTGGGCCGTGAAGACTAAGAGTCAAGATTGAGTCACGATAAGCAGTAATTGTTCAAAGCAGACAAGCAATCTGGTTGACTTTCAATCATCATAGATTATTACAACCTTTATTGTGATAACGTGTTTGTTGAATTAAAGATGACAAGAGTAGTAACAGGGCACGCTGCTAAGATGAACCATAATCATAACAACTAAACAGAGGTGGCGTAAAAATAAGCGACGTTGGCTGTCGCACATAGCTTCGCGGTCTGAAGAGTCTCGCGCTCCGCGGATTCTTTTATTTTATACTACTTACTTCCATTTTCAAATCGTCTTTTTAAATCACGAGAAGACCTCACATATCATACCCACATACAATTTAAAGCTAGCCGTGTCACTTTAACTAAGTAAATATAATAATAAAATAGAGGCTAGGTAACATTATCAATAAGTGAATCACCCATAGGCTGAATGATGATTTAATCCAATAAGTAAGTAAGTAGCAGTAAGTAACAAGAAATAGGCTGACGGCAACAGACCCTTTTTAGGCGACTAGTGATGAATACATTTTTCCACCAGGTAAGTCATTAGGTTATTTTATTTCTAAGTTGCATACAGAAGATCCAAAGAGATCAAAAAGAGATATTAAGTAATAATATGGCACGTTGCTTTGCGTAAATGAGGTATCGGGTTCCATTGAATTGGCTCAGATTAGACGTTCATTGGCTGGTTTTCCATCAGCTTCAAGATTTTTGTTATTATGTAGCACTTATAATCTTATATTTAAAAATCTTATGTTTGTGGTCGAACTCCTCCGAAACGGCTCGACCGATTTTTATGAATTTATTTATGTACATTTCATAGGTATGAATATAGTTCGTATAGTATATTTCGCTACCCAGAAAAAAATATTTACATGACTGAACAACGTTTACTGGGTCAGCTAGTATACCTGGGGGGAAAGGGATTGTTAGTAATGGGGACTAAGAATCCCATTGCTAGCAATATATCCAACCAGGTCGACCTCCTCGCGGTTCCCCCTGGAAACTATCATGGTTAATTCCTGATGAATTCGTCATGATGGGCTAATTGGCCTGTTTTCATTCTCATCTATCACCCTTCACTGGTGCACCGCCAGCGTATCTCGTTAACGCAAGCGGGGTACTACCATTTTCACACATCAAAAAAAAAAGCTAGTATACCTACTTATAATTATCAGCATATGCCAGTCTTTATACCTAGACAGACTACTAACCTAATCTTTCACCACAGTCATAATTCAAAGCTATTAAAATCCAGTCCATAAAAATTTGGACTTAAACGATTAATATTTGCTAACGACATGATAATACAAATAGTGTTTTAATCGCCTGATATGTAAGGAATTTGACTATGATTACAATAAAATTATTATCTACAAGTAGTTTTAATATTATTGGTATTAAATTTATGAGTCCTACTAATATATGTTTATTAATTAATGACGTTGTATTATGCCTACCAAGCATGGCGACTTCTGGCAAAACTCCCATTAGAGCAATAGTAGACAGTTAATGGTTGCTATGGTATGGTATGGCATGGCACTGTTGACACTGACATGTCAGAGACATCTGCTTGATTGCCATTATGAAAAAAAAAACTATTGTTCCTATAATTATTCCAGGGCGTTAAGCTTTTTTTTTAATGGATGATAATGGAATGGTAACCCCACCCGCGCTATCGGAATACACCGGCGGGGCACCAGTGAAGGATGATAGGTGAGGATGGAAGCAGGTCAGTTAGCCTATCGTAACGAATTCAACAAGAATTGTTCACGATGGTTTTCAGGGACCACGTGGAGGTCGAACTAATAGGGCATATTGTTAGCAATGAGGCTGTCAAACTCCATTGCTAACAATCCCTTCTCCCCAATAGGGCATTAAGTTACTATGAATTTTTTTGCCAATTATACACTAATGTTTGTTTTGAAAATGTATAATTTATTTTCAATGCCATTGTTAGAAAATCGTCGCAATAGAATGCTATCAATTTCGATTTACCTTGTATTTATTTAGATAATAATAATATTACCTACATTTCAGACAGTTCCAATCTGCAATTCAATAACATTATGTTGTTAAGGGCGACATTACGGATACTGCGAATGACACTTCTCGACAAATGTAAATAAACATTCCGTTTTATAGAAATTGTTATCTCGAATTATTTTATTTGCTTGGATGGATAGATTTGTAACTTAGTTCAGCTGTAGTTCACGCAGATATTGTAAGTCTCAAAAGTTTATTATTTGATGT
This sequence comes from Galleria mellonella, assembly GCF_026898425.1. Taxonomy (NCBI): domain Eukaryota; kingdom Metazoa; phylum Arthropoda; class Insecta; order Lepidoptera; family Pyralidae; genus Galleria; species Galleria mellonella. The sequence goes on from NW_026442114.1 coordinate 89,642, forward strand.
TTGGACTATCTCAAGTAAAATCTTTTATTATATTATTATTGAATGAATGAATGAATGAGTATATTTTATTTGCATTATACAATATAGGAAATGAGCAAGACAATTTACAAACACAACGATACAATTGTACAGTAAGGCGATCTTATTGCTGAGAGCTACCAATATATCAACTATTATTATATCAAACCTTTACCACTGCTGAACATAGGCCTTCCCAATGACGGGAATTATGCCAGTAGTTGCCATTCTCGGTAAAGCCTTTTATAAGAAGGAAATTATGTAAAAAAATCGTCTGCTTAGATACCTCTGTTCCATTGATGTTTTTGCCATGAAGCAGTTGTGTTTCCTTGTTATGCTTTGATTTGAAGGATGAGATATGCCAATGATATAACGTATAGAACTATAACACCTTACTCTTCAGAAATAGCAACGCATGAAGGATATCGCAGGCGACACAGTATACTTTGTTATGTTTATTGTATTGTTCATATGTATAGGTGACGGTTACTACTTTCCAACAGATGAGGCGACAGCTTGATTATCATTCTAAGTTGTATACAAACAGCTTTAAATAATTGACGACGATCCGGTGCAAGTTCAGTGTATCTCTTGTGGTCGACTGACTTCTCACCGTATCTGTCAGTATTTTGCAAACAAATCATTCATTTATTCAAGCATGTATCCTATTCATCCACTTTTTCATTCTATTTTGGAATACTCCCTTTTTTTCGACTTGACTTTCATGTAGGAACTCCAAATCAAACTTTATTCCAATTCCTAAGTAATAATAATAGTCAATAAATTAATTCACAAAGTACGAGTAGGATATCTATTTAAACAAATATGTACATAAATTCATGAGAGTGTATATATGTCCTGGCCATACACACACTAGGTATCACAACTACAGACAGCAAATGTTATGAGTTCGAATCTGAGTACACCTGAAACTTTGTGTATTACAATTTCCTAACTCACGAGTCAGGGGAGAAAGGGATTGTTAGTGATTGGGTTTAATTAATCCATTCCAATACATCCTATCAGGTCGATCTCCACGCTGTTCCCCCTATAAATCATTGTGGTTAATTCTAGTGGAATTCATCACGATGGGCTAACTGACCTGTCTTTCTCACTTATCATTCCTCACTGGTACTCTACCACAGTTAGCGTAGGTGAAGTTACCATTCCATTACCACCCGTTAAATAAAACTCTCGAGTCATTGGAAATGCTGTTAACAATCAATTTAATTAATTCAAGTGATGACGATAGGTTGAAAGTTAGCGAAATGTGAGTAAGTATATTATGTTATACGTTTATCACAATGCCAACAGTTGACAAATGCATCTGATTAATAAGGATTAATAATCGTGAGTATGTACAATTATTTACCTATTTTACCTTTAAAATTTATTCAGATATAAAATGTAAACATGTTACGTCCTAGTCAAGTGTGAGACCGAGCAAAACGATGGTTTAATTGAAAACGTAAGTAAATTTACAAAATAAAATACAAACGGACTGTATTACTTTCATTTTTAGGTTCAAATTAAAATGTACATACCAACAGATTGCAAGTAAAGAATGTGTAAATTGAATTATTACCAACAAAAACCTTTACAGAATATTTTTAATGTAATGTGGGAAAATGGAATCTTTTTATGACTTACTCAACAATTTATTTATTCAATAATATATATAGGAATATTTTATTTTAGTATATTAAATATATATAATAAAATATATAAGAAAGTGGAAATTGTCAATGATAAACTATATCAAACTGATATCAAACATCAGAATATACTGTGACACTTTTGAAGTGATGCAGTTTATAATAATTGTACAAGTACCATAGAAAAACAAAAAATTCATTCTAGTAATGTATCTATGGGCATCGACATCTATAGGCGACAAATACCATTTTTCATTAGGTAAACTTTTTTTCAATGAATGATAATGGAATGGTAACCCCACCTGCGCTAACGGTATACATCAGTAAGGAATGATAGGTGAGAATGAAAAGGCAGGTCAGCTAGGCCATCGTCATGATTACACTTGGAATTCAACACGATGGTTTCCAGGGTGGACCATGTCGAGGTTGACCTGACAGGGTACTTTCTAGGAATGGGACTGGTAGTTCGCATTACTCATAATCCTCCCCCCCCCTTCAGGTGGGGGGAAGGATAGCTTATTTACCATTTTAAGCGACATAAAAAAATAAATTATCTAACTACTACACTAACTAATAATAGAAATATCCAAACTGGGTGACCTCAGATTCCGCAAACCACTTACCCACGTACGGTGGCGCAAATCAAAATTTTAATTTACGACCTCGAAAGTCAATTACTTCAAAACGATCGCAGCATCAGAATACGAATGCGTACAAAATAATTTAAATGGCCGCGTGATTTAAATTTTAAATTCAGAACCGACATGACGCTTCGCTGCTAGTTCATAATACGTTACGATTCTGAAAATCGCAATTAAAAATTTTAAATAATTTGGAATCGATGTGATGTCGAAATAAAATGAAAAAAAAAAAGTTATTTCAGAATCGCTGCTAATTCACATTATGTTATAATTTTAAAAATCGAATCTAATAATCTTAGATTATATAGATAGAGTGTCTCCATACAAAGGTAAAAAAGAAGTCAACTTTTTTATTGTGTGCGTGAATAGATTTATCACAATGTACTTTTATTACTCTATATATGAGAGCCGTGTGATCCCGGAATAGAAAGACCACCCCTTCCTTTCCTTCTTTTTCGTAAAAGGTGACTAAAGGAATTTAATGGTCAAGAAATGGGTTGCGGCATCCTCCTTAAAACATCTTAATTGTCTTGTTTTTTCCCTATATTGTATAATGCAAATAAAGTGTACTCATTCATTCATTCATTCATCATCAAAAGCCTAACTGCGATTGCTAAGAGGGAGGCCTATCTTCATCAGTGGACAGTTGACGGCTGATATGATGATGATGATGATGAGAGAAATCATACTGTAAGGTTAAATTGAAAAATAAAAACGATACAAAATTTATACAAGCACCTACTTAATCTAAGTTAAAGTATAAATTAATCCAATAAAAGAAGGAAAAGAAGATAAGTAATAATATAATAACATGCCTAAATGAGTATATATGGGTACCACCATTTAATCTATTTCTTACACAAGGCAGTAATATGTTGTCCCTGTTCAGCTTCAAGTTCAATATCGGACATAACAGGCATAAAAAATACTTGAGCCCTCAAGACTGGTTATGTATGATGTCACAATCAGCACAGTATATACTGTGACGTCTATAATATCGTTTATATCGCTATTTAGACGTACTTGTAGATGACGTAAATAATGTTAAATACATAATGTTTATGTACACTAATCAGCGAGTAGGTAATTATTACACTGTATATACAGCCATTAAAATAATCGTTGAAAAAATAAAACAAAGGTTGCTTAGAAAAAATCGACAAAAAAACATGAATGAAAGACTTTACTGTTGTAAAGGTCGTTGTATAATTTTGAAGTTCACCTTAGTTTTACATCTATTTTTAATACATGAATTTTGAAGATATTCATGTTCCAATTTTAAATATTGTCGTGTTTTTTTTTTAACTCTTAACCGCCTGAACATTTTTGTTGATTTATAACTTGTACTTGTGTATTTAGTAAACATGATTTTTTTATAGCTTAGAAGGCAAACGAACCTGCAGCTCACCTGATGGTAAGTGACCTCCGCCCATGATCACCCGCAACACTAGAGGCATTATAGGCCGGCCAAACATTGCTACACTTTTAACAGTTAGCTTCGGTTTGAATGTTGGGATATGGCAGTGAATTTACAGGGGACAGAGGAATAACACCTGAGTCCTCAGGAATGGCAACGCATGGGGAGTATCATGAGCGAAACAGTATACTCTGTTATGTCTATGATACAGCTCATGTCTATAGGTGACGGTTACCGGTTTTCATCAAGTGGGCCGTCAGTTTGTTTGCCATTCTAAGTTGCATAAAAAATAGCTAATTTCATAGTTATCGAAAAAGCCATTTACTGTCACAATTCGTGCTTTCTAATCACGCTACAGCCTTGTAGATAGCTTATATAGTTCTTACAGTACTTCTAGCAGAATATCTGTTGCGTTGCTTAGCTACCTGATATGAGCAAACCTAACGGCAACATAACTAACTTGCTCTCAAAATAGCACCCTCATGAATAAATCATCTAGCGACGTTTGTGCTTCTCTAGTTATTAAAGTGCCCGATATTATTGTATAAATTTGACATATCTACAGAAAAAATTGTCGACTTAGTATAAAAAGCAAAATTTAAGGAAAGAATTAATAAATTCTAACTTATTAAATATTATTAGCAGCTTTTTAAGAGCTAGAAAAAAAATGTATAATGATTAAAATAGCCTACTGGAATTTTTCAGTTCCGGGGAATTTTTGGAAATCCCTTTCATTGGTCATAAACTTTATATAAAGAAATTCAATGCAAATTTCACGTTTCTAAACTCACCGGTGTGGGTTGTGTGTTGTCAGTCTGTAAAAAAAGTTATTTCAAATAATTTCTAGAACGCTCGAATAATTAAATAAAAAAAGTGTTACAGTATGTACGACCACGTATACCGATTAAAATTCTAAGCTATATTCGTGTTTATTATGCGCCCGTGTACTTTTTATTTCATTCTTGGTGCAGTGTAATCATTCATATTGTAATTTTTCATTCAATGCTCGCAATTTATTTGTATAACGAAGTAAGAATACATAAGTTCTTTTCATCCCCAGAACTAGGTTACAACCTTTCTCAGACTTTTTAATTACATTTTAGTCCTTCCTTACTTTCTTCCGTAACGCGCACGTGTCACCCCTAATGTTTCAGATGTCCATAGGTTACAATAACAGTTTATCATCAGACGGGCTGTATGCTTGTATACTATCTTCGTGGTACAAAAACAATATATTATTAACGTGTCAGTGTGTTTGTTTATTTGTCAGTCGAATCAATCAAATCAATTTATTTAACAATCCCTTCCCCCCCCCCCTCTCGACAATGGGTCATCTAGCTTGAGAACTAGGCAATTTGTATAATTGTAAGATAATTATTATTATTATAAAAATAAGTAAGATTCTATAACGTTGTTAGGATTGTATCAACATTATCTGTCCACTGCTGAACATAAGCCTTCCCCATAGTCTGCCATAAGAAACGGTCCTGAGCCACCTGCATCCACTGACTCACTGCAAAGCATTTGAGGTCTTCAGTCCATCTAATGGGGTTCATTCTACACTGCGTTTGCCCGTACGGGGTCGCCACTCAAGAATTATATGTTAGAATTGTATATTATTATATAATATTATTATTATTACTGTACTAAGTTTATCTAATTAATTGCTACTGTTTCTTACTTAATTGCTCCAATGTTTTATTCAATACTCAATTGTCCTTTATCTATGCTGTAAATGTTGAAAAACATGTTTCTTCAACTCTTTTTAATTTGGTGCATTCATTTATCAAATCGTTTGCTCTATTGAGTTTCATTTTGGATTATTGTCTTTCCTTGTATCAAACAAGGCCATAGAATTCGGGCGAATTAAAAACCCTCGTCTTTTGTAAGTTACTTGAAAATAGGTACATATATATAAATGTGGCAAAACACTTTAATACTCCTATTACAGTACAAGTCGCAAAACATGAAGAAAATGGTGAGGATGAATGCAGGTTAATTGGATTATCATGACGAATTTGACAAGAATTAACTACGATGGGTTTCAGGGGGCCTAATAGGACCTATTTCTATCAATGGTCTGTTAGACCCCATTACTAAAAGTCCCCTTTCCTAACATGTGTTGTCGTTATATTATTTATAGACAAAGATGGAAAGGTACATTTGGCTATGCTAACTATATACTATGGCGGGATACTAGTAAAGGATAAAATCAAGTTCATTGGGTCATAATGACAAATTTATTATAAATTAACCATGATGATTTCCTGAGTAAATACGTGGAGATCGCCATTTCACAGAAGTAAGGTAAAGTAAAAATGTATTTATTATCAAAGTATGTATGATTCCTACACTAAAGTGAGCCTGTCCTGTAGGAAACAGTATCAGATATTGTCATATACATTCTTACTGAAATTTGCATAGGTTTTATAGTAATATAGATAATTCCTTCTAATTTATATAAAACAGTTATTTTTATTTATTTTTGTGTGTATGTGTGTGTGTGTATGTGTGTGTGTGTGCGTGTATGTAAATATTTAAAATAGATTTTTGAATCTTCCAATCATAAAATTGTTAATTAAATCGAATAATTTTGCGATTAAAAAGTTTAATCCATTCCCCCTATTAATATAATGTTCAAGTAGGTAATATTTGAAATTAGAATCATCTAGGGAATTGCGTGCGAGGTCACACAAGAGAAGTGTAGTGCGGGCCTTGGCTCGAACTTGGTCGAATTAATTAAGAAAGTGAGGTACACGTGTAGAGGAATTCGATTTTCAGTGAGACGACGTGACTTATTGCGCCACAGCTAAACTTGAGTTATGTAGGAGTATGTTGTTTAAGTGATTAATGTGACATTATTTATAACTAGTTCCATATAGTACCTTTGCATACGCAAACTATTAGGTAAGGCGAATTATTAAAAAAGGACTGTAGGTATCGTAATATTTGATCTAAATTTATCTGGCACTACATTTCATTTAAATTTATTTATCTTTTTAAACGTGATTGAATAAACAATCAGATTTTCAATTTTATAACATTAGTAAGATAAAATTGTTAGAGTCATATAAACTATAAAACTATAAAATGCTTTTAAATTTCCCTTCATGTCCACTATATCGACACGATAAATTATTGGACATATTCACAGGTAATAGTGTACTAGATACATTTTCCCTACCTATTATATTGTACCGATAAAAGTTTAGAATGTCATACCACGATATGTTAAATTATAAGGTTAGTTCCACTTGTCCCTACGTTCCCCATTGGAGAGATAAGAATTAATTATTCCATTAATATTCACAATATAGAAAATGGAAATTCGTTTCCTTTTATCACTTTGCAAAAAAAAACAAAAACTTTAGAAAGGTCAACAAGTCAATTTAAATTTTCGATCGAATAAGATAATTTGTTTAAACAAATATCATAAGTACTTTCTGGATAAAAGAGCTCCATTCTAGATTCATCAGGTAACGTAAGATTAAGCGCAAACTGATCTTGCAATAAAAAAAAATATCATTACCTTATTCACAGAAATCGTAGACTGAATAATGAATAATAAATAAAAGATGCACTCCATGTGGAACGATCCGATCCTTCAATTTAATTAAATAAATAAACAGCCACTTTCAAAAGGTGCAAATTTAAAACGTCAATCCGTTTTCCCTATGGGACTGTAGGTGTGATTTGTATACATTTAACACGTCATAGCGCAATCAAATTAGGAATACAATAGTATATTTTCTTTGTCTACTGTTTGTTGAGGAAATATAGAAAGTGGATGTTCCTTGTAATATTAACAATGGAGTTATTTAAATAAAAAACAAATAAATATCACTAAACAACGTCATCTAGCACTAAGCTGAGGAGAGTTCGTACTACGCGTACCATATCTTAGAGCCTAGATAATCACGTACAGTGCGGCTTCAGAGACGTTTTCTCCCACGGACACACAGGTTATATAATAGAATGAGCTTCCTATCGAGATTTCTCTAAGGGACTACAGCATGGAGTTCTCCAAAAACTGAAGAAAGTGGTTTTTTCAGGGTCGGCAACGTATGCATAATGCCCTTGGTATTGCAGGCGTTCATAGGCTACAATAACCGTTTACATCAAGTTGTTCACAGGCTTGTTTGCCACCTCAGTGGTATAAAAATAATATGCGTATACACATACTTATTTTTTTTTATAATAGTATAGTTGTAATAATGAAATGCAAATAGATATACTCATATATGTGTGCGTTGCGTGGGGATTAAACTCTTGAAACCAAATTATTATCTATATTTTAGTAAAACTAGTATATTTTAGATTTTTTCTTATGGGTGAATATAGATACACTAATGTGCACACTAATGGTATACAATGGCCAGTACCAGTAGAGGATGAAATAATGAAGATGAAGTTAGTTGGTTTATTGGGGTGAATTTCCGATTACATTCCATAAAGCCTAGGTTAAGACTGCTTTAAGTATGTTTTGATATAAAAACTAAACTATTAAACCGATTTCGAAAAAAAAAAAACTATGAGACCAATCTATAAGTTAAAAACTTTAAGATAAAAAAAATATATCTTTAAATAATAAAATTAGATAAAAAAATTATAAATTTTCGAAATCAGTTTACGACTGAGTTATGAGGTAACAAACATAAAAAAATACAAAAGAATTGAGAACCTCCTATTTTTTAAGTCGGTTGAAAACTAACCGCAACTCCGTCCGCATGACCGGAATAAAACGTATCCAATCTGCTTCTACGCCATACCAAATAGTACGTGTATGGCAAATTTCACGAGAATTGATTGAATCGTTAGGGCGCCAAAAGGTAGTCGTAATATACTTTCACATTTGTAACATTAGTAAGTATTAATAAAGAAACATGGATACTTTACATAGGGGGACTTTGTACAAAAGTCGATTAAGCAATCGACAGAGGTACCCAAGCGGGTACCTCTGTCCCATTCATGTTTCAACCGTGAAGCAGTTATGTTTGAATAGCTGTGTTTCGGTTTGAAGGAATATGGCATGAATTTACAGGGTACAGAGGAATAACACCTGAGTCCTTAGGAATGGCAACGCATGGGGGGTATCATGGGCGAAAGAGTTAAGTCTGTTATGTTCATGGTACTGCTCATATCTATAGGCGACGGTTACCACTTTCCATCAGATGAGCCGTCAGCTTGTTTGCTATTCTAAGTTGTATAAAAAAAAACTTGACTATTCAATCCAATAAATTCTGATATAGTTAGTTACTGAACTTATGACTGAATTAACTAAACCAGTGCAAATCTAGGCTTAAGTATCTGTACTAAAAAAAATATCTAATCGTTTGATGTTTAGAGATATTCGTCATAATAAATCAACTTACCACTTACCATCAGGTGGGCTGTACGCTTGTTTGCCATCACAGTACTATAAAAAAAATTACATCTCCATATGCATTTAAAACTGACAGAATTTTCATCGTGGTTCCGATCAAACTGTTAATAATTTCTCCTCTCCATCCAAAGGTTGCCTGGAAGAGATTGCTTTTAGCAATAAGGTCGCCCATTGTTTTCCTACTGTGATAATTTCTTGTAATCGTTTGTATCTTTAATGTTTACTATTTCAATTGTTTGGAGGAAACAATAAAGAGTATCTATCTATCTACTTATTTTTTTAATATACAAGATAATCACTTTTCTACATTTTTCTATAAACTTTTGTGAAAATAGAAAAATAAATATATTTATTACCATTTAAAAGATTCTAAAGGAGAGAGGAAAAATAAGAGAAATGAGATAAAATAGATTTCGTACAAGCGAACCCACAAGCTAAACCTAGTAATTACGCAATAAATTGTTAATGCGACAAAATACCTCTTTATATACCAATCTCGAATGAGGCCAAACATTTTTCGGGATTAAAACGCAAATGAGTTCCCCCGTAAAACCTGTAACAAGAAATCGATTGTCTTCGAGAGACTTCGACGTCGTATAAATTAAACCGAATTGGGAAACATCACCAACCACTCCGGAGGTAACTTTCGAATGTTTTATTCAGAAAGAAAAGCCAAGGGAATTAATTAAATTATATATATATATATATATATATATATATATATATATAGCGAGTTATAAAAATAAACATGCGTTCCTTTTTTAAATCGAAAGAAAAATTACTGATTTATTGTTATAATTTTATTAAACAATTAGGTTGTATTATTAAAAAAAAAAAAAAATAATGAACAGATATCATACCTGACGAGATTATTTCTAGATACATTAGAATAAACATTTTTTTTTATGTATAAAAATGAAGTGGTAGCCCCGCTCGCGCTATCGGTACGCCGGTGAGGCACCTGTGATGAAAGTAAGCATGAAAGTACTACCAGTTGTATACCAGTGAGAGTGAAGAGGATGAAAATAGGTCCGTTAGCCCGTCGTAATGAATTCAACGAAACTCAACCACGGTGGTTTCCAGGGGGAACCACATGGAGGTCGACATAATGGGGTATATTACTAACCAATAATAAGTTCTAATGGGCGCAAAGAATATCTTCATTCCTTACTTCATTCAAATTCCTTTAATATTATATTTGAATGAAGATATTTGAATTTAGAACGCCGCATCGTGTCTCTATGTATAAGCATATTTTTTCTCCGCTATATGGTGTTCTTTTTTTCCGTATAGAATACCAAATATTTTAATTGTTACTAAATAAATATAGCAATAACAAAGGAATAAATCCCATCGATTGCGAAAAGAATTATGAAAATGTATTCAGATTTATCCATTTAATCTCGTGTTATAGTCACAAAAAAGATTAATATTACAATAAAAGATTAATAAAATGTCATATTAATAATAACGAATTACAGAAACGGAGAGAGGGAGGCACCGATAAATAAGATTTATATCTGTCCCCTGTCACTTCAAATAAATAATAATAATTAAGTAATATATTACGAATACGAAGAACATACATACATACGAAGAAGTATGAGTAACGTACGTACGTAGTAGGTAAGTACGACGAACTCACAGCCGATAGGGACGAAAGTGTCTTAAGTGGCGACTCGAACAGCCAATAACAGTGTTAGATAATCGACCTCAATGCATTGCAGGGTGTCAATCAGAGAATACAATGCCAGGATCCCGAATGACAAAGGCGACGGGCCGTTATATATGCAGCTATAATAATTACATATAAATTTATTAAATAAATTAAAACAAATAATTATTAATAATTTTTAAATGATCACAGACGTAAAAAATTAAATTATGTCATCGTTAATCAATTGTCAATCAAGATTTTAAGCTTATTTTTATTTCAACCTTCTACCAAAAACCTCTTTTATATTACGAGTAATATAAATGTTTTTGGTAGAAGGTCGATGATATAATTTTATTTTTTGCGTCTATGATCATTAAAAAATTATTCTTTATTATTTGTTTTAATTTACGAGTATATAATAAATTTATATATAATTATTATAGCTGCATATGTAACAGTCCGTTGCCTTTGTCATTCGGGATCCCGGGATTATATTCTCTAGTGTCAATGGATACTCGTGCAGGTGGCTCGGGACAGTTCCTTATAGCAGTCTATGGGAGAGGTTTATGTTCAGCAGTGGACGGTTACGACTGATAGGATGATAATGATATTGAGAATATTAATTTCCGCAATATTTAAAATTAATAAAAACGATATAATAGTAATATTCTAAGGCAAAACAAAAAGAAAGTAGCGATGTCTAATATAAGTAAGAACAATGACTCGAGACACGTTTGTACTTACAAACGCTTCACATCGTCTTAATTTAATTTTTAAATCATCTTGCCTCAATTGAAGTATGAGTTTTTTAAATTTTACTTATCTATTTCTAAACCCACTACTATCGATTTTTTTATTGTCTTTTTCCATTTTCAAAGATCCTCGTCAATCTTCCAAATTATAAACAACTAGAGATCCAGTCCAGTTTCGAACAGGAAGATAGAATATATATATCCGTACAAATGAAAAAGAATATCTGACCATCTTCCATTCAATATCATCATAACACAATAAAATAAAACATTGTATTTACAAATTCCTCTGCTCCATTCTTATTTCAATCGTAAAACTGAATTTACAGGGTACAGAGGAATAACACCTGAGTTCTCAGAAATGGCAACGCATAAACGGTATCATGGGAGAAATAGTATACTCTGTTATGTCCATGGTACTGCTTATGTCTATAGGCGACGATTAATACTTTTTATCAGGTAGGCCGTTGGCTCGTTTATCATTCTAAGTTACAAAAAAAAATCACTTAATAACTAGCACAGTATAATAAGAGAGATATTTGTGCCCATTGGAGAAGTCTTTAGAATAATAATAAGCATTTTTATCTTTTAGGAACCTTTTCCAAAAGGACACTGTTTACAAAAGTCGTTGGTTTCAGTATTTCTGGCTCAGTGGTGTTTCCAAAATTACCTTAAAATTTATCCCACCATCTGGACGAGAGGCAGTCCTCCACCGTGCGTTTTTCAAGGCACTTTCTCCCACGCACAACCACTCTTTGGAATCAACTTCCAGCAGCAGTATTTCCGAACTGATACGACAACATAACCTTCAAGAAAAGAGCATATTACTTTTTAAAAGGCCGGCAGCACACCTGCAATGCCGTTGGTGTTGTAGGTGACCATGGGCGGCGGTAGTCACTTACCATCAGGTGAGCCGCATGCTCGTTTGCCCCTTGTGTTGTAAAAAAAAAACCTTAATAGTTATACATTGATATAGAAGATACATAAATTGCAGGGTATAAAGGCATAACACTGTAGTCCTCAGCAGTAACAAGCTAGCATACCACATGATTGAAAATAGTAACCGTCGCTTATAGACATGTAGACATGAACAGCAGTATGTGATCTTCATATACAGAATGGGTGGCAAAAATATGCTATTCTGATCTATTCTGATCCTAGGTAATGAAAAGGGCTGAAATGATATTTATTTAAATATAAGCTGAAATTATTAAGCCTTGGACTTTCCTATTATAATATAGCACTAGCCTCGTTAATCGATCGCCGCATTTAAATTTACCAGCGACCGAAACATCGCGGCCGCGACCGTCATTAAAAATGTATAGAATCAATCGACCGGGCCCGTAATAGCCGAATATTACTGAAACCAACTGTTTTAAATTCTAACAAAAATCAATATCAATCGTAGGGTAAGAAGGTTTGAAATTATTCTCTTAGCTTTCTACCCAACTATCGAAGATAATATATAATTATATATTTATAATATATGAATATATTAAGTATTACTTTATGTTTCCTCAATGGTTGATTGGTAAAGAACACCGTCCGGTATTCAATTCGCCAAATATACATACGATTTCAATTTGCATTAAAGTTTGAATAAATAAAATATTTCAAGTGTATGCATAACAACTTAGTTCCCATGAATGGAAACGCATAAAGGGTAAAGTGAACGACACAGTATATTGTGTTGTGTCCATGATACTGTCCATATCTATACCACTTTCCATCAGAAGGGCCGTCAGCTTTTTTGCCATTCTAAGTTTCATAAAAAAAAACTCAGCCATTAGTTGTCCACTGCTGAACATGGGTTTACTTCATAAGGGGGTTTTGCCAATAGTTGCCACACTTGACAGGCGAGTTGGCAACCACTATTAGGTTTTGATAATGTTTAAGATGCACGCTGCTGCCCATCCCTTGACTATGATCCCTTAGTCGCCTTTTATGACACCCACGGGAAAGGAAGGGGTGGCCCTTTCTATGCCTGGACAATTTTTTTATGTAACCTAGAATGGCAAAAAAGCTGACAACCCACCTAATAGAAATTGGTAACCGTCGCCTATAGACATGAGCAGTACCATGGAGATATCAGAGTTGCTGTTTCGCCCATACCCCCATGCGTTGCCATTTCTGAGGACTCAGGTGTTATTCCTCTGTACCCCGTAAATTCATAAATAATACGGCATTGCAACCTTTATGATACTCTTCAATCGACACTATACCTGAGAACTAAAATGTTATGTATGACTATATGTTATGCTTCCGATACCAAGAATATTTCACTTTTCAATAATACAAATTATGCCCCAATACAAAAACGTATTGCTATTTCACAATCCACTTCGGTATCCTATCCAAGCAACTCCCACGAAACTACCATTTTAGCAACAACATAAAAATAACTATATGCAAAAGAAATTCAAAGCTTTACACAATAACCTTAGCCTGTGCTTTTATATTGGAGTATGTATTCACATTTCAGTCGAGATGTGGCCTATATTTCTGCAAAAGAGAATATAGGCCGCTTTTCTCGCGAGCTATTTTTGCGTGCAAACTCCTAAAATGACGCTTGAATTAGAGGTCACCCTATATACTTGAAACAATGCTGTAACATAATACAATTTACCTTAGATGAGAAAAATGGAAAAGTTAAGAGAATTTGCCGCGATAAGAAATTTCGGGGATCGTATAGATAACCATGGTTAGGGGAATGTGAAAGGTTTATGTCAGGTGGAATTACTTTCGGCTTATTATTTCTTGGTACTAGCTTTTACCTGTAACTTTGTCTGCTTAAATTTTGATTTTATATCTCACGAATGCGTACCGAAGTGTAATTTTGAAACTTATAAAGGAGAAGAAATTTTTGTTGCGAGTTAGGCTTTGGTAATATTAAAAAAAAACGCTGCTGCCCATCCCTCGACCGTTAAGTTCCCTTAGTCGCCTATTACGACACCCACGAGAAATGAAGGGGTGGCCCATTCTATGCCGGAATTACACGGGAATTATCCTATATACTACGTTAAAATGAAACTTATCCGTGTACCAAATTTTATTCAAACCTGTTCAGTACTTTTTACATGATATAATAACAAACATACATCTATCTATTTATCCGTACAAACATTAGAATCATAATATTAATAGGATGTATGTGTTCACAATGCATATGCAATGTAAATATATGCTAACACATACATACGTGATTATGCAATGCCGACATAAACCTATGAATGTTTATAGAGCACGGAGAGAATTGAATGCAATTAAAAAAACATTTATTGAGAAATAAAATAAAATAAATAAAAAATATTTTATTTTTACATACCTCCGATCAAACTGTTTATAACTACTCCTTTCCATCCAAAGGTTACCTGAAAGAGATCGCTTTTAGCTATATGACCGTCCATTGTTTTCTCAGTGTGAACATTGCTTGAAATTGTTTGTATCTATTTACAATACTTTACTACTGTAATCTTTTGAAGAAAACAATAAAGAACATCTATCTAAAATATATTATAATCTAATATAAAAAAAAATCTTTTAAACCTAAAACCAGCGTGTCAGACAAACGTTATAATTAATATTTGCAGTAAAATCACATTCTCAACACGCCACCCTTGGGCGTTGCAAGGTTACGTGGCGTCACTGCCGAATTTAATTCACACCTAGTTAGAGTAGATATACATTAGGGCTATTATTATACGAGGATTATTAGAAAGCTACAAAACAGTGCACTGTAGTACAATACAAGTTCTACACATATGAGAAGACAAACAGTTATCGATCGCCATGTATGTGAAAAAAATCCTAAATACCCTGATGTAATAATTTAACAATAATGTTTAAAAAAAATATCAATATATATATATATATATATATATACATACACAAACTTAATAGCAAACATACAACAGAATAATAAAAGGAGAAATAAAAGGACTTAACAAAGGTTTTGAAGCTAACGAAATTTTGAGTGCTCGATGCGTTATGTTACGTTATGCATTGTGGCAGGTAGTGAGTTCCACAGGCGAATTGCCTATTTACTATTTACATATTCTTTATAAGTGAATAATAGAAAAATAAAAATGTTTATTCCAACTGTACAAATAACTTTAAAAAGTAAATAAATTATATTTTATGTCCGTCTGTATATATATAGTTAATTAGGCTTGTATAATAATTGGCGTAGCTTGAATTATTTTTAGACTGCGTACCAGAGACATCTTTGAAATGTCATATTTTTTATATCTATAAAGATATCGTTCCCGTCTTGTTTGATGATGTTGAGTTCCAAATAAAGGTGTTTAATTTAATTAATTGTCCTGTAAAAACCTTATCTCGATGGGTATGTTATACGTTTTTATGGCATTGTAACAAAGCTTTATTTCTGCTCCGTTTATTCACTTTGTGGCCTTACACTATCTTTATAAGCAATCAGGCATGACTGTCAAAGCCAAATGTTGTTATTTACTTTATTTATCTATCTTCCACTATTTTATTTATATACTAGCTTTTCCCCGCTACTTCGTACGCGGATTTTAGAAGTAGGTATTCATGGTACTGCTCATTAGAAGTGAGGCGTATTTATCATAACATATATAAATCACAAGTACCTGTTATTATTGCGTAACAGTAACGGAAATAACAGATATTAGGTTTGTCTTATTATAACCCATGTCTACTGCTCATGTCTATACGCGACGGTCACCACTTTCCATCAGGCGGGCCGTCAGCTTGTTAACTATTCTAAGTTGCATAAAAAAAAGTAAGAAAGGAAAATCAATAAGATAGAGATACATAGATCTTTAGTTGGACTTTCATGAGTAAAATTGTGTAAACCACATCCATTTTGGTGTAGTAGGTTTAAAATGATGCCTTAACAAATATACAGATAGACAAAATTTTTAATGTTTTAGCATCTATTGCTCGTATTAAGACCCTTCACAACAATTCTTTCTCAATTTTATATCAAATTTATATAATATGTCGACATTGTCAAATTAAGGTTTTATTATATCGTCATAGTCGTAGAATACTGACGGATCTATATATGTAATATTTGTCCAATCCGTCAGTATTCTACGACAATGACGATATCAGTAAGGTAATATTACAAGTAACTCATAATTTCATTCAAATGCCAGAGATAAAAGTAGCCTATATCCCTTTCAATACCAAATATGTTTAATAACAATTAAGGTAGACAGTATTATACAAACAAACTCCTTTTCACATTTATAAGTAAGATCTATTTAGTAAGGATAACAATATTAAAACAATATACCTCTAAAACACTATTAGATTACAAGTTTGCGTTCGCATCCTATGTTATATACAAATTAACATGCGTCTCCCGGACCACTCATGTATTACTTCAATTGGTCAACAAACATACATTCAAATTAAATAATACGGCGCTAGAAATTAATCGGCTTGAGTTGACTAATTAACTAACTGTACGCATAATTGGTAGGTGTCAAAAGGTTAATATCACAGTACGAAGTGACGTTACTAGTTTTTAGACTGTTAGAAATGGAATGATGATTGTTGAAGAATGTGAACTAGTCGAAACTTCAAATATTTACAATCTCAAATTGAGCTTTTAGACAGAAAATAATGAGAAAAGAGAAGAATAAAAACACTACACAGTAGAACATACAAAATTCTCTTATATATACTACTCCCTGCAGTGATGTATTATTTTTATCCGAATTCATCAAAAAATACTATGGAGCTTTGAGATATAAAGAAAAATTTTGCAAATTTTGCAGCGGATCGTATAATATTTTATATAACTTTTTGGTGAAACACAAGTTCAAACATTACGAGGTGAAGGTGTATTGTGAAGGAATGAGGGAATTATTTCGTATGAATCCAAAAATAGATGCTTTATATTTCGTGAACAATGGAAATAAGTCATTAATTAGCTATAAAAGTGCATCCATACCAAAATTACTTTTGATAGAGCAATGTTTTCAAGTACTAAATAACAATTATCAACAACAAAAGGTTATTTAATGTTACCGTGTTAAAAAAAATAAACAATAAATAAACAAAATTCGACGTTTGAAAAATCGTTGAAAAATGTACTTACTGATAGTATTATTTCCATGATGTAACAGGAAATGCATTAGGCCCAGATAGTAGAAAGATGTGAGTTTGAATACCATAAAGTTGATTGCTTGTCTGTCCCATTCGTGTTGCAACCGTGTAACAGTTGTGTTTGCATGGCTGTGTTTCGGTTTGAAGGGTGGGGTATGGCGTGAATTTACTGGGTACAGAAGAATAACACCTGAGTCCTCAGGAATGGCAACGCATGGGGGTATCGTGGACGAAACAGTATACTCTATTATGTCCATGGTACTGCTCATGTCTATAGGCGACGGTTACCACTTTTCATCAGGATGGCCGTCAGCTTGTTTGCCATTCTAAGTTGTATAAAAAAAAGAGCTATTAGAAGGTAAATATTTTAACTTATTATTTAAGATTACTCAAAATATTATATAAGATGGAAGTTACTGTAATAGAAACATGTATGAATAAAAATGTCGTTCTCAATAACTGACGTAACATATGGATAGTTGGAATTGATTTTTATAATTTGTTTGCAAACTGGTCCTAGTAAATATATAAATCAAACGAAAACACTATCATTTTTTAATAAAAAGAAAAAACCCTAACTTTTTGTGGAGCAATATAACGTGACGTTACATAATGTTGCTCCACAAAATCTATTTCGGTGTGGATACACCTTAATAGTAATGAACGTAAGGGAGCAACAGCCTCACTAATATGGATCGTACTTATTGAATTTTCATTATTATCAATCTATAGGACATTAATTCAATTGTCAGTAGTGAATACGTAGTAAAATATCTCAGATAATTACACTAGAGGGAGTCTTTGTAGTAAAGTCGTCTTCATAGTTACCTTTGTCTTACTTTTGTATATTGTGTTGAAGTATGTATATGTATGTATAATGTAGGTTCTATTTCTATATTCTATAGTCGACTGGTAGATAACGACATATGGTGTTAAGTCTGCTATTTATACTACCTAGATGTTTTAAAGTTTAATAAATAAAAGATAATATTAAAAGATTACTATGAAAATTTTCTTAAGATTGTTTTTTTTAACATCGTAGATAAAGGAAAACTAAAGATGTCTTATAATATTAATTAGATAGCAAAATAAATAGATAATTACAATACTAAATTAGATATTAAAATAGGTCCGAACCACAATATACTACTTGACAAGGCCAAGTGTAGTTCACAACACAAAGAACGTGAAATTAAACCGAAGTATGGTTCTTATGCTAAGTGGTATCAGCGATAACAAACCCTTCATAAACAGTGCCTGAATTACTGAATAGAGTGTGTGAAATGTATATATAGAAAATGGTTAGCATGAATTTTAAATGAAAAAGGAATGAATGAATGGAAAATCTATTGTTCTCTTTAAAGAATGACTCAGATTATGAAAATTAATAATATGTGCACAAACAAAATGAACAATTAATTACATAAAAACAAGATTAAGAGGCAACAATGAATGGCTTTATCGCTAAATAGTGATCTTTTTCAGGCAACCTTAGCATGGAGAGGAATAAATAAAATCGTATCTGGTCAAGGCGTAACTGAAAAATACGTCATAGTCGTAGAATACTGACGGATCTGACGAATATTATATATAAAGATTCGCCAGTATTCGACGACTGTGACGAATAATAAGATTAAAAAGTTGGATTTGTGTATAATAGCTGTATTAATAAATTTTGTTTAAAATACACCCATAACAATAAAAACAGCGAATATGTCCAAATTAATTGGAAAGGAAAAATATGATTATTGGGAATTCGTTAGGTGATATTTTTTGCCAATTATAAATCGATTTTGATGATTATTTTTTAATAGAGTCGTTACATCTAATAATAATAATATAATAAAATTAGCAATCCAGTCTCTATTAAAATTTTTTATATTACAATATATATACACGTATAAAAATGTAATATAAAAATCTCAACACTGTTGTATTTGTCTGAAGCTGAACGTTAACCCTAGCTTGACTGAGTTAAGGCAAAGTTGATCTTCTAAGAATTCTATTATCATATATGAAAGTAGATATTCAAGCTAGTAATAATTTTGTGTTTCTAACGACTACAACCAGCCAGAAGGAAAGAGATTATTTATAATGAGAACAGTTCCCATTTCTACTCGTAGCCACATAGCATATACCATGCCGTATTAAACTCTTCCTCCTCGAAACTGCGTCGAGGTTGACCTGATAGGGTATATTACTGGCAACGGGGCTATTATACCACATTAGATATCATTCCTTTTCCTCCAGGACTTTGAGGTTAGATAAGGAGAGCAATAATCACTATTCACTTTAAAGAAAAGAAAAACAGGCACAGAGATAAATTGCAGATAAAAATGCAGAAAACAGGCACGTTTGAATTACAAATGCGTATCCCGACGTACTGTTACGTAGGTGTACACAGTTGAATTCACGTCATTATTATTCATGAACTTATTTCGGTGGACAGAACATTGATATACAAAAATAAAAAGATACACATTCCCATACTAAATTTACGCTTGAAACTGTCCCGAGTAAAATTTAAAAGTAAGTCATTTTTATTATACGTAGACGTACAGAGTTGAATTTTTTTTTTATAACCCAGGAGGCAAACGAGCATGCGGCCCACCTGATGGTAAGTGACTACCGCCGCCCATGGTCACCCACAACACCTACGGCATTGCAGGTGTGAATTCGCGGAGTATTTATTTTTGAACATAATTTACGTATAGTATTTTACGTTTACGTTTACATTAGTGTATAAAAATCCTAAAATTTACATTCCCAGGTAAAGTAATACTTAAACTGCCTCGAATTGAAAAACAAACAAAACAATGTTATCACACGTTAAAACACAACTGGAATCGAATATTTATCATAAATAAAAGAGTACATGTCTAAATATTACCAAATAATTAAATATATTTTTTATTGTAATACATTTTTTTAACTCTGACTTGTTTCTAATTCGACATACACTTTCCGTTTATAGTCAACAAACGAATGAGTACAAAACATTACTGGATTTTTAGAAATGAGTGAAAAATGTTATTAAAAACAATTTTTAATTTATTTATTCTTTATTGCATAATAAAATATGTTAATTATATTATACATAAATAAAATAAATAAAAACTATTTTTATATATAATTTTTAAATCTTTGATAATGTATCTAGATTTATTTTTTGCATATCAATGGTACAGAGTCTATTGAATAGAATACATCTAGTATGGAATGTGTTTTTCTCTTAGCGGAAAATAATATTACTTGACGACGCGATGAGTTGATGACGTTTTTTGCCATTTTGTTGTCCGTTGTTTACTCGTATTTTCTGCTTTATTTTGTGCGGCACCAAGGACATGTTTTGTTATGATGTATTTTCTTAGATGCGTCTCCCTTTGTTCGAGACATTTTTTCAACGTGACGTTAATTATGTAACTTGTAGTGGAAGTGTCGGATATTTCGTTCACGTGTACTTGCTATTTTTACATGTTTCTTTTGTCATACTTTATCTGTTTGAACTAAAAATTAAAATGTTCCTAATAATCAAAAGACTGCTTACTCATAAAAAGGATGGAACAGAATCGTACTAAAATATCGATATTCAAATACCTTTGTGACTAAAAAAAAAGAAATTCAACATCTTTATTGCAGCATAGGAACGCAAGCAGCGCTCGGGTCTTCTAAATTGTGTCCCCAGAGAGCGTTATCTTGTTTCCCATAACCATTTAATTTTGTCACAACACAGAATATGCCATAACGTACGAATGTACCAGGACCAGGTAATTAGTTTTATCGTATTGCAGTTATTATTATATTATTTTAGAAAGCAAGGCAATGATGTTGATTATTTTAGAAATATCAATACAAAGTGACCTTACCATTACCTTTGGAGCTTGAGATACCAATGCCAGCAATTGCAAAATTGACCATCATAATAAAATAGAGAGCGCTTAAAACAATTTAACAATTCAATTCGCACAGGATACTTGTACTTTGGTTGGCAATGGAGATGTTTTATTGCCTCCATTTCCTTTTTATTTATCATCATCATCATCATTTAGCAATTATCTGTCCACTGTTAAACATAAGCCTCCCCCATAGACTGCTATAAAGAACGATCCTGTATTTACTGACACTGTATTTGAGATCGTCACTCCATCTAGTGTCTGGTCGTCTTACATTGCGTTTGCCCATACGCTCAAGAACCTTTCTTCCCCATCGGTTATCAGTTCTTCAAGCTATGTGACCAGCCCATTGCCACGTCAGCTTGCTTATCATTTGTATTTATATTTACCATTAATTAGAATTATTTTATAACTAGTTAGTCGATTTGAATTTTTTCGTTTAATTCCGGTACCACTAGTATCCAGACATCTTCAGGCAAATTAACAGATCGCTGCTTATTTATAGATGAAACACGTGTCGCGAAACGTGCATGGACTCAGTCCATCTCTAGATCTCTAGATCGGAGATTAATTACTAATATGAAAGATTGTAGTGTGTGATTGTATGATGGTATAGAATGGACTTCTTTTCCCGTGGATGCCGTAAGAGGCGACTAAGGAAACTTAATTATCGAGGAATGAGCTCTCTCTCAATTTTTTTTTTTATATACAACTTAAAATGGCAAACAAGCTGACGGCCCACCTGATGTAAAGTGCTAACCGTCGCCTATAGACATGAGCAGTACCATGGACATAACACAGTATACTGTTTCGCCCATGATACCCCCCATGCGTTGCCATTCCTGAGGACTCGGTTGTTATTCCTCTGTACCCAGTAAATTCACGCCATATCCCACCCTTCAAACCGAAACACAGCCATACAAACACAACTGCTTCACGCTTGAAACACGAATGGGACAAAGGTACCCAAGCTATCGACTTTTGTACAAAGTCTCCCTCTGGTAATATCAGAGAGATGTCTCTCTTAAAATATCACCAAAACCTAACTATGGTTGCCGACCCGCCTACCAAGCGTAGCAACTACTGACAAACCCCCCCCCCCCTAAAAGGGGGAGGCCTATGTTCAGCAGTGGACAGTAATGGCTGGTATTATCATTGAAGATTGTAGATCTTCTGGTAATAATAAAATAGTCAATCTTTAAGTGTTGGCATTCGCACGAATACTAATGGTAGCAGAACTAAACAAAACAATTCCTTAAAATAACACCTAGTTCAATATAATATTATTCCATCGTAACGCGAGATTTTCATATATCATTAAAATATATGAAAATCCCACGTCACGATGTTCGTTCACGCTAATCTCCGTAGTCGCTCAACCGATTTTTAATGAAATTTTGTGTATATTGTTTGCTTTAACATGAGAGATAGGTTATGAAGATTTGAAAATAAGGATCCGATAGGTAATAGGCACAACAATGTTTGGCGGATCAGCTATATAAGCCTTATTAATATTAGATATAAATGTGAAAGTGTGTTTGTTTACTTTATCATCATCATTATATTTATTTATTTATTCAGCCTTTAAATGTTCACAAGCCTCTCCCTTGGGGGGTTTGCCAGTAATTGCTATGCTTGGTAGGCGGACCACCGCAGTTAAGCTTTAGAGATGTTTTAAGAGGTACACTGCTGCCCATCCCTCGCCATCCCTTAGTCGCCTCCTACGTTAGTATAAAATAATACCACTTTTACAATCCTTACTAATATAATAAATGTGAGTTTATTTGTTTATTACCTCTTAGCGCCTTAATGGCTAAACCAATCGCTATGAAATTTTGATATATATATATATATAATGTAAGAGATAGAGAAGTATATAGGCTACTATCCCTAGTCGATGAACACATACCGATCACGCAGATGAAGTTGCAGATAAAAGCTAGTATAAAATGTGTATTCTGAGAAATTGAAATGAGCCCCTCACCCACATTCCATCATCGCACCGCTCGCCGTCGACAAGAGATTCGTCCTCACGCGCTAGAACCTAAATGGTCACGTACAGTGCGGTTTCAAAGGAATTTTCTCCCGCAAACGTTCAGTCTGTAGAATGAGCTCCTTGCCAAGGTTTTCTCTAGAGACTGATGTATGGAGTTTTTCAAATGAGATATATATATTAATATTTCTTCAGGGTCGACAACGCGCATGTGACACCCCTAGTGTTGTAAGCGTCCATAGGCTGCAGGAACCGTTTATCTTCAGACTGTCTTTATACTTTTGCCACTATCGTGGTTTAAAAAAAATATGACACGTTTATGTAGGATCGAATTAATCGATTTCTCACCTCATAATTACGAGTAAAATTATTCAACCAAATCTACAAATTACAATTAGTCTAAAAGTAATCGCTTTTGTAAATGTTAGAATACATCAAATGTCATGGCATCGTTACTTATTTATTCATATATTCGACCAGCAAATATCAGCGTTGCGTCGGCGGCGGCGTGTCGACAAGTAATTGTTTGCCAGGCTGTTTGTTTCAGATTATCTTTGACAGCAATTTTCTTTGCAATCATAACGCCTACGCATTTGACTGTCCTATACATTCTTTCTCGTTTGTTGTGACCTTACTATTATTATAAACTAGCTATACGTCGCAGCTTTTCTTGCGTGAATTAGTACATAAAGTACCCTATTTGCTAAGTTAGGGCATAACCTACCTGATTAATTTGGGGTCATTAACTGGTAAAAATAAAAATAATAAATAAATTTGTTAATTCTTTATTATTTTTAGTTATGATAGTGTACAAAAAAGATATACCCTAAACTCTAACCATAAACAAGAAAAATAAATAAAAGTAATTAACAAGTAAAAAATGGCGCGAAAGCCTCGTAAACTGTCTCTTCAATGTAGTTCAGTATACATAATGGCGACACAGACCCGTATGAATCAAAATACATATATATATATATATATATATATATATATATATATATATATATATAGATATATATATATATATATAAGTTAGGATGTCCCCTATCTGTGTATCAAAGTATGGTTTTTACGTGAAAGAGCAACAAACATCCATCCCTCGTTACAAACTTTCGTATTTATTATATTCAATTAATATCCCACTCACGCGATCGTAGTTACGGCTAATATAAGTAAAAATATATTGTACTTTTATCAAAATATAAATATGTATATGTTGGCCAAGACCCTAAGAAAGGCAGGTAATATTTTTAAAATTCACTCGTATGTATGATGTATGGTTATATTTATATGTCCACGGTTAATTTACAGCTGAAACAGCATTATATTTTTATAAATAAACTAGCGACCCACCCTGGCATTGCACGGGCGCAATGCTAATACTAAATAGCGCCGCTAGCCCCTTTACATTACGACATTACATTAGAAACCTCGAAAATTATCAGTGTTTCTCCACCATATTATGCATGTATTATACCTATAAAGCTTCCTCTTGAATCACTTCATCTATCAAAAAAAAAACATATTAAAATTCGTTGCGTAATTTTAAAGATCTAAGCATACATAAGGCCAGGCAGACGGGAATCAATTTTGTTTTACACTATGTATAAATTATAGTTTACTAAGAGAACACAATGGTAGAGGGAACTACCTGCAAAATCCCCTTTATGGGCGAGGCCTATGTTCAGCAGTGGACAGTTAATGACTGGTATGACGATGATGATGATTCAGTCATTTATTCAAACAAACACATGTCAACTTCTTTATTCTTGTACAATGCCATGGGCATGATTTTCTTCTATGATATCCATGGCATAATTCATGTCTATAGACGACAGTTGCTACTTTCAACCAGGTGGGTCGTCATTTTGATTGCCATTAGATACACACAGGTTGTATAAAGAAAGTGCTGCGCGAATTCACGGGCAAAAACTGGAAAATAAGAAAACAGTTTTCTCACAAGTCGAGAACTGTTGCAAAAAATAAATAAATAATGTTTGTTCAGCGCAAGTTGGAAGAAGTTTATAAGTACGGCCAGTAATAGAAAAGCTGAAAGGTAATCGATTAGGATGATACGAACATTTGTTGCTGAGAGAAGAGAGTTAGCTGTGGTACAATATTCTTGGGTTTTAATATTAAATTATACCAAAAAAATTGTTTTTTTTTTAATTACATTTTTAAAGATTAGTACAACCAGAGGGCATATTATATCAAGTATGTAGCTACGGATTTTTTATCACGAGTGACAATAAAATTGTATGCATGTTTTTTTTTATACAACGAAAGTGGTCAACAAACGTACAACCTGTTTGATGGTAAACGTTTAGTGTAGCTTATAGACGTCTGCATACTACAATATTTTTTTAATAGATGATAATGCAATTGTATTTCCGCCTCCACTAATAGTATACGCTGGTGGGGCACCAGTAAGGGATGATAGGTGAAAATGAAAAGGAAAGTCAGTTAGCCCATTGTGATAAATACACCTGGAATTCAGCAAAGTTGTTTTCAGGGGGGAACCAGGGTCCACCTGCCTCGATATATTGCAAGCAATAGAACTGGCAGTCCGTATTCCTAACAATCCCTTCCCCCGCATACTACACTAGGTATGTCACGTGCGCGTTGACGATCCTGAAGAAACCTTAGCGTACCGTTTTTTAACAACCCCATACTGTAGTCTAGTAGGGAAAACCATGACAGGAAGCTTATTCCACAGTCTGAGCATTCGCAGGAGAAAATCCGTCTGAATACACACTGTATGCGATCATATATGTTATGCGTTTCTATCTAAATTCAAATAATGTGAACAGTGCGTTTTGCTATGATTGCAGTTATAATTTTTTTGTTTAGTAAAAATATATTATCATCACCATATCAGCCTTTAACTTTTTTTATGCAACTTAGAATGGCAAAGAATGTGATGACCAATTTGATGGAAAGTGATAACTGTTGCCTATATATATGAGCAATATCATGAACATAACTGAGTATACTGTTTCGCCCATGATACCCCCCATGCGTTGCCATTCCTGAGAACTCAGGTGTTATTCCTCTGTACCCTATACTGTCATATCCCATCCTTCAAACCGAAACACAGCCATGCAAACACAACTACTTTACGGTTGAAACACGAATGGAACAGAGGTATCCAAGAAAACAACTATTGTACAAAGTCTCCCTCTGGTAAAAGTCTGTTAACTGTCCACTGTTGAAGATAGACCTTCCCATAGGTTGCCATAAGAAACAGTTTCGAGCCACCTGCACCCAGAAAAATGAAATTATATATAAGATTAATTTCTCGGATATTTTCAGATTAGATCTTGAAATACTATCGCCATCTACTGATCGTGTAATATGTGCCTTTTCTGTATTGTTCTTTATCTGCAGTGGTCTCTTTGTAATCCACACTACCTTGTAGCGTGGATTACAGAGGAATGCTAGCGAAGGATGTGGGAGGAGTATTAAGGGGCACGCTACACATACCTTCATACGCTTATAGTGTTCGTTTGTTTATAAGATAAATAACAGACCCGAGTTTGATAGTAATTTCTTAGAAATCTTATATTAGACGCCCACCCACGGGTTTAGAAATAATACGTATTTTTATTCAGGTATTTGAGATATTTTTATGGTCCCTCGAGTAATCGTAAAGACCCTTATTAGATCATTCACTTGTCTGTTTGTGTATCTGTCATGCATAGCATCTGACATATTAACTTAAAATTTAGTATTGCTTGACTAATGCTTTACTCACACTTACATATTAGGTAGCACTTTTTTCACCTAAAATACCAAAATTTAAAAAGAAAGTCTTCTTATGAGTATGTATTGACGATCTATAAAAAAAATATTTATTATTTAACCTTAAAATTGTAGGACAATAGGACCGTCAAATAGCTTGAAGAAAAAGTAACCCATGGAAACAAAACATTCCCATTATTAATTAACGTTTTACCACTAATTTAGTTTACTTTAGAACTATTACTTATACTTTAATTTTAGTTCTATTCGAATACATTTTAAATTAATAATAATTCAGGAATATTGAGTAGGTACTGTTAATATATTCTTTTTTTAAATTGATAAATAATGCATACGTTGTTAAAGGATGTGAACATTTTTAATGCAACTCATACTAATAATTAATCTTTTTATTTACTGTTTTTTTTTTTTTAATTATAAAAGGAAAGTATGTTACCTACAGACACGTGTACCAAATCTTTTATTTAGTAAAGAATGTAATCTTATTCCCCCTATTTCTCTTTATTCCTACAATACAGAACCCCATAGATTAAACGTTTACTCTGTCTGAACTCTTATAACATTTACAATTGTTTTAAGGGATATATTACAATATCAAATATATTTATAAATTATAATATTAAACTCATAAATATAGAGTAAGAACGAAATATTTTCCCGCGAAATTATGCCAAAGCTATTCAAGGTATTAGAATGATTTTTTAATATTAAAAGTTGGTGGTGTAGCGGTTTAACTCAGTGTCTCACCTCCTAATGTTTGTGGATTCGATTTCCGCAAAACACAAAGTTTATTATTTATAATTATTACTATTCATATATCATTGTTTATGATAAATGAGGGATGATAGGTGATGATAAGGTCAGATAACATCATCGTGATAAATTTACCTACTATGGTTTCCAAAGGAAGTAAGTGGAGATCCATCTAACAGCGTATATTATATATGAGCAACGGGGCCTTCAGACCCCATTATATCTAGTTACCATAGCTCAAGTCAGAATACATAATAATATTTACACCATAGTATGAGAATCTATCTTCATTACTAGACAACTCTATAGGATATATCCAAAGACTTAATTATTTTAGGGATGCATAATATATAGCAATATCTATATATTTTAGTTACATTATCTATATACTCGTCGATTAACAAATATATCTAAAAAATAATATTGGATAACAGATAAATAAATAATATTGTAAAATATATATTCGATCGATATGGGCGGTATCGAAATGAATGATTACCTTTCCTCCGCCATCAATTCATATACAGAAGAGCCCAATATATATATTATATATATATATATATATATATATATATATATATATATCGGATCCATATTACCTATGCCTAATTTATTTATTCTTTCATTCTCCAAACCTATGATTCTACATATGTCATTGACAGCGTAATAAATACCTAAGATAGAACTAGTAACAATCTATCCTCTAAGAATCTCAAGGTCGATTCATTACTATCAAACGACATTATCTGAGAATTCTGAGTTGTTATATACAAAGGCACGTGTGTGTACACAGTATATTCTCATGATAGTGTGAGTAAACTAAATCACGAGAGCGATGTTGGAACTAACAAAACTAATTACGTATCGTATTTTATATTTTATTTTACTAGATGTTTACTACAATTTCGCGCGCACGAACTTATTATTTCCCTTTATTTATGAAATTGTATTTTTTTCTATGAAAATCATAATATACAGGTATAAGAATAAATATCTGTAACTAAATATGAATATTCTTCTATTTAAAATTCCAGGTATTCAGTAGAAAAAAAGATTTATCTCCTAGTTTTATTTATAATCCTAATTTAAGCATTTTTTCTTTTTTCATTTAAGAGTTTCCTCTTGTCGGTGCAACTAATTTAAGCTTTATTCATCTTATTTTTTATTTCATGGAATTTTGAGTAGAAACATGAATATTATTGTTTTTAATTTAAAATCTCATAGGATTATAAATAGAAAAAGTAAATATAGCTTTATTTAAGCTGTATTATGTTTCCACTAAAACTCCCATTAGCACCGTAATTATCTGTGAAAACATTTTTAAAATACGAATTTTTATGTTCTAAATTTAAAATTGGTGAAATGTAAACTTTTAACATATTTTTATTTCCCTTTGGGCATTCTTAACTCGGAAATTATTTAAATATTAGCAATTTGCTTGAAGCACATACATTCGATGCCCTTGATTGACCAACTAGAAATGACTGCACCTCATTGGGTTTTGAACTAAACAGATTTAAAACCCAATGAGGTACAGTCATTTCTAGTTGGTTGCCACTTCTTGTATGTAAACGAACATATGAAGTATTTTAACTTTTAACTACACTATCGTAGCTCAATGTCGAAACACTATCAACTTTGTCTGTTAGATGTAAATTTAAGTTACCGAAATTTATAATGGTTAAACGGTACAGAATACCATCAGGCATTACAGTGGCAATTTATTTAATTAATGCATATATACATTATTAAATTACGAAGATAGAGCATCGAGTATAAAAAACCTGTCCAAAACTTACTCAGCTAATTTGTTTATCTGCTTATTTTTTTAAATCAAATTTAATTAAAATTTACAAAAATTGCGCCCATTTTCATTGCTGCAAATAATTTGATTAAAAATTTCCCAGGTCATGTTGAATTTTTAAATTTAAAGACTATTTTCAACATGATATAAATATATATATGTACATGTTACTCATAAATTAATATACGTATATTAATTAAAATGGCAGCCATTTTCAATCATTATAATATATAATTCAAATTAAGTTACTAGTATCGGAGTATGACGGTTCCGTTACTAGCAATATACCTAATATCGTCAGATCGAACTCCTCGCAGTCTTGGAAACCAATTAATCTGACTTCATTCTCGCTTATCATCTCTCACTGATTGAGGCAGCAAGTGGAGAGGTATTCCATCAGCGTTTACGTACAAATCAAGCGAAATTAGCATTCAATTTTCATTGCTTAAAAAATAGGTATTTAAACTTATGTATTTACTTTTTAACTCGAATCTGTTACTATTTAAGAGTTTTGTTGTTGACGCAAAACGACGGCGCTAATGCGCAAACGACGTCGCGACGCTCCGCGTGAAATCTTCAATTTTCGAATAATGACCGACCAACGTACGTCTACTAAATTTAAATAAATATTCAAAATGTATTTGCATACATTTTACCACAATAATACGTTACGTGACAGATGTATTATTCTGTATCGCCAGGTTGACTAAGCCGATATGAAGTTATCTAAGTCGTTGGATGCGACTTCTTTATTTAATTTATATGTCTACTTATATAAAGGAAATCCGTGCTTAGTTTTATTATTGCTAGGATAAAATATTTTATTGTTTTATTCAACAATTAGTGTATTTATAGTATTACCTGCCAGTCAACTGTAGACAGAAATAACACAAATTATGTCGCTATATGTCTTTGTATTTTGATACTTGTTTATCTTCTGTAGTATAGTTAACGTCATGTAGAAAAAAAATACAAACCCATAAAAAATATTGGTACTTATAAAAGTACGGATCTGAATGAAATGGAAAGATCGTAAAATTTCACAGCCTTTTATGTTCTGACATAAATATGACAACAATGAAACAAAAGTGAAGATTTACACAAATAAAAAAGTAAAAACAAAAAAGGTTTAGTTTTCAACAATCTCCAACTAGAATAACAAAAAAAAAACATAGTTACTGTAGTACAAGATATGAGTGGAGTCGAATGAATATCTACCAAAAATATGAAACTCCGTGTCTAGACGTAATATTTTAACAAAGTTTATGAGAATTATTTCGGCAAGTTTCGAGGCAAACGGCACAGGCTATTTATAAATGGGTAAATAATCTGGTCGGATTCTATTTTTTTCTAAGCGGCTTCAGATAGTAAGAGATAATTATTATAATACTTATTTTATATTTATTTTCATTTGTTTTACTATATCTTCACCACCATTGAACCGATCTCGATACATTATTTTTTTAAAAGGGTTGTTAGTAATGTAATTTAATTTAACTAATTGCTGGCAATATGATATATTCTATCAGATCGACCTCCACGCTGTTACTCCCCGCCCCCCCGTGAAAACTATCGTGGTTAATTCCTGATTATTTCATCATATAAGGCTAACTGACCTATTTTCATCGTCATCTATCACTCTTCACTGATACCACCATTCCATTATCATCCATAAAAAAAAATGTGCCTTTAAACACCTCAGTCTATTGTCATATAAAATCTTAACCAATGCCGTGCTCTAAATTCTGATTATATATTTATTTTACCACAGGGAAACTGTACAAAAGTCTTCTGCCTCTGTGCCACAGACATTCTTACAGTGAAGTAGCTATACTTGCATAGAGAGAGTCACAGGATATAACTAGTTTCAATTGTCCGAGATTGTCAGTCGTTACTGCGTACCATACAACCGCCCTTCATAATTATAATCACTACGAATCTAACCTTTTAACCGGTATCGTTAAAATAATAACTGGTAGTAATGGAGCTATTACGATATGAGGTTAACTCATGTCATATTAGCTTATAATAATATTACATGTACACTTAAGGAAATTTTGTTGAATAAAACTAGTTATCCTTATGGTAAATTTTATATGTATCATATACCATATATAGCTAATTAAACAACCACAAGATAATGGTCTAAATAAGGATCAGACGTATGTATATAAACAATGTACCACATACTTATGTAATATTTGTAAAATATACTTAATTATACTTATGTAAAATATACTTAGATACGAATTAGATAGATAGAGTTTTTATTACCAACAGCAATAATAACAGGTAAAAATAAAGAAAAAAAATTTTTCTGGTAATAAAAGCCGCCTCAGTTGTTGCTATCTATGCACAACTCCAGCGGGATGTACCTATATAGCGCTAATTTTCAGACGTCCCTTTAACTCATTTAACTTTAGTGCAGGTTGCCAATACTAATTTTTCGGATGGAAGACCCAACACATTGATTAAAAAGTAAGAAAAGAAAAATAAAATAATAAAAAAACTACAACTAAATTTAAAAAAGTACAAACTCTGAATACAAAATTATCACAATTGACAATAACACTTACCGTGTGGTTCTAGCATAATATCGTAATGTTCGAAATGCCTCAACCAATTTTAAAAGAGAAAGAACAAAACATCGGTTGTTGGGAGAAAGAGATTATTAATAATAGGAATCTAACTGCCCCATTACTAATATTTCTATTACACACAAGTAATGAATTCATCACTATTTTTATTACGTTTTTTTTTTACAACACAGGGGGCAAACGAGCATGCGGCTCACCTGATGGTAAGTGACTACCGCCGCCCATGATCACCCACAACACCAGCGGCATTGCAGGTGTTCTGACGGTCTTTTAAAAAAGAATATACTCTTTTCTTGAAGGTTATGTTGTCGTATCGGTTCGGAAATACTGCTGCTGGAAGTTGATTCCAAAGAATAGTTGTCCGTGGAAGAAAGTGCCTTAAAAACGCACAGTGAAAGACCGCCACTCGTCCAGATGATTGGGATGAAACTTTAGTTTGTGGCGGGTTGTACGGTGGTGAAAATCAGCAGCAGGTGTCAATCCGAACAATTCCTCAGAACACTCCCCATTCCATTTACCATTCCATTATCATCCATTAAAAAAAACCGGTCATTACTGACTACCTCTCCCTCTAATACTCGTCATAACATCAAGACTGTTCCACCAAAATTAGAACTAAGCAGATGTCAGTACTCATGCTAATTCATGTATTTAATCATTTAAGATGATATTCCACAAAAAAACTGACCTAAACTTAAAAAACTAAACTACTAAATCGATTTTGATAAAATTAATTTGGGACCGATTTGTAAGTATATATATGTAAGTCCCTACAGATAAAAAATGAATTTTATAAATCGATTTATAACTGACGAAGTTATGAGTTGTTAACTCATAACTCGTAACTTAAAATATAATCGAATTGAGAACCTTTTTTGAAGTTAGTTGAAAAACTGTACACACAGAATTGCAAAATATATTAAGACGAATGATTTTAGATGACGTTACGGTCGAAATAACGCCCGCCATGTTGTTGGTAACTGCCAAGATCTGCATGACGAATGGTCCGAAAACGTCGCATGTTGCATAAATTATTCATTTTACGCAACACCACTCGATTATGAAATAAAAATCAACATACATGTTATTATATATATATATATATATATATATATATATATATACATATTTAATAACATAGATGTTTGAATTACGCTCGCTAACAGCAGATGTTAAGTGCATGTTCATAGTTTTAAATTTCTCATTTAAGTGATTTATGTATAAGATTTATAAATCTTTAGAGAAATAAATGTCTCAAATCGTATTTATATATATAACTTATATATAAAAATCTCGTGTCACGGTTTTTATAATTAAACTCCTCCGAAACGACTTGTCTGATTTTTATGATTTTTTTTATATATATTTGGTAGATATGAAAAGAGGTCGTATGTATATTTCATACTGCTAGGTCATTAGGGTTTTTAATGGGTGATAATGGAATGGTAATCCCACCTGCGCTAACGGTATACACCGGCAGGGCACCAGTGAAGGATGATAGGTGAGGATGAAACAGGTCAGTTAGCCCATCGTGACGAATTCAACAAGAATTGTTCACGATGGTTTCCAGGGGGAACCACGTAGAGGTAGACCTAATAAGGCATATTGCTAGCAATGGGGCTTTCAAACTCCATTGCTAACAATCCCTTTCTCCCAGGTCATTAGGGTATCCCTAACCAGAAAAAAATATTAATATGGCAAAATTAATGTTACTATATTTACTACTTATATAGTAACATTGTACAATATATAGTATTTTATATTATTACTACTGGATTTTTAGTCGCTGCTTCGTAGCTACGCATGGTTTTCAAAAGTAAGATAATTAATGAAATAGCCCATTCGTAAATGAAGTATCAAAATGAGACATATACCAGTTTTTAAGTTCAGGAACAGAAGTATAAAAATTGCATTCAATTTGGTGCAAAATTTCTAAAATTAATGTTTCTGATTCTATTGCTTTTTTTAAGACCTCTCATATTAATTTTTCTTAGATATCTCCTATGTATAGACATCGCCTAGTTACATTTTTATTATATTAGTTAACCTACTGCTTATCTCGTTAATAATAGACTGAACGTTCGTTTATTTAGTTGTAAAGTTGCATATTATAATACCATTTATAGTAGTATACGGAAGCATATTACATGGTAACACCACACATTTTGTTAACTACCTCACTTACCTTTTAATAAAGTAAAACTACATAAATATTTACAATGATTATTTTTAATAACAATTAAAATATTAATTGTAACCGCGGCTATAGCAGCTCCTACGTGCTTCATTCCAATTTGAAGAATAAGATATACGACAATTAAAGTACTAAGTACTTGTCTTTAAATCACAAAGGTTCGAACGCTTCCGTCAAGCGCTTATTTGCCGTTGTGGTTACTGAACAAAAGAAAAACAATCCCACCCGAGGTTACCATTCGTGAACAAGTTCTATAAATTCCTAACAATGTTGCCTGCAGTAAACAATCTACTGATGGATGAAATTTTACGTATTCCTTCCATATAGGTAACCCTACCATAAACGGCGATGTTACGCTTAAGAGCTTGGGTATTGCATTTTAAAAACAGTGCGTGCCAGTTTCCAATAATTATGCCGTATTTCATGATGCCAATATAGCTAGTGTTGCGTGACATGTGACATCATTGCCATAGGGATTTCGATTCATGTTTTTTTTTTTTATTTTCACTTCAAACTAAGATTAAGCAAAGAAAACGACGAACCAACTACTTCTATATTTCTGTGTAGGGACAATTCAAAATTTGATAATCAATTTGACTATAGAAGCACTAAACGCGCTACTAAAGAAGTTATCTTTTATTACATATTATGTGGTACAGAAGCTTTTACCAGAGGGAGACTTTGTACAAAAGTCGATTGCTTGGGTACCTCTATCCCATTCGTGTTTCTACCGTGAAGCAGTTGTGTTTGCATGGCTGTGTTTCGGTTTGAAGGGTGGGATATGGCGTGAATTTATAGGAAACAGAGGAATAGCATCTGTGTCCTCAGGAATGGCAACGCATGGGGGAGTATCATAGAGGAAACGGTTTACTCTGTTATGTCCATGGTACTGCTCACGTCTACGTCACGTCAACGGTTACCACTTTCCATTAGGTGGGCCGTCAGCTTGTTTGCCATTCTAAGTTGTATAAAAAAAAACACATTTTTTATAGTCTTTGCGTCCTTACTATACACGCAAACGAAATAAGTTTTTAATCGAACATTTTAACTAATCTTTTTTTATATATCTAAACCAAAATTATATGGTATGCTTTTATGTTAATTTTCCGTTAAAGTATAGGTCTATATACATAATTCTACTACTACTATATACATATTCATAAGTAGAAGCATGAGCACCGTTGATCTTAACATGCCTTAACTTAAATAAGAATCTTAAAAAAAAATTATTTAAATATAAATTGACTACTTTACTAGCGATCTGCCCGGCTTAACACAGGTAGATAAACAGAAAGATAAATAAGTATTTTATATTAATTTTATTAAGTAAATTTTTGATACCTTAGATGATATTGATATTAGGACTCTCTAATTTTTGTGATAATAAAATATAATAAATATATAATAAAATATAGGCTTTATTACTCACTGATAAAGTAGCTTTCTAATGGTGAAAGAATATCAAAATTCTTCGAACCATTAAAAATTAAAATATTAAATATAAAATATTAAAATAAATCGGTGTCTAGTTTTGTGTTTATCTATTATAAACTAATAACCTAACTAACCAGACAAAAAATTAAATCTTACCTGATTATAATATTAGTATAAATTTAAAATTTATATATAAAATATTATAAATACCTATAGGTAGCTATAAAAATTTTTAAGTATTGGATAAATATATATCAAACAAATATCTTAATCTTTAGAGGACTAAACATTAGGAATAACTAAAACATATACGTAAATTCTTCAATTTGACAATCTCACATTACGAGTACATAGATTACATATTTTAAAAATAACTGTAATAACTGATTGTTAGTTGTATTTATGTCACATTTGTTAGATTGATGTTGTTAAAACATTCTTCAATTTAGTTGAGTTAATAGGATATGTTTCGTTGAAAGGGTGTCACAGTATATGTATATATACATATATAGTTCTGTTCATATCTAAAGCCGATAGTTACCGCTCTGTTGGTCAACGAGTCCAAGTTTTATAAATAAAAAGTTCTTTTTTAACTTAACAATGTATAAAAAAATTGATACTAAAATCATTACAGGTATTATGGGTAATCTATGTATTGGGTTGCTCTGGAAATTGATGGCGGAAATCACCCATTTTGATTTCACCTATACCAGTCGGATATCTCCATTTGTCTCAATCGAGTGCTTCATTTAAATATTATATATTAGACAACCGATATATAGCAGGTGGAAAGGGATTGTTAGTAATGGGGTCAAATAGCCCCATTACTAGCAATATACCCTGTCAGGTCGACCTCCATGCATGGTTCCCCCTGGAAACCATCGTAGCTAATTCTAGTAGAATTCATCTAAATGGGCTAACTGACCTGCTTTCATCCTCATTAGTCATCTATCACTGGTGCCTCGCCATTGTATACCGATAGCGCAGACAGGGTTACCATAACATTATCACCCATTAAAAAAAACGATATATAGCATATCTTTTATCGAGACGATATATAGATATTGTAACTATAATATAAAGTTGTGTTTGCATGGCTGTGTTTCGGTTTGAAGGGTGGGATATGGCGTGAATTTACTGGGTACAGAGGAATAACACCTGAGTCCTCAGGAATGGCAACGCATGGAGGGTATCATGGGCGAAACAGTATGCTCTGTTAAGTGCATGGTACTGCTCATGTCTATAGGCGACGGTTACCACTTTCCATCAAGTGGGCCGTTAGCTTGTTTACCATTCTAAGTTGTATAAAAAAATATATATAGATATTGCCCATACCTACTGGGATGGATATCCCTAACATTAATAAAATAACATAACACATTAATTAAGTGTTACGTGTTATGACAACCCTAACAAACGTGATGAATTATCTTTTACTAGAAATAATAACATCTGTTGCCGAATGCCCTTTGTGAGAAAATAACGTCTGATTTTTATTATGAGAAAATGTCAAACCTGTTGATGTATTTGTAGTCGCCACCTTTGTTCACTTGTATCCACTGACAATTGTTTTAATCAGTGGATTTGCGGCATTATTCATCAGGTGATGATGATGACAAATTTCATCACTGATGAGTTATTTTTACTAATATGTACATATTATAAATGTGAAACTGAATTTCTTTGTTCTTGGTGGCTTAATAGCTCGACCAATTGTCCTGGAATTAGGTATCTTCATATCGGCCTTTAACTGTCCACTGCTGAGTATAAGCCTCTCCTTTGGCAGGTTTTGCCATTCGTTGTCAAGCTTAGCAGGCGGATTTGGCAACCGCAGTTAGGCTTTCGAGATGTTTTCAGAGGAACGCTGCTGCCCATCCCTGGCCCTCCCTTAGTCACCTCTTACGCCACCCATGGGAAAGGAAGGGGTGACTCATTCTATACCGGGACCACACGGTACAGTTATATATATGACTTGTAAATATAAGGAAAACAAAAAAGTGTACAAAAGTCGATTGTTGACCGTGAAGCAGTTGTGTTTGCATGGCTGTGTTTCGGTTTGAAGGATGGGATATAACGTGAATATATATATATATATATATATATATATATATATATATATATATATATATATATATATTATACAACTTAGAATGGCAAACAAGCTGACGGCCCACCTGATGGAAAGTGGTAACCGTCGCCTATAGACATGAGCATTACCATGGACATAATAGAGTATACAGTTTCGCCCATGATACCCCCCATGCGTTGCCCTTCCTGAAGACTCGGGTGTTATTCCTCTGTACCCAGTAAATTCACCCCATATCCCACCCTTTAAACCGAAACACAGCCATGCAAACACAACTGCTTCACGGTAGAAACACGAATGGGACAGAGGTGTCTAAACAAGTCAGTTACGATGTTCACGATGGTTTCCAGAGGGAACCACGTGGAGATCGACCTGATAAGGCATATTGCTAGCAATGGCGCTGTCAAACTCCATTGCCAACAATCCCTTTTCCCCCCAAATAAATAATTGAAACCAGCCATAAAACAGCCTGCTGATGTCCAACTATTTATTATATACTATATATTTGATTTGAAATTTCTATTGCTTACTTATTTCATTTAGATAGTAGGTATTACGACAATTTCAACAAAAATTGATTACCGTTTCATTATTTCTATTGAAATACACTACAATGCGATGCTGAAATTCCAATAATTAACTAACAAAAATGTATACCAAGAATTACGGATCATCTACGCAGATATTGAAATGAGTCCAAGACTAAAAAATGCAAAACATAACAATATTTACTAGTATTTTGAACAAATTATGTATTATGTTATAACTAAAATGTTGATTTTTTTATACAACTTAGAATGGCAAACAAGCTGACGGCCCACCTGATGGAAAGTGGTAACCGTCGCCTATAGACATGAGCAGTACTATGGACATAACAGAGTATACTGTTTCGCCCATGATACCCCCCATGCGTTGCCATTCCTGATGACTCGGGTGTTATTCCTCTGTACCCTGTAAATTCACTACCATATCCCACCCTTCAAACCGAAACACAGCCGTGCAAACACAACTGCTTCACGATAGAAACACGAATGGGACAGAGGTGCCCAAGCAAATGACTTTTGTACAAAGTCTCCCTCTAGTAAAAATAGGTAATGATAAATAAGTAATGAAACAAATAAATTATTAAATTACGTGTATGTATAGAAACCCTTATTAATATTTTAAATGTAAATGTAAAAGTTTGTCTGTTTGTTACTTTATAGCGTCTTAACGGCTTAACCAATCACTATGAAATTTAGTATACACGTACTATATAGAATGCAGAATGATATATAGTCTACTTTTTATCCTGGTCAGATAACATATGCCGGTCACTCGAACGAAGTCTCAGATATAAGCTAATAACAAAATGAAAATAATGTAACTATAATATTAAGCACCTAACATTTATATATAAAACTCAGACCAGACCAGTGGGTTCGTATGTGACTTATGATACAATCGAATCGGATTCGCATCGAAATCTCATCGAATAGACGTTAATTATAAAGATAACGTCCCTTTGTCTTTTATTTGAATCGATTCGATTCCGATTCGACTGAATCAAACGTCACCTGCTAGTTTTTGATCAAGTTTCTAGATAGAAAAATAATACCTAATAAACAAACAAGTTCCGTCAGCTAAGTCTCGATATTTTAAATCGGAATACATAAATATTTATGGTTTTAGCCGATTGTTACATTTACGACAAGACTTTTACATTATTTAGTTACGTTATCAAATTGTGTTCTTCTAAATTGAGCCTTTTTGCCAGTAGCATAAGCCAGTAGCTTACTCTTAACAGGTGTTATTACAAAGGATCTTCCCATAACCTCTACATCACAAGTTTGGTATTAACGTCTTTGAATTCTAGGTAACCAACAGACTCGGTTAAATAATAATTATAATACTGTTAATTGTCTATGCAATATAACATAATAAATTGTATAATATTATTTAACTGTATATTTGTTTATGTACTAATAGTTGTAGCACTTCAGCTGCCCGCTAACGGAACGCTTTCTTACTGTACTGGGTTGACTGGAAGAGATCTCTGTCAGAGATAAGTCCACCCTTGTTCACAACATTTATAAATACATTATTTTATATGTAACTTACAAATGCAATAAAGATATATATATATATATATATATATATATATATATATATATATATATATATATATATATATATATATATATATATATATATATATATATAATACTATCTATGGTAATTGACAAAATTAATATGTTGGCAACATTCTTCGTGAATGTTGTCTATATTGTTACTTCCTATATATAGTCTTTGGTTATGGATAATGTTGAGCTGCTTTAATAAAAATATATTTTGTCTTTCGTTATTGTATCTGCATATTTCAATTATATCTGCATCAAATACAAAGCCTTGTTACATAAGACTATTTATGCAAGTCTGTCCGACTTAAGTTAGATATTAATAATAAGTGAAAGTAAACATTAGTATCTCTGTCAGCTTGGCGGTTGGCAGCCTTGTCATGCTTGACAGTGAATAATAATGGAATGGTAACTCCGCCTGTGTTATCAACATACGCTGGTGAGGCACCAGTGAAAGATGATTGCGTGGGGATGAAACAGGTATATCCATCCATCACGACAACTTCATCAAGAATTAACCACGATGGTTTTTTTATGGATGAAAATGAAATGGTAACTCCGCCTGCACTATCGGTATACGCTGGCGGAGCACCACTGAAGGATGATAAGGGAGGATGAAGCAGGTCAATTGGCTCATCATGACGAATTCATCAATAATTAACCACGATGGTACCCAGGCAGAACCGCGTGGAGATCGATCTGATACCGTATATTGCTAGCAATAGGACGATTAGATCGCATTACTAACAATCCCTTCCCCCCGACCACGATGGTTGGAACTGCGTGAATGTTAACGTCATAGGGGAGTATACATATTTACAATTCCTCGGATATTACAGCGGTAGACACTTACCATCAAGCGAAACACATGCTTATTTGCCTCCAAATGTTACAAAAAAATCCCTTCTCTATCCAATCTATGTTTGACAGTTATCAAACAAACTTGTATGGAGGGAAGGCAATTGTTAGTAACGAGGACTAATATGGGCTATATTTGCTAACAATATATTCTGTCAGGTCGACCTTTGCACGGTCACTCTCTAGAAATCATTATTGTAAATCATAAAAATTGTAAATCACGATGGTTTAACGATCTGACTATCACACCTCAACTCACTGTTACCTCACCGCCCACCAGTTTATACCGATAGCGATAGAGATGAAACCATAAGATAGAATAGAAGTTAAATGAATGAACGGTAACCACCACGCGGTTGTCCCACCATCGTGGTTAATTTTAGTGGAATTCATCACGATAGTCTAACTGACCTGCTTTTATCGTCACCTATCACCCATAATTGGGGGGAGGGATTGTTAATGATGAGACTGAGGGCCCCATTGCTAGCAATATACCCAACCAGGTCGACCTCCACGTAATCCCCCCTGAAAACCATAGTGTCGAATTCCAAATGTGTTCATCACAATGGGCTAACTGACCTGTCATTTTATCCTCACCTATCATCACTCACTGGTGCCTTGCCAGTGTATAGCGATAGCGAAGGCAGGGTTACCATTCCATCATCACCAATTTAAAAAAAATCACCCATAATTGGTGTCCTGCCGGTGTATACCAATAGCGCAAGCGGGGTTACAATTCCATTATCATTCATAAAAAAGAACCATCTAATACGGTTCGTCCTACACTGCATCTGCTCGTACGGAGTCGCCACTAAAGAACCATCCCACCGGTTATCGGTTCTTCGACCTACATGACTAGCCCATTGTCACTTCAACTGGCTTATTCTTCGGGCTATGTTGGTTACTTTGGTTCTTTTACGGATATCCTCATTTCGAATTCTATCACGTAAAAAAACTCCGGGTATAGCTTCTTCCATAGCCCACTAAGTAATTTGAAGCTTTTTTTTAAAATGAGGTAGTCTGTAGAGTAGTGTTCGAAAAGTCACAGATTACATTAGGGACAAATTCTCCCGCGTTTCAGACTCCAAATTTATCCACTGGCATTATGATTGAATGAATAACATCAAAAATCGTATAGTGCTTTCATTATTTGTATAGATAAATTTCTAGCTAGAGATTCTTGAAGCGAGAATTCCTAGGAAATATGCCGTCACTCAGGATGAGAAAAAAGTGTCGATAAACTGAGTTTCGTTAGCATCAATATTTTTTTAGGCTTAGATAGGCGTATCTATATAAAATTCCGGAAGGTTATAAAAGCTGATATCGAGGTTGCATTCTACGTGTTACCAATGGTGTATTTAAAATCATTCTCTAGGACCGCCTGGCCGTTTTAAAGACAAATCTGCTCATAACTGAAAGCTGCGCCCCTAATCCTGGCGCCCCATACCAGTATTTAAGGGGTAGCCACACATTTAATTATTTCATTACAGACTATCCTTATCAAAAACTATGCTTAGTTTTGGACTAGACGTCATGGTCGACATGTTCAGGTCTATTATTTTTCATTTTTTATTGCTGTAATAACCGAGTATACATACTAAGAATATTTTCGATTGCCATAACTAAACGTAAATTTCCCTTTTTATAGATATTCCGTACAACACGTATGTAAAGTAGTTATTAAAGTAGCTAAAATTGTTTGCTGTAACGTATTTTTAGATATATTTTTATGACTTACACATGAATGAACGAAAAAATTATAGAAGAAAATTTTATCTCTTAACCAAAGATTTATTTAAATTTCATGTACTAAGTTAGATACACATGACGGGCATAAGACGTGAAGGTATTCAGTCAACCAGTGGGTAAACAGATAAATTTATTGCCGGTTCAATTGAGATGTAAAAAAAAGGAAAAAAAAAAGAATAAATTAAAAAATAGAACTGTGCACAAAAAAAGGGGTGATGTCATGTTGATCTACCATTAATTATTTATATTGCTTCTTTTCATGCTACCTTAAAATAAAACATGTTTTACAAGTCGACTATAATAAACACCTAGGTGTATTTCTATAAAGCTGGCGTCCATCCAATTTCACTAATTACTGGACGCAGACTGGTGACTGGTGAGCTTCCAAAGGCATCCAGTTTCCCATTCAGTCTAGTCTCGGATATATCAAAGTATCTATTTTAGCTTTAAAAAGACAGAAGTCGACATTAGTTACAAAGTTTAATTTTAAAAACATTTCACACATTGTAGTAAAATTAATGAAATGTTATAGATAAACCCATTCGTTTTAATGCTGCCAAGTCTTTGTGCTTGCAGAGCAACGTTTCAGTTTCAAGTTATCACCATCATCTTCATATCATCCGTTAACTGTAACATTGGCCTCCCCCTAGGGGGATTATGATAGATTTTGGTGATGTTTTAAAAGGTACGCTGCTACCCATTCCTCCACCATTAAGTTCCCTTAGTCGCCTCTACGAAGGGGTGGCTAATTCTATGTCAGAACCACACGAACCGATGCGGCAGTTGGAAGTAATATACCAGTGAATTACAGCAGACA
Source organism: Galleria mellonella (assembly GCF_026898425.1). Taxonomy (NCBI): domain Eukaryota; kingdom Metazoa; phylum Arthropoda; class Insecta; order Lepidoptera; family Pyralidae; genus Galleria; species Galleria mellonella. The sequence goes on from NW_026442114.1 coordinate 133,324, forward strand.
GAGACCTTAGTCTAAATACCTTAGTCTTCAAAATGGCATCGCATGAGGGGTAGGTATCATAAATTTTCACAGTGTAATATTGTAAATGCTGTTCATGTCTACATATAAACGACAGTTATCACTGTTCGCCAAATGGACCATCAGTTTGTTTCACGGTAATAAGTTGCATAAAAAAACCACAAAGCTAGATTTATTTTAATTATAAAACTAATTTGAATTATTGAATATATATAATTATATTATTTTTGAATTATTTTGATTTTAAAACCAAACTGCTGAACGGATTTTGATAAAATCTCTATAGAAACAAAACAAATCAGTTTATAAGTGACGGAGTTATGAGGTAACAAACATAAAAAAATCCAACCAATTTAGAAACTCCGTCTCTATGAAGTCAGTTGAAAAAACCTACTTCAATAGTGGCAAAATTTTAAACTGTTTATTTAATTTAAAAACTAAACTACTGACTCGATTTTCATAAATTTGTATTACTATGGCACACGCATGAAAAAAAAAGGAAATTGTTGTTTTATATATGTACTTTGCTTTTTTGTTGCTTTTTTGTTTTTCATTCTTTTGTCTCTTTTACTGTGTATTATGTGTATGTTTGTATTGTAATTTGTGTGATGTAAGTAATGTAAATAAATTATCCATCTATCTATCAATATGTATAATACAAATACCTGTGACTATATCCATTCAGTTAAAAATAATTCTAAATTAAAACCGATTTACATAAATATATAACTGACGGAGTTAAAAAGAAAACCAAATTGAAAACCTCCTTCTTTTAAAATTGGTTGAAATACTGTTTGAATCCAAGCATTTAACATTGTCGTGAGGAAGTCATTCCTTTTTTAATTTCGAAATTAGAATACGGCTGTCATCTCACGACAGGCGGCAGACGGAAGTTTGCGTTCTATTTTTGAATATCTTGACTATGTATGATTTCATTTCATTCAGACATGTTTCATTCAGGAATTTTTTAATATCATCTTGTAATCTGATAATATTGTAACTAAATGATATTTGTATGTGAAAGATATTTAAGAAAAAATTATACGAGAGATTTTAATAAAAGCAATAGATGACAAAACAATAATTTATAGAAATATCGCCTATCTCTCTATCTGTATGTTTTTCGGGTATCACAAAAAAACTACTACACTAAACTGAGTACGATTTTCAAAAATGTATTCTTGTAAGTTTAATAAAAAAAAATGATATATTTTTTGTCTTAACGCACCATTCAAAAGAGGAGTATTCATTGGTTCTCCTACTTCTGTAATCCACGCGTATAAAGTAGGAAGCAAAAAGCTAGTTGCCTATTGTTAAAATTATTATAAGGAGTTTCCTCGCTTCTTGTCTAAACATCTCTAAAGTTGTAATAGTACTGAACGAAAATACAATGACCTTGCTTATGTAAATGTCACTGTTATCGCTAACGTAGGCTATAAAACTCATGTATATCACAAAGATAAATGAAAGTCAGGTAACAAGCGCTTCGAAGTGATAGAAAATATTTGTTTACAATCAAATAGGGGTCAATAATATGTACCAAAAACTTTATATTTTAGTTACAATTAAAAACACTTACTGAACAAAATCTATTACATTCTAAACGATTATTTGAATGTCAAGCATAGTGTTAGTCGTTCATGCACTGGCTTTTTAATGGTCATGTAATTTTAGACATAGTCATAAATAAATATATGTGTACTTATAATATATGTATATATCAACAGAGATTAAAATAAGATTAAAAGAGTAACTGTTAAGTTTCTTGTGGGCTCTTCGCAAGATTTTCTAAACCCTGCAGTAAATTTAAAAAAATTACGATTTAAAAATGCTTGCAAACAAGTCTATTTGAATAGAGATAATTTGAATTTGAATTCAATAACTGCTCTAATAACGAATATGTTAAACGTTTGTTATCCAAAAAATAATATTGGTTAATAAACTATTAATGTATTCGAAAATAGATATCACGAATGGCGTTGTATGAGGTGGGAGATGGGCGTCACAGTGTGTGATTTCACAGCACAATAAAACTTTGTACAAGTGGCGAGCTTAATGCCACATAGCATTCTCTACCAGCTAACTATTAGGTAAAAACAGAAAGTGTATGAAGTGCAGATGTGGTAAAAAACATGTGACATAATTATAGCAACATACTGAAATAATTATACATAATAATACATAAAAAATACACATATAACACATAAATACTACTTACAATATATATAGTTATACTAATATATATGAAATAGAATAAATAAATATAGAGCTGGTTTTGATGACCCAACATATAATTAAAAAGTCTTCTTTTACCGATAGTGCAAGCCTACTAGCAAAACCCCCCAAGGGTTAATTTGTTACAGATAAGATTAACTCTTTAACTAATCACATATAAAGAATATACTCTTTCGTATTTCTTACGCTGTGATATAACTATATACTGTTAAAATATGTTATAAAATAATTTTCTAAAAATTTAATAAACAAGTTATTAATATCTACAGATTGTTGTGACCTTTTCCACTAGGTCTCATGATATTTTTAACGTGCACTTGGTATTTATGTTATTTATTGTCGGTACGGTGACAGAATGAGAATACAATGTCATACTCTATGTCTTAAACTAAAATTTAAATTTAATATTACAGCAAAATCATTATACCAAGAACCAATTTTAATACTCAAAACTATGCCAAGTTGTTTACTGTATGTCTCTAAAATTTACTTCCTAATAAGTTAAAGATAGCACAATCATTAAAAGAAGTTTCATAAAAAAATTATTCTGAAACTCCTATTTCATTAAGCCAACTGTGAATATATGTATCTATATATGTGGTGTTACTATACCTATACTGGTGGTGATGTTACTATAACTATACTGTATTATGTGTTAAATTTTAAATAGGTATTATTGAGTTTATCTTTAGCTGTACGGTTTTTATCCTTGAACATTCTTTAGTTTTCTTTCAGCTTCTTAAAGTTTGACTGTAAGAGATCCCTCTATGGGATAAGTTCGCCATTATATATTTAATCTTTTAATGTGTCTAATGTAAATTATGTACAATAAAGATTTTAAAATATAGAGTAGATAGAAGGACTTTAAACTTAGTCCATGATAGTGTATAACATTTCCCAATCCGTTAATACAAGTCTTTAACCAATGCGAACTCAAATCAGGATAAACATGGCTACATTGTTTATATTGTTATATATATATATATATATATATATATATATATATATATATATATATATATAAACATGAGCTACATTATAAAGTTTGCAGCCAATACTCATCATAAAGTTTTATTTATTGTGTGGTATTGACTCTACGTTGTAGAACTTTTATTGAATAGAAATTTTTACGGGCAGAAATTTCTAGGACTAAGCAGACATTTACCTACACAGCCCCTCTCCTGTTAATGTTCCATATTTTTTAAACATAGTAATTATCTCTATAATTACATATAATAAATGATAAATGTAATATTTGGAGAATATAAAAGAAAAAATATATGAAAGCAATAGTTTGAAAAAAAATCCCAAGAATAATTATAAATATGTACATATACGTATCTAAATCTTGAATAATATACATGTAAAGAAGAGAAACTGATATGTACTAACATATAATATATAGAGGAGGGATCCTACAGAATTATGAGTAGCGAATAATGTGAGCTGTATTTTATATTTAAAAATACTATGCAATGCAATGGCGAAATTGCTAGTAACAGATAAAAATAGTGAATTAATAAAAAATAAATTAAAAAAAAATATATTGAAAGAAATCACAGACTTTAATCTTTTAAATTTAGGAAAGACATTGATATAACCCAAAGAAAGTTACTCAGTTAGTTAGTAAATGTCAAAATATATAACAATTTTAATAATTTATTATTTAATTAATAAATTTAAGTACCTACCCGAATAAGGATATCAAGCAATTAAATTAGTGAATGTTTATAATGGTAATTGCTTGCCCCTAATTTTACGGAGTGGCCGAGCCTTGTTTGATCATGATACGCCATGTCACACGAAGTGGTGCCCCCTAGTCGAAATATAATTATAATATACACAGATATATATGTAAATAGATATCGCAAATGTATTTGGAAAGTTTTTAATTTAAATTATTATGGACCGTGTTATTGTTGTTGACTGTGGCTAAGTGTCAATTCAAAATAAAATAAACATAAAATATAAGTCGAATAAAGTTTTGAGGTTTAAAATAATGATACACAGCACATACTGTACTTTCAAAAGGGTTTATAATAGGATAAGTTTAGTTATATATAAGCATTTTACCAGAGAGAGACTAAGTACAAAAGTCGATTGCTTGGGTACCTCTGTCCCATTCGTGTTTTTACCGTGAAGCAGTTATGTTTGCATGGTTGTATTTAGGTTTGAAGGCTGGGATATGACTTGAATTTACAGGGTACAGAGGAATAACATCTGAGTCCTCAGGAATGGCAACGCATGGGGATATCATGGGCGAAACAGTATACTCTGTTATGTCCATGGCACTGCTCATGTCTATAGGCGACGGTTACCACTTTCCATTAGGTGGGCCATCAGCTTGTTTGCCATTCTAAGTTGCATAAAAAAAATACGTTAATACTTAATTCATCATCATCATATCTTTAACTGTCCACTGCTGAACATAAGCCACCTTGGGGGGTTTTGCCAGTAATTGCCATGCTCGGCAGGCGGATTAGCAACTGCAGTTAGGCTTTGGAGATATTTTAAAAGGGCCGCTGCTGCCCATCGCCTTAGTCGCCTCTTACGACACCCACGGAAAAGAAAGAGGTGGCCTATTCTATGAAGAGACCTCATGGCTAAAATTCTTAATTATATAAACTTTTTTTTTATATTTTAAGGGCTTTTACCTTCTTCAGGTATATCAGTAATATCGTAACCTGAACTGATTTCTATAAACAAAACTTTATCTTCTTTCCCTAGACGCGGAAAAAGAAGAATTAATGGACATCAATAATTTACAGAGATGTTCGAAAATTTCTGGTTTAAGTTCAGCTAGAAACCAGAACTTAAAAGCTTTAACTTACTTTTAACTTAATTATGTAAACTTAATTATATTCAAATTCAAATTCAAAATATTCATTCTTTCTCCATAATACTGTATGAACAAACTATTTACTTAAAGATACACAGTTTATGTAAAAGCACGTAGTTTATGTATGTAAAAGCATGTTAAAGAGGCAACAATAGGCCTTATAGCTAAAGAGCGATCTCTTCCAGGCAACCTGTGGATGGCGAGGAATAATTAAAATTGTATTTGGTAAGTACATCATTCTCTTAAAAAATTCCAAGAGCAAGATAATTAGAAATCGATTAATCATGTTTTTATTTGTTTATGCTTTTGTAGATTCACTTTTAATATAGATATCAGGTTATAACAAAAATGTACATAGGCGGACTTATCTCTTAAAGGGATTTCTTCCAGTTAACCTTGAGAATCCGAAAAGAGAAAGTATCTATAGGGTTTGTGTGTTTATCTTAATATATATGATAAAAAAATAATATAATAAATAATATATTAGTAGCTACATAGTAAAAGTGTGTAGATAAAAAATATATAAATATAAATTTCATACAACTTGAATATCAAATGAGGCAATAATTTTAAATCTGAATATAAATCCGACATCACAACACACATAGCTAGTATTACGGTATAAACTCAAAGCTAGATTTTAAAAAGAACGTCTTTATTAAAGAAATCACTTGGCGAAAGAAAGTGAACTATCAATTTAGTTGAACGGTACCCACATCAAAGGATTTTCAATCCACGAGATGTCATTTGTGCGTTGTTAACCGGATTTGTCCTATTTTAGCGTCCAAAGAAATCAAGTGAGAGACAGGAATAACGGGGTTTTTGACCTCGTACTGTACCTACGTAGATGTAGATACCACATGACGCCTAGACCCGATTTAGCTATTTTGGCGCTCCGGGCAAACATAATATTTGCCGCCCTTAACTACTTGTGTGAGAGTGGCGCCCTCTGGTAAACTTAACGTACAACGTATATACACGTGCGAACAAAATGTATATACACATATCTTAATAAGAAAACATGCCACATTACATAGTCATTTATTAAAAAAAAAAAAAAGAAAAAATCGGAAGTGAGAAGAGGAAATCCAGCAACGCCACCAGAAAACCATGCCTCACTCAAAACCCGTCTGTTGAACTACGCCTCGCTTACAACATAACTTGGTTACATTTTTATTAAATTCTGTCAAAATATACTACATATAATAGTAACACTAGTACTTAATATTATTAATAATATAATAGTATAATAATGATGATGATGCTTAGTCATCATCACCATTATATCATTCGTTAATTATCTACTGTTGAACATAAACCTTCCCCTTGGAAGGTTTTGATAATAGTTACCACGCTTGGCACACAGATTGACAACAGCAGTTAGGTTTTGGTGACGTTTTAAAAAGGACGATAATACTCAGTAATGGCAAAATAAATATTATTTTCATCAATATTTTTATTTTATTTATTAGGCGTACATAACAGAAGTTTACAAATACAAACTTAAATTATAACATGCAAGTATATTAATGGATTGATCAGTTAAACTTGCCACAACATGTGCACACAGCATGATCCAATAATAAATGCGATTGCAATAAAGCCATTCGGTTGTAGTGAAAAAATTAGTGAAAAAATTAAACATAAAAAGAAACATAAACATAAAGAAAGTTAAATAAAAAACATTTTCTAAATATTACATTATTTTATACAATTGTCTGCGATTTTGATTATAACCGAGTTCAAATATGTCAAGGTCATTTTGATGATATATGATATATGATATATGATATATGATCTACACATATTCGCTATAGGGCTATTTAAAGAAATATTATTTCTATAAAGAGTCACAGTATTATATCAATATCAAAATAAATGGCCATTTTATGTTTACCACCGCATTGATAGACAGAACATACTGTCCCTAGGGAAATCGCCTATCTCACAACAATAAAAGAAATAGATAAAACATATCTAATTTCCCTAGACAAATTCGTTAAATACGCAAACAAGCGATCCAATGAGGAGTTACCACACGTGCTTTACGTGTAGAACGATTGATTTTAATCAAAACAATTTGTTAGCGATTGAAATATAACAGCAACGTCTATTTGTAAATATTTATCAAATTTCAATCCAATTATACTTAATATTATGAGTGCAAAAGTTTGTAAACGATAGATGGATGGATGGATAGATATTTGTTATTCTTTCACGCAAAAACCACTAAACTTAAATGCACAGGTAGGTTATATTCTAATTTATCACACAAAATATGCTTATATATTAATTTGAACCTGCGAGATACATATTTTTTTTATAGGATATAATGAAATAATAACCCCACCCGCGCTATCGATACCCACCGGCGGCGCACCAGTGAAGGATGATAGGTGAGGATGAAGCAGGTCAGTTAGCCCATCATAACGAATTCAACAAGAATTGTTCACGATGGTTTCCAGAGGGAACCACGTAGAGGTCGACCTGATAGGGCATATTGCTGTCAAACTCCATTGCTAACAATCCCTTTCCCGCCACAAGATACATCTAGTTTAGTTACATGTCCAAAAATGAATGCCTCTGATTACCTTATTTAGTATAACAGATATGATCAAACCTGTTACTTCTGACAGATTAGTATCCGATTGCTCAATTCCCGTACACAGATATACAAGCAGATAGAATAGAGCTTCCATATTACTAACACATATTACTACTGTGAAAAAGTTTCTGCAGGTTGAGTGCCAAACTGCCCCTGGACTCCGAGTAGTGATCTAATAATTTACCTAAAGATGCCTCATTTAGAAGTGAAACACGTGTCGCAAAACGTGAACAAAACTGCAGCCGGAGATTGATGGTGTATATGAAATATTGTAGAACTTCTGATAGTAGAAGTGGTCAATGTTATATATATGGTATATATATATATATATATATATATATATATATATATATATATATATATATATATATATATATATATATATATATATATATATATACAAGCTACTATACAGTGTTTGGTACAGAATGGTTCGCTATATGTTATTATAGAAAATCGAAAATTTGAAACTTTTGTAATGATTTTATATCAATCCACTATACATTTACAACTGATTTCAAAAACGAGCAAATTCTCAATTAGACTGTACTTTCTGTATAATTCAATGAACCTTCGTGGAGGTCGAACTGATAGAGATATACTACTAATAATCCCTTTTCGCCCAGTAAAGTCAAATGTGTACGCACACTTAGATTAAAAATTGCCTCGCAGTGCATTTCAGATACACATACATTGTTACATGACAGGACAAATGCATATTTACGTCATCTATTTAGTGCTATTTAGTGTCCCAATATTAGTATCTGGGACCACAGACAGGAATTAAATGCATTTGAGCACTGACCTACTCACATGAAACAATGCATACATACATTTAACTCGTAGGATTCCAAGAACAATCTGAAATCAAATGAGCGACACGGTCGGCATCCGAAGCATCCACTGAGCAGATGTTTTGAAAACAATTCATTAACATAAAACGTCCGTGTGGTTTAGAACAAATAAGATTTGAAGGTATTTGAATATTAAATTCTATAGTGAAAAGCGCCAGTTTTCATGGAATCTATTGAATTTTATAGCAATTGAGTTTCGAGGAATTTCTCTAAGCCATTTTCTGAAATAACTAGTTTAGATATTTCTAAGTACTTTCATGTTTAATAACAAAATATTTGAATGTACATATAACTATATATGTATATTCAAACTATTACTAAATAGTTTATGTAACTATATATTATATGGTGCTGGAGAAGGATGGAGAAAATTTGCTGGAGGGATCGAATTAGCAATGAGGAGGTCCTGCTTAGGGTTAAGGAAAAAAGACAAATTATTAGAACTATTGAGGACAGAAGGGGAAAAATGTTAGGACACTTGATACGACACGACGAACTTATGAACATTATAATAGAAGGTAAGATAGAAGGAAGAAGGGGGAGAGGGAGACCGAGACAAAGTTACATCAGGCAGATCAAGGAAGGAGTTAATGTCGTGTCGTATCAAGAGGTGAAGAGACTCACTGAAAATCGTAGTGAGTGGCAAGAGCTCCACCGACAAGAGCGCAGCTCTTAAATGGATAGATAGATAGATAGATAACTATATATTAATGTAAGTTTAAAAGATCATGAAAACCAGCGTTGCATCTTTACTGTAGCTTTACTGAGCTGTAACATATCCTGAGCCTCATATTTGACTACCTACATACAATATACTATAAATACCTGAAAATAAATAGAATAAGTGTACTCATACACCTATACTCGCCGTGTGGTCCCAGCATAGAATAAGCCACCCCTTTCTTTCCCGTAGGTATCGTAAGAGGCGACAAGCAGGGCGAAGGATGGGCAGCAACGTCCGTCTTAAAACATCTCTAAAGCCTGGCTACGGTTGCCAATCCGCCTGTCAAGCGTGGCAGCTACTGACAAAACCCCCCAAGGAGGATGCTTATGTTCAGCAGTGGATAGTTAAAAGTTGATATGATGATGATTTGCATACCTCTAAGAGCTACTGAATGATATATATTTTCTCATATATGTAATATTTTATTTCACCGTACTGTAAACAAATTAATATGAATTGAATTGATTAATAAAAACACTCCCTTCAATAAATACTCGTAAATTTGAAGTCATTATTTATCTTAATACAATTTATCCATTTCGAAGCAATGAGAAGCAAACTCAAAAAAGTTATTTTCAATTCGCTGTATTTTTATTTTGAAATTGTTACGCGCGGAAACGAATTGTATAATTCTGTACTTCTTTTTGTATTTTATTTTATTTCTTCACTGCATATTATTTGCTAAGTAAAACCAGTTAGTTATAAATAATTATTACAAATAATGTTTAATTTATTAAATCTCTTTTATCAATATAACCTACATTAATTCACTATATGCATGAATTCTTTATTTAAAAATAACAATACAATGTATATTGCATGCATTTGGTAATAAAAGTGAAAATGGAACAATGAGACATAATGCCAATAGTGCGAAACTAGATAATATTGTTATGTTGGCATTAGTGATGTGACCAACACAATTACAATCATTAATATTTGTCAAATATTATCAAATTCTTATTAATATTATAAATGCGAATGTAAGTTTGTTTGTTATCTCTTGACGGTTTAAAGGTAAATCATTATAAAAAATGCTATATCAACATTACTTATTGTTTTACCACAAAAAGTTAAACTTGTGATAGACAAGTGTCTAATACATGTTTAAACGTCTTACTACAAAAATATATGTAACATCTCTTTATACATAACAATGAATATTATTAAAAATAAAAGGCGTTTAAAGTAATAAATTTTATTATAATAATCTATTATTATTGAGGCCGATTCTGAGGTGTCTTTTCTCTAAATTTATCTCTGAACCTAATATTTTAATTTGTTAATTCTACAAAATTATTATTTTATGAACTAAAATTATAATAACTGTGACTTGAATCTATTGTGAAATTAGTTCATATTGGTCCTTACAATATAGATTATACTGTGATATCAAATTGAAATTTGTATTCTAGAGACAGATTTAGAAAATTGCATTACAGAATCGACCACATTGGCACATAAAATTACCAGTAAATATTATTCATTATGTATATAATTTTTAATTTTTTAATCAGAGCTTAATATAATTATATTAAACATTATTTAAATAAACGGTGTTTTAAATATTTTTTGTACTAAGGCCGATAGTATTTGTAATGTATTTAATATAGATTGATATCATCATCAGCATGTCAGCCAATAGCTATCCACTGCTGAATATAGGCCTCCCCCTTGGAGGATTTTGCCAGTAGTTGCTAAATTTGGCAACCATAGTTAGGCCTTAGTAATATTTAAAAAAAGAGGCTGCTGCCCATCTCTCGACCATTAAGTTCCTTTAATCGCCTCTTAGAACACCCACAGTAAAGGAAGGGGTGGTCTATTCTACGCCGGGACCACACAGCAAACAGCAAACTACAGGTGGATATAGATTACTTTTATTATGGTCAATCACCGTATCTCGTTACGCGGACAAAACCGCAGGTGAAGACTACTTATCGAATATTTGTAATCGCTAAATACTTTCATAAGAATCATAATTGTAAATGTTTTCTCGAAAATGGGGGAAAAAAGTTATTTAGAAATTTTCGGAAATGTTATTTTCAGTAGAGAACAATATATACTCGTTGGTTCCTATAAACAAATAAGTTATAATTAAATTGTATTTCACAAAAACATCGACTGTATTTATTGTCCAAATATATTATTTCGATTTAAAACTAAACTACATTAGTGATTTTTATAAAATTTCTTTGGAGCCAATCCAAAAAAGTATATCCTTTCAAATAAAAAAAGGATTTTCCAAATCGGTTTAGAACAGGCGGAATTATGAGGTAACAAATAGAAAAAAAAAATACAACCGAACTGAGAACATACAATAATATTACAAAATTAATATATTATTAACATAAAGAGTAAGTTAAAATGGAGACATTATAATAATATTATACGTACCTTTACACAGACTATTTTCAATTTGCCACCAAACCGTAAAACAAATGACAAACGAATAAGTTATATACTCAGTATTATTCGTAAAGAGTTCCATTTTCAAAATTTTAAATTTTTTTTATTATATTGCTTTCAAGTAGCCAGTTCTAAAAATTTTCAGTGTAACCCTCGTATACAAATATATAAAAAAATATTATCTATTTATTATATACATGTTGGAGTTTTTATACTGGCTGTTGATACTGAGGTGTTGAGTTGACAATGTATTATTTTTAAGTTTGTTCTAAGTCAGATTTTTATAAATCATGTCTCGTATTTTTCCACTAAACTTATTATTTTATATCTCAAATACATATATGTTTTATTACTGCATCCTGCTATTTACAACAATACACACCTTACATCTAAGTACGTACGTATCAATTTTTGTTTATTAAAATCACAATTTTCCTTATGTTAATTTTAATTATAATAATACTTGGAAATGTATTTATTGCTTTATTTGTCTTATTACCTTTGCTCTTCTTTGACTGTTCATGGAATAATTAGCCAGTTATGAATAATGGTGAATAGTATGATCAATCCTTACTAATATTATAAATGTGTAAGTGAGTTTGTTTGATTCCTTATATAGACTTAACGGCAAACCAGTCATTATGAAATTTAGAATACATGTACTGTATGAGATAGAGTAGGGTACTTTTTATCCCGGTCAATAAACATATCCCAGTTACGCGGACGATATTGCGGTTAAAAGATTATATTTAATGGCTGATAATTATATCAGCCGTTAATTGAACGTTATTCTTCGCCATACGGCGAAATTTGCCAATAGTTGCCACGCTTGCGTGTGCGTGGCAACTACTGCAAAAGCCCCCCATAGGGAGGCTTATGTTCCAGGCTTGGCAGGCGAGTTGGGAAAAGATTATATAATATATACAAAAAATAACTTTTAGTCGCAACTTCCTATATGTAAATTTGATTAATTGAAGATATATTTATAAAAATGTTTAGTCTACATTTTTATTTAAATAGAAAAAAAAATATTAAATCTTTTTTTTTATACAACTTAGAATGGTAAAAAAGCTGACGGCCCACCTGATAGGAAATGGTAACCGTCACCTATAGACATGAGCAGTGCCATGGACATAACAGAGTATACTGTTTCGCCCATGATACCCCTCATGCGTTGCCATTCCTGAGGACTCAGGTGTTGTTCCTCTGTACCCTGTAAATTCACGCCATATCCCACCCTTCAAACCGAAACACAGCCATGGAAACAAACATCTATGGTAACTTACATCATCTCTTGTCCCGATACACCCTAATCTACAAGGTGGAGTGAGAAGAGCAATGACGTCACCCCCGCAATGCCATGTAGCAATTATGTTTGTATTTCAATAAGGCTACACTTCTGACGTCAATAGGTGAGTGCCCATCGCAGCGCAATAACATAATCTTGGCTTATCAAACACATCACCTCTGTCTAATGGATCCGAGAGATAACACCGAGACCAAAGTGGCCGACTTGCGAAATCTAGACCGTCTTAATACTCATCTATTTTCAACCGACGTCAAAAAAGGGAGGTTCTCAATTCGAATGTATTTTTTTATGTTTGCTACTTTACACCTACTACGTGAGGGAGGGCGAGGGATGGGCAGCAGCGTTCCTCTTAAAACATCTTTAAAGCCTAACTATAGTTGCTAATCCGCCTGGCAAGCGTGGCAATTACTGGCAAAACCTTCCAATGAGAAGACTTATGTTCAGCAGTGGACAGTTAAAGACTGATATGATGATGATGATTACCTACTCTGTTAGTTTTACAAAAAGATTTATTTGCAGATTGGTTTCATAGAAAATTTATCAAAATTGGTTCAGCAGTTAGTACTGAAATCAAAATAACCAGTTTTATTACGATTAAAGGCAGTGTTTTTTATTTATTTTTTTTATACCACTGAGGTGGCAAACAAGCATACGGCCCACCTGATGGTAAGCGGTTACCGTAGCCTATGAACGCCTGCAATGCCAGAGGTATTACGCGCGCGTTGCCGACCCTGAGTAAACCTCTTTACCCCCCTTTTGAAGAACCCTATGCTGTAGTCTCTTGGGAAAACCTCGGCAGAGAGCTCATTCCATAACCTGAGTGTTCGTGGGAGAAAACATCTCTGAAACCTCTTTGTACGTGACCATTTAAGCTGTAGGGTATGAGGGTGAACTCCCTGTTGATGGCGAGCCGTACGATGATACAAAGTGGCCGCAGGCATCATATTGAATAATTCTTCTGAACACAATCCGTTGTACAAGCGGTACTATTTATTTGTATGTTTAAGTAATGCAGTATTTTCACCTTAATACTTTTTTCGTCATTTTATTTGAGATCGTCCAATCCTATTTGTTCCCAGTATCAATTGATTAGACGTTTTCGTGACGTGAAAAAAACAACAGTGTCATGTCAATACAAAAAAGGTCGATCCGTGCTGTATGTAATCAGTTATAGCCGTATAGTTCTACGATTTAGTCCTATCACACTACAGGCAGTAGAAGAAAACGGACTTTTTATTCCTTTAATACTACTATTTATAATACGATTTTAATATAACTAAACGGACAAAAAGTTAATTTTTTAGTACTATTTTACATGTATGAAAATAAATTTAGTCTTACGATTTTCATAGAACTATATCGTCAATTGCCGTGTGGTCCCGGCATAGAATAGACCATCCCTTCCTTTGCCGTGGGTGTCATAAGAAGTACTAATGAACCATGTTAAAACCTAATAATTCAATCATAATAATCCAAATAACCCCATCATGTGAGGTTGTTTCGAACCTTGAAATATTAATTTCATTTATAAAACAATTTTGAAGCTTTGTAAGATGATGTAATTATTTTTGAAATGCAAAATTTTTTTTTATACAACTTAGAATGGCAAAAAAGCTGACGGCCCACCTGATAGAAAGTGGTAACCGTCGTCTATAGACATTAGCAGTACCATGAACATAACAGAGTACACTGTTTCACCCATGATAACCCCCATGCGTTGCCATTCCTGAGGACACAGATGTTATTCCTCCGTACCCTGTAAATTCACGCCATATCCCCACCCTTCAAACCGAAACACAGCCATGCAAACACAACTGCTTTACGGTAGAAACATGAATACAGAATGGGACAGAGGTACTCAAGCAATCGACTTTTGTACACAATCTTCCTCTGGCAATAAATATAGTGTTAATACTAGTATAGTATTATACTAGCTATATCACGCGACTTTGTTCGCGTGGAACAGTATATAAAGTATCCTATATGCTAAGTTATATATAAAACTTACTCTACGATACTATCCTTTTTCTTTCAAATCAGTTCAATAGTTTTTGCGTGAATGTGACAAATCCAACCATCCATCATTACAAGTTTTCGCATTTATTACATTAATAGGATTATCTTCTTATTATTAATCATTATCATCATCATCATTTCAGCCATTATCCGTCCACTGCTGGACATAGGCCTCTCCCCCATAGACTTTTTTATGCTAGGGAACACCGTTTCCCAAAATACTGAGAGCCAATTACACTTCGCTATCGGAATACCAATTGTAGTGGTGAATTTATAGTTTATTTATTTGGTTTAGTTTTTGCTTTTGCCCATACAGGGTCACCACTCAAGAACCTTTTCTCCCCATCGGTTGTTGGTTCTTCGAGCTATGTGGCTAGACCATTGCCACTTCAGCTTGCTTATTAATAGTAATTTAGTTTAACGCTTGTAGACTATAGTTTAAAAAAATCTTCAATAGAAATAAATTAATACACTTTTATTTTTCATATATTTAACATGATTATTTTTGATTATCCAACCATTTTATGTCTACTAACGTCAGCGTATGCATTATGTCGGTACTGATAAGCATGTAAACATCAGATACCGTATTATAAAATGATGTAACCGGAAATCGTTTTTAATATCTGCCTTTTTTTAATTAAAAAAGCTAATATTCACGGCAGCCCAATGATAATTATTAAAATTAAGTGTCTGTCATAATTAAATATAGATTCTTGATATGCAAAATCGCTAATCCATTTAAAAGTGCGTACCAAAGGTGTCTGTAAAAACCGTTTCATAGATAATAATAATACTGGTAACGATAATCACAATTAATCGGTGGATAATCCAGGATTACGATAAATTATATTGTCACATCACTAGTCATCCGACTATATTATTATTTCAGCCGTTAATTGTTGGACTGCTAAACAAGCCATCCCAATAAGGGGAGTTTTGCCAGTAGTTGCCACGCTTGGCAACCGCAGTTAGGCTTTTAAAGATATTTTAAGAGGGACGCTGCTGCTCATCCTTCGCCCTCCCTTACTCACCTGTTACGACATCCACGGAAAAGGAAGGGATAGCTCATTCTATGCTGGGTCATACACGGCGAATTTAACTATAGCATTCTAAATATACAGCAATATTCAATAATTAGTAGTTTATCGCGTCTTCACCTCTCTGAAATCTGTTATCACGTTACTACGTTTTTATTTTATTTACTCGCATTTTTTTTTTGTTTCAGACCAAAAAATAATTTGCTATATTTTACACTTCAAAGAAAACCGACAACTTTAATCATTCAAAAATATTATATAACCAACACGGGTGTGAACTTTATTCATTACAGAAATAATTATTAAAATTGGTGCATAATTTACGACGTCGGCACACTAAAATACAGCTAAATTTAAAAAAGGAATTATTACTATTGTATTACTATTGTACTTATTAGTATTGCTTCGATCTCCTCGAGATTCCTCTTGGAAACCATTTACCTGGTTACCATATTGGAAACTGACGTGCATTTTCATCCTCACCTATCATCCCTTACTGATGCCCCGCCAGCGTAAATCGTTAACGCCGGTAGAGCTACCATTCCATTATCATCCATTTAAAGAAAACTCAAATTTAAAATTTCGTGCATTTAATATTCACTTAAATACTTTTACGACTGTCATTTATTATAATCTTTAAAGTATGATAATTGCTAAACTAGAAATTTATATACTTACGTAGATATCGCTTAATACTTTCTGTGATCTATGCGTTATAATATTGCCTAATCACATTTGGGGATTAATTTTTTATATTTATACATAAATTTCTTTTTATTACCCTTTGTTATACATTGATAATTGATTACGTGATTATATTATCACAATTGTTTCATACACTATTTGCACGTTTGTTATTTGTGTAAAGTTCCTTGTGTTGTACAATCAACTGACGACTTGATACAAAAGTCGCCCACGTGGGTACCTTTGTCCTACTCGTGTTTGTTCCGCCAAGTAGCTATTCTGGCATTCTGTGTTTTAATTTAAACAATGGTTTATTGTAATGGAGTTAATGGCCACCTAAATTGTCATCATAAAAACTAACATGATGTAACTTAACGTACCTCATAGGAGGGGGAAAGGATTATTAGTAATAGGGAGGTTAGTCCCCATTGCTATTAATATACCCTACCAGGTCGACCTCCACGCCGTTCTCCCTAGAAACCATCGTGGCTAATTTATCATTGAATTCGTCACAATGGGCTAACTGACCTGCCTTTTCATCTTCACCAATCATCACTGATGCCCCGCCGGTAAATACTGATAGCACAGGCAGGCCCATCACTCCATTGTTATCTATAAAAAAAAATTACCTCACATTGGCGGGAAATGATTGTTGGTAATGGGTAGGTTCATCCCCATTGCTATCAATATACCCGACTAAATTAATTACAATATCTAATTCATCATCATCATCATCATTATAGCAGCCGTTAACTATCCACTGTTGAACACAGGCCTCCCCCATAAAGGAGATTTTGTTAGTAATTGCCACGCGTGGCAAGCGGATTAGCAACCGCATTTAGACTTTGGTGATGTTTTAAGAGGGACGCTGCTGCCTATCCCTCGACCATTAAGTTCCCTTAGTTGTCTTTTACGACACTCACGGGAATAGAAGGGATTGCGCATTCTATACTGGTTATACCTATAATGGTTTACAGCAAAATCGGTTCATTGTCGACAAAAATTGGTATAAATTTGCGATTACATATATCTCTAATTTGGACAAAATATATAAACTAATTAAAGTAACAATATATAAGTTTAAATTATATTGCATTTTATATACATAGACAATTGAATAGTCGTGACAACAATCCGACATTATCAATTATTGTCGCATTGGAAACATGCTGAATATAAAAAAAAACAGTAGAAATGTCCAAACTTTTTCTTTATTTTCGATCGACTTTAAAAAAAAAAGGAAGTTCCAAATTTGTTTGTATATTTGTTACCTGATAAGTCTATTAATTGGATTTTTTTTATATGAAAGGGTATATGAAAGGCTTACAGACAGCTCCAATAGAAATTTTATTAAAATCTGTTTGGTAGTTTAGTTTTAAATCAAAATGCCTGATTTCTCCACAATTGAATTTTTTTTTTTAAACACAGTCCTAATTATTGTTTAAAATTAAAAATTTAAAATTGTCCCACATTGAACATTGTAATCATAATTGGAATTGTCGGAATGCTATTTCATAGAAGATCAAAGAGAATCAATTCTAAGTAATGTTTTTTTGTTTAATAATAAAACAATTCGAACAAAAATGAATGAAAAAAATTATTATAAGCAATCTCTATTTTTTAAAGGGTGATAACAGAATGCCAATCCCGCCCGCGCTATCGGTATACACCGACGGGGCACCAGTGAAGGATAATAGGTGAGGATGAAGCATGCCAATTAGCCCATCGAGACGAATTCAACAAGCATTGTTCACGATGGTTTTCAGGGGGAACCACGTGGTGGTCGTCCTAATAGTGCATATTGCTAGCAGTGGGGCTGTCAAACTCCACTGCTAACAATCCCTTTCCCCCAAGCAATCTCTATTAAGATATTACTAAGACCATATTACTGAATATATAAGATATTTGCAAGATAATATTGTTGACCTTCCATTTGGAATAACGGGAACATTGTCCTGATAGCCCACTAAGACTGAATCCACTAAATAACTCTTTCCTCATAAAATCGGTAGTTATGCTGCCAAATTATATTGGCAACTGTTTACCAGCAGTTAATTTATAAATCCGTGTATTTAGAACATTTTAGCCTTCGTCCTTGACATTATTAATAATTATACATTTATTTACCTAAAATTACTTTAGTTTCTTAACTGTATAACATTATTATGAATATTTTTACTTTGTCCCACGGTTTTTAATAAACCGGTTTGAAAATTACATCTACAGGAACTTTTATAAAAAATAGGTTTTTATAAAGATTTTTATTCTAAGTTACTTAAAAATATTATGTCAGTATTTTTTATAAGATTTTCCCCAAGTAATAATTTTTTCCACTATCCAAACTTTACAAACTTTCATATGTAAATCGTATACTAGATAACATATCTTTTTTGTTTTGTACTACTATGGTGGCAAGAGGAAGAAGGGATTGTTAGTAATGGAGACTGAGAATCCCATTGCTAGCAATATAACCAGGTCGACCTCCTCGCAGTTCCCCCTGGAAACTATCATGGTTAATTCCTGATGAGTTCATCATGATGGGCTAACTGGCCTGTTTTCATTCTCATCTATCACCCTTCACTGGTATTTACGCCAGCGTATCCCGTTAGCGCAGGCGGGATTACCATACCATTTTCACCCATCAAAAAAAAAACTATGGTGGCAAACAAGCATACGACCTGTTTGAGGGGAACAGGGTTATCGTAGTCTATACCTGTATTTATATTTTATTACGGATATACGGATTTGTAGCCGCATTTACAACTAACGATGTAAAGGATGTCATGCCCGCGTGGCCGACCCTTTAGAAACCTTAATGCGCTCTTTTTGAAGAACCCCATACTGTAGTTAGTATCTAGGGAAAACCTCGACAGGGAGATCATTCCACAACGGTTCCCGGGAGGATGCACCTCTGAAACCGCACTATGCGTGACTATTCTGGTTCTAAATTAAGGTCTGGTCTATCATTAAGTACAATAATTAATTACTTAATTAATTATACAATTTATACACATTATGTATAACACTGCAAGGTCTTGCGAATGCAGTGCCAAGCGCACTCAAGCATCAACATGATTACTGTACACAACTCAAATTACACTGTACTCACTCTAGCATAGTGGGCTACATAATCTTAACAGTATTAGACCGTATCCAGTAATCCATCTCTCCTAGATATGCATGAAGCAAGAATAATTCTATCTCCTATAGTAGTTGTATCAGCCGTTAACTACGTAGCTTCAGCCCCATAAGGGGGGTTTTACCAGCAGTTGCCACCTGCCTGCCAACGTTGGTAACCGCAGTTTAGCTTTTGCTGATGTTTTACGAAGGACGCTGCTGGCTATCCCTTCACTATAATCTTCCTTAGTCGCCTAAAACGACACCCACGGGAAAGAAAGGCGTAGCCGATTCTACTCGTATGCTGGGATCTACATGACAACTCCTACAGACATGGATTAAATTGCCAGAGAGAGACTGTACAAAACTCATCTGCTTGGGTAATTCTGTCCCACTCGTGTTTCTGAAGTGAAGCAGTTATGATTTCATGATTGTGTTTCAGTTTAAAGTCTGGTAATGAAATTACAGGGTACAGAGCCGTAACATCCTAAGTCCTCGGGGACGGCAACGAATGTTTTTTTTTGCTATGTTATGTCCTTGGTACTAATCGTGTCTATAGTTGACGGATACCACTTTCCGTCAATTGGGCTGTCAGCTTGTGTGCCATTCTATATTGCAAAAAAAAAATAATTCACCATCGTACTTTCGTATCGTACCAGCAACCTCCCTTGCTAATTTTTTACAAACTTTTTGGGTTTGAACAAACTTCCTTGTGTTATAAATATTTATGGGCCACAGTAACCACTTCCAGTTAGAAAGTTCTCCTTTGCCTTCCTACCGAATTGGAGAACCTCCTTCTTTTTCTAGTCGATCGATCAAAAACCATAAAGCCACCTAAAATATCTACTATCAATTTGCGTCAACTATACGTATAGTCAACGAGAGTGCCCTTGATCGACTTGCCCAATTTAATACTCTTATGTATCTGTTTGTACATTTTGAATTGTATCTAGTCACACAAGATTATAAGAGTTAGGCAATATATCTATAAGTACCCATCTACATATACTATCGACGCATGCATATGCAAATTAAGAATCTGAGTGGACGTTCAAAATGTTATATTACCACATTTTATATATTACATATACAGACAGTCACTTTTGAGCGGTCAGGGTCTCAGTTAATATTATATTTTGTTTTATTACTGGATTTTATTAGCATTAATTGTTGATGTATTATTAATTTATTATAAATTAAATATTTTTAAATTTATATGATTTTCTATGTGACTTGTGAAGGGCAAACATCTGATAGGAAGTAATAACACTCAACTGTAAACCTCGAGCCAATTTAGAAACTTTAATTTCCTAAATAGCCCGACCGTAAATCGAACCCAAGACATCAAATATACAGGAGGTTCCAAATTCTATTCAAAAATACTATTTTTTAATGGAATGTAAATGAAATGGTAACCCCGCCTGCACTATCGGTTCACGTCTACGCAGCCGTAGATAGCATACGAGTAAGTTTGTGATAGATGAAGATAAAGTCAAATCTGTTGACTCATCACGATGAATGCGCCAAGAATTAATTACGATGTTTTCCAAGGAAAACTGCGTGAAAGTTAATTTCGTAGTATGCATTACTAACAATGGAACTACTAATTCCATTACAATCACTTCCTCTAACTTTTAAAAATAAGTACCACTTATAAATTAAGCATAAAGTTGAGTTAAGCAAGCATCCGAGTTCCAATTACTACAGTAACTTTTTTATATATAACACAGGCAAAAACACGCATGAGACTCCTCTACTAGTAAGTGAATACCTTTGCTCGTAAGTACCCGCATCATCATGCAAATCAAGGCACTGCAAGTGTGCTGCCGCCCTCTTAAAAAGGAATATGCTTATAGCATCTGGAGGGAATACTCAAAATGTTTTAATATTTTCGACTTACGTTTCTTTGGAAGAAATATTAATTAAATATTACTGGTAACACACTCCTATAAAAAATATTCTATCATGGGAGTGTTTTCAGTCCATTATTTTTATGCAACTTAGAATGGCAACAAGCTGACTGCCCACCTGATGGAAAGTGGTAACCGTCGCTTATAGACATAGCAGTACCACGAACATAACAGAGTATACTGTGTCGACCATGATCCCTCCTAAGCGTTGTCATTCCAAAGGATTCAGATGTTATTCCTCTGTACCCTATAAATTCACTGTCATATCCCACCCTTCAAACCGAAACACAGCCATGCAAACACAACTGCTTCACGGTAAAAACTCGAATGGGACAGAAGTGCCCAAGCAAACGACTTTTGTATAAAGTCTGGTAACAAATATACAATAAGTGATTATTCATATCCATAAGTAGTATATCAGAATCTAGAACTTCTAAGTCGATTGTAACAATCATAAGGTCATGGAAATCACTAATCGGTAAAGATCGGAGTTCATTGCCCTTCCAAATGGAACATACTAAATTAAGACTTACGCCCATCGCGTGTTAGGTCTACATTTGATCGTGGCCTAAGATTTTTCAATCCAATCAGATAATAAATAGGTTCATTATATTATATAATTCATTATATTAAATAAGTATAATAAATATAAAAATAACTCTGTTTAATTTTCTCAATAAAACGATAGGATAAAATTAGTACAGAGATGTCTGAATCTGAACATATGGATGAAAGAGTGACTGATAATCGTAAAAACTAGAAAAATAATCATTATATATTTTTCTACATCCAAATTATATATTAAAATATACTATTGAGTAGATAAGTTTTTAAAACAAAATAATATAATTTTTAAAATGAAAATAATTGATTTTGCTACGACTAATGTCGGATTTTTTAACCGACTTTCTTCAGAAAAGTTCATTTTCTAAATTGGCCCTGACTGGGAATCAAACTCGGGCCCCATTTACAGAAAGCAGTGTGTCCACTACTGCGCCACTAGAATCGTCGAGGATAATGAATAAATATTGGTGAGGATTAAGTAGATACTATGTTACCAAAACTCGCAATATTGAGCAGCGAGCTCATTACAAAACATTAGAGAGTGTATCGCGACGCGAATTGTTGTTAACATACGATAAACGAAGTCAAGGCGAGACGTCGCACAGTGGGAACTCGCCTAAGAAAGCCATCTCATAAATACTTTTTCTAAAACTCTGTGGATATGCATGTATAATACCTCAAATTGTAGCTAAAGAGTTACTCTATCATTATAAGTATGATTCAAATCTATCACTATTCATACTTCATAGAACAGAGCATCTAAAGTCAAGGAATGAAAAAAATACAAAAATAATTATGAAACTTAAATTTCGTTTGGTATAATTTTATAGTATCAAAACAATAGAAGTCATATAGTGTGATACCATTTTAAAATGCTTAGAATGTGTACTTTACTATAAAATAAAAATATATTTAGTTTAGTACAATATTACTTAACCAAAGATCCATATATCGTTATATGTATTATTTTCTTTTCTAAAACTTTCAATTGGAGATTTGACAGTTGCCGAAGCTTGCCGAAGTTCTGATTTTGGTTTAATTTATTAGGAAATATAATGTAATTTGAGGGCAAAAGATTTTTTTTTGCAGTTTTACTGCGTAATATATTTAAATCTAGTATAATATCATGGTGAGAATGTTTTTTTCTAAGTACGTATATTAAGATTTTTTTCTTTATTTGAGATTCTCTGTCTGGACACTCAAAAAAATACTTTTGTCTCAATTATTACTTTATATTTTATCTTTTACGTTACTTTTAACAAGTATTTCACACAGTATTTAGTTCCCATTTCCATACAGACCTATTCTTTACCGCATAACCACATAATGATGAATTTTTTAAATCAAGTAATTTTGCACACGTCTATGATCATTATTAAGTATAAAATAGTGCATTTACATATGAAATATTACAGTTCTTTATAAGCATTTGTCATTTCTAAACAATTGTTAATTACTTATCTCTCCGCAATGAGTGAAGTCTCGTGTACCGGACGCGACTTAAGTCTCTTATTGTTGAAAGTGATACAAATTATAGTGATTATATCTCAAACTATGTACGAAATAATATTACCGAATCTTCAGATGCGAATATAGCAAAAATTATCGCAAGTATTTAGAAGTCCTTCATAACTCAGTTTCGTCAACGCTATACGAAATGTGGTCGAAAGAAAGAACAGTTTTTAAATCAAAATAGCAATTGGTTTAATGTCATTTTCACTGTAAATCTAGAAAAAACTACATGCGAACCTGAACCTTCTACTTTGACAGAGAAAAGAGGAAGACCTTCTAAAAGATACGATGACAGTTCAGAGAGTACAAAGAAACGGAAAAACAAGAGACTGCTTGATACCTGTGGACTTGATTTCATACTGAACTCATATGTACAGGGTTTAAGGTCACGTGGTGAAGTAGATGAAGCATTCATCGTTGATATTTTACGAGCATGGCCGTCAGAAAAAAAGAGTAAAATACGCAGTAATCTTCTTAATGAACCGGCACATATAACAGCATATTCAAAAGATGAAGATCTTAGCATTTTTGTAGAATTGGATCTGAACAAGGCACAGTATGAAAATATGATGAGTTGTTTGATAGCAAAGAATTGCTTATTGTTTCCATCATACAAGTTGATTCGTGAAGTTACAGAATCTTGCTATCCGCCAAAATCACAAGGTATTGATTCATCGTGAAAGTGTGATACGTTACTTTTTCTGTCTTGCCTCTTGGGTAATTTTCAGAAGATGCTCAAGAGTCACGGAACAAAGACTATAAACAGTTCAGGCTTCATCATGCAAGACAATGTTCGAGGGTAGCCACTAACGAAGATGTTCTACACGCACTTTTATATACCTCTGACCCATACATAACAAGTTTAAGAAAACCTTCCAATAAAAAATATTTAGAACTTTTTGATGAAGTAAAGGAGCTCTTGAGTGACTTCTAAGTTATCTTTATAAGAGTTTTTGTTTTTTACGCAGATACTTTTACTTATTCCTATATAAACTTCTTAGGACATAAATGTAAGTCTACAAATTTTATATTTCTTGTATTCCTATATTATTTATAACTATTAGAAATAAATTTTTACTCACAAAGCATACATTATTTAAAAGAATATATATTTAAGATTATCAGGAAAAAAAAATCATGTACATATCTTTATTAATACGGAAGATATAGATTTATGAGATGAAAATGAGTCAAAGTTCCCACTGTGCGTCGGTGAGACGGAGTAATTCGCATACACGACGTATGGTCTCCACTACGATGGAGATTCTCAAACTTTTCATCTAACTTGATATTTTTTTTTATATAACTTAGAATGACAAATATATAATAAATATACACTTTTTAATACAGTCCATTTTTTTATGCAACTTAGAATGGCAAATAAGCTGATGGCCCACCTGATAGAAAGTGGTAACAGTCGCCTATAGACATGAGCAGTACCGTGAACACAACAGAGTATACTGTTTCACCCATAATACCCCCCATGCGTTGCCGTTCCTGAGGACTTAGATGTTATTCCTCTGTCACTGCCATATCCCTACCATTAAAACCGAAAGACAGCCATGCAAAATAACTGCTTCACGGTAGAAACACGAATGGGACAGAAGTGCCCAAGCAAACGACTTTTGTACAAAGTCTCCCTCTGGTATCTATCAGTATAATTCTACTAATATGTTAAATGTGAAAGTTGGTAAGGATGTTTGGATGTTTGTTACTCAATCACAAATTCTAATTAGGTTTAGTAAACGAGTACATTATATTGTAACGTAATGATACTTTACTGATTCACGCGGGCGAAGTCACGGGAAACGACTAGTTAAGTATATATTATATTATTCAATCAACCAGTATTTTATTTGTATAAACATAGGTACATAAAAATTATATTATTTTACATTTAAAGAACGCCATGTTTTGCCAAAATTAAGCATACAAATTATTACATAATAATTATTATTTTAAATTAAAGTTGTTTACCTATAGTCCCTATAAAGGTCATTAGTATCCATACTCCCAAAAGAAATTAAAATCGCAAACTTTGAGAAAGACTGCACTAGAGAGACACCTAGATGTCTGCATGATGTTTTAGTGTCGTCACATAAGATAATACATTATTACTTGGAGCGCTTCCTACTGTCATGACCACGGAACAAACAAATTAGAAAGAATTGATATTTCCCAATTATGATATAACCGGTATACTAATTAAGGATTAAATAATCATATTTATTTGTAATTGGACATTTGTCAATTACTACATAATTGCAAATTAATATAGAAATATTATTAAAATATAAAAATTATAGTTCAATAATTATTGTTAATTACTGGAAGGTTTTTTTTTTTTTTTATTATAATGATACTTGATTTAATTAAAATAATACTTGACTTAAACCCGTATCCATATAACATTTTAATAAAAATAATAACCGACTCAATAATCATAAGAATATTTTGTATCCAAGTTGTTTATTCATTTAACTCTTTATTGCAACCAAAAACACAAAAACATACAATAACAATTAGAAAATAAAAGTGAAATACAACGTATAGATTAAAATATATACATGTATATAAAGGTACAAAAGACGGTCTTATCGCTATGGAAATCTGTTTCAGACAACCTTTCATTAACGAAGAACCGAGAGAATAATCATCATAATCGTATCAGCCGTTATCTGTCCACTGCTGAACATAGACCTCCCCCTTGGGGAATTTTGCCAGTAGTTGCCACGCTTGGCATGCTGATTGGCAACCGTATGTGGAAAGTTCATGGGGGAAGCCCATAAACTGGCATAAGGAACATTCTTGCAAGTACCGGAGCCAAGCAAACTTAGTTATAAGCATTTTTGAACACCAGAGGGAGACTTTGTACAAATGTCGATTGCGTGGGTACCTCTGTCCCCTTCGTGTTTCTACCGTGAAGCAGTTGTGTTTGCATGGCTGTGTTTCGGTTTGAAGGGTAGGATATGGCGTGAATTTACAGGGTACAGAGATATAACATCTGAGTACTCAGGAATAGTAACGCATGGGGGATATCATGGGCGCAACAGTATACTCTGTTATGTCCAGGGTACTGCTCATGTCTATAGGCGACGGTTACCACTTTCCATCAGGTGGACCGTCAGCTTGTATGTCATTCTAAGTTGTATAAAAAAAAAGTCATTTTTACGAGTCTACCTATTCAGAATGCAATTTCAGTTGAGAAGAACGGACAAGAAACTCAGCTCTTGCTTTTACGTATATCAAAC
Source organism: Galleria mellonella (assembly GCF_026898425.1). Classification (NCBI taxonomy): domain Eukaryota; kingdom Metazoa; phylum Arthropoda; class Insecta; order Lepidoptera; family Pyralidae; genus Galleria; species Galleria mellonella. Next base: position 160,408 of record NW_026442114.1, read on the forward strand.
AAAAATTGATTTTAATTTTACAATTATAAATTAACAAAACAAAGTAACAAACAGTACAACAATAATTTAAATTGTTAGTCAAATAAATGTAAATTTGACTTTATGTAACGTCTCTCAGCAGACAGCACCGAACGCGGAAATTATTACAATATTTTCAAAGTCATCCTTTCTAAGTACGAGTATATTCTTGAAACATTTAGTAGAAGGTCAGTTCAAAAGAGAAGACTGTTATTTAATGCTATAATTACAATGTTATATATTATGGTGTAATATTTTTTTTATGGGTGATAAAGGAATGGTAACCCCACCCGCGCTATCGGAATACACCGGCGGGGCACCAGTGAAAGATGATAGGTGAGGATGAAGCAGGTCAGTTAGCCCATCGTGACAAGTCCACAAGAATTAACCACGATGGTTTCCAGGGGGAACCACGTGGAGGTCAACCTAATAGGGCCTATTGTTAGCAATGGGGCTGTCAAACTCCATTGCTAACAATCCCTTTCCCCCAATGGTGTAATATTTAACATTGCCTTGTGCACCCCGGCATAGAATGAGCCACCCCTTCCTTTCCCGTGGGTGTCGTAAGAACCGATTAAGGGAGGAAGAGGGACGGGCAGCAGCGTCCCTCTTATAACATCCTCAAAGGCCTAACTGCGGTTGCCAACACACCTGCCAAGCGTGACAACTACTGGTAAAACTTCCCTTATGGGGAGGGCTTATGTCCAGCAGTGGACAGTTAACGGCTGAAATAGTAATATTTAACATTGTTATATGTATTTACATATACATATAACAATGTTAAATAAATTTGTATAAGTAGAAGTAGTGACGACCTCAAATGCATTGCAGGGAGTTTGTGGATTCATGTGGTTTAGGATCGTTCCTTATGGCAGTCTATGGGAGAGGCCTACGTTAAACAGTGAACAGCATTATCTGCATACGATGATGATATGATGATGATGATATGTATAACGGGATTTTATGACCTTACTATGTATGTCATCTGTGACAATAGTTTCGACTTCACCTCTTGTCTCGCGGGCTGCGGCGTCAAACTCTTTACGCCCCTGAGAAAGACTTCCAGTTGAAGTCCAAAAGAGAGAACACACATAGTGAATTCATACAATTCGTTAAAAAAATAACATACGTTTTAAAAATTATATTGTTACTTATGTTGTTAGACAGCATCTAATTAGTCTTTTCCAGATAGATAGAGACGGTTTCGCTACTGTATACATAAAATAGAAAGAGACAACGATGTCAGCACTGACCTGTCTCCATTATAAAGTTGGTGACTCGATAAATACATTTTAATTGGCGAATAATTGTTTACGAAACGACGTCAGCATACAGTTAATATTATTTGGCGTTTTATTGGAATGGCAAACTGAATTTATCATTCTTTTGATAAGATGTTATAAGACTATTATACTTAATACATTTTAATGTTACCTTATCATATTTGATGCTACTAACAATGGCAAACAAGTGAAGGGCATTTGATGAAATAAATGAATTAAAGAATTAGTAACGATTCACCTTATAACTGTGCGTTTGTATATGATTAAATCATAATCATAATATCTCGTATACTGTGCTGCCATGGCACTGCATCATCTATTTATCCCTTAAATAAAATAGCTCATGAATTTCGAATGTACTTAGATTTAATTAGTTTTTTTTTTTTTTATTTTATAAACTAGCAATTTACCCTGGCTTCGCACGTTTCTTTAACAACCATATTACTCATGGAAATGTAGCTTTCTAGATATGAAAGAATTTTGAAAATTAGTTCAGTTTTTTTTAGTATATTATATAAATATTTATTAACAAATTTTTATAAACATTAAGTTTAGTTCAATTTATGTAATTGAAGTGAGAATCCGTATATACTACACAATAATATCATAATACTTAAGTATCACAATTTACAATCCTTACCAATGTTATAAATGTAAAAATGAATTTGTTTGTTTGTTACCTTAATGCGCCTTAACAACTTAACCAATCATTTTAAAATTACACATATTATAAAGGATGGAGAAAGCTATAGATCACTTTTTATCCTGGTCAATAAAAACACCCGATCATGCAAACGAAGTCGCGGGTAAAAGCTAGTAATTATTATATTTATAACTCAGCCGATGTACAAACCATTCATAAATATTTTTCAAGCATGATTATTTATATAACAGTTATAAATTATTAAACATACCTACTTTAATTATCTTGTAAGGCAAATAACAGGCGGATAGTTATTGGGAGCCAAATAATAGACTTCTTTTATGTGTGACAATAATGGAATGATAATTCCACCTGCGCTATTCGCCAGGAATGGTTTCCAGGGAAGGTAACGCGTGAAGGTCAACATGATTATTATATATAATAGCTACCCGCATTGCTAGCAATGTGACCGCTGCTCTCTTACTTATTATCTTCAAGTCAATTTTTAAAGTTAATGGTTTATTTAATATCAATGTGTTATAAATAGGTAGTGTATAACTAAAGTCTTAGTAGTTTCAATAAAATACAATGTGCATTTGACGTGCTTTTTATATCGTAAAATGTCAAATAAAATAATGGCATCATTATCATCATATTAGCCTATATCTACCCATTGCTGGATATAGGCTTTCCTGTATAGTTTTTTTTTTAATGGGTGATAATGGAATGGTAACCCCACCCGCGCTAACGGTGTACACCGGCGGGCCACCAGTGAAGGATGATAGGTGAGAATGAAGTCAGGTCAGTTAGCCCATCGTGACGAATTCAATAAGAATTGTTCACGATGGTTTCCAGGGGGAACCACGTGGAGGTCGACCTGATAGGGCAAATTGCTAACAACGGGGCTGTCAAACTCCATTGCTAACAATCCCTTTCTCCCCTCCTGTATAGTTGGCAATTGTAAAAGGAGAAATAAAACGATAAACAAATCAAATAAATAATTCTTGAAATCATAATTTTTATTCATAGACATGCTCAATATGTATATATAAAATACATATACTGTATGTTAATTAACGTAATCCATTCCTTAAAACTGATATTATTAATCATTAATTTAATAATCATTCTGGAATAAGTTAAATTACCAAAAAATTTTTCGTAAAAAGAAATAATCTGTATCTACAGCATAATAATAGATGTGTACATCCCTTGTACACATTTATCATATATATATGTATATATACACACTCAATAAACATACACATACACATTATAAAAGATAAATTTAGTTTGTTACCTGCATATTAACGACTCAGTCAATCATTATAAACTTTGGGATACACGTAGAGAGTATGAGATGGAGAAAAATGAATGAATGTATGGAAATTTATTTCAATAAACCACAACATTTATATACACTTAGACTACAAATAATAACAACATTAAAATAATATAGAAAAAAAATTACAAATACATATGTATTGTTATGACATAGGCTAGTTAAATTCGGTCAGTGTCATGGAAATGAAAAAGGATGCCAATATAGCTTGAAGTTCCTGCAGAAACAGCAACGCTGATCTTCAATTAACACCTCATCGCCTTGCCCGGTCCATGAAGATCAAAAATTAACATTTTGGGTAAAATAATACAATAAAATATTTTTTTATCCTCTTCACGCATGTAATGTCATAAGCAAGGGGGAGTTCATATTCTTACTTATAGTTTCTTTGTTACCTTAACCGTTCCACTAATTGCCATGTTACTTGCTGCACACGTAGAATTTGGCAAAGAGAAGGACGTAGGCAAATTTTTATGTCGGTCACGCGAACAATGTCGCGGGCATAGCTTGTTATCTAATAAAAGTAGTGCTGTGCATGATACGCAGCGCCGCACGCGCGCTGATCTACCTACGTATCTACGTGCAACGCTTCATGAATGGAGTGACGACACACAATACGTCATTTTTACAGACATCTCTATTTGAATAGAATTGTTTTCTACGGCTCGTTCTTTGTTTAATCATTTTACTACTTTTATACATATAGATACAAGCAATCAGCCTCGGTTATGCATGGATAAATAGATAGAAAAACACGTTATTATTTTATATTAGCTTTAATAGACAATTGTTGATACTTTGGGTTGTTTGCTCTAACTTTCGTTTTCTAAATAAAAAAATATATATTTATTAACTGTTACTCCAAATATTGTAGCTTTCCATAAATTCTTTGAAATGTGGTGCTGGAGAAGAATGAAGAAAATTAGCTAGAAAGATCAAAGTAATAAGGAGGTCCTTATTACTTCGATCATATAAGGATATAGGCTTAAGGAAAAGAGACAAATTATAAAAACTATTGAGGTTAGAAGGGAGAAAACGTTGGTTCACTTGATATGACATGACGAGCTTATGAATATTGCAATAAAAGGTAAGATAGAAGAACAGAGGGGAAGGGGAAGATCAAAGCATAGTTATATCAGGCAGATCAAGCAAAAAGTTGGTGTTGTATTGTATCAAGAAGTGAAGAGACTCGCTAAAAATCGTAATGAGTGGCAAAAGCTCCACTGACAAGAACGCAGCTCTTAAATAGGAAATAAATCGGTAAAATAATTTTTAAAATCCATTGAGTAGTTTTTGGGTTTATCCATTACAAATAAACATACAAAAATTCTTATCTTTTCTATTCATAATATTAGTATAGATATAAAATTAGATACATTTTGTAATACGACCTAGAAGTGGCAAGCCGAGTAAATTCCGGCGCAGCACACATGAAAGACGGCAAAATTAAAGCCAGCTCGTTATTAAAAAAGGGAGGCAAGTATTATATTCGCAAGGAGTAGTAAAATTCTAGATTAAAGCTAGATTCTTATAAAAGATAAATGTAAAATTCCACAGATAAAGCGATTCGCTTTTTCTTTCTAATGCGTACTGCTAAGGAATATAATACCCTTCCTAGTTTTATTTCCAAAAAAATACAATCTGGGTCTCTTCAAATTCATGATGAATAAGTATTTTTTGTGGAGAGCGTCCTCCACCTTAGATGCAAACAAGCTGACGGCCCACCTGATAGAAAGTGGTAACCGTCGCCTATAGACATGAGCAGTACCTTGGAAATAACAGAATATACTGTTTCAGCCATGATACCCCCCATGCGTTGCCATTCCTGAGGACTTAGGTATTATTCCTATACCCTTCAAACCGAAACACAGCCATGCAAACACAACTGCTTCACGGTAGAAACACGAATGGGACAGAGGTGCCCAAGCAATCGACTTTTGTACAAAGTCTCCCTCTGGTAATTTCCTTACAGTTTGTAGACAGTAAAAAAGTTCTTTCATTTAAAATTAATTATCAAAACATATTCAAAATTGAATGTCATATCACGTAACATATATCTAGAGAGAGTTAAATACAAAATTTCCTTTTTTATAGAATCCATTAAACACATGAACACATAACATGACGCACATCCCGAGACATCACATGGGTACCATATTTAAATATAGGAATAATAAAATTAGGAATGATGTTCCTGTGCCGCCGACTATTTTATACTACCGCGCCCATCTTCCGGGTTCTAAACTGAACTCGTGTAAATGCGCATTATAATAACATTACGTGAGTATTTATGATATATGATAGTTTGTAAATATGTTTTTGATGTTTATTACTCAATTATGTCCGCTCACATCCTCCATTCAGTAACGTAATAAGACTTATGAATTCTCATGAATTAGTGTCTTTAATAATATGTTTCAGCCTATTCTGAAAAATTCGACAAGAATTAACCACGATGTTTTTCAGGGGAAACTGCGTGAAGGTCGACCTGATAGGGCTAACAATGGGGCTCTTAAAACCCATTACTAACAAATCGTTTCCCCCGATCATTTAACGGTTACCACAAAAACAGCAGATATATCCTGAAAAGTGATTTTTGGATCGAGTGAGTGGTATATTACCAGTACCAGAGGTACCAGAGGGAGACTTTGTACAAAAGTCGATTGCTTGGGTACCTCTGTCCCATTCGTGTTTCAAACGTGAAGCAGTTGTGTTTGCATGGCTGTGTTTCGGTTTGAAGGGTGGGATATGGCGTGAATTTACTGGGTACAGAGGAATAACACCCGAGTCCTCAGGAATGGCAACGCATGGGGGGTATCATGGGCGAAACAGTATACTCTGTTATGTCCATGGTACTGCTCATGTCTATAGGCGACGGTTACCACTTTCCATCAGATGGGCCGTCAGCTTGTTTGCCATTCTAAGTTGTATACAAAAATATATATAAAACCATTAAGAGACTCAACTTCTTTTCGTTTATTAATCCATGTCCCTTTAGATTAATACCTTTCATTAGCAGAACACTGCTATGAAAGGATGCTAATTGTTTCGATAACATTTTTATCGTTCATTCGTTATCATTTAATATATAGGATATTAAAGGGAAAGAATTGATTAATAATAGGGTCTATTATCTATTTTGTTAGCAACATTCGCTATCAGGTCGACCTCCACGCGGTTCTACTAGAAACCAAATGGTTTTCAGTTCTTGAATTCATCACGATGGCTTACTGGTGGCTTGCTAGTAATTATCGATAACTCAGGCTAATTGTCTCAATAATAGAATCTTTACTAATATTATAAATTTGAAATTAGTTTGTTTATTTATTACCTCTTAGCGGCCTATTGACTTCACCAATCACTATAAAATTTGGTATATATAGTATATTTGCTAATGAACATATCTCGGTCACGCGAACAAAGTCGCGGGTAAAAGCTAGTTAGATATAAATTATCCAATAACAGCTTTCTTAACTACTCAATACATTACATGGTGAGGTGTTCCCAATCACGTATCTAAATATGGCGTTATCTTATTATATTACAATAGACTTAGACATCGCGCGGCAATGGCTTCTGATCATGTTTATAGATATGATTAGAAATATGGATATCAGTTGATAACAGCTGATCCAATCAGTAGCATAAAAATATTCGCAAAAAAAAGAATGTTAGTTAAAAAAATAATAAAACATATATTACAATTCGAATGTAGAAGGACAATGTTTACCAAAGGGAGACTTTGAACAAAAGTCGTTTGCTTAGGTACCTCTGTCCATTGTCGTGTTTCTACCGCGAAGCAGTTGTGTTTGCATAGCTAAGTTTCAATTTGAAGGGTGGGATATGGCAGTGAATTTACAGGGTACAGAGGAATAACACCTGTCCTCAGGAGTGGCAACGCATGAGGGTGTTATGGGCTAAACAGTATACTCTGTTATGTCCATGGTACTGCTCATGTCTATAGGCGACGGTTACCACTTTCCATCAGGTGGGCCCTCAGCTGGTTTGCCATTCTAATATACTATATTGGACGGCTAGCAAAAAAATATTTCTATATACTGGCAATACTATAAACACTGCGACTACTTTCTAGTCTGGTTTTAGGCAGTTTCATTATTTCCGTAAAATCACTTTCATTATTCCTGAAACCAGTTTCATTTAAATACTTTTACACAATGACAGATTCGTGGAATTAAAAAAAAAAGCAGTGTAGCTAACAAACTCTGATAATATACATTAAAGTCCAGCTTAATTAAAAAGTTCTATGTTACTTGGAAACCGTGATGTGAATTTTAATGAGATTATTGCGGATCGTGATCCCTTTTACCTAACCTTATAAACAAAAGACTTAATGTTGAATACTATTAGACAGGAATGTGCCCTTTTTAATATAATTTAACATTATGTAATTTATATTTTGTAAACGAAAGTGGAAAGGTAACTTCATCTACACTTTTTTTTTTAATGGATGATACTGCCAACGGTATACGTTGGCGGGGCACTAATAAGAGATGATAGGTGAGAATGAAAAGGCAGGTCAGTTTTTTTTTTTTACAACACAGGGGGCAATCGAGCATCCGACTCACCTGATGGTAAGTGACCACCGCCGCCCATGATCACCCACAACACCAGCGGCATTACAGGTGTGCTGCCGGCCTTTTAAAAAGGAATATACTCTTTTCTTGAAGGTTATGTTGTCGTATCAGTTCGGAAATACTGCTGCTGGAAGTTGATTCCAAAGAATGGTTGTGCGTGGAAGAAAGTGCCTAATTTTGCCTAAATATTTCATAATTATTATTAAGGTTATTTATTTTTATAAGTGCTAAAATATTAATCATGACTCGATCAGTTTAATTAAGTATAAATGCTACGTACGGATGTCATTTCGTTTTCAAAACTAATGCCTATCTATCTGTGACTAGTAACCAGCCCCGGCTGCGTACGTTTTTTTTTTTTAAAACCGTGCATAGCCCGGGCTCATGTTACTCGCTAATAACGTAGCTTCCTATAAATGAAACATTTTTAAAATTGGTCTATTACCTTTTAATTCATCGTTTTCATCATTTCAGCCATTATGAGGCCTATGTCCAGCAGTGGACGACTGCTAGACATAGGCCTCCCCCATAGACCACCATAAGGAATGGTGCTAAGCCAACTGCATCCACTGACACCCTGCAATGCCTTTTAATTAAATTATATTAGTTAATTTGTTACTTTTCTAATTATACTTTTTTTTATACCACTGAGGTGGCAAACAAGCATACGGCCCACCTGATGGTAAGTGGTTACCGTAGCCTATGAACACCTTATTAAGATAGTAACGAACTATTACTAATAATCGCGTTTCTCACCATAATAATGAAACTAGTTGTACATAAATTTGTTAGTTATAATAATTTGTTATCTTTGAACTAAATATAGTCCAAAGATAGTCCGTTTATTATATTTGCTTGCTCTATTATTATAAAATATTATTTGATAACAATAATTAGTTACATAAAACAAAGTTACATATTTGCTGGTTGCTTATAGGGTTAAGTATGGGTTTTATCTATCTCTTTACCTAATTGTAGTATAAATGAAATAAATGGTATATATTTTGTAGTATAAATGGGGTTCATCAAAAGGGGGGTAAAGAGGTTTCTTCAGGGTCGGCAACGCGCGCGTAATACCTCTGGTATTGCAGACTTTAGGCTACGGTAACCGCTTACCATCAGGTGGGCCGTATGCTTGTTTGCCACCTCAGTGGTATAAAAAAAATTGTTTTATATATTCACTTCAGTTGTAATTTAATAATGATCGTTATAAATTGCATATCCGAATGCCAACAGTGGTATGATTCATATTTAGGTTAAAATAAACCTTAAATAAATTGTTAATAAGGTTTCTTTTAAATTGTACATGTATTAGAATTTAGTCACTAGTTGCACAGGATTTAGTAATGGAAATATTGAATGTTCTAAGAAGAATAAGTTAAGGTCTGCAATTAGGCTACTTAATATTTATTATGACGAGAATGATTTAAAGTTCTAATTTTAAATTTCTATATAACAGAAACGGCCATCGTAATTTTCCCCAAGGCATTTTAAAACCAATAAAAAAAAATAGAAAACTTGTAGCTATCCGTGCAATTATTATTTAAATTAGATGCTAATTGGACAGGGCATAAAAACATTTTGTTCATGTAAATAGCCCGTCCGGTGGGTTGCTCAAAATGTTAAATACACAGTAATTAACTCGTTCTGGCTGAATGGACTCATATCTATGCCCTTTAAAAATATTTCATGTACTGACAAAGATGATTAACTGTATTCATGAGTACACATAGAATATATTTCAGTGTTCTTTAAAAATAATAATCATTCGGTAAGTACCTACGTGATAATGCAAATTCATCATCATGACGGCAAAGTCGAATTTTATACTATCCTATGTTAACCTTATGGCGCCTTTCTAACCTCGGCACCCCTTATGACTTTATTCATATTATTTCTTACAAATAAGTCATTAACTTATTTGCCATTCTGAACTGTATAAATGTGTTGTAAATATTATGTTAAAAAATGCAAAATATGTTCGACGTTGAGCCAGTCATGGCCCGGCGACTTACCCCTTTTCATTTTACGCACAAGATCAATTAAACTTGTTGAATATTCCAAAGAATTATATGACCTGATACGTTCAGCAACATTTCCGTACCTCATCACCGTACCTCTCGCCATAGAGCTTCTTGCGATTCTTCTTCTCTTCTTCTTTCTTCTTCTTTCTTCTTCTTCTTTGTTCTTCTACTTTCTTTTTTTTCTTCTTCGCCCTCATTTCTTAAATGCATGGCACACTACCACTGTCCATGTATCCCGTTCATTTCTACCTCATATGTCTAGGTTGTGGGATATAATAAATAGATTCTATCTTCAGTTTCCCCTTTACAATATAGTATGGGGCATTTCAAAAGATGTGCCCACAAACATTTAAAAGACTGGCAACGCACGAGCAATTCCTCTTGTGTTACAGGTACTCATGAAAGTCGGTAGCCACTTTCCATTACGTGAGTACGCACTCGTTTGCCTCCCTAAAAATAAAAAAATAAAACTTTCATAACTTCAAAAAATATATATGCAGTTCGAACGTAACTGATACGCTCGAAATATCATTTTTAGTTTCTTTGACCACTGTCCGTACACGAAGCAAGAAAGACACAATTCGAGCATTTACAAAGAAGGTACACTTTTCTTCATAACAGTACCTGAATTTTATTGGTATAATTTTAAATACAGATTACATTTTAACTGTAAAACTAACCAGATTAACTTATGTATATTTCAGTCTAGAATGTTCGACTATTTTCGAAACACTCCTGATCCAAACTTTGAATTTCAAATTCAAATGGTAATTGAAAGAAAGAAAGCCGAGAAATTAATTTGACCAATCAATCAAGAAATAATTAATAATCAAATTCAAATCATTTATTGTATGAATATAGGTGTATACATTAGACGAAAATATTTTTTACAATTCCATTATTTTACATATAATAATATCTAAGATTTAAATGAGAGATTTAGTGAAAAAGAATCGAATTTAGATATTTTAATCGGTTTAAACTAAAAAAATGAGGTTATCAATTCGTCTGTATTCTTCGGACGTTATCTCTTATCTCTCTCATTAGCGGAGTGATTTCTACAAATATTTATACAATTGAAAGAGTTTACTGTTGAGGTGGTCCCGCCAGAGGTCAAAGCCAAGGTCTAGTCCTTACTAACATTGTATGTAAAAATATGCTTCTTTGTTAGCTCTAGGTGCTTCAAAGGCTCAGCGATTAATTGTAAAATAAAACCTTGGAATAGTATTTGGAATGGAGAACAAAATATACTTTTATACTGGAATAAAAAAAATAATCCCGATTAAACGAACGAAGTCTAAAAGCTAGTAATTCTACTACTGTTATAAAGGCAAAACTTTATGAGAATAATTGTATGATGTATAATGTGATTATAGATAGATACTCTTTATTGTTTTCTACATAAGATTACAATATTAAACTTATTATAAATACAAACAATTGCAAGAAATTATTACACTAACAAAACAATGGACTGGACGGCCAGAGCGACTGCTAAGAGCGATCTCTTCTAGGCAACCTGGAGAGGAGTAATTATAAACAGTTTGACTGAAGGCGCGAAACTGAGTTAATTTTTTAAATATAATGTAGGTACATATATTTGGCAAATTTAATTCCGGATGATACTATATTAGTTTTATTCTTAGATAAATAACGAGGTATAGTTATAGGAGTATTTCAGAGGGGGGGGGGGGGGCTGAGTAGGCCCAAGGCTAAGGCCAAACCCACCCCATAATTGTCTTGTATTCATCTCTGAATGCGAGCTAAGCTTTTAGATATGCACAAAGACAACTGAAAATCCATATATTCTCCTTTTTTAAGGGGCTAAGGCCACCCTGGAAAATAATCCTATTAATATTACAAATGTAAAAGTTAGTAACGATGGATGAATCGATGCATGTTTGTTACTCTTTCATACAGAAACTACTAAACGGATTTGAATAAAAATGAGTATATCTAAATTAGTATAACTATATCTAAACCAATTTTTATTCTCCAAAAAAGTTAATATCAATTGATCGATTGACTGCAAAATATGTAACGACTAAGTCATTTTAACACAATTTGCAATGATTTATTTTAATGCCCAAAGTAGGACCGTTACGACGTCTACCAAATGCCTGTATAAATAAACACGGACAGACGTCATCGCGCCAAATTTAACAATACATATTTGTCTAATGGTCTTACGATAATAGATGATGCAAAATATTTAAGAATGTGGCTCCGATCCAAAGCAGTAAAAGAAAAAGTTGATGCCATTGTTTGGCGGATTGTTTTCCAGTTGCGGCCTAAGGCATAACAAGCTATCAATTGTTGAGAATATGAATGTGGAACTATTAATATTAGGTGTTATCTATGGCAAATTAATAATAGTCAATATCAGAAAAAAAAGAAAACAAATGTTAAGACAAGTTGATTTGGTTTTTCTGTTTTTTTTTTTTTTATTATATTTATTTTGAAAAGACTTACAATAGGACATTATCATATATGCATCTATAATTTTTATACAAAATATATACAAAAATTTGTAGGTGACAGCCATAATCAATTATTCATAATCAATATCAGAACAAAAAAAACGAATGTTGAGATAGTTGATTTGTTTTTTCTGTTTTTTTTTTTAATTATACCTATCTATTTTAAAGGACTTACAATAGGAGATTATGATATATGTATCTGTATATTTATACAAAATATATACAAAAATGTGTAGGTGTTATCTATAGTAAATTAATCACAGTCAATATCGGAACAAGGAAAACAAATGGAGGAACAAAACCAGAGGGAGACTTTGTACAAAAATCGTTTGCTTGGGTACCTCTGTCCCATTCGTGTTTCAACCGTAAAGCAGTTGTATTTGCATGGCTGTGTTTCGGTTTGAAGGGTGAGATATGGCATGAATTTACAGGGTACAGAGGAATAACATCTGAGTCCACAGGAATGGCAACGCAAGGGACCCCCCCAAGGGATCATGGACGAAACAGTATATCTATTATGTCCATGGTACTGCTCATGTCTATAAGCGACGGTCACCACTTTCCATCAGGTGGGCCGTCAGCTTTTTTGCCATTCCCTTGGGAATGGTATAAACTTGGGTATAAAAGTTTGCCAAGTCGTATAAAAAAAATGTTGAGATAATTGAATTGTTGTTTCTGTTTTTTTTTTTTAATTATATTTAATTTAAAGGACTTACAATAGGAGATTATTATACTATATATATATATATTATTTTTATACAAAATATATACAAAAATTTGTAGATGTATCTATAGTAAATTAATCATAGTCAATATCTGAACAAAGAAAACAAATGTTGAGATAGTTAATTTGTTTTTTCTGCTTTTTATACATTTTCTTACTTATTTCTATTTTAATTGATATTTTTTTATATTTATTATTATTATTTATTTATATACAAAATATGTACTAAAATGTATAATATGTATATAGTGGTCGCTCAAGATTGTTCCTTACGGTATTCTGTAGAAAGTCACATGCACACACATGGGGGGTATCATGGACGAAACAGTATACTCTGTTATGTCCATGGTACTGCAATGTCTATAGGCGACGGTTACCACTTTCCATCAGGTAGGCCGTCAGCTTGTTTGCCATTCTAAGTTGAAAAAAAAAAACATGATTAACAATGATCAATTAATGACTGAAATGATAATGACGGTATAACAGTCATCACACATTTTTACTTAACAAACAATGTAAATTGAAAAGCCTGCATAATCTTGTTTGTTTTAAATAATATCTCAACGGTTATACTCGTATTTCCGAAAAAAAAAAATACAAGAAAATTAATTTGTAACAAAATTAATAAGTTTGAAACAATTCAAAGTTTGATTGTTTACACAGAAACAATCTTAGTTGTGTAACAAATGCCATCAGTATCGTTTTGTTATTGTCTTATATTTCTACCGCCGCTAGAATTAAATTTTTGAATAAATGAATTTTGTTTGTTTTTCATGTGTAATTATATTATTATATATATTCTTTATTGCGTTTAAAAAAATATACTTGTTAACAAGGGTGGGCTTATCTGTAAAAAAGATTTCTTCCAGCCAACCCAAAGTAGTTAAAGAGAAAATAATTAACAGGTAATCTAGTGCAGGAAAGGTTTAGGAAAAAGGGTATATATAGGTAAGAATATAGGTTTATAGGTAAATGTACAAACACATAATAAATAATTATAAATAAAAATATAAATAAAAAATATTATTATTAATTTGAAAAATGAACTTTATTTAAACTGACTAGGAGCTAGATGTTCTGGCGTGTGCTCTCAGAAATTCGTTGCCTGGTTTATTATAATACAGGTATATTGAAGATCAGACGATTGGTGTGCTTGTGTAGCGCTTAATGTTATAATTACCTATTGCCCGTATTATATCCGGATCTAATTTGAGACATACCTATCAATCGAACCTCTCAATACCTGAACTATATACCTTCCTACCTCACCTTACCTACTTAGTAACAAAGGAATCCATAAGTTTCATCAATTTAGAAATATGTTCAAACATTTCTAATTTATGCTCAGCCAATATGATTCAGATTAGACCAATATTTGATCTATTTAATCAAAAACGGCACGTGCATTTATGTTTCATCTTAGTTTTTTTTTATATATACAACTTAGAATGGCAAACAAGCTGACGGTCCACCTGATGGAAAGTGGTAATCGTCGTCTATAGACATGAGCAGTACCATGGACATAACAGAGTATACTGTTTCGCCCATGATACCCCCCATGCGTTGCCATTCCAGAGGACTCATATATTCCTCTGTACCCAGTAAATTCACGCCATATCCCTTCAAACCGAAACACAGCCATGCAAACACAGCTGCTTCACGGTTGAAACAAATGGGACAGAGGTACCCGAGCAATCGATTTTTGTACAAAGTCTCCCTCTGGTTTGAATGAATTTGTTTTTAAATCCTTACTAATATATTTTTTTATACCACAGGGAACAAATGAGCATGCAGTTCACCTGGTGGTAAGTGAATACCGTCGCCCATGATCACCCCCGCAACACCAGAGGCATTGCAGGTGTGATGTACGATGAGGTACGAATCGACGACAGCTGATCATAGACCTTTCCCATATGGGGAGAGGGGAGGGGTTGCCAATAGTTGCAACGTTTGGCAAACGGGTTGGCAACCGCAGTTAGGCCTTGGTGTTGTTTTGTGAGGGGCACTGCTATACATTCCTCGACCATGACGTTCTCTTAGTTACCTTTTCCGACACCCACGGAAATGGAAAAGACAGACAATTCTATTTTAATATATATATTCATGCGGGACTACACGACAATTATATATATACTTACATAATGTTATATATTAATTAAATAGACTATAAGCGATATGTCAACATGTTTGTTTGTCCAATTTTTTTTGGAATGAAAGTATAGTTAATGTAGATGTTATCTCAAAGAAATATGTCTGAATCTGAATGAACGACTGAACAAAAACAACCGAATCTCTTTGGCCTTGGACTACTTATGAATAAATATTCATACTCATTTATAAATACCTTTGACAAACAAATATTGCGCTCGATACTGAAGCACCATTTGTCTAAACTTATCTCTTAAACTAATATTTTAATTTATTAGTTTCGCGAAATTGCTGTTTTACAAAACATTGTAAAATAATTTTATTTATTTATTTATACGTTATTGTGCACACTAAATTTATATAACAAATGTGACAGAGGTAAACATGTGTATAAAGGCGAGCTTAACTCTAGAAGAGATGTCTTCCAGCTTCTTATATAATTTTATAAATTTATTTCATATTTAAGTTTATAAATTTATTTCTTCCTTATTTAAAAGTTTAATTTAAAAAATTTAATTTTAAAGACCCTAATTATAAAAATTTCTCTGTGATATAAAACTTTTATGTTATTTATTTATTTTAGAAAAGGTTTAGAGAAATGACACGACAGATTCGAACTCACTGTCACTTTTACATATGCATACATTACATGTATTAATATAAAACAGTTACAGCGATAACTTTTTGTTTATTTAAATTATCAGTATTAATTAATTATAATAATATTCTACTTCAATTAGTAATAATGTTATTCATTATTTTATTATTAATAATAATAAATTATTATCTTAATAAATAAATAATAATAAATTATCTTATGAGTTTGATGTGCATATAATTTATAATAATCTTATATTTACGTCACAATGTCTTTTATATAATTATATACTAATATCGAACCAACAACAGTTGAAGCGGATTTATTTTGAATAGAGACAGCGTATCAACAATCATAGAGTAAGCGATGGTATAAGCAGAGTGACTGGTCACGAAGAGCTGAAGATCATGCAGAGTAGCTTGCCTCATGAGAGGATTATGTCCAGCAGTGGACTGCAGTAAACCGATTTTGATAATTATGCCTGTTTTATGTAACTTATAATGGCTAACAAGTTGACGGCCTACCTCATGGAAAGTAGACAATGCACTGTAATGCTCTCATGCGTTACCACTCCTGATGACTATAGTGTTATATTCTGGACTATCCAACTTCACTGTCATATTCTACCCTTCATCCATGGCTTATGGTTTCAACATAGAATAGGCCACTCCTTTCTTTCCCGTGGGTGTCGTAAAAGACGAATAAGGGAACATAATGGTCGAGAGATGGGCAGCAGCGTCCCTCTTAAAACATCACCAAAGCCTAGCATCTGTTAATCTTCCTGCCAAGCGTGATAACTACTAGCAAAAACCCCCATGGGGCAGTCCTATGTTCAGCAGTGGACGGTTAACGGCTGTATTATCATTCCATCCTGCCTTATTTAATTAATAGCATAGATTATTATCATTTATAAAAGACTCTGAAAATTATTTTTACAATCAATTTATACAAATAATAACTCCATACAAATGCTTCTTCAAAAACAAGTCAACTTTGCTATCAATGTGTGCGTAAATTGAGTTACCAAAATGTACATAACTATATTAAATATTTGAAAGAAAATTATAAGGTAAATTGAAAAATAAAAACGATACAAAATTCTTAGGAATATATTTGAAAGAACATGATGTACAATACAGTCATAATTATATATAATGATACTTATTTTTATTGAATAATTTGATTTATATTTAAGTAAAAATATAAAACATATTTACGTTTTAAAATCATTGAAAATGGCCGCCATTTTAATACATATACATATGTATATTTATTTATAAGGATCACGTACATATTTATATTTAGGTATAAAATCTCAAAAAAATAGTTCTAAATTCAAATTTAAAAAATCAAATTGATCAGGAAATATTTTAATTCAATTACTTGGAACACTACAAAAAAAAGCATTTGTTTTGATTTAAAACAAAATTAATTAGCTAGACGTCAAATTAACTATTTTTTTTTACTCGGTGCTCTATCTGTATAATTGAAATCAATTTTTTTTTATACAACATAGAATGGCAAACAAGCTGATGGCCTACCTGATGGATACCTAGTGGTAACCGTCGCCTATAGACATGAGCAGTACCATGGACATAAGAGAGTATACTGTTTCGCCTATGATATCCCCCATGTGTTGCCATTCCTGAGGACTCAGGTGTTATTCCTCTGTACCCTGTAAATTCACGCCATATCCCACCCTTCAAACCGAAACACAGCCATGCAAACACAACTGCTTTACGGTAGAAACACGAATAGGACAGAAGTACCCGAGCAATCGACTTTTGTACAAAGTCTCATATAATCCACATGTATTTCAAACAAAGTACAATACAAAAGTGTTATTTGAAAATGTCATCCTGGAATCCATAAATTTTAAATATAACTCGTCAAATCACGATCGTGATTTGTTTATAAAAGTTAACACATTACTCGTTGTCAGATATTTTTAGAATCTATGTTTGCGATCTGTTTATTATATCATCACGAGAAAATAGATTAATGGATTATAATGAAATTTTCTAGTCGAGTCAATATTGATGTATCATCATCATCATCGTCATACCAGCCGTTTATTGTCCACTGCTGAACAGAAGCCTCCCTCAATTTTCCATTATTTATCACCATTAAGTTCCCTTAGACACCTCTTACAATACTTAGGGGAAAAGAAGAGGTGGCCCATTCTGTGTCGAGACTATACGACATATTGATGTACTCCTACCTATATTTTACTTTTAAATCGAACGAAACGAAGTATATTTAAATATTATAGAAAAAAAAATACTATCAAATGAACACATTGTCTTTATAAATTAAATTAATTTAGAAATTACAACGTAGTTGTGAAACAAAAAGCGTATTAAAGATTCTTTTGGGGTCTGCATCGCGAAACACCCCTGGTATAATAGGTGTCCTTAGACCACAGTAGGTATAGGTATCGCCATCAGGAAAGGCGACTATTAGTAATGCGGATTAGCGGCCCCATTGGTAGACCAACAACAAATCCTGTCAGGTCGACCTTTGCTCGTCAAAGCCAATTTACATAGGACCAACACAAAAAAAAAGCAAAAAGATTTATCAAAAACTGATTTAAGATTGGCGAACATACCAAATTATATTGTAGTAAAAACAGGCTAATTGGGGATTTCTTTTCAAAAGATGTAAATTCTTCATTCTTTTGAATTTTTTAAGAGTATTTAATGTGATTACGCCCTCAATTATGAACCGATTTTAACATTTATTTTTATAATCGATAGAGTTTATTTTTAAGAGATGATAGTGGAACAACATCCTCGCCTGCATTCCGTATACATTAGTGGAACACCAGTATTTTTTAGGGAATACCGTTTCCCTAAATATTGAGAGCCAGTTACACTTCGCTATCGGAATACTAAGTGGTGAATTTACGATTTAATTATTTAGTTAAATTTAAAGTTTTAAGTTCTATTTTTATGTATATAAATACTATAATTCTTATAATTTTATGATATGAGTGGAGCACCAGTAGGGACGATAGATGAGGATAAAAGCAGGCCCATCGTGATAGATTAAACAAGAATTAACACGATGGTTTCCAGGGGGATGAACGTGGAATTGGACCTGACAGGGGCTATTAACAGTGGGAACCAGTGTCCCCATTACTAATCCTTCCCCTATCAATAGCTATTATCATTTTAACTTTATGACAATTGAAACAAAAGACTTTCATAGCGAAGCAATATACAGTCATTGAAGTAGCTTAAATAATTATGATATTCCATGATTCCTTTGCGAAGGAAGGTCATTGTTAAAATAATATAACGTGATGTACGCATAATTAATTAACTTCCACAGCGCCGGCTGTCTGCTCGTAAATCCCGGTCGATCTCTGGAACAATGCCGAGCAGTCAGTATATTTCCTTATGATCATTTTTTGATCATCATGAATTATCACACAGCTGTATATCAGATACACCAAACACCGAATATTTCTAGCAATATACCCTGTCAGGTCGACCCCCACGCGGTTCCCCTGGAAGCCATCGCGGCTAATTCTAATTGAATTCGTCAGGATGGGTTTTCTATCACATGGGTTATCAACTTGTCATTTTAAGTTTTTATAAAATATTCGATGTTTTTTTTTTTGGTGGGTGAAAATGGAATGGTAGCCCCGCCTGCGCTAACGGGATACGCTGGCGGAGCACCAGTGAAAGATGATCGATGAGAATGAAAACAAGCCAGTTAGCCCATCATGATAAATTCATCAGGAATTAACCATGATAGTTTCCAGGGGGAACCGCGTGAAGGTCGACCTGGTTGGGTATATTGTTAGCAATGGAATTCTCAGTCTTCATTACTAATAATCCCTTTCCTCCCTGGCAATGACATTGGCATAAGCATGTCTCATTGTATCTCACTATGATAAATTGTGAAGAGAAAATAAATCTATTTATTTATTTATTACAAGGTACAAAGGTATAACACCTTAGTCCTCAATAGCAACGCATTAAAGGTGTCATGAGGGACACAATATTCTCTGTTATATTCATGGTACTGCTTACATTTATAGACGACAGTTACCACTTTCCATCAGGGGGGCCGGCAGTTTGTTTGCTATTTTAAGGTACATAAAAAAAAATGTCAAATAAGAGTACATCTTATAGAATAACAATATCATGCTTTTATAGGTATTTCTCTAATTACGTTTTTATTAATTCTTTAATCAGTTTCTAAAATTACGTTTAAAGAATGACATATCAGAAACGAGACAAAAACTATTATATAAAATATGAAAGTCAGTTTTCTTTTAATAAAAATAATTTGTAATCGTCATAAAATTTGGCGTATAAAGGAAGATAAACTATCTACTTATCCCCGTCACGGGAACGAAGTCACAGGCACAGCTGCTAGTTCTATAAAAACAAACATCATTATGTAAAAAGTGATACTTGAATCATAAATGTTGTGTTTATAAGAATACACAGCGTGGCGTCCTTGTATCGGCGGTATAGCAAGAGCAATGTCATCCAAAAATAGATGATAGGAGAGATCGACCACAAAAAAAAAAACAGTTGAAAACATGCCAAAACTCAGACAGTGACAGACATACAAAAATACAACAATGTCGTACGATCCGCTCAACACAATATACGCTTACAATATATGCTGAATGACTTAGCTAAATGCACTAAATCATTGTGAATTTATACTTATCAGAATACTTGCAGAGTTTTGAAGGTTCAATGAAATTTCACTCAAAAATATCTGTGCATTAAAATAGTTTTCTCTAGCCAATAATTTGGAAGGTGCGTTTATATGCATTCTCAATTCGCTTGTATATTTATATGTGGGTGTGTTACACGAAATCCGAGCCAATGGTTTATTAATATATAATGGTTTATTCCCATATTTATTCCATTAGTTCATTATGATTATTGCCATTTTGAACAAAACAATATTCTTTGTTGCTTATTTATTTAAAAACTAGCGCCCCGTCCCGGCTTCGCACGGGTGGACATTTTTAAATTTTAAAAAGTGGCCATTAAGGCCGCACACACGACGGAAGCTTAAAAATGGAGTAACTTCTCCCGTTTTCCCAACATTTCCCTTCACTGCTCTGCTCCTATTGATCGTTGCGTGATGAAAAGTATACTATAATCTGTCCAGAAGTATGAAGAATAATTGTACCAAGTTTCGTTAAAATCCGACGAGTAGTTTTTGTTTCTATAACGAACATACAGACAAAAATTTTAATGATTGCATTGTTGGCATCAGTATCGATCACTAATCACCTGATATCACCCCTGATAGTTATTTTGGAAATATATTTCATGTACAGAATTGACCTCTCTACAGATTTATTATAAGTATAGATAGAAGATATAGACGTATTTCATTCAAGGTGGATCAACGATACATATATAATATTTTTTTTTACTAGACGGTGTTTATATATAGGAGACATTTAAGTAAAATTAATAAATGGGGTCTTAATGAGAACAAGAAATGACAATTTATTTGTCTGTCTGTCCCTCTGTATATTTGTTCCGGTATCACACAAAAGCTACTACGATCTAAAAGCTAGAATAGAATAAAAATAGTAATCGCCTGTTGTACATCTTTATTTAAAATAAATTATAACAATGTAACTTTTGTGTATAATAAAATATAAATAAATAAATACATAAATACATAAAAAATGTTCAGATCAATCACAATAAATATATAAATATATATGTGTATGTATGTATGTATATATATGTATGTATGTGTGTATATATATAATTATTTATAATTTATGTAAATATTCATTTAAATTTCTGTCTTGCACCACTACTGCCCACTCACTACTTCCTATGCCACTGCGTTAGGTTGACTGGAAGAAATCTCTTTTAGAGATAAGTTCGCCTTTGCTAACATTGTTATTAACTTATTGTTGTTACTGTATGTTTTAGTGCAATAAAGAATATATAATAATAAATATGTTCATTAATACAAAATCTTTTATAGTGCCGAGTCAAAATCTACACCTACGAATAACGAAAGTTATGCGTTATACCGTTACACCATCAAGGCCATCAATAAACAAGGACAAAAAACAAAATAATACCAATGGTCAAATCATATTTCTGTTTAAAAATCACTAGTAATTTTGATAAATGGCCAACCATATGAAATAAATATCATGGTCATTGGACAAGCATTTGTCACAGAAGTAGGCAGTGGATGAAATACAGAGTTGTTATTTTAAAATCCAAAGTTGTCTACAAATTATATTTAATATGATATAAAACAAACAAAATGAAGAGAAACAGGTCAGATGTGAGTTGAACTCACACATCGAGGTATCCGTACATAGATTATTTATTTATATTTGTATGTATTATAATATATAAAAATATACAATGACAATTAGTAATTTAATAAAAATACAGTAGAATAAAGATGAGACAGAAATGGGTAATGGAGCAAGAGTGATTTAATATTTTTATACATGCAAAAAATGTAAAACCTATTATATATTACACAAAATTTCAAATACCTACATATATATTAAGTATATATATGGCGTGAATTTACAGGGTACATAGGGATATCATAGGCGAAACATTATACTCTGTTATGAAATATACCTATTATAATACACAATAAATAATAATAAAAATTTATTTACATAAATATGGTTCATAGTTACATATTTAGCTGCACTGTTTTAATAGGGTATAAAATGTAAAGTCTTATTTACGTGGATATATTTCAGATAGTTTCAAACTTTACAATAACAATATTTATTCTAATTACAATAATAATAATAAGTAGCAAATAGCATTTTGAAACGTCATATGAGATAAATGTTTAAAATTTAATAATCTTTTTGTTTTTCTTCGATAAAAGAATTTATATCAAAATAGATAACTTTAACAGCGCCTAATATAATGAAATATTGTAATACAGAGTCTAATATAAAAATATCTTGTACAAACAAATTTATCTTTTAATAAAAAAAGGAATCAGTTCACGTTCTAAAAACCTTTCTCAGTAAATGAACATGTATCCATAGACAAAAAAAAACATATTTACAGTCAATACTTTTCCAATATACATATACATACATATACAGAACCTATTATTAAAATTTTAAATTTAGAAATAACCGGATCCACATTTTGTTAGCGTTGTTGAGATCAGTAAATCAATAAATACCTATATAGGTTGATGTAATGTAAAATTAAATCCTTGAGCACAGATGGCTGCGGTGATAGACGCGAGTCACGAGTAATTAAACCATAAATAATGTTACTACCTAGTAAGATAATCTTGCGTCTTGGAGCGTTTTCTTAGATGTGCTTGTATTTTTAATATACAATAAAAAAAAACACGTTCTCATTACACCTGTTTTTTTTTTTGCTATAATACGATATGTTAATAATCGTGTTTGTTGGCACTTGGTGGAACTTTGAACATATATTTGACATGTATTGTAATTATAACACCCACGGTATATATAGAACATCATGACATATATTACATGTATCATATCTCTATATTTTAGAAATAATAGAATTTCATTGTGCCTCCGATCAAACTGTTTATAATTACACCTCTCCATCCAAAGGTTGCCTGGAAGAGATCGCTTTTACCGATAAGGTCGCCCATTATTTTCTCATTGTGATTATTTCTTGTAATTGTTTATATTTATAATAAGTTTACTGTTGTAATCTTTTGGAGGAAACAATAAAGAGTATCTATTTATCTATATTGAACGCCCACAACTTCATCCGCATGATCGACGCGGTCTTACGCGGGGATATATTTACTGACCAGGATAGGTAGCCTATATCCTTCTCTATCCCATATAGTACGTGTATACTAAAATTCACAGTGATTGGTTAGGCCATTTATGCGGTATAAGATATTAAACAAACAAACAACTCACTTTTACATTTTTTATAATAAATAGATTTATATTCTCTTCACAATTCATCACAGTGAAATACAATAAGACATGCTTATATTAAGGTAATCAAATTATAAATATAATTGTGACAGACTAGTGCCTGAGATAGGTATAAGAATACCTGTATTACAGATCACCAGGACCCCACTCCGCAGGGTTACTTACTAACTAGTTGTAATTAGTAAAGTATTTATAATACTACTAAGGATTATAAGCCTACAGGTATTTGTGATAACAATTAGTGGAAGGTGGCATTCTTATCATCATCATATCAGCCTTTAATTGTCCACTGCCGAACATAGGTCTCTCCCATAAAAGGGATTTTGCCAGTAATTCCCACATTTTGTAGGCGGGTTCGCAACCGCAGTTACGCTTAGATAGTTTTAAAAGGGACGCTGCTGCCCATTCCTCGACTATCGTAAATAAATGATATTATAGTCTTATAATATTATTATTCTAAACGATGTCTTCGCCCATTCCCACAACAGATTTTATGAATATTACTAAAGTTTTTTTTTTCATTTTTTTTTTTAATGATATGATAAGTATTTGGAATTGAACACTGACGGAAAATTCATCGAATTTATTGCAGGGGTGCAGATGGTACCTAAAAACTAACTCAAGATTAACAATCTAACAAGAACTAAAACCACATCAAACAAGAAACCTTCGTGAAGCTTCACAATTACCCACGATAATTTCACTCGCACAAACATAAAGCCCGTTTTACATTCGAGAAGGTATTGCCAAATTAAATCAAACCGAGAGTGGCACACACTGTCACTTATCGCTCGGAGAACATTTGACATTCGCAAAGCTAGATCTGTCTGTTGTCTACTAACGTTCCTGCAGTGTTTTATGACGTTAAGTAGTGAAGACATAAAAGAGAATGTAAAAGTGTTATTTTGTAAATACCCGACATAAATTAGGTATACACAAAACGAGAGATCTCTTTGATCTAGAAATGTAGAGCATGCTTTATAGATTTTGTGCTATTTGTTTATGTATATAATTTTGTCAGACCCTCTTCTCATTAATGTCAATATTTTTTTTTGTATTATAATATTATTAATTAATCTTTATTTGTTATTTACCTCTTAACGCCTTGAATACTTGATACCCTAGTCTCCTAAAAACCATCATGACACAATTCTCAATTATTTTTTTTTCCTATGTGTCAACTTATCTGACTTCATCCTCATCATTTCTACCTTCAATGGTTTTTTTTTTATACAATTTATAATAGCAAACAAGCTGACGGCCCACCTGATGGAAAGTGGTAACTGTCACCTATAAGCATGAGCAATACCATGAACATAACAGAGTGTACTGTTTCGCCCATAATACCCCCCTTACGTTGCCATTGCTAAGGACTCGGATGTTATTCTTCCGTACCCAGTAAATTCGCGCCATATCTCACCCTTCAAAACGAAACACAGCCATGCAAACACAACTGCTTTACGGTTAAAACACGAATGAGACAGAGGTACCCAAGCAATCGACTTTTGTACAAAGTCCCTCTCTGGTGGTTTTCATTATACACCATTAGTGTGTGTGGAATGAGTTACCTGCCGTTGTTTTCTTTAGAGACTACAGCATGGGGTTTTTCAAAGAGTTTTAATGTTTCTTCAGGGCCGGCAACGCACACGTGACGCTCCTAGTGTTACAGGCGTCCATAGACTACAGTAATCGTCACCATCAAACAAGTCGTATGCTTGTTTCCTACCTTCGTGGTATAAAAAAAATAGTATAGAAGGCCTGAATGAATTAAAAAATTAATATTCCTTCAAAAATTAATCTTCCCTAATAATCCATTTCCCCTAGAAGAACTGGTTTAAAAATAAATTTAGCATTCTTTCTCTACAAGTATCAATTTACTCACCATAATCCTTGAAGCAGGCAGAGAAAGGATTCTTAGCAATAAGATTAAGCGGCTCTATTGTTATAATTTTTTTATCATCTGTCATTACTGCTTCGTCAGCGTACTTCAATAGCATGCGCGGTGTTACCATTTCATAAATTGTCATTCCAATTAAAACCAACTTAAAAGAAAGAAGTTCTCGATTCGGTTGTCGTTTTTTTTTATATTTAGTAGATCATTTATTTACCAATTTGGAAAATTCTTTTTTTAACTATAAAGATATACTTTAAAATCCCAATATGATCCCACAGAAATATTATCAAACCTGGTCAGTAGTTTAGTTTTTAAATCCAAGTAATTAGTTTTGCCACTATGAAAATTCGTGTTTTTTTAACGGATTCCCAAAAGGAACGTGTTCTTAATTTGGTTGTATTTTTTTTATGTTTGTTACCTCATAACTCCGTAATTTATAAACCGAGGTAGAGAATTATTATTTTTTTATCTGTAAGGAACTAGTATAGTATTACATTATCTGTGGTAACTATATACATATTTTCAAATCGGTCCAATAGAAATTTTAGCAAAATCGATTCAGTAATTTCAAAATAACTATTGACAGCGGTGTTTTTTTTTATAAAACAATATCTACATGTCAAACATCAACGAAAAACCTTGAAGCGTAGTGATTACTTGCTCAATGCCTTGAAGTGAAACGTCTACATACCATATTTTCTGCTCGCTTAACTCTTTCAGAGATGACAATGGCAGTGAACATGGCATTAGCGTGACGGAGCGTGGATTTGGAACGTTATCTACCTAGACGTAACTAGATTACATATTTGGTCTCTTTATACATCATTATAAAATACTTGACAAAATACTTATGCCAGAAATTTATACTGAAGACTGAATAGTGCGAATGCACTTGATAAGTATTTAGAAATATTTATTCTAATCCAATATCAATATAAAATCGGAATTATACATAAATTAAAACATAAAAAAAAGCATTTTTTCTAAAATTACTAAAAACTGCGCTAATCATCATAATCTTCCTTCCCTTACCCTAATTATTATTTATGATCTACGTTATATGTTTTTATCTTCCATTCATCTCTATTCGCAGTCACATCCGCATTGACACCTATTCTGGCCATATTATAAACAAAAAATTGGCATACCTAATAGGTACGTAGCGAAAATATTTAATGCCTGAATACCTGAATGTGACAGAAAGTGCTCTCTGACTACCCCTCATCTAATGGTATCTGTTATTTACTTATTTATTTAGAATACAATATCAAATGGAGGCGAATGTATGAATGGACACACACAATGCATTTTATTTATATTTCTTTTTATTATTACTTTTAATAAGGAATTTCGCGACTGACTCTTGGCCACAACAGAATATCAGTGTTTTGCTCTTTTAAGGTCAAAGCAATAAATTGAGTTGTGACCATTTTGTGTTACTATGGCACACGCATGAAGGAAGGGAAAGAAAGGAAATTGTTAGTTTATATATATATATATATATATATATATATATATATATATATATATTGTTTTGTGTTTATTTTTATTTTTATTCTTTTATTTCTTTTACTGTGTATTATGTCTATGTTTTTTTTTATTGTAATTTGTGTGCTGTAAGTAATGTTAAATTAAATTATCTATCTATCTATCTATTTTTCACACAGTATAGCCATGTTTTTTTAGATCCTCGCCTGCCATTTTCACCATCCAGATTCATATGTAATATCTTTTTTAAAACATGCTCCTCATTCCAGCGCTACTACTACTATGATAGCGAATTAAAGTATTAATCTTGATAGTTATCTATCAGAGAATAAAGCAATCAGATTTTTGATAAGCTATCACAGAAAATTAAAATTTAAAAACAAATATATTTGTAAAACAAAAGATAAATATGAAGTGTTAATGTTCAAATTATATGTAACTTTATTCAAATCATCTTTACACAAATTGACTTGTTTATAATGATGACGATGATATCAGTCGTTAACTGTACGCTGCTGAATAGGTTTTTCCGTACTGATGGGATTTTGCCAATAGTTGCCAAGCTCGACAAGCAGGTTGACAATCGCAGCCAGACTTTACTTATGAAGTATGTAAAATTTAAGGTAGACTATAAGGCCCTGCATATACGTTGTGTTACATATATACGCTGTGTGACCCCAACATAGAATGGTCCTTCCTTTTCCATGGAAGTCCTAAGAGACGACTAAGGGAACCTAATGATGGACGAATGGGCAGTAGCATCTGGCAATTCTCCCCTCATGGGAAAGGTCTTTTTTCGGCAGTGAACATTAATGGCTAATATAATAACAATATATAAAAAAAATAAGCCTTTTAATTACAACGAATGAAGACACCAGAGGGAGACTTTGTACAAAAGTCGATTGCTTGGGTACCTCTGTCCCATTCGTGTTTCAACCGTGAAGCAGTTGTGTTTGCATGGCTGTGTTTCGGTTTGAAGGGTGGGATATGGCGTGAATTTACTGGGTACAGAGGAATAACACCTGAGTCCTCAGGAATGACAACGCATGGGGGGTATCATGGGCGAAACAGTATACTGTGTTATGTCCGTGGTATTGCTCATGTCTATAGGCGACGATTACCACTTTCCATCGGGTGGGCCGTCAGCTTGTTTGCCATTCTAAGTTGTATAAAAAAATAAAAAAAAGACACAAAAATATATATGTAATGTAATCATGATTTTAAAAAATTACATATTTACTCCGGTAAATAAACAAAGGATTAATAAAGATATCATGGATTATCGAGAATAAAAATATAATCTATTTTATTTTGAAGACACTTAATTATTTTTTAAATACGTCCAACGTCCGCTTTATAGGTCAGTTTTGTTTTTAAAACATATTTTAATATTACTGAAATATTATAATATTTAACACGAAACGTTTGCAACCTGTGTGGTCCCATCGTAGAATGCACCACCCCTTCCTTTCCTAAGGAAACTTAATGATCGAGGGATGGATAACAGTGATCCTTTTTAAACATCACAAAAGCCTAACTACGATTGCCAGCCTGCCTGCCAAATGTAGCAACTACTGGAAAAACCCCTAATAGGGGATACCTATGTTCAGCAGTGGACAGTTAATATGGTGATATGGTGATGATGATAATTTGCAACTAGACTTCACATTTTCTTATTGAAGTATTTGAATACATTCTTAAAATCTATGGATTATCATTGAATGATTACAGAAAATATGTTTTCTGTTTATTTAACTAATTTTAATTATTTATGAGAAAAATTATTAAATAATTGGGAAGACATATTGACAATTTTGAATTTACAAATAATACGGATGATACCGAATTGAGGTATTATTTTACAGGTAATATATACATCACATTACGCTGTCCTCCCATTTCTACATCAAACCATTTACTGTATTTTAAAATAAATAACAAATGTCA
The DNA here is from genome assembly GCF_026898425.1 of Galleria mellonella. Taxonomy (NCBI): domain Eukaryota; kingdom Metazoa; phylum Arthropoda; class Insecta; order Lepidoptera; family Pyralidae; genus Galleria; species Galleria mellonella. The sequence continues at coordinate 189,528 of NW_026442114.1, forward strand.
CCACTGTATTTTCTGGCCCACCACCAGCCACCATCCCCATGGAGTAGTTAAAACATACTATTAACATTATACTAAAAGTATAAAGAGGAATAATTTTATTCTTTGTTTGTGATGGATAAACTCAAAAACTACTAAAGTGATCTTAAAATTTATTATGCCTATGGAAAGCTACATTATCAGCGAGTAATATAGATTATAGATTATTTTCAAAAATGTTATCTACCCGTGCGAAACGGGGCCGGATTTTGACTGAGTATTTTAGAATCCAACGTGATATCGAGCCAAACATCTTCATCATCTTTGTTAATGGCGTTTTTCATTATTGGAGAATTAATTAGAAATTTATGAACACACATAATTTTCAGTATAGGTACGCTTAATACCTATGATCTTTTGTTGACGTCTTGAGTCGTACTAGTATTTCTTTTTATTTAACTAGAATGGCTTACCTAATAGAAAATGGTAACTTTCGTCTATAGACATGAATAGTATCATGGACATAGCAAAGTATACTGTTTCCCCTGATACCCTCAAGCCACAGATAATATAATACTATACTAGCTCAAGCGTTGCCATTTCTGAAGACTAAGATGTTATGGCTCTGTATTCTGTAAATTCACTGCCATATCCCACCCTTCAAATCAAAACACAGCCATGCAACTTGTAGAAACACGAATGTATAACAGTTAGCGACATCAGTTTATATTTTTATTTTATATAAATAGTGCAGATTGATTATACGTGGTATAAATAAAACATATCAATGATTACGTATGTCAGAAACAATAATAAAATCAAATTTACGCATTTGAGGTCAACGGTTAATACGATAATCTCTTATTGAATGCAAAATCATATAAACAAAATAAATGATGCCAAATTATTATAAAAACAAGCTCGCAGTCGACCATCAGCATGCACTAGTGTTGCCTAATAATCGATTAATCGATAGTGTTTACACAAAACGATTTAATCGATACTGTACATATGAAGGTTTATACAATTTAATCTGATAATCTATTATACTCGTAATCAGAAATAACAATCGTACATAATGCCATAATAAAATCATAGCATTATAAAAAAATACTAATGTTTAAATTTCCTACTTAAATATTAAATATTCTTCTTTTTTCTTTCTTTAAGGGTATTAAAAACGATTTCAGAACAATAATCGATTAAATTATATATATAAATCAGTAGCGTTGTTGTAACATTGGCCATTGATACCGTGTACTGTCACAACCATTTTATAGTCTTTAATTGATTATAATCGACTAACGATTTATCATATTATCGATTATTTATAAGCAACTATCGATAAATATTCGACACCCAATGTTTATTAGGCAACACTAGCATGCAGTAGCTGGGCGACCTCGCCGTGTATAGAAACTTACCTACCGCTTGTTTATCGTCTATGATAAGATATCACAGTCTTTAGACAAGGAGTTGTAGATAATAATTTCAGAGTTTAGCCTCCCTTATCTAGCTATTCCATTGGTACGTTCAACTTTGCAGTGCTGAAAATTTGCATAAGTACCATACCGGTGAGAATGCTGAAAAGCAATCTGGGAGGAAGGGATTGTTAGTAATGCGGCCTGCTGGTCCAATTGCTAGCAATATACCCTCTCAGATCGGCTCTTACGAGGTCTCCCTGGAAACCATTGTGCTGAATTCTATCAACATGATCAACTTACCTACTTTTTCATTGTTACCTATCATTATTCACTGGTGCTCCGCCAGTGTATACCGTTAACGTAGACGGGGTTACTATTCCATTATCATCCATTAAAAAAAAAACAATCTTACCATGTTACTCCATTCATAGGATTTATTTAAAATCGTCTGCTTGAGTACCTCTGTACTATTCGTATTTCTGTAGCGAAGCAGTTGTGTTTGAACGGCTGTGTGTCGGTTTTAAGGGTGTGATATGGTAATAAAATTAAATAGTGTAGAGACATAACGCTTTAGTCCTCAGGGATGGCAAAACGTGAAGGGCACACAATATACTCTGTAATGCCCATGATACTGTTCATGTCTATAGGCGACAATTACCACATTCGAACAAGTGGGCCATCAGCTTGTTTGCCATTCTTGCATAAAAGAGCCTTACTTTGAAAATGTTTAATTTAACAGTGGTTTTAATTCAGACCCTATTTGGTCTTATATGTTGAAAACACGATGTTTGAATTGGCATTAAAAATTAACATACCTTTCTCATAAGAAATTAAAAGAGTAACTGTTAAGTTCCTTGCAGATTCTTCTTAACAGATAACAACTTTCTGAACTGTTGTTATGGAGCAGGGTTAAACACAGTTGGTGTTTTTGAAATAAACTAGACTCGTAGAGTACTCCAGAGGGAGACTTTGTACAAAAGTCGATTGCTTGGGTACTTCTGTCCCATTCGTGTTTCTACGTGGCGTGAATTTACAGAGTACAGAGGAATAACATCCGAGTCCTCAGGAATGGCAACGCATGGGGGTACACCCCCATGCGTATATATTTAAAATAACAGATTATACTGTTTCGCCCATGATACATCATGGGCGAAATAGTATAGTCTGTTATGTCCATGGCACTGCTCATGTCTATAGGTGACGGTTACCACTTTCCATCAGGTGGACCGTCAGCTTGTTTGCCATTCTAAGTTATATAAAAAAAAAACTCTGAATTGAACTGTATTTATTATTACAAATTGTCCATATATATATATATATTGTAGAGATATAAAAATAAATACAGATAATGACTTACGAATGGAAACTTGGATGTGATTCATGAGTCCAGAGGGATTGTGATGTGATGGGCAAATATACAAATAGGAATGTTAAATATTTATAATGATTAGGTCGTAGGTAGACACACGGTCTTAGGTCACGTACACTTAATATATGTAACACTGTGAATGCATAAAAAAATGACGATCTAATCCTTGTAAATAAGTCTATTTGAACAAAGATGGTTTGAATTTGAAAACGTATTATCAGGTAAGTAGTTAGTTATATTATATCAGGTATATAGCAGATATGTAACATGCCTACTGGTGATTATGTATTGTGATATTATTATACTCACGTGCCCGTCACTTGTTTGTAGCAAATTAATCATTTTTGAGAATCTTACATTATCCGAGGGGAATTTTAGAATTCTCCTATATGACATTATTAATGAATTAAGTGAACCTATTAAAAATGTATATATATATATATATATATATATATATATATATATATATATATATACGAATAACGAATTTTATTAACTTTCTATGTTTGTCGTTTCAAACTATTGTTTCGACTTCATCCAGAAGTCTTCTTCAAGAGGCATACGCGTGCGGCGCGTTGTGTCATAACGTCTCGTCTCGTACTGATAACAATATGATCTTTTAAAAATTATAGTCTAATTCAAAATAACTTCATAGAAATATAAACAAACAATAATTGACCACACCTTAACACAATCTGCTGATGTCCAAATGCCACGTTACCAATGAGTCCTTGCATTCTTGCTTTGGGTCGTAGTCAGGCCTTAGTGATGTTTTAAGAGGAACGCTGTTCCCAATCTCTCGACCATTAAGTTCCCTTAGTCGCGCTTTACACTTGCCAGGACTATTCGGCAACAGAAAGAAAATGTATCTACCTATAAATTTTCTCTTTTTTTATTTCTTCATGATTCTGTTTAATTTTAAACTAGATGGCGCTGTGTGAAAACAACATTTAGGTATATTTAAATTTTGTCAACTATAGACCCAAAATTACCGACATAGCTCAAATAATTTTCAAGCCAAAGTAGTAATATACTAGTCATATCTGTTGAAGAGCCAACTACCGTTGTACCAGATATGTTCTAGAGTGGATACCGCAAATCAACAAGCGTAGTGTGGGACGACCTGCGATTAGGTAGAGCGACAACAAACGTTGCTGGTAGTAACTAGATGCGAAGAAAGAAGATCACATTCTTTAGCGTTCGTTGAGAGAGGCCTATGTCCAGCAGTGGACTGCAGACTGATTGCAATTATTATGATATGTTTGGTTTTATTTTTTTCTAATGGTATTTCTTATTTATTTATTTAGATTAAAATATTAAATAGTAGTATATAGTAATATTAATAATATTGAACACACACAGTTAATATTTTTTTTTCCAGGAATTTCGCGGCTGGCTTTTGGCTACAACAGAATATCAGTGTTTTGCTCTTTTGTGGGCAAAGCAATAAACTGAGTTGCGACCATTTTGTGTTACTGTGGCACACTCGCAAAATGATAAATTATATTACTTACTTCTTTTAAAGAATTTCCTTTTGTTTTTCTTTGTATATGCATTCTTTTATTTCTTTTTTTGGGTATGTTTTTTTTATTATTATTATTTATCTATTGTTACTTGTGTGCTGTAAATAATGCAGATAAACTTTCTGTCTATCTATATTCAATTAATCATGTAACCTATATTTTAGTGCTTGGCGTGTACCGTCGATATACAAAAACCATGAGATTTTCATTCGAATACAAAGTTACACTTATCTAAAATAGCTTGCAAACGTTACATTCCTTTCTTGGGGGCGGTACTATAAATATATCAGATGAAACTAGTTCAAATATAGAAATAAAACAATATATGTGGTTAGAACAAGAGGCCTATTTATAGTAGTAACAGATTGAGGCTAAGTACAGGCGCACTGGTATTTAACAAAACCTTGAGTAAGTACGCCGACCTTACTTTACTCGTGGTATCGTCATTTGCAACTCACACCACGACAGTGATAATATGATTGTAATATTTTTTCTTTTTTTTTCATATAATAAATTAAATAAAATGGCTTGCGAAACCTATTGGTATGGCTTGCGTAAACTTATTGGTTAGCGCAATACCAGTAACGGATGAAGTCTAATAAGTAAGTTAGTAATGAAGACTGACGGCTCCATTGGTAGCGATATACTCTTTTAGGTCGACCTCCACATGCCCCCTCCCCTGAAAGCCATCGTAGTTATTAACGAATACGTCATAATGGGTCAATATTCTTAGTATTTATTTACCATCACATTTTTCCCCATTAAAAAATGCAAACAATCCTCTCCCTTTTACCTTGAAAATATTGTTACAGTATATGGACTATTAATACCAACTCCAGGAGGGAAAGGATTGTTAGTAATAAAATCTAATAGATCTATTACTAGTAATATACCCTAACAGGTCGACCTCCACGCGATTCCCCCTAGAAACAATCGTAGTTAATTTTTGATGAATTTATCACGATTAGCCAACTGACCTATTTCATCCTCACCCATCCCTCATTGGTGCCCCCCCCCCCCCCCCCCAGTGTATGCCGTTATCACTTTAATCCATAAAAAAAATCCAGCTGCAGTTGCTATCGGATGTATATGAAATAAAAGTCAGTTGATTTAGGAAAAAAAAGTATTTATAGTATAAAACCTGTAATATTACAAGTGTACCTGTAACATTACCTATTAATATAAAATTCCTATTAATACAAGTGAGAAAATTTGTAAGAATGGATGTTTGTCACTTTTTCACGCAAAATCTACTGAACGGATTTAAATGAAATTTTGTACACGAGTAGGTGCATATCAAGTACATAAAATATTTTATGTAGTGATACACACAGGCGAAAGTGCAGGATATAGTCAGTAAGATATAAGAATAATATTCCATATTAGTATAATCTGTTGTTTTTTACTTAACAATTGGCACAATTAGTTAACAATTATGGCATGCTATTTATTAAAATAAAATAGATACATTAATATAATAATGGTATATAAAATAAACAAAATGCCTCGCTAAATTAAAAAACTTTTTGCATTAATTGAATGAGTGTTATAACTTTTTTGTCTCCACTCTTTGTACTCAGTCAAGCGACTCTAAAAATTCTAATATAAAGCTAAACTAACCCAATGTCTCCCTATAGACTATATTTCCCACGGATACTATCATGGGAACGCGAGAAAACGAGTTTCACATCTATTTAACACGTATAACACCTAAACGTGCAGTGGGAAAGAAATGGATTGTTGGTAATGGAGTCTAAAGCTAGCAATATATACAGTATCGAGTAATATCAGGTCGACCTCCACGCGGTTCTCACTGGAAACCATCGTGGTTAATTCTTGTAAAATTTGTCACTATAGGCTGAGTGACCTGCTGTCATTCTCCCTCACCTGTCATCTCACGGGTGCTTCTCCGTCGTATACCGACAATGGAGGCGGGGTTGTCGTTTCATTTACACGTATTAAAAAAAAAGTACAGTATATTCGTACTAGCCCTATCTCGCGGTTTTGCCCGCGTCAAGCAATATAAAAATTATCCTATATGTTTAGTGGCTATGACCTACCCGTGTATTTCGATCTGTTTAGCAGGTTTTACGTGAAAATGTAACAAACATCCATATATCTTTACAAGCTTTCCTATTTATAATAATACTTAACGTTGGAGCTAAGTATTATAATAATATTAAGTAAAATATACAGTATAGGATTCTTCAAATAAAAGTGTATAAATCTTTCTTTAGAGTTTATAAATCGCCACATGACACCCTTAGTGTTGCAGACGTCCATAGGCTATAAGTAGTAACTCTTTACCATAAGATGGGCAGTACGTTTGTTTGCCACCTTCACGGAATAAAAACAATAATTTATTTTTAAATAACGTTATAATTTTTTTTTGTTGTATTTTATAATATCAATGGTGCTGTATCCATAAACGATATTGATCAGTTTTTATCAAGTAGACTGTGCGCTTGCTTTTTCATTCTAAATTGCATATAAAATAATATTCAAATACAACCAACGCTGCGAATGCCTATAGCTCGCGTTTATGCTCACGATTAAGGGTCCCGAATGGTACCGAAACTAGGCGAGCTTTCTCGACCTAATTACATGTAAGTTAAACCACTAGTTTTTATATTAAATTACATTAAAACATATTTAAATAATTAAAATGTCATATTCATATTTTAATTACATTTCTATATTAACCTACTATTAGTAGGTAAATTGCCAAAATATCTAATCAAAGTAAATGTTAGAATGATAAATAATTGGCATGAAGATAAATATTTACCTATATTAAAATGTATGATTATCATATTCAAATATTCCCAAACAATTACTCATATTTTCACGCCATAAATCATAAATTTTCTACTTTATGACGCCATCAACGGTAACATAATGTTATTAATATATAGGTAATATTATACTCAACGCACTTTCTAATTTTCAATGGAGCTTTAGGCGTTTTACACCAAATGTTTAGTTTGATTTAAACACGATATAAAGTAACCTAAGATAATAAAATTATAACTAGATGATATTTGAAACATTTTTTTATAACACAGGGGGCAAACGAGCATGCGGCTCACCTGATGGTAAGTGACTACCGCCGCCCATGATCACCCGCAACACCAGAAGCATTGCAAGTGTGCTGCGGGCCTTTTAAAAAGGAATATGCTCTTTTCTTGAAGGTTATGATGTCGTATCGGTTCGGAAATACTGTTGCTGAAAGTAGATTTTTTTATGCAACTTAGAATGGCAAACAAGCTGACGGCCCACCTAATGGAAAGTGGTAACCGTCGCCTATAGACATGAGCAATACCATGAACATAACAGAGTATACTGTTTCACCCATGATACCCCCATGCGTTGTTATTCCTGAGAAATTTATTCCAAATGATTTCAAAGAGTGCCTTGAAAAACACTAAGAATAAAATTATTATGAGATGAGATCCCGCACTATCTATCAGTATATGCACTTGTGGTCAACACAGTACGGACTGACTGACATTCAGAAGCGATTTATTTTATCAATTTTACTACTTCTGAATCCACGCGTATGAAATAACAGGCAAAAAACTATAAAAAAAGTAAAAAGACCTATTAAGTCTCCAAGCGGTTTTTTTTTAATGGGCCTTTCAGACCAAGGTGAGTATTGGTTACTTTTTTATTTGAAATCACCTCACCTAAAGAGCTCTTACACGACTCACACCGCAGTCAAACCGGATATCACATGAAACACTCAAGGCACAAATTGATTCAATTGCTATATCTAAGTAGGCATCTATTGATTACCTACTTATGAAATATCAAACTAGAATAATGCTTTTATTTTAAATCAAATAATCGAAGCAGTATGAGTAGAACTTAATATTTATATTAATTCAATCGAAATTTACCCTTCATCATCATCATTATATCAACTTTTAATTATTCACTACTTAAAGGTCATACAAGTCTCCCCCTTGGTAGGTTTTGCCAGTAGTTGCCACGCCTGGCAGGCGAGTTGGTAACCGCAGTTAGGCTTTGGAGATGTTTTAAGCCGGACGCTGCTGCCCATCCCTTGCCCTTCTTAAGTCGCCTCTTACGACACCTACGGAAAAGGATGGGGTGGACTATTCTATGCTGGGACCACACGGCGAAACTTATCCTTAGTAATGTTATAAATTTGACAGTGAGTTTGTTTGTTTGTTACCTCTTAATCGCTTAATGAATCACTTTGAGATTTGTTATACATGAACAGTATATTAGTGTGTGTATGTGTGTGTGTGTGTGTGTGTGTGTAGTACCTGAATATAATAAGATAAACGGAGCAGAACATAGGTTACTTTAATCCCAATTAGTGAACATATCCGGCCATGCGGACAAAGTCGCGCGTATAAGCTAGTGTATATTCTAAAATATATCTAATATTAAACCTTTGGCAGTGTAACGTAACAACGATAGCATTCAGCGACAACCACATGAATCGCTTCTGAACCTTGAATTTTATTACCACATTTAGTGTGGAAATTAGCACGTGCTGTACTATCGGTGACGTAGTGTCAACGGTGGGATGGGAAGTGGACATCTGGCGTAAACATCTAACTAAAATGTCCACTTTGGTGATACGTGAAGAGAGTATGCGCAGGAACTATTTTATGCAACTTGAAACAGCAAGAAACTGACGTCCCAATTAGCGGAAAATAATAACCGTCGCCTGTGGACAATGGTATTACAGAAAACCCTACAATGCCCATGTTAACCCTTATGCGCTGCCATTCCTAAAGACTGGAAACCATTGTACTGAATTTATTCTTACTTTATTCTTTATTGCACACAAAAGGTTATTGAAATGTAAAAACAAACATAATAGTGCACAAAGGCGAGCTTATCTCCAATAGAGATTTCTTCCAGCAAACCCAATATGAGAAAACTGACAGTTCATTAGTAGTTACAGTTACAATTTCTGGAGTATTCGTCACGATGAGCTTACTGATCTGCATTTTCATTCTCACCTATCCTCCTTTACTGGTAGCCCGCCAGCGTATACCGTTAGCGCAGGCAGGGTTATGATATCCATTTACAAAAAAAGCCCTTATTCATAAAAACTAAAACTTTCTACAAATTTATTTTAACCATTACACTGTTTTGTCACTTTCTTTCAATTTGAGAATTTAGCAAAAAAAAAGAAACAAAACATTTCAATAGCTAAAATAAGTTTATGAGAGTTTAGACCTTTTTATGAATAAGAGGGTAAGTTACTAAGACTCTATGTTCAATAAATTCTCGATCGTAAAACCCGAAACAGCAATGCGACACATGTTTGGCAGCAAAAACATAAGTTGAAAAGGCGTGTCACGCAGATAATTTAGGTACAAAGTCTCTCTCTAATAAAATTTTATACTAATCTAATTCCACTATTATCTTTCCACCGGACGGTGAAACAAAGCAATTCAACATATCAGACGGATTAGAAACCATATTCCGTGAATCGTAATACGATTTTCGTATTTCCCGATCGATGAACATAGAAGATAAATCATCACCATTTCAGCTAATTTCTTATCCACCAATGAACACTAGATCTCACTCATAGACTACCATAGTACAGTCCAGAGCCACCTACGTTCCTTGACATCCCATCACTACATATTTAAAGTTATCGATCGATCTAATAGGTGAATGTTTTACAATACACTACGTTTGCCGGTATGAAATTACCACTTGAGCATATTTCTTAGCTATCATTGCACGATCAGATATGAAGCAGAGACAAATTGTCATTTATTTCTTATCAAGAATTTTTTCCAATCAACGTAACCATTTTACATAAAACTTAGCTTTAATTTCCATGTGGTCCCGCTATAGAATAGCCCACCCCTTCCTGTCCCATAGGTGTTGTAAGAGGCGACTAAGGGAGAGCGAAGGATGGGCAGCAACGTTCCTCTTACGAGTAAAACATCTCCAAAGCCTAACTGCGATTGCCAATCCACCTGCCAAGCATGGCAATGTTGGCAACCGAGACACCACATGCCGATGACGGAGCGGGAAACAATGGGGATACTATTGTCTGGTCCCCAACTTGGGCTCCGGAAGCGGCGGATTGTTTGATCTACAGAAACAATGATTCGTAGTGTCCCTTCTGCGTATTTGTGACTATTCACTTGTTATAGTAGTAAAGACCCGTGGGAAACGAATGTTCCACTGTTGCCCTTGGTTTGAGGGTTTGGGGGCATTCGTCGAGTGAACCGTAAAGCGAATACTTGTGCGCGATTGTGAAGTATAAAATATATATTTATAAAATGCGAATTGGTTTACGGGGGGGGAGGGATTGTTAGTAATGGGGTCTAATAGCCCCATTACTAACAATATACCCTCTCAGGTTGACCTCCACGTGGTTCCCCCTGGAAACCATCATGTTTAATTCTTGTCGAATTTATCATGGTGGGCCAACTAACCTGCATTCATTCTCACCTGTCATCTTCCATTGGTGTCTCGTCGGTGTATACCGATAGCGCGGGCGGGGTTACCAATCCATTTTCACCCATTAAAATAAAATCGGTTTACGGACTTGAACATCTAATTTAATGTTCTTTTAAGCAGGTCTTATGTTGCTTTTTTTGTCAAATAATAATAATAAATAATAGAAGTAATGAAATAATAAAAATAATTAATTAAATTAATGAAATGATGAATAAATAAATAAAATAATAAGTGAAGAAAATAATGAAAGAAAGATTACTAATAAATTAGTATTTTAAGTTACTTGTCCCTTTGTATTTAACAGCAACTACTGGCACAACCCTCCTAGGGGGAGGCTTATGTTCAACAGTGGACAGTTAAAAGCTGATGTGATGATAATGACGATAAATTATCTATCTGCTCTTAAGATTTTAAAGAGACGAATAAAATTCCTCTAAAGACATAACCGTGAGCCATTTAAATGAAACCGAACTAAATGTGTTTACGAGCGTGTTTAAAGTTTTAATTACGGATAGACCTTATCCATTACTAGTTAAGATTGCTCGGTTAACACGACACACATAAATATGTAATGGCTCTGCGTAACAAGCACTTTCTCACAGTTCCAAGGTTGCGGCAGACAGTTGCGACAACGATACCAGACCCGTATAGTGATGTGCTCCGACGGCCTTTTTTGGTATTCGAATAATTTATTTAATTACTCGAGTAGTACTCGTTAAAACAATTTAATCCCACAGGTATTTAAGTACGCCATTAATTGAACTCTGAATTAAGAATTAATGTTCAATCGTTTATTAACATTTTCCTTTGCTAATTATAGAAAAATCATAAAATGACAAAATAAGAACTTACATTAAATAAAAACGACTATATTATGAAAAGGTAATCAAATTTTATTAAAATTATTATAAATATATACTTTCTAAATAAAATTAGTAACAAATCGAAACATTCAATAAATTAATCACTTTTTTATTTACACTACTATTGGACATTAGCACTCTCTTATGGTATAGTCAATTATTAATTTGTTAACGTTTTTATTTAATCCTCTTGGAACAAACTGTAGTATTCAAATACCGTAAATACTCGCCCTGTGGTTCTGGCGTAGAACAGGCCACCCCTTATCTACCTGAATACCTATTAAGTGTTCAAATAGATATCGAGTAAAATTAACTACTACATATTAGGTTTCGAGTCAGCCCAACCGGCACATCACTAGACCATTATCGAACCCAACACACCCACTTGCACATAGCGCGGTTGCAGTACCATTCAATAAGCAAAATTAAAGCTTGATCATTCCATTGTCTCCATAATTAAAGATAAAACATTGTTTTACTCTGTAAAAAATGCGACTTCAATTGTGAAAACACACGCTTATGTTTATATAAACATCAAGATCTTTTGCAGAAATATAACTAGATACCTGACATTGAATATTTTTTAATTTAAAATACGAAATTGTATATCTATAAGTAAATATTGCTTGGTGACGGTTTTTTCTCTAAAAAGAAAATGTTACTTTCGTCGTAAAATTAATATGGGACCAATACACGGACAAACCCGTTATCATTGATATATCATATACAAATGATGTGGAAAGGGATTGTTAAAATGCGGACTGTCCCATTACTGACTACATACCCTGTCAGGTCGGCCTCCTCGTGGTATTCCTAGAGGCCATCGTGCTGAAGTCCAAGTGTATTTATCTCGATGGGCCAATTGACCTGTCTTTTCATCCTCACCTATCATCTTTCACTAGTACTGATAATCCTAACATCATAAATATGGGGGAAAAGAGATTGTTAGTAATGGAGACTGAGAATCCCATTGCTAGCAATATACCCAACCAGGTCGACCTCCTCGCGGTTCTCCCTGGAAACTATCATGGTTAATTCCTGATGAATTCATCATAATAGGCTAACTGGCCTGTTTTTATTCTCATCTATCACCCTTCACTGGTGCTCCGCCAGCGTATCCCGTTAGCGCAGACGGGGTTACCATACCATTTTCACCCATCAAAAAAATAAAAAAAAAACATCATAAATATAAAAGTGAGTTTGTTTGTTACCTCTATGCGCCTTGACGACTTGACCAATTGTATAATACTATGAAATTTGATATACACGTTACTATATAGGATAAAGAAGAACATAGACTATTTTTTAATCCTGTCACATAAACGAAGTTCAAGATAAACAATAGTTCAAAATAAAAAAATGATTAATTTACATTTTCCAAACCTTTCTGTCTCATACCACGACATGTTCACATAATTTTACGTGTGTATTCATTATCTTAGTATTGGCATCCAGTTAGAAGCATTAATACTCATGTAGTGGTAAATTAATAGTTTCTGCCTTCCGAGTCTAATGATAGCGGTTGGCATTATACCGACCATATGTATGTAGGTACTTTACGTAGATTGTTCACTGTGTATAACTATGTACTTACTGGAACATTACTCACACTCACAGTACCTAAAAACACATGTCAAATGAGAATTAGGTACTAGAAAACACGCATCAACAAGCGTGAGTAACTTTTGGCGTATGACGGTTACGAATTACCAAGTGCGTGCGGAAATAGGATGCCTATTAAGTAAACTAGAGAACTCTTATACCTACTTACATATAATTATATATAAGCGCGCATGAAGTTGTTAAAATTGTACAGTATTATAAAAAATATACTTACGCTTATAATTTCTAGATTGTCGAGACAGTGGAGTCGATTCAGAAGCAGCCTTCTTCGAGCTTCACGACTCTGGAATGCACCGATTGAAGATATCCGGGAGCTTTCAAATTATTTCATGTTCAAAATAAAAGTCCATGCTCACTTTATGGACTTATTACAACAATAATAACTTGTCATCACTTTTTATTTAGTTATATATATATTATTTATATTTACATATATATCATCACACACACACAAACACATGCACACGCACACGCACACATAGTCTGTATTTTGTAATTAACTTTGCCTAAGTTATATATTAGAAATAAGTTTTAATGTTAAGTTTATTCTTGCACTTTATATTATATCTCATTATTGTTATCTGTGTATTATAACACTAATTGGTGTATTTGTGTAGTTCATGGAGATGGGGCACTGGTAACTTGTAACACAGGTTCTTCAAAAGCTACCGCAAGCACCAGTCTCTCACAAAGTTGGTCTTTATATCAAATCGTACCTCAAGTTGTCAGTTTATACTACCTTTTGTGAAGAGAAAATAAACCATTCATACATTTATTCATTCATTTTATATTATTCATGTATATCTATTACTTATTGTGTATAGGTATAGATTATTAGTTGTAATTTTCTTTACCTTCACTGTTCATGCCAAATATTGGCTGGTGCAAAACATTACCAGCATTAAGTCCGCCTTTTGTACCATATTTTCTTTAGGTCAATAAAGTTATTTAAATAAATAAAAAAAAAACTCTATCTATAAAATAAAAATAATATCATATACAGCAAACAGTCAACGGTCCATACCATTTAGAAAACTATACCTGAGGAACAACCCAAACTATTGGAATGCAACGCTATCATCTAACAGAGGTTTGTGACATCACCAGAATTACGTAGTTGGCTGTAAAGTGTATTATTTTAATGTGAGATCAGATTTGAACTCACGACCATTAAACCACTAGGCCATCACACAAATTAAATAAAAAAATATCACAGGAAGTAGTAACCAGATTTAATTATTAAGGCCATGAGAGGAAGTATTCCGTTTTATTTACATGAATTATTCAAATATATTTTAATTACTTTCTTATTTGTTTATTTATAATGTAACCGAATAGGAACGTATTTTTAAAATATGGTCTATATGCGATCCGGCCGGTAAAGTAAATTCGATAGCTCGCAAAAATTTACAAAATACTTGCGTCGTGAATGAACTCACGAAAACCTTGGCCAACTTATTCTTATGGCTTGCTTGACTAAGAGTACCTACTTACGAATGCTAAGAAGTGGGCTTAATCCTTCTACGTATCTATTTCATAATATATCCGACCAGAGATTACAACTGGCGAGGATTTATTATTAGATACTTTGAGAGAGGTTTGCTAGTAACAGGTAGAAGGCATTCCATTGCTAGCAATGTACCCTATTAGGTATACTCAAACCTTGTCCTCCCAAGAAACGTGATCAATACTTTAAATTCGTCACAATGGCCCAACTCAAATGACTCTACCCTTACTAATAACTTCTCACTGGTATCCCAATAGCATAGGCGGACTTACCATCCCATTTTCCACAAGAAATTGTCATCTCAAAACAATATTTTCCACGATTTATTAAATACAAAACCCTGTTTAAGTATAATTTTTTTCTGTTAATTTTTTCATTAAAAATTCTTTTAGCAGCTAATTGATTGACTGGCAGTCTAGTCACTAAGTAGTGGGAGGGAAGGGTTTGTTAGTAATACGGACTACCAGCCCCATTTCTACCAATATACCCTGCTAGATTAACTTCCCGATGTTCTCCTTTGGAAACCACCGTGCTCAATTCCAGATGTATTACTCAGGATAGGCTAACTGACCTCCATTTTCTTCTTCACTTATCATTCCTCACTGGTGTCCCGCTGGCGTAAAACGTTAGGGCAAGCGGGGGTTGCCATTCCATTATCATCCATTAAAATACTCATAGAATAGTCAAAACTATATACTATAACTACAGTATATAATTCAATTATTTAAATAAATAATTACTGCACCCATACGTACATTTAAGTAAAATATAAAGCTTCGTGACTCAAGTAATTTATGTGCTTGTTCCAATGATTCATTACACCAACAATCCAAATTAATCAGAATTTTATGCCGATTGATTGAGTCTTTCATGTAGTGGCTAATAGTAATGAAGTTTTATCGTGCGGCTACAATAACTAACAAGCATACGGCCCGCCTGACAGTAATCGGTTAATGCACGAAACGTGCCAATAAAAAAACATTCGATGTGGCTTTTCGGGCCATAGTGTAAATTATGAAACTCGGATTTTTTAATTTTAAAAATTTTTAATGGATGCCAATGAAATAGTAACCCCGCCTATGATATCAGTATACGCTGCCAGGTCGACAGGTTTTAGCAAATATTAATAATTTCCGCAATAAACCGCATGATGGTTGACCAGGCAGAATGTATTGCTAGCAATGAGATTACTAGTTTCCATTACTAACAATCCCTTCCTAAATCCACTATTGTTATTCGCACCAGTGTGAAACACTAATTTGGCTACAATCTCTTTCGGAAGTATAGTTTGGACTTTGCCCCAATACAAAATACCGCGGTGGGCGAATCACACCGCACGTAGATCGAAAACACCTATTGCATTTATACATACCGACAAATGCATTAAAACATATACGTGAATAACAATCGTAAATTAGTATTACTATATACATTAAAAAGTAACGTTATTCTCGTTCCAAACATTTACATTAGAAATAAGATCAAACAATCGTAAAACACGAATTTTTAGCAAGTTGTTTAGACTACTCCGTGGATTATAGTACGTGTGAGATAACGGGAGAGATTGTTAGTAACGCGGACTAACACTCCCATTGCTAGCAATATACCCTGTTAGGTCAACCACGATTGGCAAACTGACCTGCATTTTCGTCCTCATATATCATCCCTCATTTGTACCCCACCATCGAATATCGTTAGCGCGAGCGGGATTACCAATTCATTATGATCCATTAAAAAAAAAAGTATGATTAAACCGTGTCGTACAGAGAAGTCAAAGATATGGCCTGGGATAGAGCTAGCTGGAAAAAAATGCATGAAGTAGTAGCGCCGAGGAGGAGGAAACTAAAATGAAAAATGAATTAATATTTCTAACTTTCTTGACAAAAGTCTACGTTCATGGGGAAAAAATGAATCTCATAAGTTACGTCAATAGATTCTGTAATTCCAGTTTCATATTCCTTGTTCTGCTTCATTGCTTCTGTAATACCGTTTAATCCGTTTCTTTATTCCTTGTTCCTTGCCTCTTTTAGTCCTGTATATATATATATATCAATATCAATACACATAAGTGTGACTGTAGACGATAATTCGCAACAAAATTTATTTGTGTTTGAGCATGTAAAACTTTAAAGTACAAAGGAAGAAAAACAGAAACAAGAAGAAATACAGGACTAAAAAAAGTAGGCAAGGAACAAGGAATAAAGAAACGGATTAAACGGTATTACAGAAGCAATGAAGAACAAGGAATAGGAAACTGGAATCACAGAATCTATTGACGTAACTTATGAGATTCATTTTTTCCCATGAACGTGGAATTTTGTCAAGAAAGTTAGAAATATTAATTCATTTTTCATTCCATATAAATTACCTGTCATAATATACTTAATAACCACGTATTAACCAAACAGTAATTTAAACATGTTTCCCCATATGCACGAGCTAAATATGGAAATATATTAAAATTAATATAAGTAATTATTTATTGACGCAGTTTTGTAAAGGTATATACGAATATACGAATATAAAAAATAGTTTTTAGTCAAGGGTCTAAAATGGATACTTCGATAATAAGCTCCTGTGCTGATTCATATTTTCAACTCACTTTAACTTTTGTAACGATTCTACAATCTAAACAATATTTATAACAACAAGTTTAACTTCGCCTGACCGTTACATCATTTTTTTATAAAACATAGGGAGCAAACGAGTATGGCAACTCACCTGATGGTAAGTGACTACCGCCGCCCATGAGCACTGCAACATCAGTGGCATTGCTGGTGTGCTGTCGGACTTTTAAAAAGGATATGCTCTTTTATCAAAGTTATGATGTCGTATTTACAAGAAAAAAAAATAGGAGAATAAAAATAAGATATTTTACAGTACTTTTGATGTTTTCTCATTATTTATGCGTAGAAAAAAAAACCATAATACACAACGTACATTAAGGTTTCATTACGTAAATTTGTCTTTATTTAAAGAAAAATCAATTTAGTTTTATCAATAGAATAGTAATGTCAAGTTAAGGTCAATCAATACGTAAGCCGGTCGATGTGTCGGTAGGTATAGAAGAGTTATTTACGAGAACGTCACTTTACGCACATCGTAACACAATTCGTTTCTTGTTGTACACGAATCCATAATAAGATTCGCTTTGTATAATCCGCCGATGTAAATATACTAGTAAGTTAATGTTGGACTTTCGGCGTGAGAGGCCTGTTAAATTCGGCGGGTTATTTAATGCAAATTCCATTATGATTCGTGTAAAGTGGACTTTATAACCGACTAGACGAAACAGGTAGGTGTTGTACTCAGCGAGAGGTGTCTATTAAACACAGCTACAGTATACAAATTAAATCATAATGTGAGACACGTAAATTCGCTATTTTAAGACACCCCACTTGATTGTCTGCAAGCAAAGTTTATTTTGTAACATTTTTTTTTATTTCGTACTTTCTTTCTCCTTTTTAAACACTATCTGATTAAGCTTATATACAAATAATATTATGTGTACATTTGATTTCTGTAACTTCAGCAATCTCAGCTTAGTACTTAATGATAGGTGAGCTTTTCAAGTCAAAAGAAGAGCGGACAAACAATCTTCTTGAAGATTTTAAATTCAAAATATAAATCAGGGATCCCTAACTACCAATTAAAAAGCTAAAATCTATTCTCCAAAGGTGTAAAAAAAGGTTAAACATTAATTTACAGGCTTTTAGTGTAGACAAAATCAAATAGGTATGTTTAAAGGATAACTTCTGTATTTAGTGGAAAGGAATTGTTAGTAATGGGGTATAACTGACCCATTGCTAGCGATATACCTTATCAGGCCGACCTCCACGCGGTTCCCCCTGGAAACCATCGTAATTAATTCTAGTGTAATTCGTCACGATAGGCTAATTGAGCTGCTTTTATCGTCACCTATCATCTCTCACTGGTGTCCCACCAGCGTAATGGTGTACCCGCCTGCGATAGCGCAGGCGGTTACACTATTCCATTATCACCCATTAAAAAAAATATTAGATTTTAATTCAAACCCTCGGTAAAATATCAATTATAAATCACAATTGGCAAAATGAGTTTTAGTAAAATACCAATGCAAAGAAAGGTACCTTATAAAAGTACCTTTTATTTGGCATTCCAAATAATATTTAAAAAATCCAATAAACATTGTTGGTTTTCCAAAAATATAATCGTTACCAGCCTTTAATATTTAATGATATTTCAGAACCTACACAATGTAGGTGTATAATAATAGCAACAGCTACGGGTAAAGTTCTTTTGAAATATCACACGAGTGTAATTTTGTAATTATAATACTTTTTTATTGATTCTGACCGAGGAATAAACAACTGCAAGGTCGACTAGTCTGCTCGATTGGTGGCAGTAGAAACTACAGAATATACTCGTATAAATAGGTAACATGTGTTGTTCCTATTTATATATTTTCATTCTTTTTTTTATTATTATTATTGTTGTCTATACTAACATTATAAAGTGGGAATATTTGTTTTTAATTAATAAACTCAAAAACTAGTGATACTATTTTAAAAACTTTTTCACCTATAAAAAGTTACATTATCAGCGTGTAATATAGGCTATATATTATTTGCTAAAGTTCTATTTAGTCGTACCTACTAAAATAAACTAAATAATTGGAAAATACTGAATCTTACTATACTGCATTATATTTTCTATTTTAGGATAAAAATATTATTTTAATCTTATTCTAGATTGTTTTTTTATCTTTTTATTTGTATTTTTATAAAAAAAAAAAGTCCAATATTAATTGTGCTTTGGACAACAAAATAGAAACAAACATTGCTGTTCCACAGTAGCACAGAATAAATCTATAATACTATATATTCATATTCACAGCTGAAATAGATAACCAGGTAACGTGTAACAAAAAGCAAACGAAAAGTAACAAACTGAAAGGATTATGTTATCACTGTTATTATCTGGGTATTAGAAAACAAAAAAAAATAAGTAACTACTAGCATTCTGATATAACACATACGTACATTCTACAAAACGTAAATAAGAGATAAAATCGGTTATCTCTTATCAATAAATTCTCCACATTTGCTTGTCATTCACGAAATTATATCTAGATATAACATTATCATTATATGTACTAATGTTAATTGTGAGTTTGACAACAAACAAAATCGCAACATATGTAGTAGAATATATAGTCGACACTGGCGTCGTATGAAACTGCCAGGACAGTCGGTTTATTAGGAAGCCGCGTATTAAACGAACACCGCCTCCCCACGTGCGATCGTCCAGTGTACCAAGCGTGCGAACAGCCGCCTGCATCCTATCCATTCACTTGCAAATCTACATTAAATTATTCAAGCCAAATAATTCATTTTCAAATTTATGGGTGATTTTATAGTTTACTATACGATAAAGTATGATTTTATCGTCATTCTTATGACGAACAAAATATATGAAATTGGATGGATTTTTTTTTAATTTTGATATCGTCGTGGGCAGGAAATTTCTATAAAATTACATATTTTACCCACCTATTATATTGTAACAATAAAAATCATATACTATCGAGTCGTACTAAGATAAATTATTAAAGCGCTCATTTCGCCCCGATTCCCTCGAGAAAGAATAGGAACATAGAATCGTCTCGTTGTGAGAGCACTATCAAAGAGCAATATTCAAATATCCCAGTCTCGTCATAATTACAGTAAAATCTTAATTTGTCTATTTTGAAAGCTTTATTGACCTTTGATGTTGACAATGAACATGAATTTAAAACCTGCCAAGAATCAGTAAAGACGACGTCTCGTTCTAAATTTAAAGACTTTTTTTCTTTTTACTGTTAAAGGCGTGTAAATGAAAATTAAACAACTATTTACTGTTACATCGATATTTTTAATTCATCGTAATTTTATGGAAGATCAATACATGGTGACAAATAATTACTGAAATTAACTGACTTTTTACACTTGAACTTTCAATGCTATAGGCACTCGATATAATAGATCTAGACGTGAACATTTTAATATTAATATACGCAGATATATAAAAAGACGCTTTCGCAAATACACATTCTGTCACACCTAATGTTTATAATATCCAAATTGGCCTTAAAATGTTCACATTAGAACGTCCACATTGTGTTGATGAGCAAGTTGTCAAGCTACTGGAATGAAGGGCTGCAGATACCGAAGCTGATATCAAATCTCCTAATTACCAGGGACACAATCACTCTAGAGTTATATAATTATATACAATGATAATAGTAACGAAGGGTACACATCAGAAATACCTTATTATTCTTACAATTTAAAAAATAATTACCTCGAAATGACTAAATTTTACCGCATGAGAAAGGTTTAGAAACGGCGAAGTTACGATGCAAACGCTTCAGAGCACTATGTATAATTAATAAACAATGTCCAAGTGGTGAATGTCATTTACTTAGCATCGCTCTACCTACCCCGTTATACACGTCGCGTGAAGATAAATTTGACGTGTTCACTTATCACTTGTCAAAGTAGACAGTAGAAAATAGATAGCAATTTCTAGATAATTCACATTGAAAAACGACCGACGTGAACAATGGTTCTAACGTGATTAAAAAAGTTCATTTCGATCTCTATCATTAATGACTGATATAATTAAGTAATAAACATTGTTGAATAACTTATTAGCTTAATTAAATCCGATATCAGTTAACCCCATTCCCTTGTCGAAACAACTTCAACATAACTAACTACTTAATCTAAGTAATTCATATTCTACATATGATTTTAAGGTAATAATAAGATGTCTATTTGTATACTTTTGTCACAATTAAAATGTCGCATTTAAGAAATAAACAAGGTGGAACAGTGACTAGCTACTTTTAAGAATTGTTTCTTACCAATAGATCGAGCCTAAGTCTCACTAGAATTGGTGCACAGAATTATAATACTGACATAAATGCGACAAAAACAACTGTCATTTCACTGGCTACTGGAATATGTATATAAAATATATGCTCACGACTATAACCCCTAACGTGGTAGTCAGAGACATTAGTCGAATGTGATTGACGCCCACATTTCACCGAGCATTGGAATCCAACATGGCCGAGGGCAAATGTAATGGCCTATAGGATTACAGATGTAATTTTGTTTCATTCCGCTAATATTAATAAATATAAAATTAACATTTACTTATTAAAAGAAATATATAAACTTCTTTTTAAAAAAGACAGTTCGAACCCCGGTGTAAATTGTACACGGATTTATGAAACGTTTAATTCGTGCCATAACCCCTAAGAAAAATAACCTCAGTAGTCTTGATCCAAATACCCTTTGATATGGAAGAAGTGGCCACTACCAACCAGACCAGAAAGGCCACTTAGAGATAAATAATTATTATTTCAGGTTGGACAAGACAAAGTTCTCACACTTTTTCTATTTATCATTTCGAACTTTTGTGTAAATCGCTTATGGACTTTAACGAAGTTTATTCACACCATAATATTTTTAATAATAATAATCCATATCACCGCATGAAAGATCTTTGTGGCATTTTACAAAGTGGCGCGAATAGACCCAGCATAAATAAAAAGGTCACAAAATTTACATATTAAAATAAATTCTGTGGAAGAGTACAAGAATTTTCACTTATAAAAGCAATTTCTAAATTCCATCAAATGCTAACTATCTCTGACATTACCATATATCTGACAATACAATTTTACAATAATCCGTGGTCCGAACAACACGTGTAACCGTAATTCGAGTCCGTAGAGACGTAATAACTATTATTTTATCTGTGACAGAAGCTATATATTATGTACTTTGACTATGACTTCCCCTAGTGATCTGTCTACAACCATTCTACACCTAAAAGAGGGGAGAAGGAATTGTTAACAATGCGGATACTAATAATAATAGTAGTCAATCTTCGAGTGTTGGCAGTCGCTCGCATAATAATGGTAGCTGAATTAAACAAAATAATTTTGATCAACTAACCAGTTATATGGACTACAGCAAAATAACACTTAAGTCAGTAAAATGGGGACACTAGTCCCATAGATAGCAATATAGTCTGTTACATTGACCTGCAGTCTTCTTTTAGTAACCATTGTATCCTAGTGAAATCGTCACGTAGGATAAAATCAGGTCAGCTCCAACCTGACTTCATCCTCATCGTTTCATCCGACAAAGATGAGTCGTTATTGCATACCGTAAGTTTAGACGGATGTAGCGTTCCATTTCACTCAAAAAATAGCTACGATCGATATTCCAGCGTGTCTTTCCTCTAACAGGCATTGCTAGTTCTTCGGAGCCTGAATCGTTCAACATAGGCGTCATAGTATGAATGTAAATTATACAAACGGCGAGGGATTCTACTCATGAAAATAGGTCAATTTTCTCCACACCAAAAGTATAATATGATCCACATATACCTACTAATATTAGTGGAAATAAAAAATAATAATAATCCAGTAGCCAGCGAGATGAATTTCCGCAAAATAACACCTAATTAATTAATTAATTAACCCGCCATTTTATTGTTGTGGCAACATACAAATACGAAGTATGTATAAATTAATGTATAAATAAAATAACACAAAAAACTAGTTAATAATATCTAAATATTTACAGCAAAATCTATTCGAATAAAAAACTATGGCACCAAAAAGAAATATACAAATATAAGTGATTTATAACGTAATAGAATTCTCAAAAACCATTTAGTTGGGGTACATCCTAAATATTCCAGACTGTTCACCAATTAAGACATTGTTTTTTTTACATTGAATTTTAGGTACCTATCTATTCTATTACAGAATAAACAAACACAGGTGGTTCAAAGCAGCAAACCCTGACCAGAAAAATAGAAAACCTGGATGAAGTGTAATATATTTGATGATTATAATTGTTAACTAGAAAATAGATCCCAGATAGTTATGAGATTTCGAATAAGAACCAAGCTTAATATAGTAAACAAGACATAAAAGAACCATAGATATCATAATATTTATTAAATATTAATTCACAACACAGGTTTTTTATCTATATGGTCAGACTTTTAGATAAAAATTTGAAATATCATAATGCAATTGATCAATTTACACAGCTGATGCACAGGGTACAACGATTGTAAGATTATACATGATAAATAAGTAATTACACTGATTCAGAGAGAGTATTTTTGATTGTACAAACAGACTGATATGATTTTTTTTATCATTCAATTTTCACCAGTTCTATACAACTGTCAGTTCCCAGCTAGAAGACATTTGAAAGTCACATGGGTAGCATTAGGAAATGTGCATAGTTAAGTAACCTTCCATAGACAATTCAACCTAATGTTTATTACCACAGACGCTCGCGATGTTTCCACAGTGTTAAATGCACTACAAATAACTAGATATTTATTTGTACAGCCTGGATTTAAAGTCCTACATCTAATAGCTAACAAATTTCATAATAAACACTGTCAGTTAGTTAATGATCTTCGCTCATTCCAAATATAGGACTGAAAGTGTTTTAGATAATTTAATTTATGCTTATTGTTAACATCAGTCTCAATACTAAGATATTGCCATAATGGCATTACAAGTTAGACTAGGAAACTTCAAACATATTCTTACTTGTAACTGAATATACAGATATAAAAATTCTCTCATACTTTATTTTGTGCTGAATATGAACATGTTATTTTATTGACATTGGACAGATATGAAAGATTTGTTTTGTTACAAGTTGGGAATATGTTGGGGAATATTTATCGATGTAATAGATAGATTTATCAATATAAGTATTTATCGATGGTAAACTGATGCTAGCAATAAGCCCCTGGTTACAGCAGTGAGGATTGCTACAAAGTCTGAACTGCATCTGCAATGCAAACATGGATCCATTTCACAATAACAGTACACCTATACCTACAAAATAAGGAACTAATACAAAATACACTTAAATTCAAATGAAACCTCACATCAGATCACAAACACAGGTCAAATTGCACAAATGAACACAACTACATGTTACATACAAATACAATAAATTAATCTCCTCAATATATTTTAATGTAGTTACTATTCTTACATAAAATATCAACAGATACATTAATATAACTATATAAATAAAATCAATATAGAAATGTCAATCAAAACTTATGCATATAACAATCCATCAAGATAAGTATTTTAGGAAATTCAATTCATGACTCCATTTAAAATTAGTAATCAATATAGCTTTAAATCGATGGTTCTGTGATGTATCTAGATATAAATTGAAATTGAGAAATATAAGTGATCAATATAATGTAAAAAAGCAAAATAATTTGTCCAAAGACTTACTAAAGTGTAGATTTTATGATTATGTAAAAACAATATAAAATATGTATTCAAATAAAGCTCACCACATTTCATTGCTAAAGGCAACTATGTATAGAAAATTAAATATAATATTGGACACTAAGTGGTGCAGGATGGCTAACTGGTTTGGGGAATATCATCAGTACAAGGATCACTTCGACGCCTATCTGTTCTATGTTACATCAACTTGAAAGGGCACTAAGCAAATGAACGCCACCGAAATATCGGAAATCAGTACTACAAACATCTCCTTACACTCCAATTGATTCATCTAGAGTGCCAACTCGGGCCGCTTCAGCGTCTATGTTCACCCAAAGCAGCTGGCATTCAGATGCACTCGTCACCATTCCACGACCACATTGTCACGGAAGATTCACTAATACAAAACACCTACTCACGGTAGTGTCCGCTCGCAGGCACCAACTATTCGCTCAGAACTCAGCAAACTCCTTCGCACACTTCTCAGTTGATGAGATACGCAGCGCTTCTTCTTCATAGTCATCGAAATTACTAGTATCACCAGGACCCTTGCAGCGCGGAATGAAGGGCGCCTCGATCCTTTTTTGGAAAACGGCTATCCAGTCGGTGCTCGCAAACCATTTGTGGCCTTTGATGTCGTTGACACCCGCTTTCAGATTGCCGTAACGCTTCGTCAAGTCTACCTGTAGTAGATTGCGTAAGAGATCCTTCAAATCTGATCCAAAATGTGAAGGGAAACGTACTTTACCAGATACAATTTTTTCATAGATCTGTATAGGTTGGTCTGCAAAGAACGGTGGGTATCCAGCTGCCATTTCGTAAACGAGCACGCCCAGCGCCCACCAATCCACCGCTTTATTGTATCCTTTGGAGAGGATGATCTCTGGAGCAAGGTACTCGGGCGTACCGCACAATGTCCACGTACGACCCTTGACACGCTTCGCAAAACCAAAATCGGTCACTTTAAGATAGCCTTGCGAGTCGATCAACAAGTTCTCGGGTTTCAAGTCCCGATAGATGAGGTCGAGGTAGTGAAGGTATTCGAAGGCTAGCACGATCTGTGCCGCATAGAAACGCGAATGCGGTTCTGAGAAACGACCTACCTTACGTAGATGCGAGAACATCTCACCGCCGGGAACGTATTCCAGCACCATGTACAAATTAGAGTTGTCCTTGAAGTGAAATTTGAGGCTCACCAAGAACGGAAAATTAATAGCTTGCAGAATACGTTTCTCGTTTAGCGTATGCTCTACCTGCTTCAATTTTACGACTTTCTGCTTATCTAATATTTTCATAGCGTAATATTCTTTTGTCGGTTTATGTTGGACTATCATAACGCGGCCGAACGAACCCGTGCCGAGGGTTTTTATCCGTTCAAAGTCGTTCAGTCCGGCGGTGTTGGTAGGATTCTTCTTCCATTTCTCCTCGAAATCCTCTTTGGCCTGATCGAGAAACTCCTTGACGCTTTCGGCGGCGTCCACCTTCTTGTTGGCGGTGGCAGCATTGTTGCCCATGGCGCACACCACAAACTAGTCCAAAGCCTCGACTCGCCGTTATTAGAGGCCGCCTTGTTTGTTGCACTAATCGATGCCTGCCTGTGACCGCGTAAGAAACGGGGCAGGTCAACACAAACCGATTTGAAACACGTACATTCTATTTCTTAGTGCACAATCACACGTTACAAAAGACACTCGATCGAGACAGGCACACATTGACACTATAACTTTGCATACGAAAAATTCCAAAAATATTTTGTCACATTCACAAGAATAAAATGGCTTCCACAACCGGACTCGATCGACAGAACGAGATCGAGCGAGCGACGACTTGCTCACGGGTGGCGGTCAATTATGACAATGTTGCTAGTACAATAAATAAATACTACTACTAATACCTAAAAACTACTATTTAATTGCAACAAATCCTATAAAACAGTAATAATTAAAAAAACACGAAAGTAAATGCAAAATTCATATTGGCCATTTCATTTATTTACTAGCTTTTTACCTGTTACTTCGTTCATGTGGACTTCAGAACGACTCCTTCTGGCGGAGGTAAATCTATAAAATAAATCACTTTCAAATGACGTATCAAAATAAAACATATAGCAGATTTTAAGTTAGACTTCCGGAAACACAACTGTGAAAACTGCTTGAAATTTAATACAATAAACTTGTGTCTGAAATCGAAACTTCACTCCATCAAATTTCGATCTGGGCTGAACAAAATCCTGTCTAAATGAACCCTAAGAAGACACAAGTCTGCGTGTTCACCGCAAAAAAGATGCCGTTTGTCGTATCTCCTAACTTTCAGGGCACTTCCCTTGATAAAAAGTCGTATCTAGGAGTTCTGGTCGTTAATATATATATAGCAACGTCCAGTTTTGCGGTCATCTGGAGAAAAAAGCTAAGATAGCTTCCAAAAAGTTAGGAGTGCTCGATAGAGTGAGACGGTATTTCATGCCGGTACACGGCCTGAAATTGTATAAAGCTCAAGTCAAGCCGCATATGGAATACTGTGCTCACTTATGGTCAGGAGCGTCATAGTATCAGTTCCTTCCGTTAGACCGCATTCAAAGTCGGGCGGATCGAATTATTGATAGTCAGCGCCGACTCGACCCAATAAAACTACGTAAAGATGTTGCATCTCTGTGCATCTTTTACCGAATTTATCATGAGAAATGCTCTGAGGAATCGTTCGGATTAATACCTGCTGCTAATTTTCACCACCGTACAATCTGCCATAAACTAAAGTTTCATCCCAACCATCTGGACGTGTGGCGGTCTTCCACTGTACGTTTTTCAAGGCACTTTCTTTCACGCACAACCACTCTTTGGAATCAACTTGCAGCAGCAGTATTTCCGAACCGATACGACATCATAACCTTCAAGAAAAGAGCATGTTCCTTTTTAAAAGGCCGGCAGCACACCTGCAATGCCGTTGGTGTTGTGGGTGATCATGGCCGGCGGTAATCACCTACCATCAGGTGAGCCGCATGCTCATTCGCCACCTGTGTTGTAAAAAAGAAACAATAGTTTTTATGTAATGCCGTAACAAACATATACTAATAAATACAGTTTTGGCATCTGTTGATATTATTACAAATTAACTTTCATGCTAAATTTCTTGCAAATACAGCCGATAACGGATTTCAATTATACTCGTATAAATAAAAATTATAAATCTAAAACACATTACATAAGGTGTGTGTGAAAAATAATAATAACAATGAGTATCTAATAATAAGTGTGTTAAGTAAACCCTATCATGCTGCAGTTCATTATGAATAATAGTATCTAACCATTTTCTTTAAGGAAGTATACTATACAAACATATCAATAATTACATAATACCATTTTATGATACATAATTGTAAAAAGACATGGATGCGTGAGTGGGTAAAATATTGTGAATGATAAGTGTAATGATTTAACAGTGTATATGTATGATAATATCATATCATAGATAATATCATATCATAGATAATATCATAATTACCTATGTGCATGTATGTACATGCATATATGTAATTATACTATTATCCTGTAAGAAGATTTATTGTATGAATTGATGAAATGTTACAAAAACAAATAAAATTTTTTTTTGTTATATATAAACTGACTTCATTGTAACATAATTTAAAAATATTTTTTTCGTCAGATTTATATCACCCATAATCTCAGTCGCATAATTATTAAAAAGTAGCCTATGCCCTTTTCCAGTCCACATAGTACATATATACAAATTTTCATAACGATTAATTAAACCGTTAAGACCCAAAGAGGTAATAAACGAACTCAGTTTGACATTTATAATATTAACAATAATAATAAAATAACAAGAAAAGTAATTATTACTTTTTTTTTTTTTTTTTTTTTTCTATAATATACATGTCTAGTATACTAATTCCATCCTATTTGTGTTCTTTATTTGTACTTATAAAAGAATCCTATATACGCATATTCTACGGTTTTTTGTCGATTTTTAAGGTTTAAACTTAAACTGTTTAACTCTTAGGTATGAACCAAACGATATCGTGCTATTTCGATCCCCGTCTGTCTTCCATAGTATAATGATAACTATAAACGTAATCTATTTGCAATTTGAGATATGTAGTTTTAAATATTAAAATTCACTTTTATTAGAAAAGTTTATCTTATTTACCAGAAGGTAAAAAGGATATTCTAGCACCACTGAAACTTTACATGATTATTATTTCGTGAATAATTTCAAAAGTTTCTTAAACATAAAAATCATAACATTTGGTTTTTATTTTATGCCATAAAAAATCTTACATAAAAATTGTTATCATCATAACAAACTATCCTTTATTTATTGTTCCTGATCCTTTGCTGCATGCATACAGTAACTCCCTGTTATTACCGTTATGATCGTCATTCTCACCCCACACTACAATTTTTTACATGAATTTGCCCCTCAAGAGCCTTTCTTTCCTATCAGTTTTCGATCGTTCCAGTTATATGAAATATGTAGACACATCATTATTATTATTTTATTATAATCCGAAACCCCTTATTCTGAGCTTTTTGATTAAAAAACGAACAATATAACTAAGTATATTATTGGAGGTTTTTTGATAATTTCGTTTCATAGTTTGGAAACAGCTCTTGTTATCTCAGAATCAGTCGTGTTTTTTTTTTTACATTTATCTATCAAAATCTCAAAAACTACACAAGTTAAATAGAAATAGAAAATGGTTTTAAAATGTGACCATGAAGCGTTTCCATATAATATTTTATATCACTTAAAGTACCTGCTTTTAAATTTTGAGCACTCCTTTTAGATTCCATAGCAATTAAAAAATAATTTCCTTTGCAATATGTGTAGACTAATAATATCTAAAAGTATTCCAAATTTCAAGTCGACAGCATTAGAAGTTGTTCAGTTATAAAACTTTGATAAACAGATGGATGAAAAAAATTGCAACATGTGATACCATTTTATTACGGAACACTAAAAAGATAAAATAATTTAAGAAAAAATAGAAAAACCTACCATTTCTACTATATGTTTTATTTATTGCAACACTAAAAAATTGTTCCAACATTCGCCCATAGATGTCAGGAAATACTACTTGCGCAGCCAACCTGCGCGTATATTCAATGGTGCTATTTGGGTATTTCAATCAAAATTAATCCTAATGTCATTAACGTTATGATTCATTACAACTTTTATTGTAATGATATCTTGCTACACAGTAGTGTAATATGGTAATGGTCCATACCATTAGCGATAAATAAACATTATTCAACTTACATGTTGTGCTGAATCATTGCTTACAGATTATTAAAGTTTAATATTAACTTGACTCCCCTAGGACATGTCTCCAATGCACAAAATATACATTTACTCGCAATAGAAACCTATTTTTTTTGGGTTGATAGGCAAGGTAGGTATAAATTACAAATAATATGATGTACCTAGGTAATTTTGAACACAACCTCGCTACATACCTAATAAGTAGTAATACCTAATAATTGTTAGTAAATGAGATTAGCAATTCCATTGCTAGAAATATACCCTATCAGGTCGACCTCCACATGATTCACCCTGGAAACCATTGTGATTGTTTTATTGTTGAATTCGTCATGATGGGCCAACTAACCTGCTTCATAATCATCTGTTATGAATAAATGAAGGCTGATAATGAAATGATTACATCGGTATATACTGACGGGGGACCCGTGAGGATGAAAAAGGATGAGTAAGGATGAAAAACTAGGTCAGTTAGCCCATCGTAACAAATTCAACAATAAATTAATTACAATAGTTTTGGGGGGAACCGCGTGAAAGTGGACCTGATAGGGTATATTGATAGCAATGGGGACTAACCTCCCCATTACTATCAATCCCTTTCCGCCAGGTGTAGTCATCAGGATGGGTAACTGACCTGCTTTTTCAGTCTTACCTGTTATCCCTAACTAGTTCCCTGTCAGTATATACCGTTAATATAGGCGGGGTTATGGTTAATTCCATTATCATCCATTAAAAAAAATGTACTAGTGATGTGCCTTGTCATTAACAATATATATTTGCGGTTACGAATCAGAGCAGATAATTAGTCTCTAGATCCTCAAATAGGAATATGGATAAGGGCCTCCATTTTTTCAAGAGTTATGATACTTTGTATTAATATCTTTATATTAGTAAGTCATTACAATAAATGTTTAATTTTTGCAATACAATCGTAACAAATAGGGGGAAAAGGGATTGTTAGTAATGGAGACTGAGAATCCCGTTGCTAGCAATATACCCAACCAGGTCGACCTCCTCGCGGTTCTCCCTGGAAACTATCATGGTTAATTCCTGATGAATTCATCATGATGGGCTAACTGGCCTGTTTTCATTATATTCATGATAGATGATATCACTGTTTTCATGATAGATGATATCACCCTTCACTGGTGCTCCGCCAGCGTATCCCGTTAGCGCAGGCGGGGTTACCATACCATTTTCACCCATCAAAAAAAAAACGTAACAAATATGTAGTAAAATTTAAAGATTAATTAAAATGCAATTTAAGAGTATTACTCTGTATTTAAAATTTCATATACCAAAAACTGTCATTATACAATCACAGCTCTTCTCTATCTCGAATATTCATCAATACGGATACGAATATCCGGTACATCATGAATAAACAACATAAACAAGTAAACAATATTAGGTATAGTATAGGTATTGAGCATTTTCCGTTTCCGCTATAATATTAAATTCATAGGCTATAAAATAAAATACATTGAAGACCTAATTTGTACAAGGTAATTATTATTATGTCATATGTAATTATATCTACCAAATATCTATCTAATTAAACAACCTATCACGTACATAATACATAATCTATTTACCGATTAAAATAGTGGGACTATATGACCAAATTATAATAGTAATAAAGAGAGGGAATAACATAGGAAACTTTCTGAAAATTTTCCCGATAGAGGCGCTGCTGTGTTATGTTACAAGGATAAAGGACATAAAAGATTTTAGTACAATGCGCCATCTATTTTATTTAATGTTTCACTAGTCTGCAAATTTAGATTAAGCAGTTAATGTTAATTCATTAAATCAAGTTTATAGGTATTTTATTTAATAAGTATAGGTAGTCCAAATATTATCTAAATAGTGTCTAATGACCCATTGCTAGCAATACATCCTGTCAGGTCGACCTCCACGCGGTTCCCCCTAATTCTAGTGGAGTTCGTCACGATGGTCTAACTGACCTGCCTTTTCATCTTCACCTGTCATCCCTCACTGGTACCCGGCCAGCGTATCCCGATAGCGCAGGCGGAATTACCATTCCACTGTTGCCCATTAAAAATATTATCTAACTTACTACTATAATAAAATTGTAACTAAATAGGAGATTTTTAAAAAAAAAAGACTAATAGAAATCACAGCAATATATTTTAGTAGTTTTGTCTGTCTGTCTGTCCGGCATCACGTAAAAACTACCGCACTGAACTGAATGCAATTTCCATAATTGCATTCCTGAAGGTCTACCAGAGGGAGACTTTGTGTAAAAGTCGATTGCTTGGGTACCTCTGTCCCATTCGTGTTTCAACCGTGAAGCAGCTGTGTTTGCATGGCTGTGTTTCGGTTTGAAGGGTGGGATATGGCGTGAATTTACTGGGTACAGAGGAATATATGAGTCCTCTGGAATGGCAACGCATGGGGGGTATCTTGAGGGAAACAGTATACTCTGTTATGTCCATGATACTGCTCATGTCTATAGGCGACGGTTACCAATTTCCATCAGGTGGACCGTCAGCTCGTTTGCTATTCTAAGTTGTATAAAAAAAAATATTAAAAACTGGTGTACTTTTTATCTATATATGCTATTTAGTAGTGATCTATTTCTTTGGTTCTTCTATTTCTAAAATCCACGCGTACAAAGTAGCGGGCAATAAGCTAGTATTAGAAAACACATTGGAAAATTCACTTAGAATCCATGATCCACGCCAGCCGGATCTTTTATCATCATTCATTTATTTGCCCATCCTTCGTAACCCATATTCTCAGAAACCGATATCGTGGAAACTTGATAATAAAACATTGTGTAGAGCCGCGTATTTCCCAGTATTTGAAATTGGAACTTGAAAAAAAAAAGCATTATTTTTTATTATCTCTTTTCCATTACTTTATATTAATTATGATAACTTGATATTTATTTATTTTATAGAAAGTGAAACATTTATAGTAATTGCTTAGGTTGTCAATAAATTAATAAAATTGTTTTGATTCCTTATTATTTTATTATATGGATTAAATCATAGTTGTTATTACCAAATTTTACAAAAATGTAACAATTTGGTAATAACAACTATGGAGCTGTTAGTTCCTATTACTAACAATCCCTTTCCCCTTTTATAAATGTGTAGGTAAATGGACCATGAAAAATAAGTTCTATTATGGGTAAAGAAAACATTTAAAAAACCTATAATTTTGATACATTTTGAAAGTAATTTGTATTATATAGTTTCTTATGCCGCGCTATCGGTATATACCGGCCAGCTACCAATGATTTTATTTAAGATTTCTTATAGATAATATATACTTAGTCTATATTTTTCTCTAATAAAGGGAATTATAGGTGTATGTAAGGGGAGAGCTGGGTGGTTTATGGTTTTTTTTTTGTAATGAACTTGTACGGTTATGCAAAAAGTGTACCTGCTTAAAAAAACTTTTACGTCTTTATTATATTATAACAAATTTTAAATTCTTTTACTTTTTAATTTTATTGTATTTTTATTTTAGTGGTTAAAAGTGAATGAAGTCTAATAAATGGACCACAGCTGTTAGTTTAACCTATTTTATAGTCTATCTAGAATTCTTTGCGTATCAATGTTAGTTTTACTTGCATTAAATGATTATATAATTTCTGTCTACCGTGGCGTCACGAACAAAACGTACAACCTTGGTAGCGCGCATAGCAACTGTCATTAAAACTTTAAACAGCGGCTACAACAAACAGGTCATTAACTTTAAACTACTCTATTCTAGCTGTAACCCATGGCTTTACTCGCATAGATACAAGTATGCATACGTTAACCTTCAATATTTTCTATCTCGTATAACAAACACAGACGCGACTCGTGATAATCGATGATCGATCAACAAACTTTCACATTTATAGTATTAGTAAGGCCACAGATAATATAATATCCATTCATCAGAATTTGTTTTTATTATAATAATACAATCCTTATTCTTCGTAGTTTCTGTCACTCTCACCCAGGAATAAGGGACATAAATACTATAGATTAATTAATAATAAATGCCACATAATTGCCACCAATCCTCTGGTCTTCAAGCTACGATAGCCTATGTCATAAGGAACCAGGTAAGGAATATATGGGATCATATGTCAGAATTACAGATGGGCAAAGCACCGGGTTTAAACCCGGTGCTTTGGTAAAAACCCAATAAACACCCATAAACTCCCATAATCACCCAAAAAAATAGGTTTTTACGTATTTTTTTGAAAATATGTAAGTAATACCAATAAATTATTTTTATAAATTGTATTGATCAATTCTACAATATTAAATAAAACGTTAACTAATAATATTTCAGGAAATTTTAAAAATCTATATATAATAAAATGAAAGTAATTAATTTTCAGTGTTTTCATGTTGCAGTTGATCAACATGTTGGCCTTTTGCTTCCCGTAGATACTTTAAAATTTCTTCATAACACCTCGTTCGCACACATGGCCGTATATATTTAAATTCTTGAGCCACTAACAGTCCGAAATACTCATTTCTTTTATCCTCTTCTCCATAAATTAAGCATTTAGAACAGTTTGTTTCTTCTTTCAGTAAATTTTCTTTTACTTTATCCTCGTTTTTTTCTTTGTTGCGACGACGCTGGGTAAATCATCTGGACACTGGGTCTCACTATCGCCAAATATATTTGGAGATCGGCTTCGGCTACGGCTTGGCAGACATTTTTTTCTTTCTACAATTTTAAATTAAATTTATTAGAATAAATGCTTCGAACACACGCGATCTAAGTACCTTTTGTGTTTATTATACCTTACCTACCTAGGTATAAAAAGAGTACTTACGTAGATTTTCTTTTATTAACTGTTTTATACGAAGATCTTGATCTCTCAAATTAGCATCCATTTTACTTCCAGTGATTATCAACTAAATTAATAATCCACAAAGTATTAAATAACGTTTTTATGAAATATTTAGCACAAAAACAATACCCTTTAAATATCGATCGTCAGTAACTGTGGCTGACTTACCTATATTCTAGCAAGCAGGACTGCCAGATGTGAAGGGGAAATCCCCAATAAATTGTTGCATGTGACTGATGATGTGAGCATGTTCGTTTCATAATAAAAATGTTGCCAGGTAACCAAAAAGTCGTATGTTTTTGTGCGAATTACGATCATAATCTTTACGATCGTACATTAAAAAATAGACAAATAATAGTATGAGTACGATTTAAATCGTATATCTGTCAACCCTGCTAGCAAGACAGCGACAAAATCACGTTGCATAACAATGTAGCCCAAGCTTATATCTTATGAAATATACGGAAGAGATACGGACTTAGAAAAAACAGAAATGTTGTTCTTTGTGGAAGTCATTGATGAAATTCTATGTATTTTAGCCCGCAAACTTTCTTCAAACAAAAACAGCGCCATCTAGTATCGAGTTCTGTAATTATCTCTTTGTTTATGGATTTGAAGTAAGATCGCCACGCTTGCAATACATTATGACTGGGGATTCCCCTATTCGTCGACGCTGAATATGAGGCGACGACAATCACTGTCAAACGTGTTCACTATTACTCTGACTCTGGTAACGTGACTTCCTGGTAACGTGTTAGGTAGGAAAAGCAGTAAAAAAGTGCATATTAAGGGAGCAGATTTGAAATAATATTTATACTTAACAAGAAATAATTAAAGGTAAGTGGATTTTTGAATGATACAATTATATCATGATCACTTAACAATTTTAACTTAAAATTAGATGTATTATTACAAGCTTTTATTTAGCTTGCGTTATGTAAATAAAAGTATGTAGGTATGTTCGTATGTTGATGCAATTATCCTCAATCCTCAACCGACTGGGATAAAATTTTCCATACACGTTTATTTTGGATGATAGTGCATAGTTAGCTGAGAGTCGTCATTGGATAATAATGGTGGATAGCCTAAGATGTGTACTAGATATTTATTTTTAACATAATATGCGTAAGTACCTAATCGAATTAAAGAAGTTGCTGAGAAAAATACAGAACAATACGATAATAAACTAGCGTCTGCGTTTAATCCTCCGAGGAGATGTAATTTTACAAAGGTTTTTTGTATTTATTTTATTATTTTTTTAATAAATTTATTGTAAATAACAAGAAATAATCATTGTAAAAAAATAGGCACTCTATTGTTGAATTTTCGTCAGACCAACTAATCATCGTTCATTTTTTTAGGTTCAATGGGGAGACCTAAAGATTTACGCATATGGGAGCACTACCGTACTTTACCAAACAAGTCTGTTTCTTGCAAGCTTTGTAATAAGGTCTACAAATTCAGTAATGCTGCCAAAATGCTTCAACATCTTATCACTTGTCCAAAATCTCCAGAAACATTAAAAGACTCTATGAAACTTATAAAAGATAGCTCGTCCAAAACCAAAATGTCTGGACTGTCAGAGATAGAGACAAATGATTCTTTTATAAGCCCCTCGTCGTCTGCTAACACTACAATAAATGCTGAGTTTCAAGACACCGATGATCATATAAAAACAGAATTAGCGAGAGCTATATTTGTAACAGGGACGCCATTATCGATGGTGCAACATCCTTTATGGATACAATTTTTCGAAAAATTGCAACCAAAATTTAAAATACCTTCACGTAAAGCTTTAGCGACAAAATACTTAGATAAAATATATAGAGAAATGCGTTTTGAGTTAAATGAGGAACTAAATGCTTGTAGTTACTTACACCTTCAGTGCGATGGCTGGTCTAATTTAAGAAATGAAGGAATAATAAACTTTCTTATATCAAAACCTCAACCTGCATACGTTAAAAGTTTGAATACAGAAAGTAATCCTCACACTAGTGAATACCTTAGCCAAGAAGTTGAAAAAGTAATGAAAGTGTATGGAGCAAATAAGTTTCTTGTACTTATTGGCGATAACGCTAGAAATATACAAAAGGCATTCGAATTAACAAAACTCAAATATCCACATGTTGTTCCTCTCGGTTGCTGTGCACATATCCTTAACTTGTTGTGCCAAGATATTGTAAAGATACAAGAAGTAACTGTGTTTATTATGCAAGCCATAAATATAATAAAAACTGTTAAAAGGAGTCAACGATTAAGTTCCTTGTTGATAAAATCAAGGCAGGGTGAAGATTCTACACAAACACTAAAATTGCCTTGTGCTACAAGATGGGGAAGTCATGTTACTTCGTTAAAAAGTTTGAAAGCAAATAAGATAGCTTTGCAAATATTAACAGTTAGAGAAGATGTGGTAATTTCAAGAGATATTAAAGATTTAATTCTAAGTGATGATTTCTGGACGAAGACAGGGGAATGTATAAGTATTTTGGAACCAGTCACTGAAAGCATATTTTACTTAGAGAGCGACCAGAATCGTTTGCATCGCACATACATTACATTTAGAGATGTACAAGCTAAGATACGTTTTGCATTAAATGAGATTTCGACATTGAGCGAAGAAAGCAAACAGCAGATTCTAACATCAGTATCTTCAAGATGCAATATGGCAATGAGGCCAATACATTTTGCAGCATATATTCTAGACCCCAGGACTCTAGGAGTCGAACTTACTCAAGAGGAAGAACTTAAGGGTATGGAGTTTATCTACAATTTAAGCCAACACTTAAGTTTGTCAAATGTAATGGCAGATTTGGCGTGTTATAAAGCTAAAGAAAACTTTTGGGCCAGAGGATTTGTATGGAGCTCATTAGATAGCATTGAGCCCCTAATATGGTGGAAAGGTATTTGTGGTTCCACTGAGTTAAACAAAGTAGCGATTCGTATTCTATCAGCTCCCTGTACTTCGGCAGCCACTGAGCGTTCCTTTAGTATCCAAGGCTACATACATAATAACAAAAGAAATCGACTTACAACTGAAAGAACTGAAAAAATTTCATTCATTTGTTATAACTGGAATCTTAAACATAAAGCTGAATGCGAGGACATTCAGTTTAATGAAGAAAATACCTTAGAAGCTTTCATTGAGCAAGTAAATGAACATAACAGTTTAGACGAAATAGAGCCTATCGAACCTATACAATTCATCGCTTGTAATAACTCTGAATCTGACAGTGATTGACTGTAGTTTTACATTTTACTTTCATCTCTTTCTTAATAAACTCAAAATCAAATTAAAAGTTTTTTATTCTGTAGGCTGCATAATAATATTGTCTATGTCCAGTATAGTGGACGTCTTGCGGCTGAGATGACGATGATGAAGTACAAAATCATAAACACCCAAAAATTTGGGTGTTTATGGGGTTTAAACCCAATAAACCCAAAACACCCGGTTTTTACCCACCAGACTTTAAACCCACCCAGGTGGATTGCCCATCTCTAGTCAGAATAACTAGAGCCAAGCCAATTCAGAAAAGTTCTATTTTTATTAATTTGATCAGGATCTAGCTGAGACCTCATTTTGAAATTATAATAAGTTATCAAAGTATTTACTAACGTAATCCATTTGATAGCAAACAAGCAGAGATGGTAAACAGACATGCATTCCTACTGATACTTGCACCAGAAGCATTTTGTTTATGCATGATGCCAACCGTGAGACCTTTGCATCTCTATTCAGTTTTTCAGTCTCTAGGAGAGGAATGAAAGATAACATTTGCGTGGGTTATTAGATATGATAAACAAATAGCATTATACTACGTCAATTGCAATGTGTTAGCTAATTCTCATGACAGTGGTCATCAAAGCAATTATTAGCTATGCCAGAACCAAGCGTCATGCTATGCACTAATTAAGGGAAAAAGGTTACGCGCTTTAAACTATAATCAATGATCGTCATAATTATGAGATGCAATGAATTATTATTAATAGCATAATCATACAATTACAGAAAATGTATATTATATATTTGTTGATTATGTTTTTTTTTTACACACATTACTTAAAATAACAGATGATAATCGGTTACTGACATTTTACTACAGAATTGGATGTAAATTCTATCAGTGGTAACTTATACACTGAAATATGATTCTACACTTCTAAATATATGTTTTAGTTTCTAAAAGCTCCAAGATACTTAGCAAATTATGGAGAATTGTTGTATAAAAAAAAAGAGAAGGCTGTACTGGGAGATTAATTATCTGACAATACTATACTACAAACACTTATATTGTAATGACAGCGTAATAGAATTTAAAATTCTTTAAGGCAATGGAAGAAGAGGTGATGTTATAAGGAGTGACTGGAGAAATACAGCACTATATGACCTTATGTAAACAAAGGGAAAGGAATCCACAAAAAGGAAAACTCGAAATAAAACCCGGAATCAGATTGCCAAGCGGGAATGATAAAATAATATGTCCTTCTTTATTAAAAAAGACTTATATATAGCAGTGGTGGCATGAGAATAAATGATATATGTATAAAAGAATTGACAGGATAAAGGTGAAATAAAAGTGTAAAAACTGCAAAAATGACGTTATTAAAATGTAAGCAGACTTGTGTAAAGTTAATAAACCGATATCAAAAGCATTAAATTAATTTTGTACTCTATCTTAATTCACACAATGACGATAATTTAACATCGCTGAGAAACTCTAAATAGCGACGATAAAAATCTTAGGTTGAATGAACTAATCTTGTTTGGATCAATTTCAAAAAGCAACAGCTATTTACAATAAGCTGAATTTACAAATTTTATCCAATATGTTGTAAAATAAAATGCATTTATAGCATTAAAACATTTTATGAATGAAGAAGTGCCTATTAAAAGTATTTACATAACATTAAACAATATATATAATAAGATAATTTATAAAGATCATAGAAGCAGTACAGCAGATAATTATACTTCTATTTGTCAGGCCTTACGCGGGAAACTCATTATTTTACGTCCTTCTACGTCCCGTCGTAACTCACGATCGATACCCTGTCTATATATCTTCATTTATAAATATAAATATTATCCTAGCGGCGTAAACATGTGTTAGTATTCCCATAAAAATAA
Source organism: Galleria mellonella (assembly GCF_026898425.1). NCBI lineage: Eukaryota > Metazoa > Arthropoda > Insecta > Lepidoptera > Pyralidae > Galleria > Galleria mellonella. The sequence goes on from NW_026442114.1 coordinate 229,835, forward strand.
AATGTATTTTAATTACACTACTATACCCATGACCTAGTTAATTTTAATAATATAATAAAATTGTAACTAAACCAGGTCCGAGCATGGGAGATATTTAAAAAAATTATAATATGAGAGGTCTTAATAAGACAAATAAATGTCAAAATAATAATTTTAAGAATTTTTTTCTACCTGCCTAGCTGCCATTCTGTATATTCCGGCATCACGTAAAAATACTGAACCAAATCGAATGCGGTTTTCGCAGTTGTATATCTAATAGTCTAACTTAAAATTTGGTGTATATTTTATTTAAAAGTGGCCTATATTATTGATTTTCTTACTTCTGAAATATGCGTACAAAGTAGCAGGCAAAAAGTTAGTTACAGAATAAAGTTTTAATTAACACAGTTTAGGAATATTATTATTAATTTACTAAATTATTAGAAGAAATTTTCGGATACAACCTGATCCCGATCCCTTGTTACTTTCCAAACAATCTTTCTTAGAAGCGAAGGTGTTATAAGTAGCCTCAGAACAACGTGGAAACTATAACGGACTAAATTCGAAGTTTCTAGAATCAATAAACTTTTTGTACAACAACGATGACAGTCAAGCGTAGTTCACATGTTGTTCATACTCGTAGTAAATAGTTACTGAAACTAAAGACTATAAGTATAATCTCTTCTATAACCAATGAACACCATTCGACCCAGAAGAAGAATTTTAAAGCACTTTTTAAAGAATCCTAAAATTTTTCATAGGGAGTTCATTCTATAACCTAACCGTTTACAACTAAAGAATAAGCTTATAATTAGCTGAAAGCTTCCCTCAAGAATATTAAATATATAAAACTGCACTATAACCAACTTTCAAAATGTGAAGTTAAAGTCAACGTTATATATTGTTATTCAGAATGATCCCTAGGCATAGTTTTAAACTATGCTTGATATCACATTTCATAATAACAGAAAGACCTGTGATAGAATAATAGAGAAACTATAGGTAAAAGAAGGTTTTATTTGTAAAAACAAACTTTAAAAAAAGTTCAAATTTTCTATATGTTTGTTTGTAATGCATAAACTAAAAACCTTTAAAAATTATCAACTGATTTTAAAAAAATTTCATCTATAAAAAGCTACATTATCAGCGAGTAACATAAGGTATGTATTATTGTTAAAAAATTAAAGAACCTTACGTAAATTATAACCACAATATAAAAATTTTACCTTATTGAAGCTAATATAAATTACTAATTTAACTTTCTATTTTATCATGCAAAGTCGCGGCAAATCGCTAGTATTTTGTTAATTCTATTGATATCTATTTCTATTGGTATAGTTTATGTATTGGCATGTAACATCTCTGTTAGTATATTACATATTTAAATGATTCTTTTATGAATTGAATGAAGAGTACAAAAAAATAAGTTTAAATAAAAATAAGTATAATATAAGTTATAAAATCACATATAAACCTATCTAGATATTTTTATGTGTTATTCTAACACTGTGAAATCGGTAAACCGCGAAAAGTTCGATAACCGTATATGTATGAGCTCATACTTGGATATAAATTATTTGTTATAATGAAACATAACAGACGTATTATAATAATATTATATTAATAACGACATGTTTGCAAAAATAAAAAAAAGGATTAGAATATAAAAAAATCAATAAAAAATTACAAGTTGTTTTTATTATGTCCAGGAAAAAAATATTATGAATGGTTGCCCTAATCATTAGTCCGATCAGGAGATTTTTTTTTTATGGATGAAAATGAAATGGCAGCCCCACCTGCATTAACGGTATATGCTGGCAGGGGACCAGTGAAGGGTGATCGATGAGAATGAAAACAGGCCAGTTAACCCATCATGATGAATTCATCAGGGATTAACCATGATAGTTTCCAGGGGGAACCGCGTGGAGGTCGACCTGGTTGGGTATATTGCTAGCAATGGGATTCTCAGTCTTCATTACTAACAATCCCCTTCCCCCCAAAAGTCGATCAGGAGTAATAAGGGAGTTATGTAGGTATACACTTTGCAATTACATAGTGTTACTAAATTGCCTAAAAATGAAGATTACTATGTGGAGAATATTACCTACTGTATCTGTTACTTTCAATAATAGAATCATAATTTTTTACATACACACCGAATGCAATAATGTTTAGACCCGCATTACTTTTATTTTTATACCACAAAGTATATACTGGTTTAAAAAAATAAATATTTTTATAAACCAGTTTATGGAATTTAAAAATTTTATACTGAGTGCAATTCCTATCCTTTTCTATTTTGAATCGTATTTGATAAATATTGTTTTTACTAAAAAAGTTTGAATATGTATATTTGCAATAGTGTGGTGTACTTCAGTTCCATCAAATGCTTGTTTACACTAATCCATTCCACTTGCAACTACCACTGGCTTCATATCTTAGTTCAGAACTACTTATTCCAGTGTACAATTTTCCAGTACACTAATGCCTACTTGAAAATTATGTACTGACAATTTGTGCAGAAATGAAGAGCACGATACATGTAGCTATATATAAAAGGTATACCAAAGAGCACGGTGTTCTGGTTGACGAACTCAATATTCTTACGAAATCAACGACTACTGCCAAGATTTCTTTCAAAAGCCAACGACCTACACTAGCACGTTATGCGTTAGGTATTGACTAAGAGCTGAAAGGCATTTAATGACAAATGCGTAAGGTTGAAATTTCAATGTTGTCTTTGCTGATATACGACACAAAAACCGCTTGCACTGATGACTGGCTCAAGAGATGTACGATTCGTGCTTATTCGTTTTGGTGGAAAATTTAACGGGCAGTCTGCTTTTAATTTACTTAGATATTTAATTTTATTCTTGTTCTAATTATTTACCGGACGTAAATTGTGGTTTTAAATTACCTCAGTCAGTTTTAGGGCATAATATTAATAGTTATAAATGCTAACTGGTAGGTAAGTTGATATATCTATTTAACAGTCCAAGCCTTCAAGGTCGTGTCACTAACATATTAGTGCGACATTGTTAATTATAATACCTATTTACAGCTATATAAAATACAATTAAGTATTCCTAAAATAAATAAGGCTATCGGATATTGAACTTTGCACAAAGTGGTATCTACCTACCTATTAGTAGACTTAAAGCACCAATTACAAGATAGTTTTGTTATTGTCATTTTGCTGTGTTCATGGAAATTCAAATTTGATCCAAAAATCTAAACTGATATTTTGATAGTTTCTACTAAAATAGAATTAGGTGCCTAATTAGTTAATACATTATCACGGTCAAATGTTAATAATTAAAGATTGCATTCCACAAAAAAAAAAACCATTTCAATTATAACAAAACCAGTTATTTTAATTTAACAACTACTAAACTGATTTTAATAAAAACATTATATGGCCAATTTGTAATTATATACTTATCGCACGTAGAATATCATTACAAATAAAAAAATAAATTCCAAATCAGTGTCGAACTAACGAAGTTATGAAGCATAAAAATATAACAATAGAAAAGAAATATAAAAAAAAAAAAAATACTAAAACAGATTCAATAAGGATCCGTTTTATAGTAGGTACCTACCTAATTGTTTTTTCTATGGGTTTAACGACCTGTCACCCGCACGGTGCTATAATGCTTGGCGCGCAGTACCTGCAACTTGTGCGTAATTTTATTTCAAAATCTAGAATTTTTGTATCTATCTTACGTATTTACGCAAATGATTTTAATCTCTACCTAAGTATCAATCTTTTTAATTCCATTTTAGATTTTTGTATAGAAGCAAATAAGTAGGTATTTTATGCAACTTAGAGTGGCAAACAAACTGCCGGCCCACCTGATGAAAAGTGGTAGCCGTCGCCTATAGACATGAACAATACCCTCAGGTCCCTTAATGTGACCATACATTTAGTTTTGAGTGCAATAATCCTATTTATCGCTACTGTACCGAAAAAAGTTTGTCTATTGTTCGATATTTATCCTTTGAAATTTTTTTTTAAGATGTTAAACCTATTTAAAAATTACAAATAATGACAACAAATACGGCATGAAAATGTAGGACGAATGTTTTTTCTTAAGAATGGTTAAGTATATAATAATTTCTAACAAAATATCTTTAAATAAGTATAATTGTGTATAAGTATTCCACAGAAAAATATAATAGAGAATAAGAACAGTATAAAGTAGGTACTTATAATACCTACCTATTATGTTTTGTTGATTATTTTGTTAAGTATTATCCTAAAGTATCATCTTACATTATAGATGTATGTGATCGTAGCAAATATAAAAATATTTTTTAAATTTACTTATATGTTACTTATAATTTAAAAATATAATATCTACCCACGTAATCGAAATGAGAACTTCCTTTTTTATAAAATAGGTTATAAATAAATTTGTGTTACTCTTATTGCATCTATCTAATTCTAATGAAAATAAAAATATGTATTGACTGGGGTTAAAAAATAAGTACCCACATAATTGGTTAATATTTATCTTATTTCTTAGCTCATAAAGGTTAAAATAGAATATTCTTCGTCTACAAAGTACAAAGTAAACTTCTTTAATACCTACCTCGTATGCACAAAGTACTACGCTTAGTTATAAGAAATAAGTTATAATTGGATTGTAAGAACATACACCCAAAAAATTATTATTATTGTTTGCTTAATATAATACTTTTAAAATACCTATACTAATGTATAAAAATAATTTCCAGAATTTCCTCTCGCAATCAACATTTTAACGATTGTATTTTTCAAACAAGACCGACAGAGCAAGGTAGATTATGGCCTCCCTACCCTACCTCGTTTTACGTAAATTCAAGGTTATTTGAAGTTAATTCATAAAATATATTTATCTCTTTTTAACTTAGCGATTTCATATAGTGCTATTTCTATGAAGTGAAGTTTGTGCTAAAACTTCAGTTCAGGTGCGCAGTGCCGTACGAGGGCCACGAGGCGACGCGCATATAGTTTTTCCTTCTTCCTCCTTCATTTTGTCGTCGGTGTTTGTACCGTGAGCATTGGTGTACGTAGAACGTGACACGTGCTATAAATTAATTACAAGCTTTCCTTTTAAACTAAAAAATAATAATGGCAGACGCAGCCGTCGAAAAGAAGTAAGTCTTTTTCATATATTTCTGTCAGTATTTAAAAGTTTTGTGATTTTTATTTTTTGGCGGCTTCGGAAAACGTGATCAAAATGGCTTCCTATTTAACTGTGTAAATTGGTGTTTTTAAGTAATTTACGGTATTTTGGACTATTTTCTTATCAAAATTAGTTTATTTGGCATGTTTAGTTCGTGTTGCAACAGTGTTTTGCTAAATAATAATATAAAGTGATGGTTATTTTCTTGGACGCTAACTTCCCGGAGTACACGCGGGAAAATATTATTCTATTGATAATGTGATAGTTATACGACGTATGTGATTAAACTGATTGAAGTTAATTGTATGTGATAGAGAAAAAACTGTAGAATTGTTAGGAAGTAATATAATTGCGTGGTTTCGTGTATTAAAATAATATGGCGAAGTTGTAAGCACGCCGGGCGGCGGGCGAGGGCCTCGCGCCCCTCGCTTCGTCCAAGATGGCGTTGCATGCGCGGCGTGCCGGCGCGGCAGCGTCACCGGCGCGCGCTCGATTCAAAACCAAATCGTCGAGAGTCGTGTTTTGCAACACTGGACTGGTAGCAAAGTCGGTTATATTATCGCGAGGGCCGTATGTTGTCATTATTTTATTTTTAACGCTTACGGCTTATTCCGTGACGCGTTCCACTGGAGCGAGTAACGTATTCATTCAATAATAATTCTGATTGCTAATATTTCGTACGATCGGTTTCCTATGTTGCAACTTTCCCACATGCAGCCTTGCGCAACACTTGTTTTTGTTCCGGCAGACTTTTCCTTTTACACCGCCCCACATAACCGGCGAGCGTTCACAACATAAAGTCGTAACGTATTGTTTTGTTATACTCCGTCACTAACTACTCAAGTGAGCATTACGTGATGTGTATGTATACAGTATAAAATGACAGAAGTACTTACCAAGTATTTCATTATCTGTTATCAACAAATTGTTTACGGATTCATATTTTCTTCTAGCCTAATGTTTCAAGAGTAACTATTTTTATACTTTAATAATAATATACTACTCTTTCAAGGGATGCCGTACCCGAGGAAGTGTCATCCACCGAGGTGAAAGAATCTCCAGTCAAGAAGTCCCCATTGAAAAAGGTTGCTGAAGCACCAGAAAGCAATGGCAAAGAGGAAAATGGCAGCGGAGATGCTCCAGTGGGTACCCCAGCAGAGAATGGTGATGCAGAAGAGAGCAACGATGCCACAGAGAATGGTGATGCCACGGGTAAGTACAGTGGTGATTTTTTCTATTTATTTTTTTCTTATAAGGAACCAGACCCTCATTGTCCTTTATTATAAACTTAGTGCTTGTAGAAGGCATTTCATAATGTGTAGATCTTGTGTAGCAAGGTCCAAACAACCCAAGACACAGTGAGATGGCAACATCTACTTCTTACTGTACATCATCTTGTCCTTTTAAACACTATCTACTCATTAATTTGTTTTCCATCGTGTGAACATTGATAGTTAATTAGACTTCATATCAATAATATAAAATTTTTTTATTTCATTGATCAAGTACTTTAATTAATGATTAATAATATGACCAGAAAATGTGTAGAAATAATATATTGATTATTAACATCTCTAATATGTAGTAAAACCAGTCTGTTATTGAACAGCTAGGTTAAGGTCATGTTAAAAGTCAAGTTATGTAAATGCAATAATAAAACAAACACACTAATAAAATTATAATTATTACTTTACAGAAAAGGCTGGTGTGAAGAGGAAATCTGTAGCAGCAGATAACGGTGACGCTACTGAGAAGACCACACCTGAAAAGAAAGCGAAAGTGGCAGAGGAAGCTCCACCGGCAGAAGCAGAGGAGGCTGCAGCCTAAAACCTTGTTTCTCTTATTAAGCTTGGTTTACTGCAATGCATCAATGTTCATTAGGGCTCAACTCTCCCCGATTATACATATCCTATTATAGGTACCGTTCACACAAAGCCAAAAACCATAGATTTATATTTATACATACATGTATATGATCTGATTATATAGTGAGTTGAGCCCTTTTGTGACCACAATTAAGTTTAGGTTTATAATACATTGTGTATTAAACTTACCTGTGAAGTACCTGTAAATTGTAAATTTAATGTAACTGTCAGTTGTGACTGGGATGTGCATCGCAGTGAACCGACCAACACAGTCGGTTTAGGTGTTGTATGCTGTTTTTGCGTATTGGTGTCTATTTCAACAGACCTGTAGAGATGGGTTATTGAATTGATGGAAGTTTACATAATAATATATGTATCTGTTTTGGATAACATAATTTTGCCAGTAATAACATACTGCCAAAGTATTCACCCCGAGTGAAATCAATTCACAATCCGTTCTGTGAACGACGCGATTTTTATAAACAGCTTCCGAAAAACAAGGATTATAGATAAACTAAGATTAATTAAAATGTTTAGATAAATAATTCAGTTGTAAATTTAAGTTAGCAGTTAATTATCGCACATTGATATATTACATAGGCATTATTACTTAACCATTTAAACATTCCTTTGACATTTGGTTATGGCTTGCATTGTGAACAAGAAAGGTTACTTTGTGGGTCGAGTGGAAGTTTATCTTGACCATTATACAACGATAGTACCTAACTTTACATTTTAAAATTCCGTTCTATTCACAGAGGGGCGGTGGTTCCGTAGCTGACCGCCTGTTTAAATGCGATGACATCAGCTCTTGTGATCTCCTTTAGAGTCGGCTTGGGTCTACTTACCTCAATAGAGGCCACAGTAGGTACTGTTTCATCATCAACCAGCCCCCCAGCTGCAGGCTTTCTTGGTGTGTCCTCTATCTCAACCTCAAAGTTGGAGGATTCATCAGTCTCACCCCCTTTTAAGAATCTGTTATAGACCTCTAAGTTTGGGGGAAACACATACTTGGAGAGGATTTTGTTCCCTGTTGTTGAGAATTTTATGAGATCATCCGGGTTGTTTTCAGATATATGAGGAGTACTTGCAACAATTTGTACAAATAAACTACCTAGGTTGGATATATATAAGATAATGTGGATATTTCACCAAAATACGATAGATAGAAGGCTTTTAACAAATTAATTCGATCTGTTAAACTTGCTGTTGGTCCCTTTAATTTCTCGAAATCAGCGGTTACATATTTATCTTTCCACGTCCAGGTTCTAGAAGTTTCTGACGATTTCAAAAATGGGTACTCTCTAGTTAACTGAACCCATTTAACTAATGGGTCCTTCATTACTTTGAGCGCTTAGTTGAGGTGGGATCTATATAAATGTTGTTACAACAGTTTTAAGCTATTATTGTTTAGTATTCCTACTCACAGAGGGCCATTTACTTATATTTCGACTGTTCACATTGTGACACTAATTTTAAGATTGAAAATTAATTGAAGTTCAAAGTTGACAAGGTGATAGTTCATATTGACATAAATATTACTTCAGCGTGCTATTTTTGTATTCCTATGGACATTTTTATTTTTCTTGTATCCTGTTTTTCTAATTTATTTTCATTTGTATGTGATAGTTAACAAACCTCGAATGTAAGATAACATACTTATGGTTTATATTTTTTCTTTAAATTCATTTAAATATTTTAACACCTTGTGTTCCATCGCTAGGGATTATTTGTAATGTTAAGATTTTAACTAACTTTTTCATAAACTGTAAATCTGGTGATTCAGTTTTTAAATTTTGATTCTTGAATTTGAAAATACATTTAGTATTAGATTTATAGTAGCGTGTACAGTTTTAACACTTTACTTCTCTCACCTGTGGAGTTAGTGTTTGTAAAACATTTCTGGCAATAAAATAGTCCAATCAACTTTTTGATTTTTATTTTAAATATATATAATATACATTGATAGGTTTATTTGATTATGTAAATAGAAGTTGTACAGAGTTCAAATTTTCCGTGAAATATTTTTTATTGTTCAAGTTATCTGCCAATTTTTTGTGCATTGAAGATAAGGTTACTGGTCTTGTAAGTTAAGTATAAAATTTGTATTATAGTACCAGATTGGCGCATTGGTTATTGTATGATAGTAATTTTAGCAACAACAATGAGATTGGGCGAACGCGATTTATACGAACACCTAGTTTCTTTTTTTTTTGTAAACAATTGCAATTCAAAGACTACTTACATTTTACATGACTTCATACTTACTATAAACAAGTCGAGCGTTATCGTGTATTATACCAAGTGTATTTACTACACCGATTCCGATTAAATCGTGTACGTAGTATAACTTATTACTTCAAGATTTAACTTGGATTACTTAGTAAATATAGATATATAAAGTTTTGTTAGTATTCTTTTAGTCACATTCTCTTATTAAACAGATAAGGGTAAGTTACTATTTTTGAAAACCATTTAAGCATATAGGTGCATTCATGAACACTACACTATATAATGTAAGGGGCAAAACTGGTAATAATAAAAATAACTTCGCCAGTACTATCCGTGTACACTGAATGAGCACCAGTGAGCGATAACAGGCGAGATGAAAGCAGGTCAGTTGGCTCATCGTAAGGAATTGTAACAAGAATTAACCATGATGGTTTTCGGCGTGAACCGTGTGGAGGTCGACCTGATATATTGCTAGTAATGTGGCTGTTAGATACCATTATTAAGAATCCTTTTTTCCCCTCTCAATACAGTGCTTGATGGCATGCAACTACGATTGTTTTTCATCAGAAAATATTTTTAATGAAAATCACTTGTAAGCACGTCACTAGTGTTAAAGTGTAGTTTTTTTTTTATAAATGATAATGGAATGGCAACCCCGCCCACGCTAACGGTATTCGTTGGCGAGACACCAGTGAGAGATGATAAGTGAGAATGAAAGGCCAGGTCAGTTAGCTCATCCTGATGAATACGCCTGGAATTCAGCACGATGATTCCCAGGGGGCCACGGGAACTCCCCATGTAGGTTACATGGGGAGTTGACCAGGGTATTTTGCTAGTAATGGGACTGGTTTTTTTTTGATGAGTGAAAATGGTATGGTAACCCCGCCTGCGCTAACGGGATACGCTAGCGGAGCACCAGAGAAGGGTGATAGATGAGAATGAAAACAGGCCAGTTAGCCCATCATGATGAATTCATCAGGAATTAACCATGATAGTTTCCAAGGAGAACCAAGGTCGACCTGGTTGGTATATTGCTAGTAATGGGATTCTCAATCCATTACTAACAATCCCTTTCCCCCCTAGTAATGGGACTGATAGTCCGTATTACTAACAATTCCTTACCCCAATCTTGTACTCTTAGTTATTTATAGCATAGATAATATTGATAATGACATAGACTGCTATCACTATCATAATATTGATTGACATCTGACGTTGGGCCGGTCAATCAGTATAATAAACATTAGTTAAGTAATTGCATATTTTGATAAATATGTTTTGTACAATACTGTAATAGAGTACAGTTTGTTTGTTCTACTGGTACATAGGACATTATTACTAGTATAGAATTTTATTAACTGTGTCATTATGTAGTTAAAAACATTTACTTCTCTGTAGTTTGGTCTGTTAAAATTCGTACCGGTGTCTCAAAACGAATAACAGAGATACGGGTTCGAATTCTCCCAGATAGAACTGTTGATGGTAATTTTTTCACCCTACCTAATATATTTTAAGGTTTCCAATAATGCAAGTTTAATAATATTTTTTTTAATATTATAAAAATGTAGCTTTATTTGAGATATCTAAATTTCAGGGCCGACCTAACTTTACCTGGTAAGTCTTGAAGGTGAAGTTGAACGCTCAATGTGACAAATTCATTATAAATTAACTATGATGATTTTCTTAGTAGATCGTTTGGACGTTGACTTACCAAGTCTATGGCTAGTAACGGCCGCCTGTTATTCTTGCCAAACAATCTCTTCCCTTTTTTGAGTAGACAGCTATTTATTGATTTACTCTTTATTGCACCACTTAAAAAATAATACAAAGACAATATATATTACACTTATGAGTTACAAAAGGTGGTTTTATCGCTAAAACAATCTCGGACAACCTTTGGGTAAAGGAGCAAGAAAAAGACGGGTAGCTATTTGGCGCTAGAAGTGTAACTAATAAAAAAAGGAAAACGCTAATGTTAATAAAACATATGCATACACTATTTTTGTACTTGCATTTAAGTATTTATAATAGTATACGATACATAAATATAAACAAAAACATTTTAAAAACATACCATTTATTGGAACCATAAAAACTTTGTTGCAATATTAATCCTATATACAATTATTTTACACATTATAATAACAATAATAGTTAAATTAAATTTTTTCACGGACCGCATGGACCTTCTCAAGGGAACATGTGATAACGATTTCGCTCTGGCGATGCAGCGGGAAACATGTAATATGTTATAACGGGTTTGTGCCACGCATTTTTGCGGTGAGATTTGATTTGTTGCGGTTATTATTGTCGCTATTAAAACCGTTTTGATGATCGTACATACAGAATTGTAATTGGACTTTTACTATTTTTACCGGTGCGGTGCTAGAAATTTTCATATTAGATAGAAGTGCGTTATAACTGAAATCTACCCGCAATTTAAATTACCAATGCTTTTGCGACCTCGAGCACAATTATATGATCTAAAATATTAATCTGCCTCTCTCTCTACCTTTTAGCCAGTTATAATGGAGGAATGAAATTATAAACAAGTAGATTTAATAAGGTTCTTTCCTATGGATGTCGTATGAGGCGACTAAGCGAACTGAGTGGTCGAGGGATAGGCAGCAGCGTCGCTTGTAAAATATCACCAAAAGCCTAACTACGGTTGCCAACCCGCCTGCTGAGAATGGCGAGTACTGGCAAAACTCCCCTTATACCCGTAAGAACTTATGTACAGCAGTGAACAATTAACGGCTGATATAAATGATAAAATGTCTTTAATTATACTACGATTTTGAGTCTCCATCCAATGGCAACATTAATCGATCCGTGGTACATGTACGGCCATACGAGTGAATATCACCTGTGGTACATACCTCTACATTTATATAACGATAAATCGTTGACACACGCCCACATTGCATGTGTGTACAAACATTATTAGTAATGAGCGATGAGCATCAATAACGAAGAACGAATCAAGGCCGGACATCGCCGTGGTAACAAGACAGTACACAGTTGGCTTATGTGGGCCAAAGTTAGCCTTATTAGTGAACTACCCTTCAAAGTAATCGCCGGTCAATGGAACGTCTTAAACTTTAGCCAATGTTAAAAAAACTCGGAGATATGCCGGCCATATTCACGGCGATAATTCTATTTTCGCTAGTTCGTTTATCTATTACTCAAACGACGCAAAATATAAACGTTTGTTCGTAAAATATTTACCTACATTTTCCATACTGAGATAAATATGACTTGTGTTTTAGTTTTAGTAATAACATTCTGTTTCCAGTGCTGATCAACGAGGAAAATAATGCTTTAGCCGAAAAAGCGTTTGAAGTCGCTAAAGAGTATGTGAGGCGGAATCCCAGCTTGGGTCTGGCGGTAGACCCGGTCATTGTGGTAGGAAACCGAACAGACGCCAAGAACTTTCTGGAAAATGGTAAATATTATTACAATTGTTAAAATGAGATAATGTAATTACTTATAATATGTAATTGACTGTTGATAGTTTGTAGGAAATACAATGACATGGTAATAAGTAAGAAGACGCCGCACGTTGTCCTAGATTTCACTATGACTGGGGTTGGTTCAGAAACTATAAAGTCGTTTACTGCAGCATTGGCCCTCCCAACTATTTCGGGATCATTCGGTCAAGCGGGCGACTTACGACAGTGGCGTTCCCTCAATCAGAACCAAACGAAGTTTCTGCTACAAATAATGCCTCCTGCTGACATTCTGCCAGAGGCTATAAGAGCAATTGTCATTAAACAGGACATCACCAATGCAGCTATAATATTTGACGAACTATTTGGTGGGTGTTATTTAGTTCAAACAATATTATTATGTTTTGATATTTAGAAGTATAATGTTATTGTATTCATTTTCAGTTATGGATCACAAGTACAAATCTCTATTGCAAAACGTTCCTACACGTCATGTAATAACACCGGTAAAAAGTTTTAATAAAGACGATATAAAAAATCAATTAAGAAGTTTACGGGAATTAGACATTGTTAACTTCTTCATCGTGGGCAGTTTGAGGACAGTAAAAAACGTGTTGGACGCGGCGGATGAAAATCAGTATTTCGGTAGAAAAACAGCTTGGTTCGCGTTGTCGTTGGACAAAGGTGACATTAGCTGCGGATGTAAAGATGCCACTATCGTTTATATGAGACCGACGCCTGACGCAAAAAGCAGAGATCGTTTGGGAAAGATCAAAACAACGTACAGCATGAACGGTGAACCAGAAATTACGTCGGCCTTCTATTTCGACTTGTCCCTACGTACATTTTTAGCTATAAAGTAATTGACCTTTACTGTTCTAGTGCTAGTGCACCTAAGTACAACTATATTAAATTTAGTATAACGCGTGCAAGGCATATCTAATTATAGTTTGGTTATATTCCATGGATTTCACGCTTATGATTTTCCAGATCGCTCCTGGATTCTGGCAAGTGGCCAAATGACATGAAATATATCACGTGTGACGATTACGACGGTAAGAATACTCCTAACAGGACCTTGGACCTCAGAACCGCTTTCCAAGAGGTGCGATGACATATTTAAACCGCTATAGTTGTTTTTAGAAAATATCTATAATATCAATTTAGTAATTAACGGGATACCGTTCCTCTGCTTTTTCAGGTAAAAGAAACACCTACATATGCACCTTTCTATATCCCTGAAGACGATCCAATGAATGGCAGAAGTTACATGGAATTCAATACTGATCTCTCAGCAGTTTCAGTGAAAGATGGTGCCTCTATAGGCAGTCGGTCACTCGGATCATGGAAAGCAGGTCTCGCAAACCCTTTGTCCTTGACTGACCCTGATAATATGAGCGATTATTCTGCTCAACTTGTGTACAGAGTCGTGACAGTGGAGGTGGGTTAATGAACTTGTTTTTGTTTCAAATTTGTTTTAAAATTTTACCAGCTGTTTCTCTATTACAACTGAATATACAATTAGTGTGTTTATCTTTGTGGTGACGGAGGAAGAATACAATGAGTCATTACACTTTGCCATTAGTAGAAGGGAAAAAATATTTAAATAATCCCTAAACCGAGCTGTCTGGCTAGCGCGACAATAGTATACATTATTTTCGACGACACCTTGCCCACTAATGAGATGATAATGGATTGTTATATTTATAGTATACAATTAGTTGGAACTTGTTCGTATAACGGAATTTGTACTCTTTTCTGTGCAACGCATGCACAAACTAATCTTCTATTTTACTCAAACAATGATTATGTATAAAATGATTTAGTTTGCAGTACAAATGCCACAGCAGAGATCTTTTTTGTTTATGTATTTATACATTTTTCTAGCAACAACCATTCATTATTAGAGACGATGATGCCCCAAAAGGCTTCAAAGGCTATTGCATCGACTTAATCGAGGAGATACGACAAATTGTAAAATTTGATTACGAAATAGTTTTGTCTCCTGATGGTAATTTTGGCACGATGGATGAGAATGGCAAATGGAATGGTATTATAAAGGAGCTTATAGAAAAGAGGGCGGATATAGGACTGACATCTTTGTCTGTGATGGCGGAGAGGGAAAACGTGGTGGACTTCACTGTGCCATATTACGATTTAGTCGGTATCACAATTATGATGAAGTTGCCAAGAACGCCAACATCTCTATTCAAATTCCTGACGGTCTTGGAAAATGACGTTTGGCTGTCTATATTGGCAGCATACTTCTTCACAAGGTAAATGAACTTTTAATTACAAATCTGTTTTGTCCAAATGTTGAAAATTCATTGTTTCCAAACTATCGCGTTCGTTTCTTATTGTATGATTGTGTTGTATAATAATATCCTTTATGTACAACGTCATAAGAGCAAAAATATATATAGCTTTGAGTGTGGCTGAAATGAATAATACAACACACCATTAAACATTACGTTTGTCACACGAGTAGGTATGTAATAGGTATGTCGGCGAAACGTGCACTTTACTTTAAAATTCAAATGCTGCTTGTTGCCAATGACATTTTAATAAAACAAAAAAAAAAAGGCCAGTCTTAAAATGTGGGTGTCATATTTATGACATAAATATTAAAAACTAATAAATTTACTTTAGCTATTTTCAATTTTAAAGGAAAATACAAAACAAATGTAATAATTCTTTAGCTATATCAGAACGGAGAAGATTTTTAATTCGCATACCGGACATCTTTTATTTATAATCTGTATAAATACGACCATGTCTCCGCTTATAGAACAAAATTGAAATGACTATCAAATCGAAGGCGTCGAGATTTTCATTCGTTTTTATATTCCGTTCTATATAACCCTTCTTCACCGTACTATCTTCGTGAATGATTTTATTTCCTAGTTCTTCATGGCGCAAACTCTCTTTCAACAAAATCTCTTATTTCTCTTAATCTTAATCTCAAAATCCCTTCACAGTCGACTACGCTCTATAGCGGATCCTTTATCGTCCATACTGCTAGATTGCGGAATTCTCTTCCCATGCCGATCCGTGGGAGTCAATCCCTGAATATTTTTAAGAGAAAATCATCTTATATCTTTATGAACATGTATTTATTTATTTGTATATATGTATGTGTGTATATATACGATTAAATATTATATAATTAATTATGTATAAACTTAAGTTTGCCTAGTTCTTTATGTTTGAAAATTGTAACAATATTGTACAACGCTGACATTGATGCTCCTTTGCACTTTGGGTTTGCTGGAAGAGAACTCTTTTAGAGTTGAGCTCGCCTTAATGTGTTTACTTACCTCTGTCATATTTTTATGTACTATCAGTGTGTATAATAAAGTATCAATAAATAAATTTTTCTTCAATTATTAATCAATTTTTATGACCAAAAAATATAATCGAGATAGTTTCTGCCATATTGATTACATACAAATTTTTGTTAAATTTAAAGTCCAAGTTTCTTATAGATAGAAAAGTATAGATTTGTTACATGCATAATAAATAAAATATTACCTAAATCATAATTTTTCCAATTAAGATGGTCAATTTACGGTAATAATTTAAACTTCTATTAGTGCCCATTTGCATAGTACAAATTAATAATAACTAACAATCAGAGTAATAAATTATGACAAAGCAACGCCATTATTTATATCGGAATAAACCTTCCCATCAGGTACTTGTAAAAATAGGAAATAACAGCGGAAACCACAGCGCGCAGGTCTTGACATCGTACGCTTCAAAGTTGTACAGTTCAGGGCTGTTCAACTGTAGACGATTACGGGCCGCTTCCAAGGCAAGTGGCAAATGAACCTATTGATGGACTTGTTATCACTAGCATAGATAATATAATTCTATTAAATTAGTCACTAGCGCGTTTATAAGGTGTCAGTAAATATCGGATGTTGCTATCTCATTCTATCTCATGGTTTCGCTAGCGATAACGATTTCATCGAAAGATTTGTTTGCCACTCATCTACGGGGCTTTAACTTTTATGCAACTTTAGGATTGTAGAATAAATATTATTAGTCTATAAGTAGGTATAGAAGGAATAGATTAGTTCAATCTATACATTTAATATGTATTCCTAAATAGAGTGACGGTACTTGCAATTATTTATATGTTTGCTGATATTTTGATGACGATGAAATGTACCTATTTAAAAATATTTTTTCCAAAACAAAATTTTCTAAGATATATTATAAAATCACAGAAAAGGTTAATAAAGTCACAAGCACTATTATTCTTATACCACATATGAAATATTAATAGAAATAATAATCTAAAATATTTTATTGTTAAATTAATGGGATAATTTAACAATAAAATAAAACTTGAATAAAATTCCCAACACTTATAAATATAAAAATCTTAAGAAAAAACTAAATCAATTTAATTTTATATACGAGTACCTAATCTATGGATAAACATTAGTATCTGAAAGAAAGAAACAAATAATTGAATTTCGATTTGGGAAAATATATAGTTTATGTCGAAAAAATTATAAAGACTGTCAAACAAAATAGCGTTATATGCAGAAGGTGATTTTCTTTCAATATGTAAAAAATTTTCGTAATATAAAGTAATTTAGCGGACCATACAAACATTTATGTTGCGGGCCGTAGTTTGGTGTGTTCTGGTATATGTTGTCGATGTGTCCTTATTAATTTTATAGGCTATCGACATTGTGTATTTTATACTTACTGAATTTATATTCTGTATTCGAATTGTGTTCCACAATCTAAGTTTGAAAATACATACCTAACAGACAATAAAAAAAAAAAATTAAAAAACGAATTAAATTCGTTCTTTAATTCTTCAGAACAACAAGGTCGTTGGCGCCTGTTGTGTTGTTCTAAGGCGTATGAAAAACGATGCGTGCGTATAAACGCATGATTCCACGAATATAAATGCGTTAACAACATACATTAAAGATATAAGAGAAAAGCGGCCAAATAACGGTGTTTAGTCAAATCATAAAGAGAATGTAACAGAAAGGAAATAACAATTATCAAGTGGGGTGTGTCATAGGGATTAAACTAATCGATCTAATGGGGTCTTCTGTCTCACTTGTGATTCTGTCGCCAAGCACTTTCGCTCTTTTGTGTTGTATTTTTTTTTAATGGATGATAATGGAATTGTAACCCTGCTTGCGCTAACGGTATACGCTAGGTGGGCGCCAGTGAGGAATGCTGATAATGGTAAGAATAAAAAGACAGGTCAGTTATCTCATCGTGATGAGTTAAAATGATATTCAGCACGATGGTTTCTAGGGCAGCCCACGTGGAGGTCGACCTGACAATCCCAATTACTTTACTAACAATAGCTTACTAACAATCCCTTTCCCTAGTTTACTTGGCATGGAGGCATAACGCCCTCAGAAATGGCAACTTATTAACGTATGATGTAGGCGTTACTGTAGATTCTATAATGTCTATGGTTCCGTTTGTGTGTAGGCGATGGTTACTATTTCCCATCACCTTGTTTACAGTTCTATCTTATATTTATATACACGTATATTAAAAATACCTAGAGACTCATCTACATATATATAAATGGCGCAGTAAATTTGTTATTACAATTAAAAAAAAGTCTTTAGGGAATAATGTTCAGTTCATGAATGGATAAACTGGATTTTTTCCGTAATACATTAACACATTAGATTATATAGATCGAGTGTCTTCATACAAATGCTATGAGAAAAGCGGGTCAAATTTTTCATAGAATTTTGCGTTATAAATAGTTATGACTGATTCCTTTATAACTTCTATATTTATTTTGTCTTATATTTTTTTGTGTGTTTTTAATTCCTAAAGACTTATTTTATTTATTAAGTAATTAAATATAGACACTTCAAGATAAATTGTGTGCGTAGGTATATAGAACTTTAATAAATAAAGGAGTCAGCTAATTTGACAATTATTTGACAAAAAGTTGATCCGTTTTTAACAGTCGAAGCTCTATCTATATAATCTAAGATTGATACATATTACATTTCAGAAATACTTTATCTGTACTTATTGTTTTAGGTTATACTTAAGTATATTGTGTATTCAAACTAGTTTGAAAGCTTTTCTTTTAATGGTTGAAAATGGAACAGTAACCCCGCCTATCGCTGTACATTGGCAGGGCACTAGTGAGTGATGATAGGTGAAAATGAATACAGGTAAAAAAAAGGTCAGTTAGCCTATCGTGACGAATTCAAGAATTAATCATGACGGTTTCTGGCCAAAACCGCGTGGACGACTTCCACGCGTCCTGACAGGCACCTGTCACGTACCTGACAGGGTATACTGTATGCAATGGGGTTGTTAGATATAATTACTAAAAATCCTTTTTCTCCTAGTTTGCAAGCTCTAATTATTTGTAGTATAGTTTGATGTCAGTAATACGAGTATAATTGGTGTATGCCTGTTTCTTAACTCATTACATTAAATCCTATAGTAGATTAGATATTAGTCGAGCCTGCAAGTAAACTTTGCTCTGGTAAATAACTAAACAGATTTTTGAATTATCGTAGATAACGTGAAAAAGAATTATCAAAATCGGTTTAGGGTTAGCCAAAACATTCCGTAACATTATAATTGAGTACTTGTTTTAGTAGTCAGTCACAAAAGAATATATATATATATATATATATATATATATATATATATATATATATATATATATTTATTTATTAAATACAAAAAAAAAATACAACAGCGAGTACATTGGACCTCGCACTAGGAGAACCTGTATCGCGGGAGTCCATATGAGATTACCAAGACACGGTGGTTTACAAATATAAATTAAATTAAAATACTAAGCCAGTTTTACGAAAGCAACAAGTTAAAATGAAGTGCTTCGTGAAGACATGCGCATAAAACAGAAAATTATGTAAATACTCTAATATTACATAAATAAATACATACAATTAAATATACTAAAGATATATATATATATATATATATATATATATATATATATATATATATATATATATATATAGATATAGATATCATATTGATTAGAAATTACATGTTCAACAAAAAACGCTTTCTTTGAATAATCGATTAACATGACTCTTTTATGATATCACCTAGGGTTGTCAATTTGGATTAGACTTAGATAAATGTGTTTCGGGTTGTATGTAAATAGTATATACCTATGTATAAAACCAAATATATACATATCTATGTGCTTCCAAGTCTTTAGCCTAGCGAATAGCCTAAAGAAATATATTTTCAACCAACTTCAAAGAAAACGAGATTCTTAATGCGGTTGTATTTTATGCGGTTGTATGTTTGCTACCTTATAACTCTGTCAGTTCTAAACCGATTTGGGGTATTCTTTTTATATCTGAAAGGTTATACTTACAGATTGGTCTTATAAAAAAATATCAAAATCACTTCTCTTAACGCCTTGATGGCTTAATCAATCGTTATGAAATTTGGTATACACACATGCTATATGAGGCAGAGAAGGATATTTTTTATCCCGGTCAATAAATATGTACTGGTCACGCGAACAAAGCTAGATAAAGCTAGTACCTTAAATTTGGCTAAGCTCTGTACAGCGAAGATGCTTTGCTAGTTTGGCTACTGCAATGTTTTTATACCTTATACTAGAAGTGGCCAATTGGTCGATAGCGTTCGACCGGTCGATCACGACTATTAGTCCAGTCGATCGTGGCAAGGCAAGAAATATAAATTACCCTGCGCTGCGAAATATTTCTAAAAGCAAGGTCATCCATATCTAGATTTCTGGGCAGTGGTTTCCAACGAGAAATATCAAAATTTGAAGAAATGTGTCGAACAACTGTATTCGTGTTTTGGTTCAACATATTTATGTGAGTTAGCGTTTTCCTACAAAAAATAAATACTCATACATTGAATTTTTTAAGGTTGGTAAATTCCAACTATAAACCTGATTTTGCTAATCTAACGGAAGATGCTCAGACGCAATGCTCGCACTAATATAAATAAGTAGTTACAAACAATAATTTTCAGTTTTATGTTTTCCATCGTAATATAATAAAAAATACTACAAAACTACGTAATTGTGTACTGAACTAAGTTGTTTTATTTGTGATTTCAAGAAGTATGTTATTGGTAAATCGTACAGGGTTTCGTCAGTAAACAGTAGATCTTGGGTCTAGTCAAGTCGGTCACTCCTGCCATATACTTATCCTTTTAAGTTATTATTAACTATTATTACTAATCTGTAATATAATTAAATTATCTTTTATTACTTTTAATTCAATATTCTTTTCCAGTTTTCTAATGTGGGTATTCGATAAATGGAGCCCGTATAGTTATCAGAACAATCGGGAGAAGTATAAAGATGACGAGGAGAAACGTGAATTTACTCTGAAAGAGTGCTTGTGGTTCTGTATGACTTCGCTGACACCTCAAGGAGGAGGGGAGGCGCCAAAGAATCTCTCTGGGAGGCTCCTAGCAGCTACATGGTGGCTTTTTGGGTATGTTAATCATTATTGTAAAAATATCGTATGACGATGTTCGTTCACGTTAATCTTCTGAACCGTTCAACTGATTTTGATGAAAATTTCTTAGTGCACATTGTTTGCTCTAACTTGAGAGATAAGATAGCTTTACTTGATAAAAAAATAATTGCAAAACAACATATGTTGGGACACCATTATCATTGTCAACATCAATTCCTTCATTATATACTATTGAATGTCTTTCTCATATTTTGTTACAACCTGTCGTTTGTTTTAAATATTTGCATCTATTGACTTTACTTCCTACAACTTGACAACATTGGCATTCGAAGTTATCACTCCTCACATTATGAAGTTGAAGGTATAGAATACCAATCTGTATCCTTATTAACTAAATATTATCTCAGTCATTGATTAATTAACTGCAAAGAAGTTCCTCATGCGATATAAGATTAGTTTACTAGCTCTAAACGTGTAAGGGTGGCGTCTTGTAGTGGTAATAGTTTCTAGCTTGTCTTCGTTGTAAAAGAAAGCTTCAACTTCACGTAGCATTTCGAACGATGCATTTATATGTACCCTTAGATGGAAACAAGGAAAAAAATTTTTTATACGATCTAAATTTGAACGGAATCGCGGAGGCCTATGCACGGTATGTACATTTGCTATATTTAACTTTGTGCTAGAATTCTAATTTTAAATGGGGTATCCTCAGAAAAACTAAAGTGACCAATATAGTTTATAATCAGCAAGCTGATATTGCAATGATCTGGATGACCAGACTCTTTCTTCCTTATGATATATATGAATATACCAAAGACGGTTAAGGTGGGAATGTTCTTGAGTGGCAACCCTGTATAGTTAGTTAACAATAAGACAATCTCAAATGTATTGCAGAGAGATAGTGAGCGTAGGTGGCTCTTCACGTTACTTTATGGTAAGGCCTACGTTCAGCTGTGGACAATTAAAGGCTAAAAGGGCAATAATGATTAGGTAAACATAATCATAGTAAATTTAGAGGTTTATGAAATCAGATCTTGTCATTTTGAGCCACATCAAAGTTTCTCTAAGACTCCGATAACAATTTTTTTTTATACTGTACTCAATATGAACTTTACGAATAGCACCGTAGATTTTATTATTAAAATACACCATGCTGTCTACGGTCCATGGTATGCTCATAGAGATTGTATGTTAATGACGTGAAGGTAAACTATGGGAGTATTGTTCCTGTATATACGTTACCGTTCCTGGGATACAAAATATTTGTTAAATTGTTCTTAAGTAAATTTGTCTATATAATAATTAAAACATTTCAATAATATAATAAGCGGACCAAAAGTATTGTATTTTATTGTACATAATTCACATTCATCATTTCAGCCATTACTCGTCCATTGCTGGACTTGAATTTACATTGGACACATTAAAAAAATTAATATACAAAAGTGTCTCTTTAATTTATTTTTGATATTGTAAACTTTTACATTAGCAATTTATCTATTCACAATCTAAAATTAAATGACACAGCATCATATTGTATGTACGTACAGACGAGCAGCGGCTTGTTTGACTTTGCATTAAAATAATCTCATCCTGCATTAAATTTTTGTACCATTTTGATAATAAGTGCAGTGACCTAAGTGTAAAAACCTTGTAGTAAATCAATAACAGACTTCCGTTTATGTATTTAAAGTGGCATTTACAAAAACACATATATCCTAATTAGCAAATTTTAAAAAGCAATTAAAACTAATTTGTCTGCTCATTTTAAAATATTAAATACAATGTGGCAAAATTCTAATTCTTTAGATAGTTTACGGTTTAAATAGTTCTCCTTGGGTAATGAGCAATTGAAATGCCACTTTTTGTAAGTGGTAATAAAGTAAAAGATATTGAAAATAAATTGCTTTATACCTGTCTCCGTAGACAAATGGTAAACGAATCCATCGATGGAATCGGTGTTAGCGAGTCCGTGAGTTAGAAAGAGACATCGGACATTGCTGTCTCATTCTATCTCATGGTTTTGTTAAAGATAACGATTCCATCGATGAATTCGCTTGCCACTTGTTTGGGAGAGGGCTGATTAGATAATTATCTTTTATTTTTCTTTTGAGATAGTAAAAATTACAGTTACGTGTTGGATCAGCTACTACCCTAACTTCGCTTGGGAGCAATGGATATAAAAATATTCCTGGAGAAATTGTGTAACTGTAAATCAGTAATAAAAGCCACGAAGTAAACTCAAAGATTCAAGTTGATAGTATTGGGTGAAATAGTAATGATGAGTATCCTCTTAAGAGAGTCTTTTGTCTGTGAAACTGAATATTTTTCTAAAAATTTGAGTAGAAAAACGACAACCAATTTTCAGTCTTTCATACTAACACTCCGCGTTCAATTGACGAGTTGGTATGAGAGGTTCAAATTATTTTGCGATCCGTTAGTATGGAAATATAAATATTATATCGTTTTTCGACTTATCATTATGCTGTGCCCGCTGCTGGACATAGGCTCCTCATAATTGGGGTTTTGCCTATGGTTACCACTCTTGGCAGACAGGTTAGCAACCGCAGTTAGGCTTTGGGGATGTTTTAAGAGAGACGCTGCTACCTATCCCTTGACCATTAAGTTCTTTTAGTCGCCCCATACGATACTTACGGAAAAAGAATGGATGGCCTATTTTATGACGAGACCACACAGCAGCTCAACCTATTAATCTTTGGCAAAATGCTCAGTTTTTACTCGTAGAACTCTCCCTTCAAAGAATACCAAGGACATCAATTTTATCTTGCATAAACAGAGAGATACAAACGCAATCAGTAATTTTGTTTTCTTTTATAACTCTGTCGCTTGAGTTTCCAGAAAATCAAAGTGTTATCAATTTATATTATTTTTATTTCACAGTTTCATCATAATAGCATCGTATACAGCGAACTTGGCCGCGTTCCTGACTGTATCCCGACTCGACACCCCTATAGAATCACTCGACGACTTGTCCAAACAGTACAAAATACAGTATGCGCCTTTGAACGGCTCATCCGCGATGACCTACTTCGAGAGGATGGCTCATATTGAAGTCAGGTTCTATGAGTGAGTAATGTAGTGCCAATTATTAGTTGATGTTTATTTTTATTTCACAGTTTCATCATAATAGCATCGTATACAGCGAATTTGGCCGCTTTCCTGACCGTGTCCCGTTTGGACACACCTATAGAGTCACTAGACGATTTGTCGAAACAGTACAAAATACAGTATGCGCCACTGAATGGCTCAGCTGAGATGATTTACTTCGAGAGGATGGCTCAAATCGAAGCCAGGTTCTATGAGTAAGTAATAAAGGTGCTAATTAACTTTGGTGTGGAAAACCATGTAAAGAACCATGGCGTCTATTAAAATTAAAAATATGAAAATAATTGACTCGGATCAAATACCAATTCGAGTTCCTACATAACATTTATTTCGAAAAAAGTATTACTGAATACACTGACAAGAGTAATAATGTTTTTTTCGAAAGCGTTTAGGGCCGGAAAGTATTTGCTATCAACAGATAGCTTTTGTTAGTAAGTAATTATTTATTTATTTAACCATTTATTACAACTTAGACATAAAAAT
The DNA here is from genome assembly GCF_026898425.1 of Galleria mellonella. NCBI lineage: Eukaryota > Metazoa > Arthropoda > Insecta > Lepidoptera > Pyralidae > Galleria > Galleria mellonella. Next base: position 254,605 of record NW_026442114.1, read on the forward strand.
GTAGTTTAGAAATTAAAGCAAAGTTGTTTAATAGTGGCACGTTTAGTTTTTATATACCTCGATTGAAATAATGTCTGAATTTATATTTGTCTATCTTGTCTATGTTGTTTGTAAGCACAAAAATAGTACTAGGTACAGATTGTCTACGTAAACATGGCACCCCCTCCAAAATTAAAAAAATTAAAAACATGTTATTGAAAAATATTAACAAGATTTCGACCAAGGAATATAGAGGAGTACCTCTAGCTGGACTGCTACTGAAGACGTTTCCTTACAAACACAAACAGAGCACCATATCTGCATATGGTCCTACACACATTGAAGTAAAAAATTGAAAGGACATGCCATGTTAACGAAAATAGTCTATACTTTAATATAAGTTTTAACGTACAAGTTAGAATAAACAAGTTACACATTTGTTACAACACAAGCGTAAGTACTATCGTAGTTAATTTACTCACACACTGTAGTTTGTCTGTGAATGGGGTCAATTTAATCCACAAATGTGACCTACATTGAGCGTTGAACTACAATAAGCATTTGCAGGGTCATATACCTTCCTATATCTAGGTTTTATGTATAGGTAAGTACTACAAAATTATTTAGTTGACCTGATTTGATTCAAATAAGATCAATATCCGTAGTACAATATTCTTATTGTAGTATGTAGTATATTTATAATAAATAAAGGGAACCTTTCCTATATTTATAAACTATCACAAATCGAATTAACATAAAATAGTGGTTGACATTTTTTTTCAAACTTACATACTTATCACCTTTTTATGTTCCATAAAAAATATTTTTTATGTCAATATTGATGTAAAACTTGTTATTGATTTAAATTATAAAATTAAAATAGAGTTGATTATTGTTTTAATTAATTAACCTTCTTTTCAGTTCTATGGTATTTATTTATTTTTTATTAAAGAAAATCAACAGCTAAAAAATTTTATATTAAAAACAATATAGTATAATAATAAATAATAAAGCCAAAAAGCTAATTACACGTTTTCACAAATAAAAAAAAGAATCAATTAAGATTTTTCTGGAGCACCTCTAAATTTTTGTTCCTGTTCCGAGTTATTTTCCGTTAACCATCGATGTAAATGATGCTAGCCACTTCCCATAACGTGGACACTTTTGCCTACCTATCAATAAAAATAATTAAAAATTTACAAACACTTATACTGGTAATTTATCAACAAGAATTTCATTACAAGTAAATGGATTAAAGCGATCGTTCTCTCTGAATACCCATGAAATCAGCGTAAATAAGATTGATAGATAATATAAATTAAACTATATTGATAAATTAAAATATATTATATTCTATAATAAAGTAAATAATATATATGAAAGTACCATAGAGGTTTTTTAATCATTAGTGTGTCGTAATCATTAGCTTATATAGTACATCAGCTTTTACGGTAAATCTTAAGAAATTTTATAATTAAATTGTACAAAAAAGAAAGCAGTCTTTATAAAATTTGTATAGAAATAATTCTCTAGAGAATCGAAATTTACTAAGATGGCGGGAATGACACAAAAAGTTTCAATTCGCCTCTATATCTCTGTATACTCTGTATTGAATCGATATTTTATTATTTCCGACCGGTTGTCATTATTTTATTATGCACGTGTACGATCAACTGTGGATATACGTACTTATATGATCATAAGTAGGTTATGTTCGATTAATTATGTGGCGTAGTCAATCAATTAATAATGATTGAATTAGATTGAATTGAAGAAAATTCGATACATGATTAAATTAGAGCAAAATGTTTTTAGCCCAGAATATATATATGTCTTAAATAAATGTCAATTTATTATTTGTCAATATAACTTATTTTTACTGTTAGGTAATAGTAACTTATTGTTATTACCCAATAGTTAAAATAAGTTACTATTAAAATCAAATATTTAATACCTGCCTTTGAAAATATAATGGAATTTGATACTTTATATATGTTTGTATTTAAAGGGCCGTCAAAATGTTATGGATGCATAACTTTTTTTTTTATACATTACTACTACTACATACTTCTTTTTTCATACATTACTACTACTACATACGTTCTTGTAAATAAATAAATAAATTAATACAAAATCTACTAAATATTTTCTTCAACTTATCATTATTCATTCTTTATCATAACGATTATATCTCTATTGTCTACGATTTAGTTCTACTAGTAGAGCAGATCGGACTGAAAAAACGTGCTAAAATTCCGCGAATTTTATTTAGGGTAGGTAAGTTGAAGTAATAAAATCCTATTCGCTCTATTTATATCTGTATACCTAACTTTGTTTCCTTTATAACAAATGTGTTTTTATTTCAATTAGGTTTCGTAAGTTCAAAGAATATAAAACTTGTTCAAAACTGATTCTATCCTTGTAAATTTAATACCGTTTTCTCTACATCTTTCATTCGATATTTCATTTACTATTTTATGCCGGCACATTACTTGCAATTGTATAAAGCTCAAATTCGGCCACACATGAAATATTTTACTATACTGGAATACCTCTGGGCTAGAGCAGCACATTACCAGCTTCTTTCATTAGACTGCTTTCGTCGGGCGGTTCGAATTATTGATAATCAGCCCCTTACTATCAGACTCGACCCACTGTAACTACGAAGAGACGTTGCATCCCTAAGCATCTTTTGTCGTAAGTGTTAATGTAAATAGGAAGTATTCAGAAGAATTGTTCAGATTGATACATGATGCTCATGGATGGCTGTAGTCACTTACCATCAAACGCTCGTTTGCCCTTTGTGTTTAAAAAAATGGACTATTTCTTAGCATTTGTTTTAATTATCTGTATAAATGTATAATAAATACTATATAATACTGTATAATGTATAAATTTCATTTATTTTGTGCATTAAATATCTGTCAAAAAGAGTTTTGTTAGCAACGATGCGTGTTATCGGTCACTCACATAATCTCGGTTATCATTCTTATCTGACTCTCGTTCCATCATAACATCTGCAAACAAATGTAATGTGTAATTTTAATTTTAAAATATGCATGTCTATTTGAAAACTGTATTTGAATTTTGGATGTTTATAGGTAAGTCTATATGTACTGGTATATAGAAAACATAAGATTTTGTTTGAGGTCAATTCTGAGGCGTCATTTCTTTAAACCAGATAGGTTTATTATACTAACCTAATATTTTTATCTGATAATTTTGTAAAAATACTGTTTTATGGACCACCATAAACCAAAAAATGATAAAAAATTAATATTGATTTAAATCTATTAGAAAGTTAATTCATATTGATCCTTATAATAAAGATTTCGCTGCGATATTAAATTGATTTTTTTATTTTGGAGATATGTTTATTAAATTCTTCAGCTTCAGAATCGACTCCACTGACTTCAAACTCCTATCAATTGCAATTTTATTTTTATTAAATTCGATTTTGAATTAGCAAGGATACCGAGTAACATACCTACAAATGTTGAAAATTATTATACATTTTATTAGTTAAACAAACTGTAGATATAAATAGATTTATAGTTAATTCACTAAAAAACCTCACTTAACTAATAAAAGTGAAAGTTATAAAGACAGAATTTTTTTCAAGAGTAACAAAGAGTATGTATAGGATACATTAATCGCTTACCATCAGGGAGGGTAATTTTACTGCCAACTTGTGCTACAAAAAAATATTAATGTCTAAGAAAGCTTAGACCTTAATTTTTTTATACTTCTGAAATTGTAAATACGTTGAAGGTCTATCAGATAGTACGTGGTGGATGGTAACTGTTACCTATAAATGTCACTATCACCAAAGAAGTCAGGAAATCATAGAATATAGTCTGTGCCGTTCAGATATTATTATACTTGATGTTGATGAAATTATAAATATCACATTTTAACTCCCGTGCAGGATCTGGAAAGAGATGAGTCTAAACGACAGTCTCAGTGACGTGGAACGAGCAAAACTAGCTGTATGGGACTATCCTGTTAGCGATAAATACAGCAAGATGTGGCAGGCTATGAAAGAAGCAGGGCTGCCGAATTCTGTCGAAGAAGCAATACAAAGAGTGAAGGACTCCAAGAGTTCTAGCGAGGGCTTCGCTTGGCTTGGTGATGCAACTGATGTTAGATACCATGTCTTAACTAGCTGCGACCTTCAGATGGTTGGCGATGAGTTCTCGAGGAAGCCGTATGCAATTGCTGTCCAACAAGGCTCTCCGTTGAAGGATCAGTTCAATAATGCGTAAGATTTTTTTAAATATATAATTTACTAAGACCGTTCATAATTTTAGCTTGGCGGTGTGTGGTAACGTTGTCATTAACTGTTAATTTTCAAAAACAGTTGAAAATTTTTCAATATTTCTAACGGATTATTTAAAAAAAAGAAAATGAAATTTAATATTTAAAAATAAAAAAAAATTAGGTTGTAGACCTACGAATTAAAACGTACCTACATAAAAACTACCACAGAGTATATAACCATAATAAATAAATTTAAGAGTCGCCACTGCCCTTATATATTGATGAAAGTAGTAAAATAATCTATGCAAATATATAGTGTTAACGTAATAAAAGACATTAATATTTATAGTGCCGCATGACTATTTATACTATGTCTATGTTAAAAAGATATCGATAGGTATCACAAAAGTTCTAGTTATTTTATAGAGCATAACAATTTTCAAAATTAATGAATGATTACATAGATTTTATTCAATTTTTTTTTGTTGGGAGTGATGAGGCTCAGTTGGATACTATAGTGAATTTTCGCGCGAAACTATACTTGATAATCCTTAGTATCTTGCGTACTTATTGTATAAATTAAATAATGGAATTCTAATGCTTGAATTTTTTTTTTATTTTTGAATATAATTTGTGTTCAAGATCGAAAATGTATAGAAATATAATTCTAAAGTGACATCTCGGTCTCAGTTATAGTCAACATTATATAGACAGTATTCACTAATATTAACTCTACATCGAAATTTTATATAAATTATTGCGTCCGCATTTTTAATTGTTTCCATTTTTTATTGTCTGTGTACAATAACTTTAATTTAAATACAATTATAGTAACGGTCATCGGACGAAGTTTCGGCTAAGGTTAAAACGAACAATTATTTAGGTACGTTTGAAAATAAAAAATAAGTGTGAGCAATAAACGTGAATTGCATAAGAACCTAACCGGTTCTCAAAGTCGCAAGAAAGATATTAACGATTAAAAATATTATATCAGTAGTATTTAGACGCCAACATAACATAATTGCTTATTAATTTTTTTATTTAAATAATTACTAAAAATTATATAAATGTACAAGCTTTAATTGCTCGCAGACGTCCTTTTTTCACAATTCAGTTGGTTTTTAAATCACTATAGCCGTCCATATGTAGATATGATTAATATAGAATATCCGATATTCAGTCAGGTAAAATTTTTTAATTTTAAAAAGAGACAATTTCTGGCACTTCGACTGACTCGAGTCAGTTCTGTGAATCTACACATCTTTATCTTCACCTCTTACACTCACTACGCCCATTGAAGTATATGACGCTCCGCCAGCATAAACAAATGACGTAGATAGAGGTTATTTATAAATTTTCATTCAATTCAAGGAACAGAGATAGAGAGGAACTAGCAGTTCATTGACAACGAAGTGCCAGGGTATATTGGTACCTGACCGGTTGTCGCGTCGACTTATACGTAGTGCTAACTAGAAACAATACACTACGCTGAGGCTATCTGTACCTCTCTTAGTACACTATCAATGTAAACTATTGAATACGACATACTTGTCAGGTCGAACACATTTTAAGTTTTTTTTTTTAATGGGTGATAATGGAATGGTAACCCCACCCGCGCTATCGGTATTCACCGGCGGGGCACCAGTGAAGGATGATAGGTGAGGATGAAGCAGGTCAGTTAGCCTATCGTAAAGAATTCAACAATTGTTTTCGATTGTTCACAATGGTTTCCAGGGGGAACCAGGTGGAGGTCGACCTAATAGGGCATATTGCTAGCAATGCGGCTGTCAAACTCCATTGCTAACAATCCCTTTCCCCCCACACACTTCGAGTTAGCCTTTTTAAGGAAGTGGCAAACCAGTCTATCGATAATCGATAAGATCGTTATCGCTACTAAGTACTTGAGATAAAATGGGATAGTGGCGACTTGTTCTTTCATATACAATTGCTAATAGAAACGTATCTATGTATAGATTCGTTTGGCATTTGCCCAAGGGGCGGCGGTTCGTAACAAGTTTTTTAATTTCGTGACAGTCTCTAATTTTGTACAAATGACTGACCAATTAATATTATGTATCGATAGACGATAATGCCTATTTATAAAAAGTAGTGCAAGCTGAATTAGAGTCAAGGCACACCTCGAAAACTTTATGCAAAAACGCTGTGATTCCCGATTATCACAACTACAGAAACAAGTAACCTCTTTACATGTGACAATATCTTTACATGTACACAACAACTGTCTTTCAATGTGTGCGTGTATTTAGGGTTAGTGCAGGGAAAAGTGCGCATTGAATTGAATAAAATAAATAATAATAAATAATTGAATAGAATGTGGATTGAAGCTGTGACTTTGAAAAAGCAGCGTAGTGTTCATTATAAAATAAGCTAATCTTTGGAAAATAACAAATGTGTACTGTAGTTAACATCCTACTAATTATTATCATATTAATATTTTAAATTATACACATATATACATTATAGTTATTAATACAGATCTAAGTGTAGCTTTTTTTCTTAATTTAACTGCACCAATGTAATAAGTATGATATATACTTATACCTATTAACAATACATTATTACCAGTATCTTACTTTCTCTTAGTAAATCACTGTTAATATTTACTAGTATAAATATTTTTAGATGGATTTAATTAATGTATAACACCTTTGTTCTAATTAATAGCAACGCATGAGTGGTGCCATGGATGTCACAGTATATTCTGGGAGACACAGTACTTTCCATGTCTATAAGACATTGTTGTCATTTTTAATGAGATGGGAGTATGCTATTATTTTGTTAGTTGTCTAAATGGTTCGTTCCAAAAATAATTACAAAGTTTGTGCGACGCAACGATTGTCTATTTCGAATTTCAATTTTGGATTTCTATAAAAATTAAGACTAGCGAAGACTACGTAGTTATCCTTTTCATACCTCGTAAATAATGTATCCTCTGTCCTTCTCTGACATCGACGGTGACTGAAGCGTAGATTAGAGATATACATTAGTTTGGGCGCTGACGTATATTTAAGGGTGAGGGGAGATCGCAGAGGGCGGCAAAGCCTATGCTATGTTTTAGTACAATTACTTATACCATATTTAAAGTGTCAATATGTGATGATATCAAGACAATAATGTGTTAATCGTCTTTCACTTTGTTATTAATGATTTTCATGTAGTTATTTTTACGTTGGCATTTACATAATTTATAGATTAACTTTTATAGGTATAATATGTACGAATGTAGGTGACATTATGGACTGTATGTTGATGTATTTAGTATAATTAAATAATAAGTTTAAAGGAAAATAACTATAATAAAGAATACTACATAATGTAAAGTACGACAGCGAAAAAAGAAATGTGACAATTATAAAAACAAAAAAGTATTAAATAATTTAGAAAAACAAAAAATCGATTAAAGAACTAAGGAGTTTGCAATGACTATTATAAAACATTAATAAAAATTTAAAATACAATAGTCATATAAATGCCCATTATATTTGTACGACTAACAGTAAGTAACCATACAAATTCAGTATAGTGTTTTGCTCTTTTAGGGCAAAGCAATAAACTAAGTTGTGACCATTTTGTGTTACTGTGGCACACGCATGAAGAAAGAGAAAGAAAGGAGATTGTTAGTTTATATATTTTGTTTTTAAGTTTTTTTTTATTTGTGCTTTTTTATTTTCATTCTTTTATCTCTTTTACTGTGTATTATGTGTATGTTTTTTTATTGTAATTTGTGTGCTGTAAATAAATTATCTATATATCTATATAGTTTTGGACTAGATGACCCTGTGCAATAATGCCTAGTTTTATTTAATTATTAGTAAAGAGAAAATAAAGTAAAAACAGTTATATATGAAACATCGTTAAATATTAATTGCATATAGTGCTGTAACTAGCTTGTGCCGGTGACCGTTTATGTAAATTGCTGCAGGAAAGGTGACCTCGCGTACATTAATACAACAACGATGAATTCGCATTTATACTAATAGTGTCGTTGATAATGTGTTTATTCATATATGTAATGTAATTTTGCTTTTGTTTCGGCTTTTCATATCGTCCAAAAAAATATATATCGCAATGTGAAATGTTGTAAATTCTGGTCATTGTGTCAACTACATTTTGAAGTCTTTAAAGGTGTATAAATATGGGTAAATTTAAATTTAGGTAGGTGAAGTTAAAAATTAACTACAATTAATAATTTATTTATTTATTACATCCACTGGGTGAGCCTTACAGTCTTCCAATACGCTCACCCAGGAATATAATATTACTAACTTGCCATTTAAGTAACTTTTCCTTGTTGCAAAATAGCAACGAAAAATGCTCATCTTTAAAATTTTCATCAATATTCCTGATGTCCATGGGTTGTAATATGGAGATTATTTCAGATATATTACAAACTATTTTGTTCCATTTTCCATTAGAAAATCTACTCGAAATTAAACTCAAGATATCATTCATTATATAATAACTGTTGCACTGCAAAGCTGGTGGTTAATTCCTTGTGAATTCCTCGTGAAATACCAATTGATATGACTTCAACCTCACCTGTCTTCATTCACTAATACCCCACCAGAGTATACTGATAGCGCAGACAAGATCATAATTTCATTTTCTTCCCGTAATAAAATATTACATGTATAGTATGTAGTAGACTATGACAGAATATAAAAACATATTAATATTAATAACATTTGGTTGCATAATTAAAGAGTGTGTCCAACAAAAAAAAACCGACTTCAAGTGTGACAAAATCAGTTATTTTAATTTAAAAGTTAGTTTAGCTTTAGCTGAACCAATTTTGATAAATTTTTAAGATAAAAAATAATTTTTTAAATCATTTTGGAACTGATGGATGACTAACAAACGTAAAAAATACAACCGATTTGAGAATCTCCTTTTTTGAAGTCGGTTGAAAATAGGATAAACTATTTTTAGGCGAGCGAAAGATATAAAAAATAGATACCCAAACAAAACATTGCTGACCAAATTATTGTAACATATTTTGCAATCTTTGGGCAAGAGTATGACGCATCATTTCTCTAGTACCTATTTGAAGTACTGTTTCGGTTGAGGTTCAAGGTTACAAAACTAGTTCCCATTTGTAATAGGCAAACGACGATAAGTATATGTGCATGAGGTAGAACGAGACAGCAGCATTAGGTGTCTCATACTTACATTGACGAAAACGAATCTATCGAAGCAAGTCAAAAAATAACGAATATGTTTTTAGTAGTGGAACATTCAAGATATCAATATATAGAAAGTGCTGTCTTTTTGCATTGAAAGGAAATGTTGTTCCTAAATGAATTTTCGGCTATTGATTTTTCCCACATTTTTCTAATAATTTTCCTTCAACGGGAAATGTTACTTTATACTATGGAAGTAACATAATTACAGTATTATAGAATTTTTGTATAACTTTAATATAAATTGCAGTCTACGGGGTGTCATATGTCTTATGTACTTACCCATTATAACAACTAATCTGTACTATGTTGCATGCAAAAAAATACAAATAAATAAACCAAGAAGTGAAAGTACTAGAAATGAAAAATTGATTGTTTTTTTTTTAATAAAAAGAAACAACAACGTGTAACATACACATTGTTTTTTTTTTATTAAAAAATAAGTTAATTTAAATTAAAAATAACAATGTTCCAATTTATTTTCTAGCATACTTCAACTCCTCAACAAACGGAAACTGGAAAAATTAAAAGAGAATTGGTGGACTAACAATCCTAATGCTATGAAATGTGAAAAACAAGATGATCAGGTACGTTTCCTTTATTTGTATGATTATGCTCCTAGAAACTGGGCAATCTCTCTATAGAAACTGTCGCTTTCTTTAGTTTACTTTGGATTGGCCTAAATCCGGGATAAAAAATAACTTTCTACAGGCCGTATCTGTGTGTATATAAAAAAATTTTAGTAATTAGCACTAACAGGTAACTAACAAACAAACTCACTTTTAAATTTATAATATTAGTAAGTATTATGCTGAAGTTGCCGTGTGTGCCCCGGCATAGAATAGGCCACTCCTTCCTTTCTCGTGTGTGTCGTAAGAGCCAACTAAGGGAGAGCGAGGGTAGGCAGCAGCGTCGCTCTTAGAACATCACTAAAAGCCTAACTGTTGTTGCCAAGGGGGAAAGGAATTGTTAGTAATGGAGACTGAGAATCCCATTGCTAGCAATATATCCAACCAGGTCGACCTCGTCGCGGTTCTCCCTGGAAACTATCATGGTTAATTCCTGATGATTTCACCATGATGGGCTAACTGGCTTGTTTTCATTATCATCTGTCACCCTTCACTGGTGCTCCGCCAGCGTATACCGTTAGCGCAGGCGGGGTTACCATACCATTTTCAACCATAAAAAAAAAACTGTGGTTGCCAACCCGTCTACCAAGCGTAGTAATTACCGGCAAAACTCCCCTTGTGGAGAAGGCTTATGTATAGCAATGGCCATTTGACGGCTGATATTATGACGATGATAGTTTTTTATACAGTTTTTCATTAGGTGCTGACATTAATTTTTCAATTCACATTTCTGGACCTTCATATGGCCCCTTCTAAAAACTGTCGTAATTCCTAGTAAATTCATTATATAATATAATAATAATAATATAAGCCTTTATTCAGACATTTTTTTTTTAAAACAACTTATTACTTATTTAATTGCTGTTGTCTGTTTGCTTATTAGCAAAGGCCTCCTCCAACTGTCTCCAATGGTCTCTATTGCTAGCAATTCTTGTCCAAATACCCCCTGCTTCAGCCCTAATGTCATCTACCCATCTTCTATGCGGTCTTCCTCTTCTCCTTTTTTTGTCTTTCGTGTACCAAAACATTATCTTTTTACTCCATTTATCTCTCCCTCTAATTGTATGCCCTGCCCATTTCCATTTAAGTTTTTTAACTGTGACTGTAACATCTTTAGTTTTTATGTGTTTTTTAATTGTGCTAGTTTTAATTCTGTCTGATAATCTTATCCCCATCATACTTCTTTCCATGGCATTCTGGCAATTTTGTAGTTTTTTAAAGTGGGATTTGGTAAGAGCCCAGGTTTGGCAGCCATATGTAAGAAAGTAAATTCATTACGATGTATTAATTAACCTTAAAATTTCCATCCTCAACTATCATTACTTACCTATTGGTATCTCGCTAGCATTTTCACACTAATAAAAAAACCATACACTATTAAAAAACTCACACTATTATCATATTATTTACTAGTTGTTGCCAGCGACTTTGTCCGCGTTTCCGTCGTTTTTCGTAAAATAAGTAGCCTATGTCCTTCCTCACGGTTCAGTGGTTTTGACGTAACAGACACATTTCCCTTCACTGCTCTGCTCCTATTGATCATAGCGTGATGAAAAGTATACTATAACCTGCCTAGGAGTATGAAGAATAATTGTATCAAGTTTCGTTAAAATCCGTTTAGTAGTTTTTGTTTCTATAACGAACATACAGACAGACAAAAATTTTACTGATTGCATTTTTGGCATCAGTATCGATCACTAATCACCCCCTGATAGTTATTTTGGGAATATATTTCATGTACAGAATTGACCTCTCTACAGATTTATTATAAGTATAGATAATATTGTATCTATAATAAGTTTACTACTGTATTTTTTTTTTCTGTTTATCTATTATGCAAAAAACTTATCAACAAATATACCTTTTCTTACAGTCGGATGGGATCTCAATACAGAACATAGGTGGCGTGTTCATAGTTATTTTCATGGGTATCGGTCTGGCTTGCATCACTCTCGGCGTCGAGTATTGGTGGTACAAATGGAGAAAACGGTCCACTATCGGTGACGTCACACAGGTATGTCTATAAGTAGTAAACAGTTGGGTTAAAGAATTCCTTTGACCTTTTTTGCATAAACTTAGAATTGCAAACAACCAGATGGTTTACCTGATGCAAAGTAGTAACTGTCATCTATAGAAACTATATTGAACTAAAAACGACGACATTAGATTCAGCATATTTAGACGGTATTTTTATTTATTTTATGGTAAATAAAACAGTTAAATGAACTTTTACTTTATGGTGTTTTTATAGATAAAGCATAGTGTCAAAAACGGGTCAAATTTTAGTTGGCTATTAGCTGACATATATTTTATTAAATCAAAATAAAATGCGGGTTTTTCAGTGTTGCGAATAATTGGTTTAAAATTTTCCTAAATCAGGCCGATTAGTTTAATTTAGGTTCTTTTACATATAATATTGATATGCATATATACGTTTTGCTTATAAATAAATATACGAGTACATGTCTTAATTAAAATGGCGGCCATTTCTAACGTTTTAAAAATGAAGAAAACATCTTGTCTTATTAAGATATAAATAAAAAAAAATAGCATGTACGAAGGTTTAGTTTAAAGAATTAAATAATTGCAATACGGAGGCATAATACCTTGGTTGTCAAGAATAAGAACACTTGAGGGCTACCGTCGGCATCAGATGGGCATCGCAGTGTATACTGTGATGTCCATATTTCTGTTCATGTTTGTAGGTAAATATGGGTAACATACAGCAATATCTATGTATATATTATTGTTAAATATCTAAATATTGGTCCAATGAAAGATATGTTATATATTGGTTGTCAATATTCAAACTAATCCAGATATCCGCCAGTAAATGCGATATCGAAATGGATAATGATCTATTTTACTCCATCAATTTTCAGAGTAACCCAATATATAGATATCGGAGCGGTACGGATATTACCCATGACTATACTCGTACGTAGGTGACCATTACCACTTTCTATGCGGTGGGTCATCAGCTCTTTTGTCATTCAAAGTTATAAACAGTCACATAATACTACGTGCTGGGGGGTTAGTAATGTACACTACCAGTCCCATTGGTAGTAATACACCATGTCAGGTCGACCTCTACGTGGTCCCCCCTTCCATCGTGCTAAATTCCAGGTGAATTAATCACGATGGGCTAACTGACCTGCCTTTTCATTCTCACATATCATCTCTCACTGGTGCCTCGCCAGCGTATACTTTTAGCGCAGGTGGGACTATCATTCCATTATCATCTATTAAAAAAAATACTATGTGCTTTGTTAATTCTGAGAGAGAGAGAGAGAGAGAGAGAGAGAATTACTCGCAAGTACAATAGCTGTTGACATATTTTCTTCCCATATAGAAATCTTTGAGGAATACTTTTAATGTACCGTTATTTGTTTTAATGGTTAAAGTTGTTGTGATAAGATTTATTTGCTGCTGGATAATGGTAATTTGATGCGCTTACTACTTTGACTGTTTGCTATGTCAGAAGATTATTTGAACTTCATTCAGAACTACTCGATGAATGATAACCAGAGGGAGACTTTGTACAAAAGTCGATTGCTTGGGTACCTCTGTCTCATTCGTGTTTTAACCGTAAAGCAGTTATTTGCATGGCTGTGTTTCAGTTTGAAGGGTGGGATATGGCGTGAATTTACAGGGAACAGAGGAATAACACCTGAGTCCTCAGGAATGGCAACGCATGGGAGTATCATGGGCGAAACAGTATACTCTGTTATGCCCATGGTACTGCTCATGTCTATAGGCGACGGTTACCACTTTCCATCAGGTGGGCCGTCAGCTTGTTTGCCATTCTAAGTTGTATAAAAAAAAATGAATACGATGCTTACATTGGAAAAACAATATTTCGAAAGTAATTAAAATGAAATATAATAATTGTTTTATTATTTCAGCTTAGATTTGTTTGGTCATTATTATGTTTATCTACTTTAAATTTATGTAAATTACAAAAATGAATTTATATTGTTCTAGGTGGAGCCAGCGAAAATAACAAGAAACAATGAGAACTTTGGCATCTCGAAAGGAGGCGAGGGATTCACATTCCGTTCTAGAAATTTCGGTTTGTCTAATTTGAGATCTAAGTTTTAATTGTTCTATCAGCGATGATTACAATTAAATTGTTGATCATTTAATTCTCGATTATTGTGACAAAGGTATTTTTTACGTGAATTAGATATTATTAGAAATAAGTATCAATGATTGAAGATCGTATTGTTCTGCTCCTTACTTAGGGAAATATGCAAGTGTGATCGCAATAAACACATGGCACCAATATAGAGTTTAATTGTAATGACTCCCATAGTTTCATTTTTAATTACATAGAATAAATGTTATATTACACAGGCGACGTGCTGAAGAAGGGCCGAATTATAAGGACTTGTAACTGGTGAACGTGTATGAAATGATTGATGAATGTAAAGGAAGCGACAGAGGTCTGTTTGAATCGGAGCATTTGGAGTTTCATTGTTTCTGCCTACCCTAATGAGAGACGGGCATAACATATATGTATGTTTGTAAACGTTGTATTGTATGTTACAGTTGTAATTTTTTTTTGTTACTTGTTATTATATAATCAACTAAATTTACAAAACTCGTAATTCTGTTTTAAAAAAATATCGAGATTTTGACTCTAATAAGTAAAAAAATGATTTTTATATTATTATATTGTGATATTACCCTCATAGACCCCACACATCCCATAGATTGCTATAAGGAACGTTTCCTTATGGTAGGCTTATGCTCAGTAGAGGACAGATAATGGCTGAAATGATGAACGATGATTGTAATAAGTCATTAAGTCGATTATGTTTTAAAACGCGAGTTACTAAGTTTGAAAATTTAATCAAAGATATACTGATAGTGACAGTTGTTTAATAATCGTGTATAGGTAAACACAGTGTAAGACTCAATGAAGTAAAGATCTTTTACAAATGAAGTGATGATATATAGGAAGCCCTAACTTACTTGGTGTCTAAAAATGCAGAGCAGGGGCCTACCATGAAATGAAAATCCGAATTTTCGGGCTTAATTTCGTGTTTTTGTTCGTACCTAAATCGACCCAGTAAATGGAGCTTAACGTTTCATTCATCATAAATCCTATTCTAATAGTCCAGAAGAACGATATTTTAATATTTTTTTTAATTTTAAACGACATGTATTATGTCATTTTAACATCAAATTTCTATTTCGTTCGTCCCCGAAATTTCGGAAAATATTTCATAGTAGGTAATATTCCTTAGGTTACAGGAAAGCCTATAACAGACAACGCTGGATGGATGAAAGACTATAAAATGTAAAAAGATAAAAAATATGTAAAATACTTTTATTTACTTAGTATAGGTACTTTCTTATATAAACGTAAATGTACTCAATATAGCACTTACGTTTGCTCTCGTAACATCTCATAACAACTAAAATGTACAATAAGTTAATAATTTCGGACATTGTCAGCTGAGTATTATGCCTCAAACTTATCTAGCAAGTTAGGGAAACTGACAATAAAGGGCAAGAAAACATCATCATAAAATTTAAAATTAAATATTTACAAGATAAAAATAGCCTTCTCTATTATAAATAGGTATTAATCGCTATAGAATTTGGTAGTGTAATTATAGTTCTATTGTTTTCCCGTGGTTGTTCATGTTCTTTGCATTCTTATTGCACAACTCCAGTTCTAATCTAAGGCCGTCCATTTCCGCTTCCAAGGTGCGTGTTCTTTTAAACATCTGTACGTAATTCAGCTGTAATTGCTTCTGGTATCTTAGCACTTTGTCTTTTTCCTCCGACCATTTTCGCCTTTCGTTGTTGAACTGGGTTTCTTTGCTTTCCAATTCACATTTGAGGCTTTCCACAACAGCACTTGCTGGACACGGGTCTCCGCAGGGATCGGGCAGTTCTCCATTCAGTCTTTGAACTTCAGCATCTTCTAAAGCACTATCACTTGATGTCCAATGGTATTCATTCGTTTTGCAAACATCGTATATTTCTCGCATGGTCCTCCCACATTGTACACCTTCGTAACCGCTTAGAGATACATCCGATAACTCTTGCCTGAGTTCTTTTAGCTCTGTTTTTAGTCTTTCTATTTCGTTTTTACTGTTCTCCTTTGTTTTAGCTAAGTCCGCAACGCTTTCCATTAGGTCGTTTGTGAGTCTGTCAACTTCTTTCTGAAGTCGGTTAACGATCTTTTCCTTCTCGTCAGATTCAGCTCGGAGCCTTATTATGTCTTTTTCCTTCTTGTCGAGAGCTTCTCTGAGTTGGCGGCAGTCTGCTTTTAGAGTGAGATATTCGTGGCCTTTGGCTGTTTGTTCATTCTGTAATTACAAATGAGAAAATTGATTATAATTTTAAAATGACTTCAAGAAACTAATTCTCAATTTTTAGATTAAATATTTTTTCGTTTAGTCTTAGAACATACAAGTCTGAAATTTAAATAATAAGATTCAAAATGTCTATATTTCAGAATATAACATAGTCTTAACGGATCTAAGTCTCAATATGTTTAGATCTCAAAAGGTGAAAGTTTTATAATAATAAAACGTTCATATCTGACATCCATAACTCTCAAAACATCCATACCAAGTCGATACAGGTTACAGTTTTTAGATGAATAAAATATAATCACAGGTTTGAAGCTAGGTCAATTTAGAAAACAAGTTTTCTAAATTGGTCCGTCTCTGGGTAAGTCCTCAAATATTTAATTGGTTTCTCATAATAGAGCATCCTAGTTTGAAACCCAGGAAATTGGTTTTGGTGAGATTGTATGGCATTTAATCGATTAATAATATCTACGAACTCTCTAATGTGTCTACTTCTTTTAATATTTCAACAAACCTGAGCATCTTTCAGCTGGTTCTTCAACAGTGCTATCTCGCCCGCCCTCTGGCACAGACTCCACTCGGTGTCTTCCAGTCGTTGCCGCAGCAGCGCCCGGTCCCTCCTGACCCTGGCCAGCTCTGCGTCCCTCTCGTCCCTGGAGCGGGTGCTGTAGCTCTGCAGCATGAGGCCACGTGGTGCACGCACGCGTACCTCGTGACTCCGTAAACGGTCGGTTGTACTGAAATCATGATTGATATTGGATTAGAAGAGATTGGACAAAAAATTAGTTTAATGTCAATGTGTTTTTTATTTGTAATAGATGATAATGGAATGGTAGCCCCACCTGCAGTAACGGTATACGCTTGCGGAATACAAGTGAGAATAAAAAGGCACGTCAGGTTAACCCATCATGATGAATACACCTTGAATTCAGCACGATGGTTTCCAGGAGGGAACACGTGAAGGTCGACCTGACAGGGTATATTGCTAGCAATAGGACTGGTAGTCCACATTACTATACAATCCCTTCCCGCCTATGTCAGTGTGTTACCTCTTGGTATTTTAGCGGCTCGACCAATCATGATACTTAGTATATACTTAACTGGCATGGAAAAGATTATAGTAAGCTATTTTTATTCTGATCTAGTATTGAGATAGAATTAAAGCACAATTCTCTGTTTTAAAAATTAAAATATTTTCTTGATGTTAAAATCTGAAATAATTTGAAGGATCAATATGCGCTAAATGTATTTATCTAATTAAGGACATTTAAAAGCTTTCCAGTGAAAAAAATTAAGTATGTAGATAGATAGATAGATAGATACTCTTTATTGTTTCCTCCAAAAGATTACAATAGTAAACTTATTATAAATATAAACAATTACAAAAAATTATCACAATGAGAAAACAATGGGCGACTTTATCGCTATGTATAAATATTTATAATAGTTATGAGTCAAAACTATTTTAAACTTACTTTTTGGTGATCTGCTACACTTTTTTTAAGTTATCAGTTTAAAAGTTCAATTTTAGATTTACATAGGATTAGTAATGGCATTTCAAAATCAACTTAATATCTCATATTCACGTGGAAATAGTCGAGGGACCAACTATCGTGTACAGATTGGACTTTTTAAAAATTATAAATGTATATAGGCACCATACAATTTACAAATGGTTAACTAAAAAAATAACTGTATCGCTAATAAACATTCAAGTATAGTACTGTTTGCAGTTTGCATGTAACGGACTTACTTGCTACGCCTCTTTTATAAACCTGCTTTTGTTATTGGGTATTGTTTTGGTTTAGTTACAACGAATGGGTTACAATAAACAGCGTGGTAACTCATACTAATTAAATGATGCCAAGTTGTTTTTTTTTTATTAACTAGGTCGTATAATGATAATTTGAGAGATATAGTGAAGCGATTGTGTTGATTGATATTTTACTATAAGTGACTATAGTAACCTTTAAATCACGTCTGAGGGTGTATTGTTGGTAATAGTGAAGTTTTTTTTCAATGGATGTTATGATAATGGAATGGCAACCCCGCCTGCACTATCTCACTGATGTCCAGCTCGCATATACCGGGTTTTTTTTTATAAATGAAAATGGTATGGTACCCCGCCTGCGCTAACGGGATACACTGGCGGAGTACCAGTGAAGGGTGATAGATGAGAATGAAAACAGGCCAGTTAGCCCATCATGATGAATTCATCAGGAATTAACCATGATAGTTTCCAGGGAGAACCGCGAGGAGGTCGACCTAGTTGGGTATATTTCTAGCAATAGGATTCTCAGTCTCCATTACTAACAATCCCTTTCCCACACATATATCGAGTTGGGCACCAGTGAGGGATGATAGGTATATTCAATATATATAGGTAATTATAGGTTTTGCTTTAGACATGTTTTAAAAGGGCAATAGCATCCCTCTTAAAACATCTCCAAATCCTAACTGTGGTTGTCAATTCGTCTGCCAAGCGTGGCAACTGCTGGCAATCCCCTCCTTCCTAAGAGAGAGACTTATGTTCAGCATGGGACAGTTAAAGGCTGATATGATGATGATAATTATTGTAAAGTATTTTTTTATTTTGTTTTTGTTTCGTTGAATATTTAATTGTTTTTTACACAATACATGCACGCCTCTAGACGGCATTGTATTTTTATTTAATTTTATTCTTCTGGATCTAAGTTCCTGACCAATGTATATATAATAAAAACCAGCGACCAGCGAGGAGCTGAACAGATATCACATTATATACCCAACGTGGCAAACTCAATAAATTAACTACGTACAATGATTTCTGGGGAAACCGCGCGGAAGTCGAGGGTAAGGTTCTTCATGACTGCTGTCCCCATTGTTTAAGCATTATTATGTGGATGTCCACATCTTTAATATCTACCTATAATCATGTTGATCTCTCTCGAGCTCGGCGACTCCGGAGTCAGCAGGGGACGGCGCAGGCGCGGGCTCCTTGTTGTCAGCGCCGCTCAGCACAGAATTTGACTTCGTCCTGTAATTGTATAGAAATTCATAATTAAAATTAACATTTTTACTTCAAATTTATTTATGGAGACAAAGTGAATATAGAGAACCATGTAATATCGAAATTGGAGTTTTTATTAGCAATATTTTAATACAAAACTTAATACTTATGTCCTCGACAAAAGTTACCATTTCAATATCCTCTTTAATACATAATATACATACAGTTTAGATCTTAATTGTGGACCCTTGGCGAATTTATATCACGAAATAATAATTAAAAATGAAGTCGTGACAATTTGTCAGTTTTAAAATGACAATACAATCATGCGATCTGAATATATTTTAAAATACCACGTATTTCTTCCAAAAACACATCTCCCGCCCACTTCGCAATCGACACTCTAAGTTATCGCCATTTTCCGTTCGCATCTTATCTCGGCTTAACGATTGTCCACTTTGTAAATTGCACCTCGCAATTGCTTTAAAATGGTAAATAACATTTCAATTTTCTTTTATTGTTGCGTTCACATGGTATTTATAAGGAACCGCCTCGTGAATACCTAATTTCTTGAAGATGATTCGATTAAAATATTAAAGTTTAATATGAAGTCGGGAAGCATTAGTAATGGAAAAGTTACGATTGCTATGCCTGCAACTGCAACACATAAGAATTTAAGACATAAAGACTTTTTTATTGTTAAATGTTTTGTAAACACACATTATATTATAACCTTTTCTGTATAATAAAGAATAAAGAAAGAAAGATATATTCTGGAAGAGATTGCTTAGCGATAAGGTCGCCTTTTGTATCACTTCTCATTAATATTTACTGTATTTGTTATTTTTCTTTTTACTTAGTGCAATAAAGTGTAAAATAAATAAATATATTTGAATGTAATAACTACCGGTTACACGTAAGTTACGTGTAATTAGATCGTGGTAGCTCGACTAGTTTCATGGTTAATTCGTGATCCTTAATCATGAGTGGTAGTGACGCGAGCGCGAGCTTGATTGCGCGCATCGGTTCGCTAATTACACATAGTTACACACCTAGTTATTACATTAAAGTATAAAGATTTTATTTAAGAAGAGATACATAACAAACGTTTGTAAGTTCCGGACCCTGAATTCCCTAGGAGAAGTAGACAGTCTTTTTGAAAAATGTTTGTGTTTTTGTGTGCAATTTAATTAGCAAATAAGCTAATATGGCAATCGTTGTCTTTGGATAAGAATGGCACCATGGACTATCGAATACACAGTGACGCCCTTAGTACTTCTCTTATGTGTTGCTATCCTTAGGGATATCAACTTCTTGCATCACATATCTTAGTTCTTTTCTTAGGGAAAACACTAACATACTTCTCCCTTTAAACTAAATCATAGACAAGCAAGTACATTCTGTAAATTTTGTAAATTGCTCTATATCTCTAGCTAATAATTGTAATTAGTTACATTACCACCTTTTTACACACTAGGTAGGTCTTTGCACACTATAATATTGTACATTAAATGTATACATTTGTAGGTCATTAATTAGTGACCTAGTAGTTAGTGCTTTAATTCGACTTAATTTTAGACTAATTCTTTTTTAACAAGCTCAACTCATGATAGAGATAGCAACAGTATATGATTGTTTCTAAATATTATTTGTGTTTTAAATTGATATTATTTGAAAAATTTCGAAAAATCAATCCGGATTTACGTGAAATGTATCCATGATACAGACGCAACGAAGTTTCATAAATACTCAATTTTAAAGTGTTTATTTCAAACTAATTACTACCTAATGGTTTGTACGTACACAGATAAGACATAAACAGAGACATCATTGTTTATTTCTCTAAGTACTTAATACAATATAATCTACTTACATTCATTTTTCTTATATAGGTACATACGTGCAACAATAATAACCTTATTGCTCAAGGCTATATGGACAGGCATGTTATATGTAATGTATGTACCGTAACTGGGTTGTAATTTCTCTAAAAAACCTTTCCAGTTGGACTACTTCAACTTGTGTTTAGCAGTTTAAGAGTACGGTATCTACTGATGGGCAAAATAGGGCTGGCAAACAGGACCTAATATCATATAGTTCGATATTGAGTATTAATAATATTTTATGCCATAAAAATACGACTACAATCGTGGTAAAACTAGTTATTTATTATATAAAATTTCTATGAGACTAACGTAAAAGTATATCCTTTCAGATAAAAAAAAAAAGAATTTTCCAACTCGGTTAATAAATGACAGTTATGTGGTAACAAACAAAAAATTTGAACTGAGAACATCGTCTTTTTTGAAGTCGGCTGAAAAAGAGGTCACTGAAAAGAAAATAGAATGATATTACAGAGACTTGAGGATGGCAGGTTGTAAGAGTGGGGTATAAGATTGACTCATCTAGACATAGAAGGATACATTTAAAAGGAAGTTATAGCAATGTCGAATCGAACGGTATCAGGCGAATGATACCCATTGACTACTGAACAGGCCATAAAATTTTGTGTGGGCTATAAAATAACTATGGTAAACAAGTATACTTACCATATTTACTTCCATCACCACACAAACGTGTCATAATCGACCTAGGGAAACAAATAGGTTATGCCGAATTTCTACTCAGAGAAACTTCACAGGCGTTCTTTCTTCTTGTTTAGGTTAGGGCTATGCTTGTAACGCGCCTCTATCAGTTTTATCATTGGGGAGGAAAAAAAATGTCAGTAATAGGCACTAATATTATATCCCGATTACTAACAATATACCCCCCCTATCAGATCGACCTCTACGCGATTCTCCTGGATGCTATCTTGGTTAATTTCTAGTTAATTCACCACAATGAGCCAATAGATTTTCAGCCTCAGTTTATCATTCTCCTTTGGTGCCTCGCCATTATATAGCATTCCTATCCAATATTACCTATTTAAAAAAAGACCCTCATCAGCGGTTACCTTCGCTGATATCACTTTCAGACTTTTATACTCCCCACTTTAAAGTATCAGAGGCACACTTAGCGTGTCTTGCATCTAAAGATCAATCAATATGGGTAATGACCTTCCAATTCAAATGTCGACAGCCCTGCAACAAGGTAACCGTCTCGCACCAGGGCCTGTCTTGCTCCGGCGGCGAAGCGTAGCGTACCTTCTAGCTTAGATCCTCACATCATATATCATTATACATTTTGAATTTCAAATAGTCAAGTTTTTTATTCATCTTTACGCCTTTTATGTTATTTATCAATTTAACGTCCTTCTTGGGACTTGTTCGTAATTGCTGCTTTATTTTGTACATATTCTTTATTGAGTTTTTTTTTTATATAAATGTTAAATCTGATGAGTCGATTTGAATGATTATATGGAAGAAAATACAATCTTAAATTGAACATAATGAATGCAATACAATGATAACAAAAATTTCAAATTTTGTTATGATTCTGTTTTTATTTTAATAGAGGTTCATTCATGATATCTCTCAGTGGAAAATATAAAAGCTTATTACAAATCTAAACATCAATCTCGTGTATAATTTAACAATGTATAGCAAAAACTGTTTGGTATAAATCAAAGACATGAAATTTTGCACATAGGTGCGAAATTATATACCTATGTGTGATCTTAGGCATTCAATGAAAAATTTTTTTAGCAGAAATTAGAAATTTAACATAAATTTTCAAATTTTTTAAATACTTTCTAATACAAGTATTAATAACATAATATTTGAATTATTACGTCCATAATGTATAGAATGTTATTTGTTTTGTAAATTACATTTATCCAAACGTATCTAGGCATAATATTTCGACCTAGTTGCAGAATGTGAGAGCACTATTTGTAGCAAGCAATTAATTGCGACGGCCCGTTTCAACTAATTAGGTCATATATTGTATACACCTACACGTTTCCGTCGACTTTGAATTTGTGATAATAGCATATTATATCTATATCTTTAGCAAGCAGTAATTTAATATAGTCTATACCTATTCTGTGTGAAGTATTTTTCAAATAATTAACTTAGTGAATCATTCTAAATGGGTATTTAATTTCTTACTTAATTATCTCAGATTTTACTAAATCATGAATTTTAGTCATGAACACATTTATTTATTTAATATTAATTTTGTAAATATTTCGATGTTTTTTGTAAAGCTTGTAATAAAGTTTTGTTATTAAATTTTATATCTAAACCAATACGTATACATAAACACGTTGTTCATGAAAATCATAGAAACCATAGGGTTTGTGTGTGCAGAAGTTACAGCAACAAAATATGATCTAGATGTTCAGTAAATTATGGAAATTAAATGACTATTGCGTATACATAGAGTACAATAGCTGGAAAGTGGATTCGTTACGGTCACTTCGTGTGTTTCTTATGGCATTGTAAATCTGAATAATTCGTTGAGTGCCGCCGTATTTGGCTTTCCCTTTTGTGATTTCCATTCATAATAATCTGTCCATTCATTGGATCTATTTTATTTCTATTTACTTTATTACTTTCAGTATGAATATACATTGATAGAGCTTACTTACTATCCAAATAGCCAAGTAGAGACCTATTTACTATTATAACTAAAAACACTTCAAATGTTCGTGGATTCAAAAGGGCTGATACGATTTTTATTTTAAATTTCTAACTTATTTTCCTTTTTATGATAAACTACAACACGAGAGTCGGCGGGAATCTCGTCTTATGTCAAGTTTGTACATATATTTTTAATGGATGAATATGGAATAGTAAATGGTTATTACGCTATAGGTTTAATTTAGAGGGCACTAGTGAGGGATCTCCCTTCAGGTGAGGATAAAGCAGGTCAGTTGGCTTATCGTGAGATATTTATCCAAAATTAACCATGAGGTTTTCAGGGGAAACTATCGAATTGTTAGCGAGTTTGTATATACATGGCAACTAAAAGATAAATCAAATGATAAAAGTTGTAGTCGATAAAATTTCCTTTTTACAATGACGAACTGGTGCTAAGGGATTGTTAATACTTGCAGTCACTTAGTCGAGTCCACTTCTACACGGGCGCTTTAGAAACTATCGTTATGAATTCCAAGTAAATACGCCACAACATATCATCTGACCTGACTTTACCTTCACCATTTCACCCTTTACTATTGTTTCACTTTTATATATCATTAACAATTTAGTATAATTGGCTACATCTAACTCTCTTATTCATAAAATCAAAGACTTCGTCCAAATTTATTTTAAGTTTTACAATATTTTGTCACTTTTGTCTTTTAATCTGAGAATTGAGCACTAAAAAAGACAAAACAGTTCAATAGCTAAAATAGTTTTATGAAACATTTGACGTTTTTATGAGTTACTAAAACTAAGATCTAAAACTAGATTTTAAAGTACTAGAGTACATTATACTACTTCTATGGGTGTACTATTTACAAAAAACGTTGTAACATTGCATCAATTATGATTGATGCAATACTACTACTATGATGGACAATAATATTTTCGAAATAATAGATTCTCTTTTAGAATTTTCAATTGAGTTTCAGTAACACTTTCAATTCTCTTCATATTTATTGCATTATAACCTATAAATTTAAGGCCGTAAAGTTCAAATTGACTGATAACTGACGCAATGGATTTGTTATTGTGAATATGTAAATGAGATGGATGCGTGTATGCATCGGAGCGTGCTTCCTGCGTTCATCTCCGCAATGTACAATTGTAGTCTCAGAGAAGCTTGTGGCGATTAAGGTTCGACCTTCATTGACAGGATGGCGCGACACGGTGCGGCAAAAATTATATTCTATTTTCAAAATTTTATAAATGCTTAGGCTTCCATGTTCTTAAGCATGTTTTTTATCCAAAGAAAAGGAGATATTTCAATTCGTCTGTATTTTTTGTGACTATATTACGTGAATAAAATAGCCAGTCTAATTTTAATAATATAATAAAACTATAACTAGACGATGCTTATACATTGGAAGATAGGTATTTAACAAAAAATAATATGAGAGGTTTTAATAATGTCAATACACGTCAATATATTATTTTTTAGAAAAATTGTCTGTCTTTTTATTTCTATATATTTTTATTTTATTTAAAATTTAATATATCTTTATATTAGTTAAAAATTACTGCATCAAATTCGATGCGATTTAAACAGTTGTATTCTTAACTTCAAATCTGGTGTAGGTATGTTTTATATTGATAAGTCATCTAGTAGTGGTATATTTTATGGGTTGTTCTGTTTCTGAAATTTATGTGTACAAAGTAACAATCAAAAAGCTAGTTAGGAATAAATTTTGATAATTAATTTTATAATAGATATAGTTTAATTTTTCCCTTCATATGCGGGCGGGAAGGGATTGTTAGTAATGCAGACTACTATAGTAGTTCCATTGTTAGCAATGTATCCTATCAGGTCGACTTCCACATGGTCCTCCTGGAAACCATCGCGCTGAATTCCAGATGAATTCATCACGATGGGCTAACTGAACTGTCTTTTCATTCTCATCTATCATCCCTTAATGGTGCCTCGCCAACGTATACTGTTAGCGCAGGCGGGGTTACTATTACCATAACCCCCATTAAAATAAAATCCTTCTCGTGCCTTCAACGTAGTGTTACTAGTATAAAATTATCTGTCATAACCTTAAGAACAATGCATAAAGATAAGATCCGTTTTCATATTGTTTATTTTATAATGTACTAAAAGTTATTTTAACTAACAAAATAAACAATACTACAATAACAGGCGTTTATAAATATAAACTCACGTAATTTGTAAGATGAAATAATTGAATAACATAAAAACAAATCTGATTGTAAACAGATTGTGGAATGATCTTCCTGTTGAGACTTTTTATAAAGACTGCAGTATGGGGTTCTTGAAAAAGAACGTATTAAGGTTTTTTAAGGGTTTTTTTTATGAGTGAAAATGGTATGGTAACCCCGCCTGCGCTAACGGGATACGCTGGTGGAGCACCAGTGAAGGGTGATAGATGAGAATGAAAACAGGCCAGTTAATCTATCATGATTAATTCATCAGGAATTAACCATGATAGTTTCCACGGAGAACCGCGAGGAGGTCGACCTGGTTGGGTATATTGCTAGCAATGGGATTCTCAGTCTCCATTACTAACAATCCCTTTCCCCTGGTTTTTTAAGGGCTGGCAACGTTCACGTAACATTCCTAGTGTTACAGACGTCCGTAGGTTACAATAACGTCGTTTACCGTCAAACAGGCCGTATGCTTGTTGGCCCCCATAGTAGTATAAAAAATGAAGAAAGATGATTTTATATACTATTTTGAAAAAAAAAGCAAATTAAATGTTATTCAAACGATTAAATACAAATCGAATTGTTTCAAATCGATTCAATCCATCAATTTAGTCTAGCCGACTCGGATTAACCTCGAGAATCGAAATTGCATAAGCTAAATAATGAGAGGAAATGCAGTTCTAAGTGGTGCATAGCTGATAATGAAACGAACGGAAATCGCTCGACGCTGACTAGACCTATTTTGTAATCGAATCATGCAATGATAATGACTATTGTTTCTCGATAACACATTTAAATACTATGTTCATTTTAGCAATAACATACTGGCCAGAATGAATTTACATATAAAGGTTCTAGTGACTGGCTGGTATAAATATAAAAATTAAAAAGAACTTTTAAAATAAGCATGGGTATATATGTAAGTAGGTACGATCTGTTTTCAACCTCAAAAAAGGGGGTATTTATTTCGATTATATTTTTTTATATATGTTACCTTATAACTCCGTCAGTTATATATTTGTTATTTATTATCATTATTATCTAAGCATATATATAAGTTAATAGGTATACATATAGCTGTTTATACAAGAGCGCAGAGCTGCAGACAAACTAAAAAACAGTTTTATATAACTATGAATATGTTTTGTTTATACATGTGTTTATAAATATTTTTTGTTTCATTTTTAAATGACCAATTTTGAAAAAAGAACACGGCACAATTGTGCACTAAATATATTAATCAATAAAGACTTAATTATAAGGTATTTTTAAATTAAAAAGAAATTGAGATAGGAAATTAAAAAAAAATATGTTTCCATGTTTATTCATTGTGATTCATGAGCTCCCTTTTTTTATTGTTGAATCAATAATCTATAGCCAAATATGGTCATGTTGGATGGATAAACACTTACTGATGTACACAATGCCTCTAGCTACCCCACATGGAGTTAAGCCACTTATGTATTCGTATATATCAACAGCTGGTGAGATATGCTCATGTTATCGCTCCTGTGCAAATAGTTCGGGTAGGATTTAATAGACCCCATATTAATACCTAACTTATCAAATGCCATTTCGTTCGTATGATAACGACTGATATGCATTCGAAAATGTGATATTAGATTTTAACTAACGTCAAAAAAAAGTACACTTATTTTTGACGTATATTTTTTTTTCATATGCAAATACCTATTTGTGTAATTATTTTTTTTTTACATTTATTGTAAGATATTTAATTTTAGGATAATATTGTTAAAATTTCTAAATATAATAGTCATTTAATTGTCAAAATAATTGTCACATTTTTTTATATAATATTTAGGGTTTCTTTTTAAATGTTAAACTTACCTATTCATATGTACACTTTAACAACACTTATCACCACATCACAGATCTAATATTACTTATAATCTATGTACCATAAGACCCGCACTGTCTCCCGGCTTCTCATAATAACAGAAATGAAATAAGGGAGTGTACACACGTGTCACCCAGCGCCGCGACAGCAAGCGTGTGGTGGACGGTAGTCGCGCGTGCCGGCGCCGCCTATACGATGCCGCTATTCTATATTTAAAATTGCTAATGAGTACGTCGAAGGATTTTTATTGAATTCACATGACCCATTGTTTTATGAAGTTTATTTTTTTGAATTTGGTGCATAATGATTTTTTTTTATTCAATTTTATTTCATTTCGTATTTAAAGCTATTAATTAAAAATATTGCCGAAGACCGGGAAGATGCCGAATCTCCTGGTTAAAAAATCTAAGGCAGTGGTTCGAAATAAGGACCAGATCAATTTTAAGGATAGTGGTGGATGAGGTAAAGGTCGCCGTGATGATTACCGACCAGATTTTAGAAGATTAAGATTGTAGAAGACAGCACCTTAAGAGGAATTAAAATTTAAAAATTTAATTCTACTTAGAGGGACTAAATTATTTTTTCTTCAATTTGAAATGTAATTAAATGAAATAATAAATTAATACAACAATCTAAGATAATATCTGTGAGTAAGGAACGGTGAAGGTTATAATAAAATTACATCGTATCAAAAATTACTGTACTTAAAAATTACAGACAATAAATCCGTAAAATTATGAAAGCATAACGTGAAGCAACATTTTATCGGCCCTGATACAGAACGCTCATTAAGGAATCGTAAGGTTCTATACATAATATGCTACGTGTAATGAAAAAAAAATGTAACTAGCTCAGTCCGCGACTTTGTCTGCCTGACCGGGATAATAAGTAGTCTGTATCCTTCTCCATTTTAAATACTTTTGTATCACATTCCATGACTATAGATAAAACCGTTAAGGCGCCAAATTTACTCTCACATTTATAATGAGCTTGAGTAATGATAATAAATTAAGTACTTAATAATAGATCGCTTAATGTTGGCAATATTAGTAAGAGACTAAGAGTGACTATGCACAATACTAATAATAATGTAGAATACCTATCCCTTTTCAGTTTCAAATTTGATGTGAAACAAAAAATGAAATAGAAAAATACGTTTCCTTTTCTTTCTTACATGAACAGCGCTTAGTAAACTCTGTCAATTATATATATGTAAATTTTTATTTTATATTATGTGCATGCTATGCAATAATATGTAAAATATATTTTGGATTAGGCTTATAAGTACTTTGTAAACTAGACATGAAAAGAGGGACTAGTCTAATGGGATTCGTATATTGGAATGAATTGAATGGATGTGTATTAGGTAGGTAGGGTTGCAATTTAATTTGTTACTTTTGTTTCTTATTTTGTTGTTTGTTTGTATTTGTTTGTAGGTTTATGTTGTTCTTTGTTTTATTTTCTTTATAACTCTTTTTTATAGAGGCTATCCTGTACCCTACCCTTACTAATATTATAAGTTTGAAATTTGGTATACGTATTATAAATGCAAAAGTTTGTAAGGGTAGATAGATAGATGGATGGATGAATGCTACTTTTTTACGCAAAATGTGCTGAACGGATTTCAATGAAATTTGGTACACTGGTAGGTTACATCCTAACATAGTACAAAGGATACTTCATACATTGCTTCACGAACACCAAGCTGCGGGATATAGCCATTAATAAACACATCTAATAACCAAGTATATACGTTACTTATGTGACATCTTAGTAAATATTTAAATTGCCGTTTCTGGAGAATGTGAAGTGGCCCTTATCTGGGTATTCAACACGCGTGTACAGGCTCGCTTGTAGTCGCTAATAACTTTAATTACACAGTTTATTGGCCACTGAGTGTCTGATGAGTCATTGGCATTTCTGTCGTTCTTTTTGAAGAAAGCAAGCCTATTACTGTTCGAACATTCAATCATGCCATTAGCTGTTTAGAATTTATGAATAATTTATATAACAGATACAGTATTAATGATTAATTAATCGATAGAAAATATTTAGAGTTTCGTACTAAAATTGTGTAAAAATAATCCCGGTATAGAAATGTCCATTGCTGAACATAAGCCTCCTTTTAGGAGGGTTTTGCCAGTAGTTGCCACGCTTGGCAGGAGGATTGGCAACCGCAGTTAGACTTTAAAGATGTTTTAAGAGGGACGCTGCTGCCCATCCCTCGGCCTCCCTTAGTCGGCTCTTACGACATCCACGGAAAACGAAGGGGTGGTCTATTCTATACCGGGACTACACGGGACCGATTAAATGGATAGATTAAATGTCACTAAACTTGCTAGTTTTTTTAGGTAAGAGACTTCAGTCACAGATTATATACTTGTGTTCTATTCAAAGATATTATTTGTATAATAATTTATCTATGGTTCCATTTGTCAAGTTTTTTAATTATTTTATAAATGTTCAATTCTCTTATACATATCCAGATAGCAGTATTAATGAGTAGGTAATAAGTATGTAGGCACATTTTAAGGTGACTGGAAAAAGTGGTTTTTTTTTTCAATTATCTTTAGTGACCAGTAGGTACATAACGAGATTAATAAATAAAGTAAAAGGGACCTTTCTCCTGCACTCCATTGAAATTTCTGAAATTTCCATATCTACTTACCCATACATGTTATGCGAGCTAAGTTATTTTTACTAATTATATAAATTTTTTATTAATTAAAATACCATTACGATTAGTTGCAAATAGAGGTAGACAATTTGCTTTTTAAATTTTATGTATCAAATAATATCGATATTTGACTACAGTCTTTGGATTCTTCGAACTCATCAACATCGTTATTTTAGCCATTATCCGTCCACTGCTGGACATAGGGCTCCCCCATAGATTGTCATATGGAACGGTCCTAAACCATCTGCATCCACTAATTCCCTGCATGCATGCATGCAATGCATTTAAGGTCGTCACTCCATTTACTGCTGAGTTGTCCTAGATTACGTTTGCCTGTAAGGAGTCGCCACTCAAGAACCTTTCTTCCCTATCGGTTATCGGTTGTTCGAGCTATATGACCAGCCCGTTGCCATTTCAAACTGCCATATACATATCAAAATACTTTTGTTCAGAACGGTAATAGTAAGTCATGTATTTTTTGGCCATGAATCATCGCAACATAATCTTATTATTATGGACACACTATTAATTTGAATTCTGGTTTTGTTTTTATAATAAATGAAATTCATATATAAATCGATATTTGGTCACCGTTACATTTTTTCATAACTGGTATCAACCAGTTTTTAACTTTAGACATCAGTCTAAAGTTAAAAATTTTAATATCAATTGATATCTCTATGTAACATACTAGTGATGTAATAGTCGTTTGTTACACATTACGTGTACAATGCAGTCGACATCTTAATTGATGACGCTTCTACGATATTTCTGCCTTGATTACTGCAGTATTTAATAAATGGGTACTAAATTATAGTACTTACACGATAGCGGAGTGGTGACGTTGGTGGAGCGGAGCGGAGAGCGTGGCGGGCGGCAGAGCGGATAATGATGCGGGCTGCGGCGACCCGCACCAGCGGGCTTCTCGAACATCTGAAGAACCTGACGTTAAGTAACGTAAATTATGTTTGTTGATGTGCCTTATATATTTTAAAATAAAAAGAGACATCAAAATCATAAGTATTACTATCAGTATAATACCAGAGGGAGACTTTGTACAAAAGTCGATTGCTTGGGTACCTCTGTCCCATTCGTGTTTCAACCGTGAAGCAGTTTTGTTTGCATTGCTGTGTTTCGGTTTGAAGGGTGGGATATAGTGTGAATTTACTGGGTAAAGAGGAATAACACCTGAGTTCTCAGGAATGGCAACGAATAGGGGGTATCATGGGCGAAACAGTATACTCTGTTATGTTCATGATACTACCCATGTCTATAGGCGACGGAACCACTTTCCATCAGGTGGGCCGTCAGCTTATTTGCCATTCTAAGTTGCATAAAAAAAATGCAGACATTGTTTTTTGACATTGTTTCATTAGGAAAAAAAAACTGAATTTCAGTGACAGAAAATTTTTATAAAATATGCTGAATAATTTCGATTTCACACAGTACTATGTATATGATCCAAATAGATATCATGATATCAAGAGTAAATTTGTGTATGTTAATAATATTAGTAGAAAAAAACGTAATGCGCCGTTTTCAAATGAAATAAAAGAAAGGGAAGGTATGCGTTATGATTTTATTAACATCCAAAAAATGATACCTACTCGTGGGATCGTCATCGTATCTGAACGATATTTTTAATGTTCACTTTGCAAATTTCAACCAAATTACTTTAGTAGTTTAGAAACGAGTATGAAAGGCAAACTTACATTACTTGCGTTTAATTCAATTAAAATTTTACTTTAGAGTACTCATTAGAAATTGGGATAAGAAAATCGACTTCGTGAGAGAGCCATCGTACTTTTAGATTAGGTAACATATTAATGAATACACTTTAGGTACTTGTATCTATACTAACATAATAAAGCGCAGGTTTGTTTGTTTGTTTGAACCATTTGAACTCGCTAATCTTTGACTATTACCGGTCAGATTAAAAAAAAAATTGTATTTGACAGATCATTTCTTCAGAAAGGTTTTAATATAGACTATTCATCATCACGATACGACCACAAACGAAGTCGTGAAATACCGCTAATATATCGTAAATTATTACTTAAATCATGGAATAAAATTAAAAATGTAATTACTTACTACCATATAGTGTCATGTGAGAAGGCGGTCTGCTTGCAAGTACCGGCGTGGAACCATACCGCTCCCCGCCCGCAGACAGACGTCCGCCGAGCGGCTTGAACGCGATCGGACGGATTACCGATTTGCCCTGAAACAAATAGGATTTCAAATAAGAATTCATATTTGTAAATATTAAGCAAAAAAAAAAAAACTAGTAAAATAACCAGAGCATTGATGTAATAATACATACTACGAGATACACACACTATATATTCGAAGTAATTTTATTACAACATAAATTTAGTTTCATAACAATATCGTTTTTACCACCTAAATGTTATTTTCCGAGTTTCATAATTACCTTGTTAAAATAGTAGTTAGGTAAATATAATAGTCTTGTATTCATCGAAGACAATACACGCTTCCTTATATGTGTGTACATTTATTTTATGTTTACGCTATATCTTATACACAATGTGCGTGCCATAGAACATAATTTATCTATTCATCAAGCGTAACGCATTCTGCGTGAGATGTATACATAAACAAACTATGTGGTTACTTTACTTCTCTCGGTATCGTAGACCCGTGTCCGATTTAGTAATTCTAGAATATCTTACTAATATAATAAAATTGTAACTAGATAATGTATTTACATGCGAGATATTTAAGAAAAAAATATATATTGGGTTTTAATAATCACCATCATATCAGCCTTTAACTATCCACTGCTGAACAAAAGCCTCCTCCTCCTAAAGGGTCGGAGGGAGGGTTTTTTTAATGGATGAAAATGGCATGGTAACCCTGCCTGCGCCATCGATATACACTGGCGGGGCACCAGTGAGAGGTAATAGGTGAGGATGAAAAGGCAGGTCATTTAGCCCATTGTGACGAATTCAACGATAAATTAGTCACGATAGTTTCCAGGAGGAACCGCGTGGAGGTCGACCTGATAGAGTATGTTGATAGCAATGAGGACTAACCTACCGATTACTAAAAATCCCTTCCTCCCGGAGGGGGGGTTAGTCAGTAGTTTCTACGCTTGGCAAGTGGATTAGTAACCGCAGTTAGGTTTTAGGGATGTTTTAAGAGGGACGCTGCTGCCCTTTCTTCGATCCCTTGCCCTCTCTTAGTCGCCTCTAACGACACCCACGAGAAAGGAAGGGATGGCCCATTCTACGCCAGGACCACACGGCAAGATATCCAATATATGGTCTTCGCAACCATAATTTTGTATTTTAAAGTCAACAATTTACTGTTTAAAGATTCAATTGTTCTTTCCTTCGCTCACTCTTAACCGAGTTGGAAAAGGTTTTCCTCGCGTGTTACGGTCCTATACTATTTTTTACAAAATTACAGTATTTTTTTTTAATAAAATTATAAATGATCTCCATTCAGAATAGAGGACCATGTTGATAATGAAGATCATTCCTTTAAAACCATATTAAACAAATTATGTTATAGTATAACGTTTCGGCAGTCAAGTTAATAGACGTTTTGATGTAGTTATCTCGTCGTCGGTGCACGGATTTGACATTTCAGTACGCAACACGCAACGAAATGTCACGCCGTAACGGAAAGGTCAGTGCAGTTTTACGACATGACATAAGGATGCGCTCGGTACTGTTACAGTAAAATATAAACAAAGAAATATTAAATACAGCTCGTGTGGGAACAAGGACAGGCGGCACAATAAAACATTCAATGATACACATGTAGTTATGGAACTGTATGTCACACACACACACTCATTTTTATGCAACTTAGAATGGCAAATAAGCTGACGACCCACCTGATGGAAAGTGGTAACCGTCGCCTATAGACATGAGCAGTACCATGGACATAACAGAGGATACTGTTTCATCCATGATACCTCCCATGCGTTGCCATTCCTGAGGACTCAGGTGTAATTTCTTTGTACCCTGTACATTCACTGCCATATCCCATACAAACCGACACAGGCATGCAAACACAACCGCTTCACGGTAGAAACACGAAACGAAACAGAGGTGCCTAAGCAAACGACTTTTGTACAAAATCTCCCTCTGGTATGTAACGGTCAAGTAGGATTTTCATTAGCAAAAAATTATTCTGACTTATTGTTTGTTGGTTTGTTGATCTAGTAGTATGAGAGCTTCCTGTTTGAGCGCGAATTTACACTGGCATTTACTCGTAGACGACATAGTGTATGCAGACAGCGTGTGTTTGTAGGTTAACCGTCACAAGGTCTCGCTAGATGCAGCCACTCAGTCGTTAAACGATAAACTGCAGCGGGAGCGGGAGCGAATTATGTCATAAAAGATGAATATATAAATTATTACATTGTCGATATGCATTTTGATTTTATATATTATTTGTTTATGTTTGTTATATGTATTTGTTTATGCCATAAACAGTATAAGAAAAGCATATTATATTTTTTATATAGATTAATAAACAGTAATTTGCGTTTATTAAAATTTATGTACATACATACATATCCATTGAGGTAGGCAGAGACAATAAACGCCAAATGCTTCTACTGAAGTTAAATACATATATAGACTTATATAATTATTTGGAATCAATATAATTAATTATTCAATCAGAATTAAATATCATTAAAAAAATGAATCTCAGACAAAACCAAGAAATCATTTTGATCATATAGAATTATTTCTTTTTCTCAAAATACTTTAAATTTTTTGCTTGACGTAATTTAAATTGTTATAACAATAAAAAATTATAAGTACTAAAAAAGATTACATAAAATGAAATAACTGTTTTATTAAAATCAGATTCAGTTATTCGCGGAACTTTTAACCTTGTACCATTTCCTAATTTGTTGTCAAGCGGATGGAATCGTTTAGATCAGCCATTTTGAAGTCCTAAACCGATCTAGTATGATCTTATTCTCTAAAAGTAAAGGTAACGTATTGATAATGGAATATATTTTTTATTTGCAGTTTGGATGCCGAATGATTAACTGTAGGCTTTGAGTACCTAGACCTAGATCTATTTGAGGACCTAGATCTATTGATTTGCCTGAAGATGCCTCGTTTAGCGATGAAACACGTGTCACAAAACGTGCGTGGACGAAATGGCAGCCAGAGATTGAAGGTTAATAAGAAAGATTGTGGAACTTCTGGTAATGGTAATGGTGGTTAATCTTCGAGTGTTGACAGTCGCACACATAATAATGGCAGCGGAATTAAACAAAATAGTTCTAATCCACCTAGTACAGTAAAATATTTTCAAATATATTTACTTGTAATTTTATTGTTTCATATATTTAGTTACAGTCGACATCCTATACGTGTCATTTGTTGTCGTTAAACGATTAATTTGCAGGTTGACTTTGAAGCAATCGAACTGGGATTAAATCAGATCAATAGATCTGGTTTCGATTTGTTCATTTGAAAGTTGCTATTATGTAATGTAATGTAATGTTAAATCGATATAATTTTTTATTTGATCCTAATTCGATTGCATCAAAAGTCGCGCGATAATAATAATGGACGGAGTACTCGCTTTTTTGTTGTTTGATCACGTAAATAGCAAAAGTTGATTTAAATTAGATAGGAGGAAAGGGATTACTAATAATGCGAACTACCAGTCCCATTGCTAGCAATAAACCCTGTCAGGACGACCTCCACGTAGTCTCCCCTGGAAGCTATCGTTCTGAATTCCAGGTGTATTCATCACGATGGGCTAACTGACCTGCCCTTTCATTCTCAAATACCATCTCTCACTGGTGCCGCTTTAGCGCAGACGGGGTTACCATTACACTATCATCTATTAAAAGGATATAAATTAAATAATTAGTAAATTTTTACAATACCTTCTTTTGCCATAAATGTAAAAAATATTTTACTATGTAACATTGTAGATCAATTGCCTAATATATTAGTCCCATGTTTGCTTTTCTGAATCGAGTCTGTGTCTAGATAGAATATTAAGAATACAAATATGGAAGAATGTATTCTATTTGGAATGAAAAGTAAATAGCTAGATGTACTCATATATCTCTACCTACATTTATTCATATTTCCTTAAGATTACGCAAAACATCCTCTGATCAACTGTTGCAATAAAACGCAGGTATCTATCAACGGAAGGTTGCAATAAACTGGGTAGTTAATTGGATAATTTTCCTAAGCATAGATCCCAGTGGATCTAGCACTAATTTAGATTTACCTGACTGTCTACTTCCCTAATTATATGTAGTTATAATCGAATTATGACCATTGCAAATTATCTACTACATCTGTAAAATGTACTCCTATAGCGCATAAAGTGATCATATTTCTAAAAACTTCTTAAATTATAAAAAAATGATAAAACTTGATACTTGAATTGTTATACACTGATCAGTATCGGGTATAAAAGTACTCTTTCACAAATTTTTCCATTAATAATATATATTATATATACATATCCTAATTTTGATATAACATTAAATAAAATAGTAAATACACATAGAGAGTTACTGATAAAATAGTCGATCTGCGTTTGAAATAATGCAAAAAAATTTAATTGTATTGTCTTCAAAATATATGTAGATAATGAAATGGGAAAATGAAAGGAATAAGTACTTATTTGTAACTAGCTTTTGCTCGCAATTTTGTACGCGTGGATTTTGATATCAAAATCAAAACATACACCAGATTTCAAATTAGTCCTTCAGGAACTTAACTGTGGAACCTGCATCCAATTTGGTGCAATAGTTTCTATGTAATGTTAGGAACAAAAAGACAAAAAAAAATTCCATAAAATATTATTTGGACTTTTATTGGTCTTATATCGCTCATACTAATTCTTCTTAAATATGTGCAGACATTGTCTAGTTTCAATTTAATTATATAAAAATGTATCATCATTTTCCTGTCTGTAATTATTTAGGATAAACATTTTTTCTTCCACTCGGGTTATGGAATGAACTCCCTGCCGAGTTTTTCTCATGAGACTACAGCATGGGGTTCTTCAAAAGGGGGGTAAAGAGGTTTCTTCAGGGTCGGTAACGCGCGCGTAATACTCCTGGTATTGATGACGTTCATAGGCTACGGTAACTGCTTACCATCAGGTGGGCCGTACCTCAGTGGTATAGAAGTATAGTATTCACTCTATTTCCTTGTCATCTTAACTTTCTCATTTAAAATATACGGTAAACAGACATTGTCACATTAATAATTTATTTATTCATTATCATTGTCCACTATTGAAAATATATTGCATCTACCGACGACGCGCGTGTTAATACAAAATCATTTGGAATTGTCAATTTATCATGTCGACGAATTCAAAATTATTTAAGTATCAACCTACATATTATGGCCGTACAAAGCTATACCGCTATAGATAAATTTAGTGTAAAATATTTAAATTCTAAGCAGTTTATATATTGAAAACTTGAATAGTTAGTGGTATGCAGTAAACATACGGCAGTTGTTCGGCCTACATCGCGGACGCACTGGGTGGCTCCCAATGATTTATAGTGCGGGAAAACATCGGCCTAACATTACTAGCTATTACATTACCTGTTCCTCTACGAGCATGTACGTACAGAGTAGTATAGGCACACATTATGTGAACATATATGTAGGTACTTTGATTTAATGTGCCCACTCGTTATATTTCACTTTACGCAAATGTCAATAGATTCCCTATTCTAAAACTGAACAGTTACCTTAAAAAATATAAGTCTTATAATTTAAGTAATTTAAATTGCACTGCAAAAAAATCGACTTTAATCAGAAAAAAAAAAATATGGCACGAACATTAGTGGAAACATTATCAATTGCCAAATATTATTTCAAAAGACGAACCTTATCAAATTAGAGCTCATTTCATTTGTTACGCTGAGTAAATACTTGAGAATAAACAAAATACAAAAGAAATATCCTTCATAGACTGTACCGATTACTAATGATCTACATTTCAAGAGATCGAATATTCAAAGTAAAGGTGAAACTTAATGGTCGAACCTTTTTCATTAATCAACAACTTTTATCAAATTTAAGCTCATTTGATTTGTTACGCTGAGTAAGTACTTGAGAACAAACAAAATACAGAAGAAATATCCTTCATAGACTGTACCGATTACTAATGATCTACATTTCGAGAGATCGAATCTTCAAAGTTAAGGTGAAATTTAATGGTCGAACCTTTTTCATTAATCAATAACCCTTATTAAATTTAAGCTCATTTGATTTGTTACGCTGAGTAAGTACTTGAGAACAAACAAAATACAGAAGAAATATCCTTCATAGACTGTACCGATTACTAATGATCAACATTTCGAGAGATCGAATCTTCAAAGTTAAGGTGAAACTTAATGGTCGAACCTTTTTCATTAATCAAATTCAATTCATATATGAACAGGTTACATCAGCGCATACCTATTTCGTTCCATATCAAAAGAATACCAAAGCGCTAGCTCACGCCTACAACGGAACGTTGCAAAAATCTAAATTTGCATGTCACAAACAGGACCGAGTATCAGTTATAACAAATAATATATTTGCGAAACCTGAGGCGTTCTCCCACGCTCTACCACTAGTTAGGACCACGTGTCGACCTATAAACAAGTAGTTAGTCCCTCTCTAATACTATCGCGAAAGAAAGAGATGGATTCGTCGACGGTACGCTGGAGTATTTTGAAATTGCCTGCAGCGGTATCCCAGGCTTCGCATGCATGTCCGAATTATTCGTTGGGTTTGCGGAATTATAAATAATTTTTAAAATTATTTCTTTTGCACGCATTTTGGGGATCGGCCGTTCGGCGGTGCACCGAACGAATGCCTCAGATTCGTCACGCGACTGGTCTCTAACTGTTTTTCTTCCCTAAACGATTCCACTTTCTCGTTTCCAGATTTTAAGCGTCCATTAGTTACTAGATTTGCAGAGTATTCTTTTAATTATAATTAATCTGTAATCTTATCAATTTGATAAATTGTATCACAAATCAATTTTATGTAAAATGTAAAGCACTGTGTAGGTGTGCCATAATGAACTAAGAATATGAATGATACAACATGTAAAACACAATATAAAAATGCTAATCGCGGATGAGTTCTGCTATGCTCAATGGTCATGTATACTAAGAAATGAGATCATATTTTATTATATGAAAATAATTTAAGTAGTGTCCCAGTATCCGGTTCGAACACGCCTATGTGGTTCACATTTTTGTTCCGAGAAACAATTATTATAATTTTTATTATATTGCCATGCACTGCCCACCGTTGCCATATCAAATTTCATCTTTCTCTTTTCACATTCGTTATTAATTGACTATGTAAAGATATACCTTTGATACAACAATCTTGGTAGCAAATTATGAGACTACCTACTGTGATTTTCTTGTCAGGTAAGATGGGATAATCATTTAGGCATTAGATTTTGGTGTAGAGTATGCAATTAGTACAATGTAAAAACGCTTAATATTTTAATAGGCATTTCGACAACAGAAATTCGAAAAACTTATGAATGTATTAACAGAAATCAACTAGTTCGTGTCAATGTACTTTGTACGAGTGCAAATAGATAATACCAATATAATGTTGAAAACATTATTTGTATTCGCCAAAATCATCTGTGTTGACTTAGTTTCTATCTCTTTTATACTTATATCAACCACTTGGATGGATAATGGCTATGTTCAAATGATATCATTTAAAAGATTTTCGAAAATTGGTCGCTAATAAAGAATCCCAGTGAATTTACACATGTATCTTAGACAAAGTTTGGTTTGACCTAATAATCCAAAAAGACAATCCTAAACTATTGAACCGATTTTAATAAAATTTGTATGGGACTAATCTATAAATATGTCTTTTCAAATAAGAAAAAAATTATCAATTACTGATAGAGGTATGAGGTAACAAATGTAAAAAAAAACACAACTGAATTGAAAATCTCCTTTTTTTTTGAAGTCCGGTTGGAAAGTAAATTTGGGACCAACTTTAAGGCATCAAATCACGTTTTTTTTGCAGGTTGCAATTAACTGTTGTAATGTATGGAGAGCGGCGTTTGATTCTGTATCGTTTGTAACACGATCGTAAATTAGTCGATTAAGATCAGAACTGACAGTGGACAAGGACATCGGCCAGATAGATAGGGGTGATGGGACTTTGTCGATAAATCTTCAGATATCGATATTGCCATAAAGCATTTACGGCTGTACTCTACTATATATGTCGCAAGTTACTAATAATATCCTTGTGCTAATACCCTTAGAGATACCCTTTGCTAAGTTTTTGTGTATGTCAAGCGATTTTAAATAGATTTTGTATGATCAGCTCCTTCAGGTGACAAAAGTAAAAGAAGCCCAAATATTTATTTAAAAAAAAAATTATGATAAATAACATGAAACCGGCATGAGTATAGTTTCTGTTGTATGTATATATGTGTTGTGAGTATAGTTTAGTGTATGGAAATATCAAAATATGTTCAAAATTAGAAAAGATACTTACTGCTTATCATCGCACAAGAAATTAATTAGAAATAATAAAAAAGGTCGGATCCAGAGCCTCGTTATTTTAAGTCGGTCAAAATAAGATACAATCTTGAAGGTTTTCTCCGAGACAACGTCGGTGATCGACTCAATTGAGAATTCTGTACTGGTAATTTGTTTTTTTTTTTATCGCATTACGTATTTAGTAATTCGATGAGGTTGTTGACCTGAGCAGTTACATAGTAATAATAACTCACTTGTTATTCGACTATTATGTATTTACTTTTTGCTCTTATAAGCTCATACAAGTAATAAATGTATAAACGATATAGAGCACGTTCCTAACATTTAGCAATAGCTTTTTTATATATATAATTTAATACAAATATTAATTTATAAGGTATCTGTATAAATTGGCCGATATTATATTTAAAGTTACTTGAATAGATTTATTAGTAAATTATTGATACCAATAAAATCGTGTTACTGATGGTATTATAAGTATATTATAGGTATATTGCTTTATATTTATTAAAATAAAATAAAATTCATTCCAGTTTGATTAAACTCTGTACAGAAAATTAACGTAATTTCGAGAAAAATGTACCTATCAAAGAAGGGTCATGTTTTGAAATAAACGTGTAAACATTTATCTTGTATAAAATCTGTAAAATTTAATTAAAGTACACACTTACCGTTAATTGATTTTTTATACGTTTCCCAGTTACATTATGCTAATTAAATTATCTTCCGAATGTCGTTTACGTGCTATCTAAATCGGATTTAATTTATTAAGAAATGAATGGGACAACTTATTTATTTAAATTCTATGAATGCCTGATATTTGTAGAATAGTGTAACGAGGCACTAAAATAGACACAGCGAATGGGGAAACCAGTTTGGGTATTGGGTCAAAGCACACACGTGCCGGGCAGATGTGCACAAATACACCGTGACCTATTATTGTGAACTCTGCCCCAGCGCTGTTAAAATGCCCTGCAATAAAATTAACTTTCAAACCCTACGATTAATAGGGGAGTTTTTGTGATGCAGGAGGTCTTTTTTCTGATGCTATGCAGTATGTGCATTGTTGCAATTTTGTATTGCATTTTATTATTTTTTAATACAATACAGTATGTAGTGGTATGGGATTAAATTGAAAATGTAATTGTAGCAAATTCATTATTCTTTTTTTATACATTTTGTAGAGCTGTTAGCTCTCTCATTGTATGTATACACATAATAGATATTGAAATAAAAAAAAATATATAATATTGATATAGGATAAAAAAATATGTATATATTAATTGTACGTAATCATAAGTTAAGTTAGAGTTTTCGATGGTGTCAATCTGAAAACTTTTCTAAATTGACTCTAATTTATGTCTTTATTATGTAGTTTCCAAAAAAAATGGTAACTTCTCATAATACCAGGTATTAATCTACGAGAAACAAATACGATTTATTTATCATTTATAAAATTATATTTCCTATATTTAGTTGTATTACAACAAGAATACAATGTGTTACTATTCGTTTCTATTATAATAAACAATGCAAGAGAACTAAAATTTGAAATAAAATACAGACATCCAGTATGGCTAATAGGCTTTTGGGAAATTAAGAGAATCATATCCAGTTCTGGGATGTTAATGGGTGTTTATATATATGCTGGTTCTTTTTATTTATGTATGTTCTTATTTATTAATTATATTAATTTTAAGTGAAAATACCGTCTGTGGATGGAATGTATTATATTTATTTTCCAATTTATCTTTTTTTTAAAAAAAAATCATAACTGTCAATACCTATAAAGATTCATTTTGAACAATAAGTTTTTACAGTATGGTAACTATAGAACAATTTTTAAGCGTTAATAAATATTGTGAACGACTCGAGATAAACTTAATCACCATTACAGTTACAGATTCACTTTTAAAGCATCTATATTTGGGGATGTAACTTCGCGAACTGCAAGTGACCGATGATAAACCGGTTCAAGATTACAGGTGTCTGGCTAGGCCTGAAGTCTCACCGACATCCGCATACACTGACATAACTTTCACATGAAATTCTTTTATAAAAAACGAGTGCAAGTTCAAAGCGATCTATCTCGCGGAGCCCGAGTACCTACTGACAAGTAAAATGTCACTTTTTCCCGAAGTATTCATGTTGTGACCGACTTTGAAAGAAATGTACATTGTCGATCGATTCAGATAGGCGTGTAATGTTTATGTCAATTGCTATCTGTTATGGACGATAAGATTTCAATAAACGATACCGAAAACAACTACCTTGTTTCAAATACAGAATAATTCCACTGGTGAAATTTAACATTTTTGACAGAGAAATATGGAACAAAAACGACAAAATAATGAAGGACTCATACACAGCGTATCCAGATAGTATGATAAGCATTAATGTATCTGTAATTTTTTCATGCATTTTTTTTAAGAAAAATATTTATTGTAGTTTCACAGTTAAGTTTAAA
Source organism: Galleria mellonella (assembly GCF_026898425.1). NCBI lineage: Eukaryota > Metazoa > Arthropoda > Insecta > Lepidoptera > Pyralidae > Galleria > Galleria mellonella. Next base: position 298,280 of record NW_026442114.1, read on the forward strand.
AGGATAATAATGATTCTGTATATAATACATATATATGACATAACATTATTACTCCATTAAGGTGATTGATGTTGATTATTGGAATGGCAATAATTCTAACAATAACAATATGGCAACGGATGAGGGATTTCATGGGCGACACAGTATACTCAGTTACGTTCATAATACTGTTCATATCTATTGGCGACAGTTATAATTTTCTATCAGAATATGCATAATAATAAATTCCAGACTACTAAGAAATCATACATTTGTTGTCATAAATCTGTATTAAGTTATTTCACAGCCATATCAAGTTGAAATCGAAACAGCCATTCAAAGGTAGCTGCGTGGTGCTAATAATACTATACAAACAAAAATACAAACAGAACGCTAACAGTAATAAATATGTTGAGATACCCATGTTTGACTTTGTACAGTTCCTTCTATTATACAAGGTTATACATAATTAAATTGTGTTCCAAACAAACCGTCAATTTTGATAAAATTCCTATAAGACTAATCTGTAAGCATATCCTTTTAGATAAAAAAAAATCCAACATCCAAATTGGTTTACAACTAACAGAATTATGGGGTAACAAACATAAATAATACAGTCGTATTAAGTACCTCCTTCTTTCTAAAGCCGGTTGATAATATAGGATAGATAAAATCAATATAAAATCACGATTCAAATAGATACTACAGTATTTTAGGAACACGAAGATGTAAAGGTATTCTGTGATATAAATACCCATTTAAGTACATAGTAACTATGTATTTGATTACCTAATTTTGGTATATCAATATTTTAATTAAATTACAATCTAAATTCTAATGAATTTAGTTTCTCTTATTTCATACATACATAGAGACATATTACAATTAATAGAGTTGGGTAATATATAGCAATAATCATATATTGTACAATAGTTTTACAATATTTTATAATTATAATTTATAATAATCGAAATAAATCGATCGATCGATAATGTAAATCGATTATTCAATATATAATATTGAAATGAAGTACCCGCTCATAATGAATACTGATATCCAACTGGTGTATATTGAAATAGGTGATGACCTTTTTAACGTCATCAATGTCCAGAGGAACCCAATATATAGATATCGGGACTGATACCGATATTACCCATCCCTACTAAATTATAATAAAATCTTATTTGGCGATAAAAACTTTTTTTTTTTATTTATTAGTAAAATATTTCAACTAAGAAATTAATATTATGATTTTTCTACGCTGATTTAAGTTATTCATTGTATATTCAAAGACAACCATAATCATATAAAGTGTATATTACTTATGAGTTACCATTACCATACATGTAACGTGGTTATTATATGAACAAAGCGTTTAAGTATAAAAACGTTTAGAATTTTTGTATTAGGATAATAACCACAACCCGGAACACTTCATACAAAAACGACAATTCCATGACTGTTACTACTATATAATAAGATAACGTCTATTTACGAGGCAAATACATATATATGAATTAAACTTATGTATTATCTATCAAAACCTAATGAAAATAAACGAATTATTGAACCAACCAAATAACAAGTTGCTGATGAGTGATGTCCAAATAATAGTACATAATCAATTAATCGATTCGAATCGAATAAAAACAATGAATTTGTTATTAATTTCATATAGGGAGTGTTTTTTGATAATGTCAATGAAACTTATTTATCTTCTCATTAAGTTCCATTGAATCAGACTACATACTATTACTTATATTGTTGTAGAAGGTTAGAATAACTATTTATTTCTGAACAAAAGCAGTAAACTAGACAACAGCTTATAACTTTTTATTATCACTATAAAAATCATCAAAATATCACGCACACGAAAGGCTTGTCAAGGATTTATATAAAAAAAAACAATACCTAATTGGAATCGCGTGATATTTCTTCATATGTTAGTGTGACTGCAAGTCTGCGAATCTGACGCGATCTAATATTGATAGTAATCAAATATTCATACGTAATAAGATCCGTTTATGAGGTGAGCATACTTTACAAGCGCTATTATAACAATCGATAGACGGACAGTCAAACTGGTCGTAGTTGGTTATCAACTTTTTTTTTGTAGGCTATAGAAAGTTGCCGAATCTCCGATACGAGGCAGCGAGACGTCAGAGAGAGCCATTGAGATTATCGAATGAAATTTATAGAATCGATATAAAATGATGTCAAGCCCTATTGTCCGAAATAGGTTAAGGTTTGGAAAGCTGTTTCGGCTTTGTTAACTGTTAGTTGTTAGCGTTCATTTATACTTTAATTGTATATTCATTGTTATTTATCAATAACTGAGTTTATTAAGTGACTTCAATAAAATTTGGTTTAACATTTACCTTTCTTGTCTTTTGTGACTATGTATAACGATTAAGTCGCCAATTCTGAATCGATTTTAATATATATTTTTTTAAATCGATAAATTACTCCCGTCTTAGTTTTAGATTAATTATGTGATTACAGAAGCTGCTGTTTTTCTTTGCAGAGCATAAAACTAATGGAAACAGATGGAAACAAAAATAAATATTAAATAAACAATAAATCGAAGCAATGCCAATAAATTATAAGATTATATAATTTGCATAGTTATTAATAATTGGCATTTTAATTAGTACATTTATAACAAAGAGAGTAGATGCTTGGTAAACAAAATGGACGTGCAACGTCAATGTATTATGATGCGTTGTTACGAATAGTGCACACTAGTGAAATAGTAGAGGCCTTGACACAAATGTGGACTTGTGGCAACTCATACCGAGGAAACTCATCTCAAACAATGATCGTAATTAACAGACTAATGTAAACTCTGTTTCAATAGTCGTGGTTAGTAAACAGAAGTAAATCCAGTTACGTGATTGGTAGACAGGCTATCCTATTATCAACTTCAACCAGAACTCTCAGAATTGAGTTGAACAAAAGTAAACAAAGTTTATAAATAAACATTTATTGTGACATTATTATGGCACGTAAATAAAAAATAAATAAAAAGAAACATAAACACGTGATGAATGTCGTATATTAAAAAAATATTTTTAATAGATACTTACGTTGCAAAATAAAACTTATTTATACTCAAAATTTGAGTTTTCTAGACTTAGTAGTTTTGGCTGTATATTGTAATAGTCAGTTCCGAGTATAATTACAGATAATTCTCTTGCTAATTGTTAATAATTATAAATAGGTAAATTGTCGTAAGTATTTTTTTTTTTGCTTATATTTCATGGCACATTTCGGTTAAAAGTACCACCCCTGTTTCTTTAGTAGACAACTCATCTTATCGGATAAGTTTTATTTGGTTATAATTCCACATAAGAACAAATGTTGGTCATAAGCGTGCATCGTGATCAGAACACAAGTAATCCGATTATAGCAACTCACGAGTTGGTTGGCACGTTCAAAGTGGTACCACCAAAATAAAATAAAATGACCCATTATGTCCACTGACATAAATTGGCCTCCATTTATTTTATTGTTGTAATTTTATGCAGAATGAGTGATTCATTGACTTTGTTTTATTATTTGTGGGTGTTTCGTAATATTTAATTTACCGCCGACTCCAATATTGCGCGCTGTGTCTCTATTATAGAATTAAGTTATGAATAGAGCAAAACTATTAAATTGTAAATAATAAAACAATTAAGCCAAAACTGTACATTGTATAGTTTTAGTAACGTAGTTCAGTGACTCTGATAGATAGATAGATGGATACTCTTTATTGTTTCCTCCAAAAGATTACAATAGTAAACTTATTATAAATATAAATAATTACAAGAAATAATCACAATGAGAAAACAATGAGCGACCATATCGCTAAGAGCGATCTCTTCCAGGCAACCTTTGGATGGAGAGGAGTAATTATAAACAATTTGGTGGGAGGCACGATCAAAAATTTTGTTAGTTCTAAATATGGGATTAACAATAGATGGAGTAAAAATAATAATAAATGCTCTGCAAAAATAATGTAATAGAAGGGTATATTTAGAAATACCATTTACTTATATATGTAAACACAGATTATCTACTCAATAGTTACTGCACAGGTTTAATTTAAAACGTTTATAGAAGTAATACGGTGACCGAGTAAGATTATAAAATGTTATCACTCTTTCGCGTTATTGAATGTTTTTTTTTTATTAAAAATTAGGGAACAGAGTAAAATTTACCAGTTCAAAAAAGGAAAACTACGAACTCTATAACAACTAGCCAGTGCAGTAACAATGATTTAATTTACTCCTTTTATAGACAGAGACTTGCCCAATTGTGGATAGTGATTTTTTTAAATCCACTGAAGCGGCAATCAAGCATACGGCCCACTTGATGGTTTCTGTAGGCTATAACGCCTGCAATACCAGGAGCATTACATGCTCATTGCCGACCGTAAAGAAACCTCTTTACCCCTTTTTTTTTAAGATAATATGAGTATTATTCGAATCTGTTAATAAGATCCCATTTTAAACATAACGAAAGTCAGAGTGGTGTGACCCTTTAAAAAAATAATTCAGTGAACATGCAAACCTTCATAGACGAAACACTGAGTTGCAAAATGCATTAGGTATAAGTATAAATCGCGAATCGAGCGATCATCCCTGGGTGGCGATCACAATCAATCATTAATCGCAAACAAGCATCTTTGGCAGGCGTTTTGCACAACGCTTTGTCTTGAGCATTGTTTAGACAGCGGTGGGCGGTTATAAAACGTCTATCGAATCTTTAGTAAGGGATAAAACACCCACCAATAATAACGTTAAAGTTAAGTCACGATCGAAGTTAAACGGAAATACTATATTATGGGGGTTGAGACTATTCGTCTTGACTAATAATTAGTTTGAAATTGTTGATGTATCTTATATGATTCTTACAATTATTTTTTTTTACTTATTCATAGCGCTACAGAGTTATTGTCTAAGATCTGAGTAGATAAAAAAAAGTATAACAAAATTTATATAAATATGTATATAAAGTATATAAAAATTTTACGCCAGAGTCAAATTCCTAAAATCCAGCCAGTGAGTCGATTTATAGATAAATATTCAGCGGAAGTCGATGGAATGTTTACCTCACATTTTTTCTAATAATCTTTTCGCTTCATTGGCAGAGTTGGCCGCTATTTTTATAAAAACTTTATACCACAGTCAAGCTTCAAAGATCTCTCAATCCGATGCGTTGACAAAATAATTTGAATAATTCGATGTTAAGTTTTACAGTATAATTGTAAAGAGATATTACTATTGTAGTGATACGCAAGCATGTTGGGAACACTAATTTATTCATTGAAAAAACAAATGGAACAGATTGTTACCGGCCAGTACTTACAATTTTATTACTGGCTAGTACATGAACATAATATACTACTAATATATATAATTCGTTTAGACATGCCATCTAATTTCAAAGTCTATTTCGTGTATTCATCAACAAACAATAAACAAATGTAATTACATTTCATTATAGACAATAGTTGCACAATATCAACAATACAGTCATAGTAAAGGCAGTCACGCAGTTTGTTTAGAAATAATAAAATCATTTAATTATAAGCCTGCAAAATCTACACGTGGGATGTCACAATCACAATAGGTTATATACAAGTGCATTTTCATAAATGCAATGTTTTTGATGGGTGATAATGGAATGGTAAATCTGCCTGCGCTATTGGTATACACTGGCGAGACACCATTGAGGGTTGATAAGTGAGGACAGCATTCTTCCTTGACCTACTGTCAGTTGGCTCATCGTGAAGAATTAAACAAGAATTAACCAGAATAGTTTCTAGGGAAAACCATCTGAAGGTCAAACTGATAGAGCATATTGCTAGCAATGGGAATATTGGACCTCATTACTAACAATGTCTTTCTCAAATATTATTACGATTACAAATAACAATGTATTAAATTGATTTAATGATAATTGTTTTTTGTGGTAGAATTGTATGAAGTATTGATCATTATTAATAATCAAAATTGAATATAACTGTTCAATAACACACATGAATCAAAATATGATAGTCTTCTATTGCACTAAAATGTATGTAACAAGAAGCGTAGATATTAAAAATATAAATCGTTAGTTCTCGGTCATCTCTGCTTATCTCATGTCGAATCTAGCGTTAAATATAGGTAGTGAATAATAAATATCTATTTTAATAATATTAAGGTATTGGTGTTATAACTGATATATAAAACTGTCTCCACTTGGTAAATAAAACCTCTAGTCATGTTGAAATAATTTGAGAGTCAGGTACTCTATAATCTATTAATCGACCTTGGTTCAGAGGTAGACTATGATTTGCAATCATGAATTAATCCTATATATATATATATATATATATATATATATATATATATATATATATATATCGGGTATTTATATTAACTTTAATCGGGTTCTACTAACTAGTATTTAACATACCCGATATTGAATCAGTATATAGATACTGTAACTAAAATATGTATATCGCTATATATTATCCATCACTATCTATAAGACAACGACACTACAAACATTTGGTTATAAACTAAGCTAAAGAAATGTTATGATATAAGATAAAGAAAAAAATGCGTCCTGTCTTAAAGGGCTCCATTTCAATAATTTAGAAAAACACTGTACCACAATCAGTCAATAGCAATAGTCAATGCAACATATAAAATCGTTAACACAAACATTGAAACGTGTTGAGAATTTTTAATTGACACATTCAATTAGAAGTCAAACCACTTACAATCGATTAAAATTTACAATTTACAACACAAAAAACTAAATAACATTACATAATATTTGTTTTAAAAGTCTTTTTTATATTATTATAAAAACGTTTATGAAATTATAATTAAAATGAAATATTAGACAAGTAACATGAATTTTGATATTTTGATTGTCAAATTACAAATTGTGATGCATGTCGTATACAAATTGAATTGTCAACACGTATAAATGCAAGTGTCTTTGTATGTTACTGTATGAGTGGAGACAAGCGTGAGCGTGCTGACTACTGTTACCGTCTGTTGGAACGTACTCAGAATTTTAAACGGCCTACACCAGAGAAAGTAAGAGTGAGAAAGGTATGTATTAAATATATTCGGTAATAGTACAGGTAATAGTCTAGCTTGTAATGGTAAATAGAAAACGAAACCTTGAAATTCGCGAGACTTGCACAATCGAAAGTCACATAATTATGAGTGCAATCTAATAATGAGCAATTTAATTGATAGTGAAATTTTAATTATATCATGTCGTTAACACATGTAATGGGATAGAAATGTTGATGGCATTTTGCAATGTATATTATATTATATATGTTATTATTTACTTCATTCTCGGCTAATTTGCCGGTTTTCTCAGACAACCCGTCCCAAAAACCTTTGGAAAAAAGAAAGCTGAGATCCCAACCCCTTTTATTGCGTGTGTGTATGCAAATATGCATACACATATATATTACTACATATATATTATTTTTATGCTTCATAGCTCTATACGTGTGTATGCGTGTCTGTAGTAGTGTGATGTGGTGCATCTTGTAAGTTTAGTGTGATTATTGTATTTCCTAGTACTTTAATATTATTATATTATTATGATACTTTTTAGGGGACAAAAGAAGTATTTAAAGTAATGGAAGTGTATTTAAAATCACTACGTAGAATTCAGAAGTTACAGAATATATAGTTGTGAAATTGGTAAAATGGCCGGCAACATAAAAGAATCTGCTCTCATATTGCAGGTGTTTATGGGCGACAGTAGCCACATTTCATCAGGTGGACTGCATGTTCGTTTGTCTCCCTAATAATAAAATAAAAATGTTCAGACTTCATTATTAAATTCTAATTATGATTAATCATCTGGTTGTCTCATTAAACTTGGACATTATTAACTAATGGCTTTTCATAATTTATATAATTATTAATTATTATTCTCATAGTATTACTGGCATTTTTAAGTTGTGTGAAATATTTATTACTGCTCGTTGATTTTCTTTATTAAGCAAATTAATATACAGAAATAAATAATAATGTTATGCATGTTAGTATATAGTAATTATTGATACTTATTTAAAATTAAAAATCATTGTCGATTAATTAAGATTTATGCCCCACAATTTTACATATTATTGACAAACCAATTAAAATGATGGACTTATAATTTTCGAAATAACCGACAAATAGGACAGCTGATTTTAAGTATTACTTTTTTGTTTGTTACTATTAGTAACTACTTCATTAGTAAGTTACTAATAAAGTATAATAATAGTCATATTACTAAAAATATACTATTAAGTTGGTGCTACTTAGAAACCATTGTAATTAATTTTAAGTAAATTCGTTACTATGATATCTACCTAAAATTATTACTGTATGGTCCCGGCATAGAATTGGGCGCCCCTTCCTTTCCCGTAGGTGTCGTAAGAAGCAAATAATGGAATTTAATCGTCGAGGTATGGGCAGCAGCGTCCTTCTTAAAACATCACCAAAGCCTAACTACGGTTGCCAACCCGCCTGCCAAGCGTGGCAACTACTGGCAAAACAGTGCAAGGGGGAGACTTAAGTTCAACAGTGAATAGTACGGTTGATATGATCATCGCTACTATGAACCAACTGTCCTGACTTCATCCTCACTCACCATTCACTAGTACTCCGTCAGTATTCAGTAAGAGGGGTTTTTTTTTGATGGGTGAAAATGGTATGGTAACCCCGCCTGCGCTAACGGGATACGCTGGCGGAGCACCAGTGAAGGGTGATAGATGAGAATGAAAACAGGCCAGTTAGCCCATCATGATGAATTCATCAGGAATTAACCATGATAGTTTTCAGGGGGAACCGCGAGGAGGTCGACCTGGTTGGGTATATTGCTAGCAATGGGATTCTCAGTGTCCATTACTAACAATCGTTCCCCCCCCCCAGTAAGAGGGGTTATCATTCTATTTTCATATCATTAAACGAACCTACAGCATAAGCTCTGCAGTCTTTTAATTCCCTTTAAAACGCACAAATCTTTTGGCCTTTTTTAATTTTAGATTTCCGCAGATGGCAAAAACGTCATTTTTAAAAGTGCCCAATAGAGAATGATTGGAGGAAAAAGGTTTGTTAGGGATGGGGTTTAACTGCCCTATTGCTAGCAATTTGCCCTATCAAGTCGACTTCCACGCGGATCCTCTTGGAAACCATAGTGATTAATGTTGAATTTGTCACGATGGGTTAACTGACCTACTTTATCTTCACCTATTAACAACTCCTATCATTACTGGCGCCCCGCTAGTGTATAGGTACTTATAGCGCAGGCGGGGTCATTTATTCATTTACATTAAAAAAAAATATTTTTTTCAGTGAAAGCTAATAATACAGACTGACGTAGCACGTTAAAAGGACGTTCTAACGGTCTAGCGGTCGATTAGCACAGATACTAGGTGGGTACGTGCAACAGGTTGGCTCCGCAAATATGCAAATGTGCTTACTGGTGGTCCAACGGCGCGGAGATACGATATTGTCTCGATTTGATCTCTCTCGCATTCATTTCACTAAGTGCTATTACAATGTCAAATATATAGATAGTTAAAAACTTTATTATATAAAAAAAAATCTGCAAAATCTCTTAGGAGGATTTGCTGAGGTTTGTTTTTATCTATATAGTTACTAGTTTTTACCTGCGATTTCGTCCGTTAAATATATTAATTCACTGAAACAAAAACTAACCTATGTCCTTTTTTTTTAAACACTATTGACGATTAGTTGAGCCGTCAAGGAGCATAAATTTAACAAATAAAAATACTTTCATATTTGTACTGTTCTGTTACGAACAAACCACAAAAAAAGAATACATTGATTTATCCGTAGATACATGATTTCCTTTTGATAAAAAGTCAAGTAGGTGACGTATAAGGATTTCCCGGTTACAATGGGATTGATTAATAAACATTATGTATGGTCCAGGCCATCTCTTGTACAGTATCGTACGTTAACCTGCGCATGCGCCTTCAGTGTGTCCGATTTCTGGGTCACACGGACGACTTTCAGTTATCTGCGCGTGTTCCGACAACATAAATTGTAAAAACATGTCAAGTTCTCAAAACCGAAACAAAAAAAAATTAATAAATTGAACTTTAATCACAATTTTCAAATTACAGAAAAATCACTAAGGATTTTTTTTACGTTTCTATATTCATGACCTGTATTTGCATTTGATAATTCTAAATCATAGATTTAACCCCCGAATAGTTCAATCCGTTAAGATTCAAATACGTATTCTCTACTAGGTACGTGGGAGGAATACATTACCCGATGCATCAATAAAAATCTGATAATCACACTATGGAAGAAATGTTATTAGGTGGCAAATATATACCATTTTTGAATTTTCCTTCCATAAAATTTCTTATTACGATATTCTGTAGTATGAGTAGATACTTAATTTTACGTACCTACGGCTAACAAATTAGATTTCATTTTGTACGAGTATGGGATAATCTTCTTAAACTTACAAATATATTAAAATTGTAACTAAACAATGTCTGTACAAATATCACCATATTTAAGAAAAAATAATACGAGGGATCGTAATGAGATTAATATACATATACATATGTAAAAAAAAAAAAACAATTTTTAGAAATTTTGTCAGTATGTTTATTCTGGCATCATGTAAAAACTACTGCATCAAGTTGGATACGATTTTCACAGTTGTATTTCTGAAGATCTAACTTTACACAAGTTAGTCCTTCTGTTTCGTCATGATAGGACGTGTAGAAAGTAATATTATATATCGTATAGAAAATAGTCATTGGTCTTCTTACCTTTGAAATCTAGGCGTACGAAGTAGTCGGTAAAAAGCCAGTAATACATAAAGCTAAGATTGATTGATGAAAGAGATGAATCAAACCAGTCCAAAATATGCGATGCGAGTTCGTGTAATCGTCGTTAGATACGGTGAACGTCCGACAACGGGCCGGCGCTGTGGCAGCTCGTGACTCTGGCTACGTGAATGGATACGACCACCGATCGAGGAATTTTATACATTTTATGCCAAATTATAGGAAACAACGGCCACCATCTGTATCGTACTCGGTTTGAAGCCTTTATCTCACATAAAACTTTTTTTTACGAAAACGGATCCGTTATGTTTTAGTCAGGCGTATTTATCTGTATTATAAGTCTTGCAGCTTACAAATATTCAGTACCTACGTCAATTTACATAAAGATGTTAAACCTTTATAAAAAGCTACATCGAGTTTCTTTATCAAGATCTAGGTCTTTTTTATTTGGATAAATCATTATCAAAATGAGGTATCATTGAAGAACGAAAATATTTTAGTAACTGCACATGAGTATTTTTATATAGAAAAACAAACGACTAAACTACTAAGTACTCAAATTGTTTATTAGAAATACACCACACGCATGCAATATATTGTACTACGGCGGAAATAGGCGAGACAGTGCATTGATGTCTGTCCAGACGAGTCCTAATATCCTAGTACAAGACAAAGGCGACTATTATGAAAATGAAATTTACCATATATTTTGAAACATACCTTTCCCGGCTTTCACTAGAACACATTTTAAATAACACAAACATATCTTTTATCACCTACTTTTATGTGCTAAACAGTAATATTGTGTACATGTATATAATTTACAAAATAAATATACTAAATGGATGTATTTAACATGTTTAAGTATTTGAATGATCTCGATCAATAATATTCAGTTATAAAAATCTATCATTAATACAGTGTTAAATAATAAATAACCGGTTAGTTCCTTATCAGTATAAAGTCTAGTATCTTTCGTTACGGCGCCAATTTCACAGGCATTCAGGTAAGCTTGGTGCAGTAGGTTCGTGACGACCGGATCTAAAATCCGCCACCGGTCGCTAGCCTTGGTCTATTTCCACACACCTTTGTATCAATCTCCACCAAAGGTCAATTGGAAAGTCTTTGTTACTATAAATCAAAAGGTATTATTATCGTTCAAGCGAAACATTCATTAGTCGGCGATCTAAATCTTCATCTCGAAGACACGTAATGCAGACGTCGAAGGCACCATTTAATTTTATGCGCCACATAGTAATTTGTGGCTGCCACACGACATTATAGTGGATTACAACACGAAAAACCGTGTTGAAACTCTATGATGTAACGTGACGGCCAAGGTCAAGTGCAAAGTCACTAAATTGATTATGCACGCCATATTCAATTAATGACCAATGAAATTCACAGTGATTCTTATTGTTTTGTCAATTCACCGACCCGTCACGTGACATTGGAAAGTTAAAAAACTATGCGTTATTTATTATTTACACTGGGTGGGTGCAAAAGAGAGTGTAATTATTGTATTAACCATGAACTGAACTAGGTAATTTAAAGAAATCCCAATAGAATTTATTACATACGATGACACATTCAAAACAGGCTTGTTATTAAAAAACGAACACCTCTTAATGCTGTATAAAGTTTGCTATCAATCCAAGTTACCGATAGTAGGCTATTATACAGTTTTGAGATCAAGGCCTTTAAAAAGCTTAAAGAAAAAGGCTGGTTTATAAATACATGAATTCAAATGTAACTGACTGCGGTGACCAGCAGATACGCATCGTTGGACATCGTAATCCGCGAGCTATCACAGTAGGCACACTTTATGGTAATAATTTGGAATTTCTATAATATAGCTAGTATAACTGATTGCCGGCACTGCGGCAGCGGTGTTTTGTGCCCCGTCTCCATTCATCCGGAAGAGAGATGAGCCAAAAAACATTTTAATAAACGGACGCGAGGTCAATCGGCTGTCTATAAAATTTCTCGCCAATCAACTTCGGTGATCAACTTTACTATGGGAGAACTGGGTGCGAAGACACTCATTGATCAAGTGAAATAACACTAAGTGATAGTTTTATTTGATTTTTATCTTAATACCTATCGTAAAGACGTTCGTGGAATTCATGTATTCAAGATGTAAACCTGTTTCGGCCCTTTAACTATTGGCATATAAACCCAATTACATTAATCTGATGAAATATGAATAATTTCTAACTTGTAATAATCTTATTAGCACATAATGAAGCATTATTTTAGGACAGAGGGCACGCACGTATGCGTATATTAATGAGCATTGATGCAATAAGTAGTACCTTCTTTCTCTTCGCCAGCTTTAGCTCAAAATTTATAACTTAGCGTAGATTATTGTACATTATTTTGAAACAATTTGCTTCACGGCGTAGAATAAGTAATTAATTTGTTTGTGATCGGTAACATCAGTCAACCGTCAAGAGGAGAATCGCTCCCACGGCCATCTTCATGCGAACAAGGCGATCGTACTCACTATGCTTAACTAGAGTTACACAACAATGAAAAAGTCATGGACAATTTCAGAGCACAATAACGTCCTCAATTCTGTACTAAGCTACAATCCAAATAGACTTCTGAATTAGGCCCGATGGCAAATCATCTCTATCAAATTAATGCAAGATTCGTAGCAGACACTGTGTAGGCTTTACATAAAAGCTCGATGTCTATTTTTAAATCGCCATCAATGAGTCATGAACGAACTGCTCGAATTGTTAACAATGTGTTCAATTTCGTGTGAGAACTTTTTGCGGTCGTCTGTTTTTTTATATCATTCTGTAATGCTACAATTACTGATTGCTCACCGCGAGTGTTGTACAAGGCCTTTTTAATTGGTTGTAAAACTAGTGAAGGAAAATATAAACTTTGTATATAGTTTTTTGTAAGTCATCATAATCATCTTCCGGCCTTTATCCTAATTATTTGAAGTTGGCATAATATGATTTTATTAATATTACTAAGTTTGTTGTATTATTATATTTATATAGTAATAATAGTATTAAGAGTGCAAGATAGATTGTTATAGGATGTTTCTATTCAAAGGCCTCTCGGCCTCGAAGAATCAAATGGCGTAACGAAAGGACGCCCAAAGAAACAAAAAAAAATCAATATTTACATGTCAATGCTGATGGACTGCAAATAATAAAACTTGACACAAACATAGATGGGGAAAAGTTGAGGTTTCTTTTTTATACTCTTATCTTATAATATTTTATGTTACTTATTTTTATATATTTTATTAAATTTTTACTGTGAATTTAAAATACGGAATTTGTTTAATGGTCGAACGAATTTAGGAAATAAAAAGTTATTTTAGTTTAGATTTTAGAGCTTTGAGTTTCTTGCAGTCGTGAGATTCCTGGAAACATATATGGTTGGAATATGTATTATTATTATTATTTATTTTCGTTTTCTTTCTCTTCTTCACATGGACGAAGGTTTACTCACCGACACGGGCCTTAACCAAGTGTAGGAGAGGTTTCAGAGTAGGAAGATGTAATAGTAGACGAGGTGAGGAATTTTCTGGTAATATGGCAGGTAATTAAGATAGTGGCCTTTTGTAGTAGGTATGTTTGATTAGTGTGGATATTTAGTGTTTGTAGGCTATTACTTAGAGTCTTTGGGATAATGCCGATGGAAGATAGAACAATGGGTACAATATGTACTGTATGGGCTTGCCATTGTGTTTTCACTTTATTATTATTATTAGTAGTAGTAATTTTTTTCGTAAGAGGAATTAATATTAAAAGTATTATTTTAATATTAATTCCTCTTACGAAAAAAATTTAACAAACCTCTTGAATTTAAATTAGTTTATTCACTATGTGTTTTTTATTTGTATTATTTGTTATTTAAAAAAAAAAATTAAATTTGTGGTTAAAACCAAAACAGACTAAGATAATATAATAATTCCAAAATTTTCAAGGATGATTCCATATGGTTACGTTACCCTCAGTTATATCATTAAAGTGATCACATCAAGAGGGGAGAGCCCTCTGTTTTTAAATGGAATGTAATACAAACCATTAGATGACTCATGGGAAACATTTAGTTGAGATATAAACAAGTTAGTTTTGCAATTAAATCCCATTGACCTGGAATCGTAAACTATAGTCGATAATCGTTAAACTGGCTGATAATAAAATCTAAATGATTGAGACTCTCGATAAGGAGGTCTCTGTTAAAATCAGTATCTACTTTAAGCTTTATAGATAGGCACATTGAGTGTTTAATTGATTGATCGCAGAACAGTAATTTGTAAAAATTATCGAAGAAATTAATCATGTAATACTTGTATTTATGCGTAAACTACAGTTTAAGAACAAATTTTGTTCAATTATCTTTGACGTCTAGTTTGTAATAGGAAAATATTGATTAAGACCATTGACCGTTTCATATTTGATGTATGTACATCATGCACAGTTACATACATTCTTTTCTGATAAATCCCCTAACGTCTATTTATACGTACGTCTATTACATACGTACACAAAAATATTTATATACATGTATTGTCCTTTATAATGAATTTTGGTTTAAAGAAAAACGAGGAAAAATAGAATACAATGCATCCGGGTTGCCTGCTCTACGTTATATATTATCCTTTTAAACAATATTATGTCGTTGCTGAAGCAAAAATATGGCTTGATTTGCGTTAACTTCTTTCATTTCTTCTGCCCAAAGATTTCTTAAATTTTTATTAATAACGTCAATTCATAATTAAAGGTTATTTAAAGGTATTACTTTCAAAACGACATTATTCGGTTGTATATAAACATGCTAAATCCTAATCTTAAGATCTCATATTTGGTGAATGGGTGGTAGACATGGCTAGCATGTAATGAGTCATGGCATGGCGTCACCGTCTCCCCTGTACATAAATTTAATCCAGAAATCCAAACACGTTTGTGTTCATTCACGATGAACGTTTGGATTGTATTTTTTGTTATATAGGTAACTATTGCAAGTTTATATTTATGTATACATAGATTTAATCTTGCTATTATATATTTATGATAGTGTTGTTGTCTATATAATTATTGCCTCTAAAATTCCATAAGTTATTTGTTTAATTGACATACGCAAATAGAGTGTATTGATATTGATTCATCATGACAATATTTACGAATAATACGTTCTAAATGGAGGATAAAATTGTCAAGAATGCAGCGTAAGTGGCATATAAGGTACGTGATAAATGAAATTGAAATTTAAGAGATAATACTCTACTTATAAGCTTTATTTTTATTCATCATCATCATATCAGCTGTTAACCATCCACTACTGAACATAAGCCACCCTCAAAAGGTGTGGTTTGCTAGTTACCACGTTACCACGCTTGACAGGTTTGTTGTCGTTGTGATGTTTTAAGAGGGACGCTGCTGCCCATTTCTCAACCATTAAGTTCTTTAAGTCGCCTCTTCGACACCCATAGGAAGGGTTTCTATGCCGGGACCATACGGTATTTATTTTTATTTATAGTAATTTATTAGAATACATAAAAATAAATATAATAAATTTGTATGAATAACTCAATTCTTTGCAGACTAATTCGTGTATGACATTATATTAAAATATATTATAACTTTTAATTTAAATATATAAGTATTAATGTTAATCATTTGATGAATATTGAATACCTAATAAGACGTATCAATTGTGACAAAGAATTGGGGTCAAAATATAAAATGTCTTATGAAAATTTAGAAGCACTTAAAAATGTTAAAACTGATAATTATAACGCCCGTTAAGTTAATGTATAGGATTTATGTAGAAGTAGGTTAATTATTACTCCAACATAAGTGGTAGTCGACTGTAGACGTAAAATTGAGTAACTGAGTGCCTTTTATGATTATCGTTTTAGAATAAAGAAGATCTACGGGTGTACACATACTTTCAGATACTTACTTAGTTACGTTTCATTTCAACTAAGCAAGCTATTGTCTCGACTGGCTTTTATGGATATGACTATTTCATTTTTTAGTGTCCCTGAGCTCACTTAAAAGGCTAAACGACGTTCAACCCTGACAAATTATAAATGTGAAAGTTTGTAAGGATATTTGTTACACAATGACATAGCATAATAACAAACAGGACATTTATTATCGTGAAACACGCGCGTAAAGCCACAGAATAAATTGTAGTAAAACAATAAATTTTTAAATGATATATTATTATTTATATTATACTATAAATTTCTATTTCTTCAGTTTTATTGGCATTTCCGATTCCTATTGCCGGTTTATCAGAAATAACTGGAATTCAGTATAGGTACTTAAATAAATTCAAAATCTAAGGCCGGATTAAAGATATGACTGTATGACTTATACAGTATAGGATTTCAATAGTAGTTAACATCAGTCTGTCTTCACTAGTTTAGTGTCATTGTATAATTGACTGCAAGATGCTCTATAAAGTTATGAAAGTCGTTATAACTCTATAGAGTCATATCATCATCATGTTCCTACCCTTATCACTATTATTATTTGAGGTCGGCTTAATATGCTTTTGCTTATAGTTTTATGATCGGCCGCCTGACTGACGTCAACCTTCTTTGGAAATTATATTTATAGAGTCAACTCTATAGAGTCATATTATATTGGTTTTTAAAGGTACTGTAATTTAATTCCATAATTTTTTTTTTTGGCAATTATTAATCTTTACGTGATAATTATCAGTGAATCTCTAGTTAAATTAGTAAAGTTCTAAAGACTGGAGTTTTAGGAACTTCAATTATACTAAAATGACTACAAGCACGATTAAACTATACAATGATGCCGACTAAGTATCTATAATATTCACAGTTTACCTTTAGAAGATTTAGAAAAATGCCATAATACGAAAATAATGGACAACACAAAAATAATGATAGTGAAAGCGCCCAATGAGCTTTCAAACTGCAAATAATGAGGGGTATCGCACATATTATCACAATTTTGAAAGGAGAGAAAGTATGCCTATTAAAATAAGTTAAATTCATTCATCAAGCAGGTACATGACTGTGACGGTTGTGTTTAAGTTTTTTAACAAGCAAGATTTATTTTGCGTTTGGAATGTTCGTGTGTCTATACACAACTTTTTTATGTTATTGGGTGTGGCAAACAAACTGACAGTTCACCTGATGGAAAGTGCTAAAGTGCACACAAACATTAAATGTAGATAGATGCCGTGCAAATAATATACCTAATGCAAAATCATGTATCATGATGTGTATATAATTATGACCAAAGATTACATTAATCTGTTCTGATATTTTCAAGTCAACACCATTCTCTGTCTCTAGAAACTCTCAATTCTAGGAATCAGTATGAATTAAAAAGACTTGAATCAGGACAACGTAGAATTCCTTAAAATATCCTTTTTTATTCTTTATTTTAGAGACAAGTTTAGACGATGACACTTCAGAATCGACCTCATTGGCTACCTTATTTTAGGCATGGGTAATATCGGTACCGCTCCAATATCTATATACGAGTATTAGGTTCTTTAGGACATTGATGGCGGAAAAAAAGACATTACCTATTACGATATAGCCCGTACCGGTCGGATATCTATATTAATTTCCATCGAGTTCTTCATGTCAACATTAAATTTTGAATAACAGACACTGAACATTTTTGTTATTTGGCCAATATACAGATATTGTAACTAAAATATATGGGCATTACTATATATAATAATAATAATAATAAATCTCTTTATTTTCAGGTATATACCCATAGTTTACATTTCCATATTATTAATTAAATAAATTGTTATTATTATTTTTAAAATATACATCAATTATAAAATACCAATTTAAATTATTTCGTTATAAAATCTCTTGTCGTCAGGTATGCTGTGAGAAATACAGCCTTTACAATATGATTACTTGTTGTCATTAATCTGTCATGAAATTTTGCCTTATAATTCATATTTATATAACCCACCCTAACTTAGCAGACCTATGTATAAAAAAATTTAGATGTTTAACTGTTTGAATGCAGTCACATAAACAACTGAACGGTTTTGAATAAAATTTGGTATACTAATTAACATAGTACAAAATAATTGATGAAGTCGAAATATAAAAATGATGATAATGATCTTTTTTACCTGCTTTTTTATTTTGGTTCTACAATAATTCCAATATTTCACATCTGTTCCTTCAATTGTTATAAAATAAATTCACTACAGATTAACACAGCACTCAGCAATCAGAAAGAAAATTATCACAATCGGTTAAGATTTGACGAAGTTGTCGCAGCAAAAAAAGAAAATAAAATAAAATTGGTGCATTCCTTCTTGAAAAGACATTTAAAATATGTACTTAAAAAATAAAAGGGTATTGAAACAATACAGTCTCTTAATTTAATTCATAGGGAACTGTGCGATGTAAGTGGAAGTAATTAATTAAACAACATTAAGTTCCAATGACTTGCAACTTTTTGTTAATGTAAAAATGTGTAAGAATAATTATGTGAAAAGTAAGTTATAATAAATGAAATTTTAGACTATATAATACAATTAATACTCAACATTTAAAAGAACATTCACATCGAAGTATGTACGAACACAATTGACCAATTAACATACATTGTGTTTTAAATATAAATCTTTTAAGCAATTCATAGAAGAGAGAAAGGGTTTTATTGTTTTCGTTTCATAAGTCGAGGATGGAGGAATTTGTATATTTATTTCTCTTTAAACGTATTGGAAATATGTATATACATTACTAGCAATAAAAAAGAAAAATTAAAATTAAAAAAGTATTTGACATAGCTTTGCCTGAGTATATTAGTACTTATATTCTATGTAATAAGTTAGGATATACTCGTAACCTATCCGTGTACAAAATTTCATTCAAATTTGATCAGCAAGTTTTGCATGAAAGAATAACAAACATCCGTCTATTCATTCATTTTTACAAACTTTCACATTTATAATATTAAACTAAATAACGTGATTTTGTTTATATTTAGAAAATTATTTATTTACTTAACATTTGCAATAGATTACAGAAAATAGTTATAATAACTGGCAATTAGTAGATTTAAAAGTAATTAATTTCAAAATAAAGAAAATTTTGATGGATGAACTTATATACATATATGCAGTGGCACCTAAAATTCAGTGTAATACATAATTCAATGGCTAAAATATGTATTTACTAGAATATAACACGTGAATGTAAGAATACTATATACATAATAAAACACTTGTCTATCAAATAAATATTTGAACTTTGATATAGTTATGTTTATTTACTACATACCGAATAATAAATAACTTTTTTACGATTAGGTTTATACCAAGAAAAACGGAATTTAACGGTCACTTTTTCAGATACAGTTACTATCTATATTTACTAATACAACATTTACTACAATATTGCGACCTGAATCAGATAAGACTTGACTACTCTTGCTGATAATGTTATAAATATACATTTCGTAAATAAAAAGCCATTATCTGATAAGAATTATTAATGAAGTCATTAAAAAATGCATACGGACAAGAGTCATGGGTATTCATAAACTACAAACTGTGTATGACTTTATTCAAATGTGTATATAAGCTTTCACATTTGTAATAGCAGTAGAAGTAACATAAATTCAATTTTGAGGTTCATAGTTCGATACGTTGTTGGGCCGATTTTATCAGCGGATAATTTCTTTGTTGGCCCTAATCTAATGTACTGGATGCACATTTAGTATTAAGAAATCGTCTTGTTTCTTGTAGATATATCACGGAATAAAGAAAACTGAGGGTTTACTTAATCTTAATCATTACTTTTTCATTCAATGAAAATACGAATTTTCGGAGTCAATTTTGTATTTTTGTTCATACCGAAATCGGCCCAGTAAATGGAGCTTGTTCATCATAAATCCTACCATAAAAGTCCAAAAGAAAGATATTTTACCCTTTTTTATTATTTTTAATCGGTATGTATCATGTACTTTTAATATTAAAGTTGTTTTCGTTCGATCCCAAAATTTCGGAAAACATTAGTAGACTCTCTGTTATCTGTAAAAAAAAAGCTTAATAACACTTAGATTCATTTTTCAAATACGTTACGAGTAATTAAATAATTCAAAAATGGAGGAGCAAAAAAAAAAAGAAATAAAATAACTTTTGAAAAAAGAAGTTAAACCAACTAAAGAAATTATTAGTCCCTATCTAAATATAGACAATCCTTTCAGAAATACTAGCAACGTACCTAACCATAAATGGATATATCAAATTGAACGAACACTCATCTTATTATATCTATGGTAAATGTAAAAGTAATGTTAAACTAGTCGATAGCACCTTGCCTTGCTTACCTTTCGTTAGTTAAATAATCGTACCCGTTAACGAATGAAGCAAACAACCGAAATAACACGTGGATGTGTTAAAATACGGGATGGGCATAGATGGTATTGAAATACACAGTCCGGGATCATGTTTAGATTTATTTTTATTCACTGGATTTCCTGTTAGGGATATTTGAATGAATTAGAAAAACATCGAAAACTGATATGTTATAAATATACCCGTATAGTGATATATATATATATATATATATATATATATATATATATATATATATATATATATATATATATATATATATATATAATCATGTTAATTCTTGTCTCTTATAAACTATGCCTAAAATTTACTGCTTAGGCTACTGCTTTATTTCTCAAATTGGGTTTGAATAAAGAATTTTATTCTATCTTTTCTTTATTCTATCTTTATCTTATGATTTTAAAATAATAAAAACATTTTATTAAAAATGTAATAAAACAAAGTAAAAGTACAAATGATATTAAATGATCGTAATAATGAAGTTCAACCAAGAACAACACGAACAATGAATTTTATTTATTATTAAGCATATAGCTTTTATATATTTATTTTAAATATAAATATTAGATAATAACGAAAATGTACACAAGTGGACTTATCCCTAAAAATTATTTCTTCCACTCAACCTTGACAACCAGAAAGGAGAAAGTATCTATAGGGTTTGTATATGATTTTTATATATATTTTAAAAGAACTTAAATAGAAGAAATTCTTGATATAAAAATTATTATATCATTACAATAAATATGATTTGATATGACGGAAATATAATCTAACATTTACATAGTATCATATGTAATACATATTTGGTAATCATAACAATATTCATTTTGAATTATGTAATGTATACCTACTATATGAATAATTATAATTAAACAACGTCGCAAATGGACCAAGTTTTAGCTTTGAATTTGTCTCCTTTCGTCGCTGACTTGAGCTTATGTACTTACACTTACTCTAGTCGTCCTCAAATATTTACAATCATCCATTGACAAAGAAGCACCGGAACGCACTCCTATACAGCCAAACAACATTTTGTGGTTACATCTATAATATTATCTACCCACAAATGGAAGCAATGGATATAAGTACTACAATGAATTAGATAAAAATGCTTATCAGAGACTTGACTGTAAGTAGGTTTATAGGTTGTATTCAACATTCTAATAAACTCTACTATTTCATTGCACATATCTAACTTTACTACCCATTTGTAACCTTTTCAATGCCATTATGGATTGAGAAGTGGGTGAAGTGATCGAAAGTAGTACGAAAGATGCGATATCTTAGACCCAACTGATGATAGACTATATAATTAATATGCAACTAGTGTTAATTATTTGATATACCTAATTATACTAGTTAATGCAGAAATATAATTGTGCTTACAATTTATAAAACTATACAGAAATTAATGTACACGCGTACCTAGTACCGGCTAAATTACCTAATTTAGTAATTTGGGCATAGTTTATTTTAATGTTAGCACTTATAAAAAGGCTAATAACTGCGGTGCAGCATACCAACTAAATTACTTCACAAAAACATAAATGCCAGTAGATAATGTCGTGCACTCACCTCATGGTAAACAGACGTCATCTCGGGAGTTTGCAATGTTTTGTTTTGCAAAACGGAGCGATCACAATCTAAGCACACATTTCACTTGTTCTAGATTTGATTAGTGCAACATACGCAGCAGTTGTTCATCTAAATACGTTAGTATCGTTCGAATTCATAAAAAAAATGAACTATCAATTTTCCCGCCTTTACGCGTGAAAAAAATATAAAAGGCCAAGGTATACGTTACGCAAAGCCAACTAAGGCACGTGTATCGCGTTCCGCGTTTAGTATCGGCACTGAGCGATGAGCGAAGAGCGACGACACGACACGGCACAAAACGCTGAATGGAAGGCGATTGCGCTCAGCTGCTATGCTCAATGAAGCATTCGAGTTCAGAGGTCAGCGATCATCTTAGCCCCGTCAATTTTGCTCCAAAGTTTCTCCATTACCCTATAAACCTAGAAGACTTGAATATGTGGGCAATAAACATCTATGTTACTGTATTCATAACTAGACAAGTTAATATACATAATTTTGTTTATATTTGATTTATTGAATGTTGCAGAAATACTTAAATTTAAATAAAAAAGTATACCATCGATTAATCAGAAGTAATGGGATCACGAGTGGATTGTTTTTATTGATGAATAGCAGACGTCTCGTCCAAGTTCGTCGACAGTGATCATTCAGTTTGTTTGTCATAAAACCGGTATTTTAGGCTTGGCAGAGATGATTGGCTTTGACGCTTCTTTTTTGTGGGATCAAAATGATTTCGCCCGGATACAATTTAACAAATGGCATTCTGAATTAGAGTTCATGTAGGCTAGGTTACTGCCGATAACTATTTATCAGTACATCATAAAAAAGAAGTAGACTCAATCGGGTCCGTGTATGCCTATTGGTAAAATTCCTTGTAATTATTCATGTATGGAGCACATTTTAAAACTTTAGCAGACAGGTCTATAAGCTGAGTGTACATGGATGCAAGTTCCCAAAATTTGCATTGTAAACACATAATCATTACAAATGTAATAATTATGGCAATTTGAAAATAGCATCAGTAATAGAGAAATAATCGTTTGTTTTAATATAGGTATTATAACACGCAGAGATGCAGAGAATGGTGAAGAGAACGATCAAGTACTTATGAATATGGATGATCATAAATTTAGGCAGAAACCAAAGAATAGACAGTGTGAAAGATGATATGGTTAAAAAAAAGTGAATACTGTGATGATTAACGGTGTAGGTGATGGCAATGATAATATGGGATATGATGAACTCCTTTTGGCAAGTAGTACATAGTTCTTTCTCAGTTAGTCAGAGTAAAGTCCCAATATATTATATAAATTTTTAATACCAGTATCAGTAAAAATGTAGGTGTGCGCTTATCTGAAATACGATAAAGAAAAAATATGCTTACCTATGTTTGATTTAATCTGATATTTTTGAAATATTATTGATATACCTAAATATAAAAAAATCAATTAATGAAATAAAATACACATTAGTGTAGAAATTGTTTATGTATATTTGCTTGTTTATGTATTGTATAAGGAAACTACATCCTTAGATAGAACTAATCTGAAACTAACTTAAATATTTAAAAAAATATTCAAATCGGATCGAAATTGGTAAACATGCTCGTAAATACATAAAAATTTATAATATCCTCTTTTTGAAGCTAAGTTTATTCCTTATTAACTTACTTATAACATTTTTAGACTATGTTAAATATTTAATTATTTATTTAATTATTTATAAAATGTGGTACAAAAGGCGAACTTAATGCTATTTATTGACTATCAGTCAATCTTAAGGATGTGAAGAGATTTTTTTTATGCAACTTAGAATGGCAAACAAGCTGTTGGCCCACCTGATGGAAAGTAGTAACCGTCGCCTATAGACATGAGTAGTACCATGGACATAACTGAGTATACTGTTTCTCCCATGATATCTCCCATGCGTTGCCATTCCTGAGGACTCCGGTGTTATTCCTCTGTACCCTGAATATATGGTACTCAAATACATGAGACAAAAAAAAAACAAAGCCTAAATCTTAAACATTTCTATAGTCTAATGCCTAAACATTAACAATACACAATAAGTTTATACATTTTTATATAACAGAAGCTATTACGATAGCATAAATGTAACACCATGTTACGCGTTGATTACCCATACTATTGTTCCATGACGTTTAGCCGTGAGCGAAATGGAGCGAGTTTTTGCTCGATACCAAGGTGAACTTCACTTATCAAACGTATTACAAACATTTTATATTTCCATTATGGACGCCCGTTGGCCATTGAAATGCTTCGAGGTTCATACTTAGTAAGCTTTTATGTTCTGTGCGTAATGTTTTACTTTGTAACACAAAGAAAGTTCTAAGTCTTTGGTGTAAAAAAAGTGATGACGTGCTTAATACGATTAAGAAAAAATTTAAAACATCTCATTACGATGTAAAATTGAAGATGTAACAGAACTAGGTATCGAATGTAAATCAAAATTAAATTCTTAAATTTTGTTAGTTTTGTTTTAGGCAAAGATAAACAGTACCTTCAATCAATATGGGCCTAAAATGAGAGGAAATCTTCTTGATTGCATAAAGAATTGAGAAAATGAAAAGGAAGAACATAGGCCGCTCTAGTGCTTAGATTTAACGAGTATTTTTTATTTATAGACACATACAGTTTTACTAGAAAAAAAAAACCACGGCTTATCAAACCAGTGTTTAATAAAACTAATCCTATCTTATTCATAAAAACGTCAAAATTCTCATAAACCCATTTTAACTATTGAACTGTTGTGTTTCCATCTTTTGAGTTAAATTCCCAATTTGAAAGAAAGTGACAAAACGAGATTTTAGTTTTTTTTAATAAAAATTGTTTAAGTTGTATAAAATTGTTTGTAATTTTATATCATATAATAGAATTAATTCATAATGTTATTGTAATAAAATGTATTACTTCAAATAACTTTTATATTTGTTAAGACCATTTTATATTTAGATAAAAACACATATTAGACACACTTTTGTAGTAAGATGTCTAAACATGTATTGAACACCTGTCTATCGCAAGTTTAACTTTTTTATGGTAAGGTGAATACGTTAGCGTTAAAGTGAAGCAACTCACTTAGTGTCAAAAATATTAAGGCTAATTCTCGAATAGATAAACATCTTTGTGATGTGGATACTTAATTAGATTTATAAAGTTGTTTAATAAAAATCCATATCACTTCGATCTAAGAATCTAAAATACTAATAAAGACGTTCGATGTTACACTATCCATATCGTAAAACACGATCTGATACTAAAATGTCTCATTATAATTGACAAATTTTATTATTTTACCATCGAACACCGTAAATGAATAAATAAACAGTTTTTCTATGTTTCTGATGTGATTTAGAAACCTCGCCGTGGCGCCATATTGCGCTCCGAGATCTACAGATAAAAAGCGCACGCGCAGTCTTCCTTTGGTGGATTCTTCCTTTCTTGGGAATGAAAGTTTTGTAGTGCTTGTCGATAAATTGGTTTTATTATAATCTATACTTATATAAATAAATTGTGTTCCGTAGAAACCGACTTCAATTGTGGCAATACCAGTTATTTTGATTTAACAACTAAAATACTGAACCGATTTTGATAAAATATCTCGTTAATTTTAAAAGACTCATTGTACAAATGCCTTCTCATTTCATCTTCCTCTAATAACCTCCTACCATTATACAGCTCGCCATCGCTTAGAACCTAGTTTCAGAGATGTTTCTTACCACGAACGCTCAAGTTATGCAATGAGCTCCTTGTCGAGATTTTTCCAAAAGACTACAGCATGGGGTTCTTCAAAAAACTTCAGGGTCTGCATACGCACGCTTAATTCCCG
Organism: Galleria mellonella; assembly: GCF_026898425.1. NCBI lineage: Eukaryota > Metazoa > Arthropoda > Insecta > Lepidoptera > Pyralidae > Galleria > Galleria mellonella. Next base: position 324,903 of record NW_026442114.1, read on the forward strand.
TGGCATTGCATGCATTTATAGACTACTGTAACCTCTTACCATCAGGTGGGCCGTATACTTATTTGCCACTTCAGTGGTATAAAAAAAAAATAAACCAGTGCCAAAAAATTAGGCCAATTTGCAATATGTCAGTGAAATGTGTTTCTAATCGATAAAAGCAGGGGGCTGGAAAGGGATTGTTAGTAATGGAGACTGAGAATCCCATTGCTAGCAATATACCCAACCACGTCGATCCTCGTGGTTTCCCCTCGAAACTATCATGGTTAATTCCTGATGAATTCATCATGATGGGCTAACTGGCCTGTTTTCATTCTCATCTATCACCCTTCACTGGTGCTCCGCCAGCGTATCTCGTTAGCGCGGGCGGGGTTACCATACCATTTTCACCCATCAAAAAAAATCGATAAAAGCACAGCACTAACTATACGGCGCCATTATAATCTATACATCAAGATGACTATCTCAAATTCGATGGGCACTGCGTTTTCCTTTACAATTTATATGGTTATTCGACGACATTGGCCATAAAACAGCGGCCCGCCTTTGTGCTTTGTTCCCACGTTTGATAACGATATGAAAAGTCGATTGTTGTGGGAACACTATATGATATCGATTGTAGTTTGATCTCTTCCTTGATTAATTTTGAAGGATTTGCAATATAAACGCTATGGAGATAATAGATATAATAAACGGTGTTAAATAATGGCACAGTGAGAATTGTTTCCAAATATTATATATTCATATATATATATATATATATATATATATATATATTATTATTATGATATGTATCAGTAATAATAAGAATAATTAAAAGAAGACGCAAACCTATATTCAGTTAAACCAAAACATTTATTTCTTACTGGAAAGTGGTAACTGTCGCCTATAGACATGAGCAGTACCATGGACATAACACTGTATACTGTACCGCCCATGATACCCCCCATGCGTTGCCATTCTTGAGGACTCAAGTGTTATTCCTCTGTTCCCTGTAAATTCACGCCATATCCCATCTTTTATACCGAAACACAGCCATGCAAACACAACTGCTTCACAGTAGAAACACGAATGGGACAAAGGTACCTAAGCAATCGACTTTTGTACAAAGTCCCCCTCTGGTGATTCACTAACCAGGATAAAAAGTAGCCTATATCTCTCTCCAAGTTCATATAGTACGAGTATATATCAAATGTCATTGCGATTGGTTAAGCCGTCAGGGCGTTATAAGGTAACAACCAAACAAACAAACTATCACATTTATAATAACTAATATAACATTATAAAAGTGTGAATAAGGTGATTCAGTATCCGTAATGAAAATTCTTATTTTTAGTTTTTAAGACTTTTTTATATTTTATCAAACTTATTACAGAACCAGTAGAATTTACAAATAAAAAAAAGACCTTTAACCTAAGAACTATTTTAATTTTCTTTATAAACTAGTTAGTACAAATTGAGCAGCGCTAGATGCCCCATAATATGCTACTAAAACCACGGAGGTCTTTAGACCACAATTTTAACAATCGTCTATAATAAATTAGTAATTATGTTAACCCATACGTATGAGCATGAATAAATGCCTATCTTCACAATAAAAACGGAAATCCGTTGACACTTCGAAACAAAGCTATAAAATCTAAACATATTATATATACACAGTACATAATATCCAAGTTTTATAGAGAGATTGATAAGATTGAACGAAATAATTTCTTTAATATAATAATTTATGTATGAATGCATGAATGCACCCTAAAATTTTATAGCTGCATGGATGACGTAGAGGGGCTCTTAAAATAAAATGGCTTTATTGTGTTATATTGTTATATGGCTGATACTTGATGTCCAATAAATATGTGAACAATATTCGGAGAATAATATTATGACTAAATTGTATTATAAAGTGTATAAAAGAAAATATTAATAAAGCAAATAATTGTTCTTACCTACTTATTCACATTTGCAACTGAAAAAAAAAATTAAATGGCTTCTTGAATTTGATTGGAATTTATTATACAGACATATTACTTATAATCTAGATTAACTAATAGGATAAAAATATTATAAATACAGCAGCAGTTATTAGGTATAAAATAAAATCTATAAAGTTTTTAGTAAATTAAAAAAATTAAGTACTTTTGATTTATTTATTCGTCAATAAAATTATTGTAAACCAATAAAAGTTAGTAAATAATTTTATTAACAATATTGGTAAAAAATTATAGGTATTAAAATTTATTTTTCATCATTCTTAATTACTGAAAAAAAGTAAGAGTGTGTAAAGTGATAATTATTGGATTAATTGGTATTAGATTAATTAATCAAAATGAAATACCGATGAGTTTTAGTTGAAATTTGAAAGTTATTAATGTGTTATTAATTGGATTTATAATAAGTACACATGTTCGAGTAAGTACACGTGCTCGTAACTGCAAAGGTTTCTCGCAAATTCCACTCATTTTTAATCCGGTTTTTGTGGCAACTTTCTACTGATTCCCACAGAATTCACGTACCCTTAGAAGTGCTAATGTATTTTATTGGCCGTCGATTGACTAGAATAATATTACCAATTTATAAGAACTTAATTTATTTATTGGTCATTTCTATCACGACCTCGATACTATTATGGAAATAGAAATATAATATAGGTACTTAGTTATTCCAAAAAAAATTTATTGCTTTTAATATTTTCTTTTTTAAACTATGTTCTGCTAAGTTTGGATTAAAATGTTAGTGAGTTAACGATTAACATAAAATATAAGCGCTAGAAACGAATGCGAAAACTCCGCGCAGTTTGTTACAGAAATAAAGGAAGAACATTTACATTTCTAATATATAAAAACAATAAATTAATTAAAATAGAAAAATGTAGGCTTAACATTCAGAAAAAATACATTCCATTTAGTAAAAATGCTAAATCTATGTCACACAAATCAGATAATTATAGATAAAGAATTTATTATCAATGTCGTTCTCTGTCTATGCAAATAAGGACACAAATACAGACTAAGGATAACGTTTATGGTCCTTTCTCTTTCTACACAAAAAAAAAAATCACATTCACATCAGCTGTTTGTGCTATAACGCTCTTAATAGTGTTCATAATTTTAGCTTGTCCAAATGTGGTACCAGTGATTATTTAACAATTTTCAAAAACAATCGAAGAGTTTATTAGAAGACTATTTAAAAATATTCTGCCTACGAGCTAAAATGTTTATGCAATAAAATACATATTAAGATGTTACTGAAAATTTGGATATTGATGTTAAAAAAGTATTTGAAAAATTATAAAGCAAAATATGAAGTAGATGTAAAGTTTTAAAAGACAGATTTATATGCAACGTATTCCATGATTAATGTTCTTGTTCATAGACAGAGCACAATTTAAATAAACAATCAGAAACATTGATAATTCTTCAACTGTTTTTGACAATAATTACGACGACTTCATTATGAATAATCACATTCTTATGAATAGTGCCTATTCTCTGTCTTTGGATTTCTCATAATCAATTCGGTTGGTCCGACATTGACTTGGATAATAACCAAACGGCTCCGATAGTGTCTTCGGCTACAGACGTGCAGTGTTGGATATCCCATATAAAGTTTCTATCATCAATTAATCAATCAAAGATTTCAATTAGTTGTGACAGGAATCAATTTAACATTGGAAATCAATAGAGTTTAATAGAAGTTACGTGCAAGTGAACGTAGTACCTACATAGAATATATACATTACCTATTAGATAAATTTAATTCAATAAAATGTATAAGAATAGCATACGAGTAATATTGCAGTTTAAAGAACTCTCTCCAAAGCTTCTGTGCGTTTTTTATTTTTACGATTTTTTTTCATCCTTTTGTATAGAAAAAAAAACCGAAAATAATCAAATTATGTTCCACAAAAAACTACTTCAATTGTCGCAAAAACCAGTTATTTTAATATATAAATTAAACTACTAAATTGATTTTGATAAAATTTCTATAAGACCAATTTAGTATATTCTTTCAGATAAAAAAAAGAATTTTCCAAATTGGTTTACAACTGACGGAGTTATGAGGTAACAAATATAAAAAAACGAATTGAGGACCTCCATCTGCTTGAAGTTGGTTGAAAAGGAGAATGCACAGTAATGTCAAGGATTTACATGCACAGGTTCTTTTAAATTGTATTTTCCTGCGTTAAAGGGTTTATTATTACGAGATATACATCTACTAAGGTTTCACCAGTATTACACATATTTTGATAGTTAAATATTTCTTCAATTAAGAGTTACATTTGTCTTGTGTCCTTTAATAATAATAAATTCGTCATGATTGACACTGCTTTTTGTGGAGTAAATTCTTTTTTTTTTTCTTGAAACTATATACGGGTTTGTATCGAATGGTCACAATTGTGTTGCAAGTAATAAGAAAAGCAGCTTATACGCATCAACGGCATACAGCTGAGTACCCATTGATTTGAAGTGACTAAGAATTGACAAAGTTAACGTGTAACAAACAAATAAAAGTACGAGCGAATTAAGAGCCCTCACCTTCATGAAATCGCTTAAAACAGATGCATTCGGCACGCGTTCGTTGTTGAAACATTAAAAAATCGTGACGTGCGGTCACGATTGACTCCCAGACTTGTCAGTGACAGTCGTGCACCCTTCGCCTTACAATCAAAGCTTTATGAATAATACGTCAATAAACAGATTAATAGCTAAACACGAAATATACGGCGAACTGTGCAGTACAACTGTCTTTACAAAATAATGTTTCGAATGAGTTTGCGGCTGTTAACTCTGTATTGCCAATAAAGAATACTTATTTGAAACGACGGTTTTAAAATAAGACTTATACACATATATTCGAAGGCAGTACAGAGTCATCATTATCATTAACATCATCATAGCAGCTAACTCTCCACTACTGAATGTAGGTCTCCCTCTTGAAGGGTTTTGTCAATAGTTGCCAGACTTCGCAGGCGAGTTAGTAATTGCAATTAGGTTTTGGTGAGGTATTAATAGGATTACTGCTACCCATCCCTCGACAATTATGTTCTCTTAATCGCCTCTTACGTTACTTTTGAAAAAAAGAATGAGTGACTCTTCTATGCAGGTACCACATAGCTAGAATAGTTTAGAGTAGACAGAGAAAATAGTCGCTCTACTAATGTTATAAAAAAAAAATATCATATTATAATTTCTTAAGTAAGAAGTATTTAAAAAAGGAATAGTAAAAAGTTATTAAAAAAAAGAAAGGAATCTAATATCTAAATGCTGGGAAAAGATCAATTTTACATTAAAAAAAAAACTAATAGTCTACGATTACTGCTTACAAGCTGCTTACCGCTTACCATTAGATGAGACGTATGCTTATTATTTCACCACAGTAGCTTGTAAATTAGTATATACCTGATATTTAAATATGTACGAGTATATGATCTTTAATTTATTCATATACTAGTTGAAATACTTCTTCCTCATCTTCTTATAAGGAAACGTCCTACTTTATAGTGAAATTAAATATTTCTTTCAAAGAAATATTGGCAAAAAAGAACAAAAAAAATGTAAGCCTCTCATATTTACTTAAGTGCTGGACATCTTAATGTCAAGATGGAAAAACAATTTAAAAGAAAAAAAAATCAAGAAAGGTTTTGAATTTTTTTGGAATTTTTGGACTAAAGACTAAATGAGAAAGAGAAATGTTTACTCTCATTGATATAATAGTTCTTTAAAAGGATTCTATTAATTTCCATTCTCATAATATAGACATAAATATAATGCAATAGTGGTTAGTTACATTATCACGTTGTGTTGTATTGTAATACATCAACAGTAAACGTGTCTAGATACATACCATGAAGATCATTTATATTCTTAGATAATGCCTCATAAATAAATGGTTATGCGATAAAGTAATTCCTGCAATGAGCAAAGTTACCTGTGAATTTACTCCATTTAAAAATAATGTGTCTAACTTTTTGCAATCGACGCAGGACATTTGACGGTTCATAAAAGATTTGTGTGCGTCACGTCGTTACGACAGAGCAAATCTCGCTTATTTGTCCGAAATCATACAAATAACGTATTGTCGTAGTGTTTAATTTAATAAAAAAAAGTTTACACAAAAAAGATTACGTATTTTTTTTTTGAAAAGATTTACTTTTATTTTACAAGTTCAAGTAGCTTTTTATGCGATTTTTTCTAATAATAACTAAATCAGCTCCACTAGACAATTGGTAAACGAATTTATTAATTTATTTAAATTTTAATGCACAGTGATATTATGTACATATGGTGGACTCAACACTGGATGGTGTTCTCTACGAGAATCTACTTATAGAATTGTCATTGCTAGCGAGTCCGTGAGATAGCGACGTCCGATGTCTTGTACTTTCTCATGCGTTAGCGAAACGATTTTATCAATAGATTTGTTTGTCTAGGGGAGCAGATATAATGAGATTGTCCTACAAATCCAAAAAAGTTGGATGCCTTACTTTAAGATGAAATCTATGAACAAATTGCAGTTGTATGGAACCATTAATTAATGTTATCGCTACCGAATGAAATAATGGTATTTTACTTGGAAACTACTACAAAGTAATTGCTGATTTTAAACTTATCGTAATCAGTTTTTAAGCAAAAGGAGGAGGCTAAATTCGACTTGTTTGCGGTAATTTTTGATTTCTTTTATGAAAGACAAGCGATCCGACCTGGCTTCATACAGATAAATATAATTTTCGAATATATATAACTTATGTTATTCGTCGACAATGTAATTTTCTAAAGGGGGAATAATTTTTAAAATTATTTGAGTAGTTCTTTAATTTAATTTAACAATCAAATCTTTCCTTTTTTGTGATATTAATATATATATATACATACTAATATTAAAAAAAAAATATAAATCTTAATAAATTATTCTTTATGATATAGATATAGATAATAGTGTCTTTTTTTTTAAAGTTCCTTACAAACTAATATTCAAATTATTGGATTCTCTAAATTTACACGAGTAAAATAATTAATAACTATTACCAGTTATATTTTCCCGTATATTTATATACCCAGTCGTAAAAAGATAATACACATTTAAGAGATAAATACTAAAAAAATATGCATCCGGAATAGTGGGCGACTAATCACTAAACGTAGATCACCGCGGGAAAAACCAAACCATTGTCCTAAATGGATAAAGAAAAAAAAATATAGTAGGTGCTAGACAGATATGAAATTATAGCTATGCAAGAAGTCATTTACTATAGAGATTTAAAATTGACACAAATAAAAAAAAAAAGATAGAAAAATAAACTAAAGATAAACTTACAAGAGTGCTAATAGACATCATCCATCAATGCTGTAAAACAGAATTATAAAAGAGCAGTACAATAATGCTACAAAATAAATTTTGATATTTGACACTTCCTAATAAGTGTTTGTATGATTTACAGCGCCGGCTTATGTAGCACGGTATGCCACGTCCCGATTTTATTTTCATTTCAAATATACAATATATAAATGTGTCTATCAATAGATCGCTGCTCGGAATCTAATGTTGACTCTTCGGAGTTACTTAATAATTACATTTCTATAATCAAAAATCAAAGAAATGTTACATATTTACTTATTTACTCTTTATTGCATCACTTAAAGAATAATACAAAGATAAATATATATTAAACTTATAGAAGTACACACAGTATATACAATATTACCAGAGGGAGACTTTGTACAAAAGTCGATTGCTTGGGTACCTCTGTTCCATTCGTGTTTCAACCGTGAAGCAGTTGTGTTTGCATGACTGTGTTTCGGTTTGAAGGATGGGATATGGCGTGAATTTACAGGGTACAGAGGAATAACACCTGAGTCCTCAGGAATGGCAACGCATGGGGGGGTATCATGAGCGAAACAGTATACTCTGTTATGTCTATGGTACTGCTCATGTCTAGGCGACGGTTACCACTCTCCATCAGGTGGGCCGTCAGCTAGTTTGCCATTATAAGTTGCATTAAAAAAATCATAGAATTTAAGCTGATTGTCCAACAGACAACTTTCATATTTTTTTTTTTCATTTTATTTATAGATATTTAAATCAAATACTGTAACAATGAGATAAGTATTACATAAGCACGCATTTATATGTATATTGGTATGTCAAATTTATCTTGATTTATAGACACAGTGTTAAAATCGCTTTTTAATATGCATAGAGTATAACAATGCAAATTTAAAAGCAACGGAGCATCAAAACAATGGATGGACTACCAGATTACATAAGATAACGTAATCGATCTTTAAGAGCAGTCAGAGTACACTCAAACCTGTTACAGATATCTTAAAATCATTTATGGATTGCGCAAACAGGGGCTTGAACCTTTTTGAAGAAAATGAACTTTTAAAAGATTGTTTATGATCTTTTGGCGCCTTAGCAACTCTATGAACGATGAATGTTTTACCATTCTCTGATGCCATTTTTAACCCATTAAAAAATACTTATTAGTTTAGACTATTTAAAAAATTCTAAAGATTTGTTCAGAATTATATCGATGACATTGTCGTGAGAATATTTTCTAGTCTGTAACTACAAAACAATTCACAGGTCGTCAGTCGGGCCGTATCTCAAATGTAACGGCGTTTACGACGTGCGCGCATAATCACGTATCGAAGACCTTTATGGCAATTTCACGCGTTATTTTGATCACATTTTACGTTTTGTGAAATATGCTAAACTGTTTACATTCTAAGGTTAAATATAATTACCGCTACACCTCGTATTTTGATTGTTTGACAAATACCTGTATCATCACATATTGTTGTTTCTAACTACATTCTTTTCCAGTGTTCTAAGTAAAATATAATAGGTAGTTCCTATAGTAGTGTTTATGGATATATGGTAAAATAATGTCAAATATGTCAAGAAAATGTTATGTGTTTATGAATGTTGTATTATCTATGGTAAGAGTCTTGTCGATGATTGTCAAAAGATGCTAGAGGAAAGAGTCTCGAGTTGTACACAAGGAAAAAAAATATATTACTGGTGTTACAGAAGTTTTATTAAGCATAAAATGGTAGTCCAAGAAGTACACCAAAACAAGTAGCTATTTATTGTATTATCAAAGTAGACTCAAAATTGGTATTACTATTGAGTAACGTACAAAAAAATAGTCGAATTGGGAACTTTCGCTTTCTGAAATATTTAAAAATACGATATATCGGACACTAGATTTTTTATTTTTATTACAAACAAACCCTTCCCCCCAATTACATTACAATTAGATCAGTTGGAATAATTAATAATTTACAATAATGTAATGTCTATGTCATCACAGTCATAAGAATTAATTGATACAGTTAGATTTTTACAACTTGTCCAATTAACAATGATTAATTAACGATTTATACCTCCAATATTAAACATTTATTGGTGTTGTATTGAACGTAGATGTTGCAACAAAGCTTTTGTACTGTAGGTGTATTAATTTAACGGTGATTCATGTATTGACTCTCGTCGGAAACAATAGATGTGAGAAACATACGGACAGATGGTAGATGGTAGACGTTACGGAATTTGTCGACAATTAAAGTTCAACACTGACTTAACATAGAATAGTGAGATAGAATAAAAAAAATAACTAAGCATCTATACTTGTTACTTGTTGCTGTGTGGACCCGGCATAGAAGAGGCCACCCGTACCTTTTTCGGGAGTGTCGTAAGAATCGACTAAGAGAGTGCAAGGGATGGGCAGCAGCGTCTCTTTTAAAACATCTCTAAAGCCTAACTGCGATTGCCAACCCGCCTACCAAGCGTGGCAACTTTTGGCAAGACTTTTTAATCTAAAGAAATTAGTACAAAGTGATTGCAATCATTTTTTAATATTTGCAATATTTTATCAACACACTGAAATAAAAAATCCTAGGCAATCCATATTTACAACCAAAATACTGACAGAAGATTTATTTGACGTGATTTTTTATTATAAAAACCGCAACAGGAAATCAGCATATCAAATAAATATCTTCGAAACTGTTACTTACGAACTTGAATACAAAAATTCAATAAGTATGAAAAACAATTATGATTTGTGTTCTGTACATTATATAAATATATATGTGTATGTATGTATGTGTATGTGTGTCTGTGCGTGTGTGGATACGTGCGTGTGTGTGTGTGTGTGTGTGTGTGTGTGTGTGTGTGTGTGTGTGTGTACACAGTTTTACTCATCAAATAAATATCGATTAAAGTAACGATCGTTCTTTTACAGCAGATTTTAAGGGACTTCAAAAGGAGAACTTCAACTGTTTATGTACGTTAGGAGATTTTTCTTCAATTTGAAATTAAAATTTATGTTTTCTTAATCGAAAATAGTTTACTTCCATATTGGTCTCATACAATTGTTATGATTGAAGGCAGAATTTTTTTAATTTTTTTTTCGAGTATCATTTTGCAGATCTCTAAAAGCTTATACAGTTGATTGAAAAAAATTGGAATTCGCATTGTAACAAAGAAATCATGGGAACTTCCTAGATAGCATCATAAATTGTGTAGCAAGAAACACTATAAGTTAAGGTGAAAAAATGGCTCACCATTTTTTTTTATATTCTATTGTCTTCGGTTTTCTCTCGATGCGGCGACGCCCCATTCCGTACGATACGTTTGTATAATGACAATAATCATACATTATTGTTGTATGGAGTGTAAATCGCAAAATAGAAAGCATTATCAGTAGGTGAACTATTAAATTAGTAACAACGATAGAGTATTCCAGCCCCTGTAATAGCTCTGCACTAGATATCTGAATGCATATAGAGAAATAGTATGCAGGAAAAAGACAGTAATTTATTTTTCATGAAGATTTGTGGACTACCCTACAATAAGATATTACCGAGATATACTTATTTAATTAACACTTTATTGCACCAATATTCCAGGACTTGTTGAATAATTTTCAATTAGTATAGTACAAAAGGCGGTTTTATTGCTAAGCAATGTCTTCCAGATAAACTTTGGGTAAAATAAATTAAAGAATAAATAGCTAGGTAGGATATATTTATTAATAACAATTTAAGACAAACAATTTTGTAATAATTTAAGTGAAACTCAAAATTATAGAGTTATTAAAGTTAATACTGGTTCATCTTTGACCGTGACTATAATTTCCTAGTTTATTACATAGACAATATAATTTTAATTTTATTTCCAAATCACAATGTAGTAAATATTATAATTATGATAAATGTAACATGTAACTACCTAATTAGATATTTATTTAAATCTGTAGTACAAGTAAGCAATTTTATTTTATTAAAGTCATGCACTTTAAACAATTGTTTGATAAGCCGTAAAGACTAATTTTTAATAATGATATAGATGGGTTAAATAAATCTTTTTAAAATTTTCTTGGCAATCTGTTTTTTAGGGCATGCGCCCAGATATAAAAAGCGGAATACGGAAAATCCATATTTTAAACATTATGCTTACCAATTGCATACGATTGCACTATACCTACAGCCATTGCACTTTACGTTACGTTAAATACTGACGTAATTATTATCAGCGCCGGCCCGTTAGAGGTCGTGAGAGCATACGTTTACTTTGTTTTGCTTCATTCATAAACACGTCTGCCACGTTACTTCCTAGTTGCAATGACGCCAACTATAGAAAATTAGATTTTCAATAGCCTATGGATATAAATGTACCTACAATTATATGTACAGTACGGAGTGAATGAGTCCTATCAGTTTGCTTATTAAGTTTTATGTTTTTACATTTTTGATACAGCAGTTTGCAGTTTATGTAGTCACGCTTCGGTTTCATAAGGACTTTCTTAAACAAAAAAGAAATCATATAACAAAAAAGTATCGAAGAACGTAATAGAGTAATAGTATTTAAGTGAGTATATGATGACATTACGATGCATTCTGTTATATCTGTAGTACTTATCATACCAGAGGGAGACTTTGTACAAAAGTCGATTGCTTGGGTACCTCTGTCCCATTCGTGTTTCTACCGTGAAGCAGTTATGTTTGCATGGCTGTGTTTCAGTTTGAAGGGTGGGATCTGGCGTGAATTTACAGGCAACAGAGGAATAACACCTGAGTCATCGGGAATGGCAACGCGTGGGGGGTATCATGGGCGAAACAGTATACGTAGTTATGTCCATAGTACTACTCATGTTTATAGGCGACGGTTACCACTTTCCATCAGGTGGGCCGTCAGCTTGTTTGCCGTTCTCAGTTGTATAAAGAAAAAAAAAACTATATAGTATCAGAGGTTAAAAATTTTATGTCATTTGTTCTTAAAATGATACCAAAAATATCGATTTCTCTCTGTATAATCAGTTACTAATTACCATATTATTCATTTCCAGGTGTATAAACCTACAGGTCAAAGTTTTAAAAATAAAAATAATAAAAAAAAACAGAACAACATTCGATTGGTATCGACAGACAATAAAAGTCGTAAGAGCTTTAATAAAACAACGTTCGACATCTCGCACCTCACACACTTTCCTTGCACTTGACCGCCCATTCCATCGAACAATTATACTATAAACCAGTGATTCCCAAATTGACCCCTATATTTATATGAATACGACCCCCAATTCGATTTTAAAATAGAGTCAGAGGCAGTATAAATATATATACAAAGGATAACGTTAGTCCTATGTAATTTTATTATAAGTAAAACTAGAGAAGTTAAAATAGCCGTAACTGGTTGTTTTATTGTTAAATCAGTTATATCCAAAATAAAACAGTTTATGAAGCAAACAAATTTACCTTTATAATTCATCAGATTGATATTTTTTAAAAACACCAGTGTATATTAAACGAATAACAAATAACATTACTGCCAATAGATTGCACAACATTTTCGTTACAAGATTTTTTTTTAATGTTACATAGTAACTCTAAATATGTAGTCTTGAAAGTCATGACTTTTTATGTGTCTTTACTATGATTCGATTCCCTGATGACATCAGGGAAGTGGCTGGAAAAATGTGGGACAGAGTGGCTCAGGATAGGCGAGAGTGGAAACGGTTGGAGGAGGCCTTTGCTAAATGGCAAACGGATCTTCAAAAAATAAGCAAAAAACAATTATTAGAATAAGTTATTTTAAGTTTTTTAAATTTTATGTTTGTTTTTAATGTACTAAGTTGATCTGAATAAAGGCTATATTATTATTATTACTATGATTCGATTACAAATACGAGAAAAAGATACAGCTGTAACACCCTATGTTCATCCGTCGTTTCAATACAAGTATTGTGGATAATTAAGTTTGGGAACCGCTGCTATAAACTTTCGCTGTAACGTGGTATGTCTGACCTTCATCGGATGGTCGCTCCGGCCGCCTGAGCTACAGCCCCCGGCCACAGTGCCCCGGCCGGCTTTCACGGGCGACGCAATCGCCCTGCGATGGTACTCTTATCCACATTGCTGGCGTGCTCCCTTGTTATTGTCTTCGAAGGGTAATCGAGAGTGGAATGTCGACTGATAGCCTCAATACGACCTTACGTTGAGCTAAAGACCATTTGGTTCATATATGATTGTGTAATTTTTATTCAAACCTATGAACTATAGAAATTTATATTTAGAACATTTAAAAATAATTGTTAATTGCTACGTGCTTCGAAGAGAACATAAAACCGTTCAATAAGCCTCTGAAGGCCTTCGTATAGAATGAAGAAGGGCTAGATACTCTTAATATGGAAGGACAATATTCTCGCATAAGGAGTAGTAGTAGCAAAAGAATGAAGCTTGTAGGTAGTAACTACATTTTAACTTTTAATACTTTGAAACAATTTTCTCTTTTTTACTTCCTCTTAATGCAAATGTGTACATTTCTTACAAAAAATGTTATTTAACAATTGTTTAGAAATTTGCTTACATTAGTCGAAATGTTTAAATAACCTAGTTCATTGTTTCCAAATTATATAAAATAATTGGTGCATGATTCTTCGCTTTTTTCATACACATTCTATGTTCAATATTGGAGTTATAATAATTTTTTAAATAAAAATAAGTAGTTTTGCTATAATTAAAGTCGATTTTTTTGTGGAATATTTTAATAACTTCTACTTTATCGTACTTAAGGTTAAAAATACCAATACAATTTCTGTTTTACTTCATCATACAATACTAACTGTACTAAGCACTTTTTAAACGATTTAAAAGATTAGAAAATTCTTATTTCGTTTATTTCTTTTATATAGACATATATTTATCTGATATCTTTGCTAATTCTGAATCAATTTTTGTATTTTTTCTCAATAGATATAGTTTAGTTCTTCATATTTGTTATTTATTAATTTTATCACAGTTGAAGTGCCTGTTTTTTTTTCCAAAAAAACATCCTTAATTTTATTAATATTATTTTCGTATATTTTTCACTAATACATTCACCTGTTTCTTTTCGAACCATCGTGTATCATGTTGTTCCTACCTATACCAATCAATAGAAGAGAGAGACGTGTGTACGCCCATAAAGATACTTTACAGATTGTAACGTCTCTGCAAAACAGCGTACAGCATCACTTTCTCGGGCATTATTTCGCGTTCAGATCATTTCAGATAAGAACTATCAATCATGTAAAACATGTAAGAATCACTTGTACACTGGTAGCGAGCACTTTCATCTGGCCACAATGGGCGTGGACTCAAGGTTGCTCTTTTTTGTAATTCACCGCTTTCACTGACAGCCAATTGATGGCCACATCTGAAGATACATATTCAAAACTTTGACCACCACTGCGGACATAAGGTCCATAATAAAGCAATATCTGTTACCGAACATTTTTCAAGGCACAAAAGCGAAAGTATTGTTATTTGTTACGCATAACGAAGCTTTTGAGCCAAGCCTGAAATGTTACCGAGGGCAATTTTTCTTGTTGCTGCGGTATTCAATTGAGATTTATGATTTGTTACACAATTTGTGGTCGAGAACATCGCTACGGTACAGTTATAGTTTACGTAACTCACACAATGGGACCTTGTTCGGACAATTCTAATTTCACTTGTACTTCAGTCGTTACTATGACATCTGAGACGAACGGCTAAAGGTTAAATATGGTGCGTGCCGTTTCTAATGCACCTAAATGTAGGTCCAATCAATTTGAACTTTCATTTCTTGTATCGCATTCTTATATATTACAAAAGCAAGAATAAGATATTAAGCAGATATATAATGGAATATAGGTACATTAATATTCTAATGGGCAACAACAACAATTGGACTACAAATTATATTTATTGATAAATTTTATTGTTTTACCAGAGAGAGATTTTGTACAAAAGTCGTTTGCTTGAACACATCTGTTTCATTCGTGTTTCTACCGTAAAACGGTTGTGTTTGCATAGCTGTGTTTCGGTTTGAAAGGTGGTATATGACAGTGAATTTATAGGGTACAGAGAAACAACACCTGAGTCCTCAGGAATGGCAAGGTATGGGGGTATCATGGATGAAACAGTAAACTCTGTTATGTCCATCGTATTACTCATGTCTATAGGCAACGGTTACTATTTTCCATCAGGTGGGCCGTCAGCTTCTTTGCCATTCTAAGGTGCATAAAAACAAAGTATTTTTTTTAAGCAGTACAAGATCTTAATACTACTTGTTATTATCATCTTATAACGCCATCTAGTAAGTATTACAAATTGTGAGTTTGTATATTTTATAAGTTTACTAGCTGATCCCGCAAATGTTGTTTTGCCAAATACATTATTTCTAGAAAATAGGAAAGGAGGCCGGCTTCGTCCTCATCCCTACATCCCTACTCCGTAATGTAACTGATCGATTGGTAGTTGATTAATTACCGACCGGTGAGGGTTGATTAAATTAAGAAAAAAGATATAATTAAATCAAATTGTAATTATAAACTATACATGAACATTATATTCGATTGCCATCTTGAAACCCTATTGCGGAATATACAAATCGCGCTTAAAAAACAGGGGTTGATCGTAAAAGGGTGAAAATTTAAAGTTGTATGTATTTTTCAATTATAAATCATATTTAAATAAAAATAAAAAAATTTGTCAAAAAAATAAAAAAATAAAATTTTAGGGGTGGGTCACCTTTATCATTAAGGGGTATAAAAAATAGATGTTGGCCGATTCTCAGACCTACCGAATATGCACACAAAATTTCATGAAAATCGGTAAAGCCGTTTCGGAGGAGTTTGGTAACAAACACCGTGACACGAGAATTTTATATATAAGATGTTATCGACAGATACTTTTTCTTTAAAAAAAATGTGGTATGGGAAAACTCTTCTAACACATTTTTTTTTATTTCATAAATAATTGAAACAACATTTTTATTTTATTTGCTAGTGGGTAAAGGTTTTAATAAAGGTATTCGAATGTAAAAATTAGCTATAAATACCTAATAATAAAATGTTAATTAATTATTAATATATAATAAATATTAGGTATCTATTGGATATAAAATATACAATAAATTAATTTTACCTCACAAATTATCTACATAATCAAATAATAATATCATCAAATAATTTTTTTTCTAATGAACTAAGTAGAAACTAATTCACAGATTATTATACGTACGGAGCCCTCGGTGAGAGAGTCCAACTCACACTTGACCGGTTTCATTATATATCCAATGGATCAATAGATTAAGAACAGAAATACGAAAGCTATTAATTCCGTCTTACATATGAAACACAATATATTATACTGGCCGTATAATGTTAAGTATTAGTGGGGGAAGTGTGCCGACAGGTTCGTGAGATCGTATGTCCCACTTCGGATAACACTATAAACAACATGCATTTATAGATGTTTTGCATTTCGTTTGTATCACTTGCAGCTGTTTTTTTTTTTTTAGATACAACTCGTTCTTTCTAGACTGGATGTAGTTTTGGTTATTGTATTACGGATGTGTGGTATTTTGTGCAAATATATGCATATTAATTCCGTTATGTACATAATTAAGGACGGTCAATGACCCGAAATATTTATGAAGATGATACTTCTGTCTCTATCTAGGCAAATGTCAAATGTTTTAAATTCACGATTGGGATTTAAAGTAATGTGATTATAGGTAAATAGTACCTTTAAGAACAAGGTAGTACCTATATCCTACATACCTGATTTTTATTTCTGACGTTTGTTTATTATCAACCGACTTAAAAAAAGCGGTTTTCAATTCGATTGTTTTTTTTTAATTTAAATTGATTTGGGAATTTTTTTTGTCTGAAAAGTTGCATTACAGATTGGTTCCATATAAATTTTACCATATTAAAATCGGTTCAGTTGTTTAGTTCTTAAATCACAGTAACTGGTTTTGTCACAATTGCAATTAGATTTATTGTGGAATACAATTTTATTATTACGTCACGTTAAGTTCCGATCGTAAATTTAATATTATGTATAAACAACGTAAAAGTTTAAAAGTAACAAATACCAAATATTTCTTTTCTACAAATTTTTGTGTTAAAATCTTTAATATTATACTCAATAATATTAAAGCAGTTTATATATATATAATAGCATTTATTATTTAATTAGAAACCCGCCCGGCTTCGTACGGTTGCAACATTTCGACAATAGCGCGACTTATTGCGATGAAAACTATTCCACCTGTCAAATTGGAGCTAACAATACATTCAAAAAATTTTGAAAATATCATTTCAATCGTATAAAGAGTTTTTTTATACTAAAACCTCTTATTTCTAAAAACTACAACGTCCCATAAACCTATTTTAACTATTATAATGTTTTGTTCTTATTTGTCAAATTAGGAATTTGTGCAAAAGAAAAAGAAAAAACACTTCAATAGCTAAAATAAGTTTATAGAGGTTTGACGTTTTATGAATAAGGGTAAAAATGGTCAGACTGTACATGATTTTTTTATATTAAAAAAGATATTAATGTTAGTCATATAAGGTATATGCGCTGCCTTAAATAAATAAAAAAGAAAAAAAAGCATAGACGAATTCAGAATCTTCTTTTCAAAGTCTCTTAAAAAGAAACGCTGTATCCCGTGGCTTTTCCTGCGTAAATCAGTACATAAATTTTTTTATGCGTTAAGTTCATGTCAAATTTCATTCAAATTCTTTCAATAGTTTTTACGTGAAAGTATAAAAACATTCGTTCATTCATCGTTCACAAACTTTCGCATTTATTATATTTACAGCATTACTAATGATTGTTTACATACCATTATGAATAACAACTCAATTACCTCCTCTAAAGAGACGATTACGACTTAATAATATGTAGTTGACATTTTAATATTCTTCACTAAGCGGGTATAACACAGATTATTATAGGTCAGTTCTTTTACTGTCACCTTATAATGTCATTGGAAAAAAACATAAAAAAAAAACAGTCAATGCTGTAAACGACACCTTGACAAGGGAAGGACGCCGAAGATTAACTTTAACTTGTACACACTAAGGTTAACAATGCATTTTATTGTTAAATACAAAAAATAATAATTAAGGAGGCTGTATTATTGTAGGTTATAGTGCTGAAGGGCTTGTTAGTAATGTGGTTAACTTATTGCTAATAATCCACCTTATATATCCTACATCCACGGGCTCTTCTATAGAAACTATGGTTAATTCTTAATGAATTTATCCGATGGTCTGATAAGCTTGCTTCGTCATCTATTATCCCTCCTTAGTGCTATATCATTGAGTCCTGATGTAGTTGGCGATTGAAAGACTTGACGGTAAACAATTGTATATCTGACAAGTGCCAGCGTAAACCAATTGCGAAGGCAAATTATATATCATTTAATTACGATCCATTAAAAAAACCTACACATACAATAAAACCGTAATGGCAGTGTGTCTGTGCGTGCAAAAACTACTGGATAGATTTTAATCTTTGGTGTGCTGATATCTGGTTCAGCATATTAGATACATTTTAAACGACTTTCAAAAGAAGCAGGTTCTCAAATCGTCTAAATTTTTTATTGCGGCTATAGAACACGGTTGCGTTACAGTTGCTGGACCGATTTCCACAATTCTTTTCGTAATTGATAGGGTTTACTCCCGTAATCCACTTTCTAAATTATTGCAAATGTATGTATGAAACATCGCGACATTTTTCAGTGTGTACGTGTGCATGCGTGCGTGCGTGTATGAGTGCGTGCGTGCGTGCGTGCGAGCGTACGTGAGTGCGTGCGTGAGAACGTGCGTGCGTGCGTGCGTGCGTGCGTGCGATCGTGCGTGCGTGCGTGCGTGCGTGCGTGCGATCGTGCGTGCGTGCGTGCGTGCGTACGAGCGTGCGTGCGTACGTGCGTGCGTGCGTACGTGCGTGCGTGCGTGCGTGCATGCGTGCGTGTGTGTGCGTGTGTGTGTGTGTGCGTGTTTGTTTGTTTATGATTGAAGTTGCTTTTTTACATAGCATAATATAGATATAGATTGTCTACGGTAAATACATACTTCTTTAACCAAACTGCGACTAAAAACGTTTCCTCATAAACACGAACAGAACAACACATCTGTATATGATTACGCATATTGAAGTAAAAAATTGGTGGGGCGTGCCTTGTTAATGTTGACAATCTATACCTGTAACAGCACTAAAATTTGTAGGATTCATACAAAATATAAAAATTTGTTGCACAAACGACATCGTGTGCGCAGCTAGTGTAATTTATTTTGATAAGAACCAAAGTGGGTGGCCAAGCTATTTTTATAAGATAATAAATGACTATCAGAATATATATTTACTATTCTTGGCTCTATGAGAGCATTGACACAAAAATATATTTGACGTACAATGCCATCATCAAATTTAACACACACACATTTACACTACTCAATTTTAAAAAGCAACACATAAAGGGCACCACTCATTGACGTCACAGTGTGATTCTGTGAAACGGTTCTGTTATTCTTTTCAATCAGGTGGACTGCTACTTAGTTAATTTTAAACTTTCGCATTGTTATTTATTATTGCATTTATTATTCACCTGTAAAAGTTTTTTCATTGTGTCAAGTCCCGATTATGTGTTTAAAATAGGACTGCTACTTATTTGCCATTCTAATTTGCATAAAAAAAGATACCAACAAAATTACAATCGGCGTGTTAATCTCAATATGTCGAAATTACATTTGTAGTGAAGTGTCTACTTATACACTTTAGCAAGTATATTTTACTACGCAATTTATTCTATTAACAATTTTAAATAGTAAAAAAAAAATATTTTTACTTTTTCTAATGTTGCACATAATATAAATTCTTAGTTCGGGACTAGAGGGCGCTGTGTAATACATAGTACGTTTTTTTAAATAACATGTTTGTTACCAGCTGATAATGTAGCTATTGCGGGGGGAAAGGGATTATTAGTAATCGTATCTAACTGACCCATTGCTAGCAATACACCCTATCAGATTGATCTCCACGCTTTTCCCTCTAGAAACCATCGTAATTAATTCTAATGGTGTTCACGTCACGATGGGCTAACTGACCTGCTTCCATCGTCACCTATCATCCCTCACTGGTGCCCCGCCAGCATATGTCGATAGTGCGGGCGGGGTTACCATTTCATTATCATTCATTAAAAAAAAACGCAGCTATTGCTATAGGTGAAAGAATTTTATTTCAAGTATTGAGTTTATCTGTTACAAACAAAAAATCAAATCTTTACTCTTTAATATATATAATATTCGTTTAGATTTAATTGTGACAACCCTTAGAAAGCTTTGCGTACAATCACAAAGCTGATGGATGGACGTTAGCAGGTGGATTGGTACTAATTGGCGGTTTGCATATCCGAGCTCGTCCGAGCCTTACCGATGCTCAATTTAATTAGCGACTCAGTATCAGATCTAGTGAACTTGAGGCGAACGCTTTCTGATAACGCGGGTGGTCTCAACTATACTTATACTGACAGTCCCACCCAATGATCTTTAAAGATACGTTATACGTTTTTTGTTGTTGTTTTTTTTTACCACGAATGTGGCAAACAAGCATATAGCACGTCTGGTGGTGAATGGCTACCGTAAGCTATATACGCCTGCAACACTAGGGGTGTCACGTGCGTTTTATCGACCTTGAAAAAACTTTAATACACACTTTTACTACTTAACACACTTAATAAACTCCATACTGTAGTCCCCAGGGAAAACCTATATACGAGTATAAAATATCCATTAATCTATCTATCCCTACATACATTCGCATTTATAATATAAATTAATATTATAAATGCGAACGTTTGTACTATTATTTAATTGCTTATTTATTACCTATTTATAAACAGCAATATTGCTATATTTAATGCTAGCTGTTACTCGCGGCGTTGTTCGCTTCTAATTATGTAATTCCCGTATGTTAATCCTATTGAAACTCTTCAAGAATCCGGTATTATATTGTATTATACACTTAAATGATAATTACGTACCAAATACCTTAATAAAGTTTCAGCCAATTTAACTGAACGGTTATTTTATAGCATTTTATATGTGATTCTTTAAATTTGTGTAACTTTTGTATTTATGAACCGATTGAAATAAATCAAACACTAAGTGTTAAGTGGAGCAAATCGCAACACATTAATGAAAATCACATTTAAATCAATTAAACTATTTCAGAGATTAGCGTGCACAAACGTACAGACAAACAGACAAAAATTCTAAAAATAATTACTTCGTGTTCTATTGCTCCCATAAAGCCCTCCAATAATAGTTTTTCTTATATATCTTTCATGTACAGACAGCGACCAGTTACGATTCTATTATATGTATTGATTGATATATTAAACTTATTTATTTTCCATTACTAATTTGATGTAGTTTCAATCCGCAAATTTAATCTCATCACCAAAACTGCGAGTGAAACTGAATGAATCACCATATATATTAATTCGATTTTTCTCGAGACAAGCGTGGCGAAACGCATGAAATTAAAGATACCCGACTCAAAATCGTTCTCCAAATTAGTTGCTATTCAGCTACATTTGTAATAGAATGGTGCAGGTTGGTGGCGCAGGCACTCGCCTCCACACCCACGCACTCAGCACAAGAAATATGGCCTCTTGCACGATGCTCCACATTCTAAGTGGAACGAAAACGTTTACCTGTTAACTTCCACTGATATAACTAAAGTTATAAATAATTTGCCATGGATTTCTACGTGTTAATTTAGTGTCTAGTGATTTATCTCCGGCCATCCGGTAATTTCCTATCGAACCGGCTGACAAAGAAAAATTATATAGGAGATAGTGTATCGCATAAACTAAGAGAATATTAATACATCCGCAGATTATTACACAAAAAGTTCGTTGCGACTAGACTTGGCTCGTTTCTTGTTGCTCGACATCCTGCTCTGTGAACGTGCACCGGACCACAGATAATAGACCGTACCGTCGTACCGCTGTTTTCTATAAAAATAAAAAGCAAATAAGTATAATCTCGCGCCGTTCAGAGGTCAGGCGTGCACAGTCCCGCATTGTCTACCAATATAACTGGGAAATAATGCCCCCTTCATTCTTGCCTTAAACATCGGCAACGAACAAAGACCGTAAAAGGAGCCACCTACATTCTAAAATTGACACTACGGGAACAATAATAAAATGCGAGCATATAGACCATTGTAACTTTGTATGGAGCGGGAAAGGCTTGCCTGGCAAATAGTGTCCTGTCCGCGCACTCACAATGCGCTGATATAAAACTTAGAGATTGTTCGTTGTCTTTTTATCGTATGAGTCTTACTTGATAATTTAAAAGCGAATGGATAGATGGAAATAAATCTCACACGCTGCGCACTTAGTCATGAGGATGTACCTACGACAATGCATTTCGAATATTATATGAGTCATATTACCAAAGTATCGATGCATAATCATAAATAAATAAAACGTACTGCCTTTCAGAGGTTTCTGCTTTAAAGATTTTATTTTCGGCTGCCTACATAACCACGGCACGTGTTGAAAGTTTAAGACAGTTAATTTAATGAGTTTAAAAATAAATAGTATGGACCTGAACTCGGTCACGGTTCGGCACGATGCATCCGCGAAATATGCTTGTGTGAGTAACGGTAATGGGGCTTTGCCAATTAGTGCCTCCGGTAAATAAGCCGACACGTAGCACGTTGCTTAACTTACACAACTTCTCTACAATAAATGCAGAATGCAAATATACGATACCGGAGAATACGTTCTAATTGGTACTCTATATCAACAACTATTCTCTATACTACAAAACTATAGATAGGTAATCAAGTGTCAAGCTGCCATCTCGTAGACGCACAAAGTATAGAAGAAACTGTGCCATCGTGTTTGTTTTTATTTATACTCGCTAGCCCTGAAGTTACTGTCATAACATCAGATTGCACCTAATAAGAGCGTAAAGCTCACTGAGGGAACCATCCTGAGCAATTTATGGCGGTAAGGAGATTGCGCTCTCGCATAATCTGTTGCGTTTCGCCGCCAGCGCACTCCGGTCCCTGCATAAATTGCTGCGATTTGTGATACCTAACAACGATGGGGTTTTAGCGAATCGTTATAGAATCAGATTATACGCTGTAGACTCGTAATAAGTGGAACTCCGTGGATGACTTACGATTACATAAGTGTTGGATACCGTTACGCACATGGTAAGAGGATTTACGGATTGTCATTCGACTCATTTCGTCTCCCGCAATCCCGCGGCTCCATCAATCACGTCAGCTTATTAACCCGTTTCGTAAGAGACAAGGCCGGGTCGTCTTCGATCCGTTTTGATTTACGCATCACTTTCGTCGCGATACCGTTAAAGCTTTTAAACTGGCCGGCCGATAAGTCGAGGAAAGTCGGCGAAGCAAGACGGATGGTCTGCAGTTGCTTAATTTTATGTTAATGCTCGGTAAACTGGCGTGTGAAATGGAACGTGCCCCTACAGTGCCGCGAGACCGGTGACATTATCGTTACATAGATTAGTGTCGCGCCGTCGATATTAAAATAAAATATGAAACGTTTAGCCGATAGATAGAAACAAATTCGATACGGCGTGCATAGTTTACCTAATTTCTATTATGTTCCACGTGGGTGATTATTCGGTTTTAAATAAAATTGATTTCTCAATTGAGAAAGAGTTGACATGTTATGTTTGTTTATATTTAAAACGTTATTATTTAATGAAGAAAAATAATTATAAAAAAAATACCTAATAAATTTTAACGACTCAAAAAATGAGCAGATTATAATTTTGTACTAGTTTTTTTTTTTCTATACAGAAAGCTTTATTCTTTCCTTTACTATTGGGAATCCAATGTAAAAATCTTCCATGAATTTAAAGAGTTATTATACCTACATCTGAATTGACAGGTAGTGACATGTCTTGCAAAATATTTTTTCATGCCATATAATTATATAATCAGCAATTTGTAACCTATAAAACATAAATTTGAATAAAATCAATATAACATTACGAGTGTATATTATGTTACTGACTCGTTCTAGAATGATTAAACTCTGACCCTATCTCCATTTTAACTTCGGTTAAGTGCCCGGATAGCCTTCAAATGAATAATATCATTATACGTGAGGACATTTTAGTTATTTATTCAGATTTGATTATTTCACCTTTTAAATTTTGAAAAAACCTTCAGAATCAAACGGTTTTATGGCCCATAATAAGGAAATAGTAATTTAAAAAACAACAATAAATTAAAAATAATAAGAAATACAAAAATAAATTCTTATCTAAAAAAATAACCCGTTTTCGGATTTGTTTATGTATAGAGTTCTCGGTTTGTGAATCCAATTCCTACTTGAATAGTTTTTTATAATTATTAAATAATTTACTTAAATAAAAAAAAAAAAAACATAAACATACTACTAACATTTACTTTTCTTTATTAAAAAATTATTCGTATATGATAATGAGGAAGTTTTATGTCATTGGGTTATAACCTTAGATTATATAGATAAATTGTCTCTATACAAATGCTTCGAGAAAAGCGGGACAATTTTTTCATAAAATTTTTCGTGATATATAAATATAAGTGTTTCCTTTATAGCTCCTATGTTTAATTTGTCTTATAATTTTACATATTTTTAATGCGAAAAAACTCATTTTATTTATTAAATAATTAAATATAAATATGTCAATGTATATGCAATTCTGTGCCTAAATATATAGAATACTGATAAAAAAACGAGTCAGCGAATTTGAGAATTCTATATAATCCAAGTTATAACGTAAACAAACTCAATCTATGATTTAGTGTGTGTGTATGCGAACAATTAAAAAAAATATTTTCCCGCCGTTATGGTTTATTTTATCACTTTTTGCTAGCAAAGAGTATTTAATATCATTGTGATTTAAGAGTCGACACTGTACTTATATTGAAGAAATTAGAAAATTAATCTATGCAACAATCTAGAAGTATTAACACAATAAAATAAATGGAAATTTATTATATAAAGTATTATTAATAATATTATACTTCTATGCAATATATTGGTATTAATTATTATAAGTATCACTTAAAATTTAGACCTGAAGTATACAATTTATTACTATTAATTATTTTGAAATTCAATGATCTGATTGCATAGGTTTCATACAAACGTTTTTTCTTCTTCTATATGAGGCAGGACTGCAATAGACATATAAACGGTGCCATCTTTGTACGACTTACGACTTAACATAGTAAGTTTCCCTGTTTAGAAAATTACAAGTTACAACGTATTAAAAAGGGTACTCTCATTTTTCTGTAAAGAATAATATAACAAGAAATATATATATGGACATCTATCTACTAATTACTCACGTTGCCGAGGAAGCCGCTACAGGGCTGTATCGGAGGCGGCAGCGGTGGCAGGTCCGGGGAGCGTCGCCGGGGGCTCGCTCGCTCGCGGGTGCGCACCTCGTCCGTTTGGCCCATGCCTCAGTTGTGGTACATCACTGTGAAAAACGTTTTTTTTTTTTAAATATTTTCAACAATAATCTATTATAAATATTTATTACTTGTAATATGATAACGCCGACCCTAAGTAATAGGGGTAACGACAGAAAGATAATGATGATGATGGTAATTATCTATTAATTTTATGATGATTCATTGATTTTATTATATTATTTTTAATCACTGTATTTGAAACATTTATTATAAGTAGAATTAAGTTTCACAATGTCATTCTATCGAATAAAAAATACATACGTCTCACTAAAATTGAATATCGAATATGTAATTAACAAATCAACGCTTTGCAATACAATTATGTGTAACACACATGGCTGTTAACCAGAAATTGACTTGCAATTCAATCTAATCATTCCGAAACTCAATTACGGCGCAGCACTGTGTCAAATTGTGGCAAATGATCGTTACCACCGGTACCTGTCCGTGGATTCGCTGTTACATATTCGTATATATGCATATTACCAAACATAGTAACTGACCCATGTTTCTAGAAAATCAGTCACAGAGATTTTTTATTTAATATTATTATGACAAAAATTTTAATTAAGTAAACCATACAACACTTTCTGTTCCGTGGGTATCGTAAGAGGCGACTAAGAGAATGTAATGGTTGAGGGATAGGTTGCCAACCCGTCAGCCAAGCGTGACAACTATTAGTAAAACCTTCCTTATGGGGGAGACCTATGTCCAGCCGTGGATAGTTAACGGCTAATAATAATAATAATAAATAAGCTAAACAAACATACTTAACATAAACCTTACGTAATTAACCTATTATTTGACATTTCGAAGTGATTACTACGTATTTACAAGTAAAATAAGAAACGCGAGGTTATGTTACATGTTTTAATTGTGATTATATGAATATAGTAATCAGAAGCTGACTGTTTCCAAATATTCCTTATTTAAAAAACTTAGCATTACAAAGCAGAAGCTAATATCGTAAGTTTGTTAAAAAAAAAGATACAAACATGACAACATTAATATGATACCTCAGGAGTAAACTCTATGAATTTCATAAATAATTTTTAGAATAATTTCAGAATTGGTGAAGAGAATTAATAAACATACAGAAATAGAAGCAAATTGAGAACGTCCTGATTTTGAAGTCGCATTAAAGATAGATATCATAATGGCAAATCACAATGTTTTATGGCCTAACATTATTTTTCCAGTGAAAACTAGTAAAAACCAGATACAGGTGGTTCCGTAAACTAGCCTACAAGATCGCGGATCTATGATGGTTTTGATGTATATTGATTAGAACTCAACGGTTATGTCGAGGTCGTTTGTTCGCCTCTCAAAATTCCAGGTGGCATAGTGAAGTCATTCGTTTCTTTAGAATAGCAAAGTGCCCACTCCAATTACATTAAATGTCAGAAAACAGATATAGACTTCATGTTATTGGATAAATTTAATCCTTTTGAATGATTTAACGCAACAAACCACAAATCAAAATAAATCGATTACGTTGGAATGAATTTGATATGTACTTGGATAAATAAATTGACTATGTTACATTATCTAAATATTGTTCGTTGTTACATTTATTGTTTGAGAATAGCTGCACCAATTGGAGATATTTTTTTCTACAGGGCTTTAAAATTTTAAGACCTTTTTTCCTGAACACCAGTTACAGTTTATCCTTTATCTATGTACTTTAACATATTCAAAATATTCAGTGTCGATTTTCATTGATATATCAACATTGATTAAGTGGATTTTTGTTTTCTTTATTTTTTTTTATGGATGATAATGGAATGGTACCCTCATCCGCACTAACGGTATACGTTGATGAAGCGCCAGTAAAGGATGGTAGATGAGTATGAAAAGGAAGGCCAGTTAGCCTATCGTGATGAATACACCTGGAATTCAGCACGATGGTTTCCAGGGGGGGGACGATGTGGAGGTTGATCTGACAGGGTAAATTGCTAGCAATAGGATTTGTAGTCCGCATTAATAACAATTCGTTTTCCCCCTAATAAGTAGGTAAACTATTCTAAATTTTGATTAAAATGTATATTTCTAATATTTGTTCAAACCAAGATTAAGACTACCACTACGATGAAGTACCACTTTCCTGGTAGATCGTCAGATTTTTTGTCATTCTAAGTTGCATAACAAAATTTTCAGCATACAAATTACTACATACATATCTAATACCTATATAAAATTACTGACTTATCATTATATTTACTAAATTACGTATTAGCATCTTGGTTCAAGTAGAACAAGTTGTTTGAAATTACTCAGAATAAATATAATTTTACAACTCGTTTCAGTAATTGCTGATAAACAACATATCTGATTGCGTTATAATGTAAACAAGTAGGTAATGCAAAAATTTAGATAAACGACATTTGTAATATAAGTAACCTACTTAGGTACTTCATTTTCTTAATAATTGAAACTAAAGAAAATTTAATTTGCGTTCACATTAAAAGTAATAATAATTTAATGTAAGTACTGGAGGGGAAAGGGATTGTTAGTAATGGAGACTAAGAATCCCATTGCTAGCAATATACCCTAACAGGTCGACCTCCTTGCGGTTCCCCATGGAAACTATCATGGTTAATTCCTGATGAATTCATCATGATGGGCTAACTAGTCTGTTTTCATTCTCATCTATCACCCTTCACTGATGCTCCGCCAGCGTATCCCGTTAGCGCAGGCGGGGTTACCATACCATTTTCACCCATAAAAAGAAATGTAAGTACTGTTACCATAGCAGGAAGAAATAGCTTCAGTCCTTTCAATCGGGACTGTTCCTTATAGCAGTCCTATGGCAGTTCTTATGGCAGTCTATGGTGGAGGTCTATGATCACCAAATAATGAATTACTGATAAATGTATAAATATATAAATATGAAATAAAAAATCTATTTTTAATACAAGTAGAAATATAGCCGTATGGTCCCGAAATACAATAGGCCATCGTTTCATTTCTGTGGGTGTCGTAAGAGACGACTGAAGGAACTGGATCCCCAATACAGAGTTACCTATGTTCAGCAGTGGACAAGTAACGGTTACTACGATGGTAGTGAAAATGAAATGAAACATACTCTGTTATGTCCATGATACTGCTCATGTCTATAGGCGACGGTTACCACTTTCCATCAGGTGGGTCGTCAGCTTGTTTGCCATTCTAAGTTGAATAAACAAAAAAGAATAAAAAAAAATGCAACTACCTCTCTATCTCTGTCCTTACCAGCTCTAAGATTCACGAGATCTGCCCTGAAAACTATTGTAGTTAATTCCTAGTGAAAGTTACAATAGGCTAATTGATTTAACTTCATTAGGGGAAAGGAATTGTAAGTAATGGGATGTAACAGTCCCATTTCTAGCAATACAATCTGTCAGGTCGACCTCTACACGGTTGCCCCTGGAAACCATCGTGGTTAATTCTTGTAGAATTCGTTACCATGCGCTGACTGACCTGCTCTCATCCTTACCTATTCTTCCTCACTGGTGCCCTGCCAGCGTATACAAATAAAGCATGCTGGGTTACCATTCTATTATCACCTATTAAAAAAATCCTGTCTTCATCTTCAGCTGTCGTCGAAATTAAAGTGTATTGGAAACCCGACCAATAGAACAGATAGGGTTACCATTCCATTAATAAAATATTTAATAATTTCCATCAGTTAAAAATGTATAAAATAAGACTTTTATTTTATAAGTATGTATATGAATATATATTCATATTCAGTGACCTTGAACTATAAACAATGTGGACAGATAAGGTGGAATCACTCAAAAAAATTTTTTTTTCATCTTCATCGACTGGTTTGACTACTGCCTTTTAAAAAAATAATTTTACACCTTCTATGTAATATTAGCGATCTATGGTTTGAAGGCCTTTTTACACTATCAAATGTATATGATCATATCTAAAACTATATAATATCAATTTATATTTAACAACCAATTTAACTCACTTTTTATGCGTCAGGCAAGAAAAAAAGGTATACAAATAAATTTGTGTACTACAGAATTGTAATTTAATAAAGTTTTTAATTTTACAAAATAACAAATTTACATATGAGGTTTTCAATTGGTCTGTATTTTTATTATAGCAATTTTACGCGATTAGGCGTAATTAATCACTATCAATTCTTATAAAATAATTTCTTTTGACTGGCTATGAGTGCACAGCAAATATTACTAAGCCTAGGCAATTTAAATTTAAAACATAGATTTATTATTAGGTAAGAAAGCATTTTTGAAAATTATAACATGGAAAACACGACATTACGCGTGCTAAGTCAAGGACAATAGTTAGTTAATATTATAAATGTGAGTGTGTTTATTGTTTGTTTGTCACTTTTTGACCCTTTAACGACTCAATAAACTTGAATTTTCGTATACGAATACACATTTACTCTTTCTGTTTAGTGTTACGGTTGACTGGTAGAGAATGCCATCGGGCATTATGTCCGCCCTGTAGATATATGTTAACGTGTGCAAAAGTATAATAACTAATATTATAATACTATAAAATTATATATACTATAATATTATAATATAATACTAAATATATACATACCATATAGAATGGAGAAGAGTATAGGTTCATATATTAATTTACCTCTGCAATCTCAGTCACGCAGACAAAGTTGTGGACAAATGCTAGTCGTAAATCAAATATTTTCAATATGAACAACTTGTCGTTTATTGTTGTGTGTGTTTAAAATTAAAAACGCTTTTATGCGGAGCAAAATGTTCGGTAATTACAACTTTAAAATAAACATATGATCACATATTTAATAGTGTAATACGTGCCTAATTTGCATAAAATAATTTTACAAGCTAATAATCGATCGGTTTATTTAATTTATTAATATAACGCGACCGTTTGCTCGACCTGTTTAACGGACATCTTTTTCATTGATAATAACTTACGTAATAGAATTCAATTATGAATAGGTAAGTGAATGAATAAGTAGACGACTCAAGGCGAATTCTTAAAAGAGGTTTTTACGGCAATAAATGTTGGTAAAACTTTTAAAATAGTATTTATCATTGAACATAAATCTTCTATTATAAAAATACTCAGACATAGTTACTGGGATTACGTCTATTATTAGAAAAATAGTGTCCTAAAATAATTTTTACATAGATAATATAAAGTACGTTTCACAGGTCATGATTTAGTCTCAAAACGATTAAAAATTGCTTGATTTTTTAATAAAACTAATAGACGAAATTGGTACATTATTCAAACTGCCGAAACCAAACCAATAATTTTATCTTTTAATCAGCCAAATTCTATTAAAGACTATTATTTATAACAGTATATCAGTGTTTTGCTCTTTTGAGGGCAAAGCAATAAACTAAGTTGTGACCATTTTGTGTTTTTGTGGCACACTCACAAAATAAAAAATTATGTTACTTCTTTTATATATTTTCCATTTTTTTTTTGTATATGTATTCTTTTTTATCTTATCTGTGTGCTGTAAGTAATTCAAATAAATTATATATATAACTATAATTTTTTTTTAGGATAATAAATTTATATAGCAAAGGCTTTGATGTTGATAGAACCATGATCTCAAGACTAGACAAATTTTATTTCACTAAAAGTGTTTTCGTGAATTCAGATATAATATATGGCATCATGCATGAAATTAGTTTCATAATCCTTAATTACGAAGTGTGTTTGTTTCTTTGTTACTTAATCAATATAAAATTTGATATATACGTATTAATGTAATACAGAAGGATATAGGCCACTTTTTATCCCGGACGGTGAATATATTCCTAAATTTATGAAATTGCGGGTAAAAGCTGGTGAAAAATCATTACATGTATATTTAAATAACGTAATTGTTTATTTTATATCAGAGGGTGACAAACGAGCACGCGTTTGACCTGAGGAAAAGTGATCACTGCAATCCACGGACATTGACATTACCAGGGGAGTGTTGTCAGTTGTCAACACCACTTGCCAATAAAATTATATAAAATTATAATTAAATTATATTATAATATTATAAAATGTTTGTTAATTTTATTTTTAAAACGCTGTTGATTTTTTTTAATAAATATTAGGAAATGCCGCTGTAGAAAATTTATTCTACATTTCTACAGCTTACACAATATGTTTTAAATATTCTCATATTTTATTAGTGTACTGTACGAGTAATGAGTATTGGATCTACACGGATGTCGGCGTTTGCAAATCAAGAGACGCTCTAATCACCGCCCGTCACTCACCCCGTGTCCCCAGGCGGAGAGATAGTAGCTAGATGAATCCACATATGTAGTATAGACATAAGAAAATATAATAAATACTAACTTATGACTATATTATAATGTGGTAGGTATAGTCAGTAATATTTTGCCGGCAAGACTTTGCGGCAAGCATAAGACTCGAATTTTATTACACTTCGACAAAGTTTGCTGGCTTTGACAAAGTTCGATTTCTTACCTCTGTCCCATTCGTGTTTCAACCGTGAAGCAGTTGTGTTTGCATGGCTGTGTTTCGGTTTGAAGGGTGGCGTGAATTACTGGGTACAGAGGAATAACACCTGAGTCCTCAGGAATGGCAACGCATGGGGGTATCATGGGCAAAACAATATACTCTGTTATGTCCATGGTACTGCTCATCTCTATAGGCGACGGTTACCACTTTCCATTAGGTGGGCCGTCAGCTTGTTTGCCATTCTAAGTTGTAAAAAAAAAGATCAACAGGATGTAAACTTGAGCGAATCTCTAGGAAAGAATAGAAAAATTAACGATGTGCAACAAGGTTAAACGTGACCTGTATTTGCATATTTTTTTGGAAAGTCCATTTTAATTACTGATTTGAAAATTATGCAAGTCAAAAAAGAGAAAATTTGCCGTCTGGCCGCGACAAAAAACTGTCTACTATTGAACGTAGGTCTTTCCCATATTATATCCCTGCTATTTACTCCTATAAGAGGGCTTTGTCACTAGTTGCCACACATGGCAGGCGTGTTACCAACCGTTGTTAAGGTTTAGTGATGTTTTAAGACTGCTGTCCATCTTTAGACCATTAAGTTCCCCTTAGTCGCTTCTTCCCAAAGAGGGTTGACGTAAGGCAGGCGGTCGGTCGTAAAACTATATCTAAGCCAAATCTTTTTGTAATATGGATAAAAACATATTACGCCGACCCGAAATAAGAATTGGGATAAGGGTGGGAAGATGATGAGTCGCCTCTTACGATACCCACGGGAAAGGAAAGGGTGACCTATTCTATGTCGGAACCACATGGCGAAATTTGGTATACCACATACAATATGGGATGGAGAA
Source organism: Galleria mellonella (assembly GCF_026898425.1). Lineage (NCBI taxonomy): Eukaryota > Metazoa > Arthropoda > Insecta > Lepidoptera > Pyralidae > Galleria > Galleria mellonella. The sequence continues at coordinate 358,051 of NW_026442114.1, forward strand.
GGACATAGGCTACTTTTTTATTCCGGTTAATGAACATATTCCAGACACGCGTACGAAATCGCGGGTAACAGCTAGTTAGTCCATAATATTATGATGTTACGTTTACATCATGCGTAAAAACGTTAAATCGAAATTACAAAACTTTAAAAGAGAAAATTTATTATTAAAATTCCAGGCATTACTATGTAGTAGTTACATATAGTAAAAAGTATAAATTACAAGTTCCGAGATATTCGAATTCCGAAACTATTATAAACTAATATTAGGTAGACGCCCGCGCACCATCAAATTATAGGGTTGGGTGCACTTAAACGAGGAACGGTTTATGAAGACATTGGGCTATTTTTTTATGGTATGAAAATGGAATGTATCCCAGCCTGTGTTATCGATATACAATGGCGGGGCACCATTTAATGATGATAGACAAGTCAGTTTGACCTATCTTGATGAATTCACCAGTAACTAATCACGATGGCTTCTAGGAAGACTATGTGGAGGTATATATAGTTATATATATATATATATATATATATATATATATATATATATATATATATATATTTAATAGATAAAAATGGAACGGTTACCTCGTCTGCACTATCGGTATATGCTGACGGGACACTAGTGAGGAATGATAAGTAAGGAAGAAAGCAGGTCAGTTAGCTCATTGTAACGAATTAAAAAATGGTAGTTTCCAGAGAGAACTGTGTGAAGGTCGACCTGACAGGATGTATTGTTTTGCAATGTGAGTTGTTGAATCCAATTACCAACAATCCCTTTCCCTTTAATAATTAATTTATCATCTTGTACTAAAATATAAATAATTTTATTTCTTTATATCACCATCGAGTATCTTTGCTCATCCTAAAGGAGACTCTAAACCAAGCAACGAATTTTGATACAGGTTTCACTTAAACATTTAAGCACATATTTTTCAAATAAGGTGTCCTTATTAAACTTATGTATAAGTAGATAAGTAAGCTCGAAGAACCGACAACCCATAGGAAAGAAAGGTTCTTGAGTGGCGACCACGTACGGGTAAACACAGTTTAGGACGACTCCCCACTAGATGGAGTGACGACCTAAAATGCGTTGGAGAGAGTCAGTGGATGCAGGTGGTTCAGGACCGTTCGTTATGGCAGTCTATGGGGGAGACTTATGTCCAGCAGTGAACGGATAATGACTGAAATGATGATGATGATGATAAGTTGATTAATTTAATAGTTTGTATTTTTACATTCGTGCAAAGCTGGGGGTAGTTGATTTTATATACTGTGTCTTTGTCTGTTCATTTTTTGTCGATCAATATACATCCTATAATATAAAGAACCTATGAAAAGATTTTTCTTGTGAAAATCCGTGACTATTTTTTTACAACACAGGGGGCAAACGAGCATGCGGCTCACCTGATGGTAAGTGATTACCGCCACCCATGATCACCTACAACACCAGCGGCATTACAGGTGTGCTGCCGGCCTTAAATCCGTGAAGTTGTCTGGTCAAACTCGAGCTTTTAATGATATCCAGCAGACAAGTAATGTAATGGGAGACGTCGGTAACTAGTGACAAGGTGGGACGCATAAAGTGGACCGTGTGTGCGCCGGCGTACTCCTAGAGACACGATGCAAACCGTTTACAATGTACAAAATCTAAAATTATAGATATAAAATCCTGAATATTAACACCCAATTTTTCTTAGTATTTTTTCTTAGTAGTATTAATAATACAGTTATTAGCGAGTCGCTCCGGCTACGTACGGATATACAGATATTTTATACTAGCTTAATTGGCAATTTTTTTGAGTTACATTATTGTAATTTTCGTAGAGATCTCTATTAAAAAAAAAAGTAATACACAGCATACGTTACTCGCTGAAAACGTAGCTTTCTAAAGGCGAAAGAATTTTTAAGATCGATTAAGTAGTTTTTGAGTTTATCCATTACAACGAAGGAATCAAATCATTCAAGTTTATAATATTTGTATAGATAACACTTATAGATTTTTCATCTCCGAACGAGGAGTAATATATTACGATAGTTAATTATAACTATACTTATATACAACTTATCTTTCAGTCTTATACAAAACATAACTTTATAAAGAATGAAACAATTAATGAAATACGTCAAGCTATGTACAAACTCTATATAGATAATATGTTCTCTTAAAAAAGAAAGTTAATGAATAAGAATAAGAGAATGCTTTATTGCACCAAATCGAACTTTTATGCTATACATTGCTTTATAAAAGTGTTGCCACATTAAAGAAAAGAATAAACAAAAATAAATTGCAGCTAAGCCTCCGGACTATGTGTGTCATTATATCTCGGCGGTGGAACGCCCGTGGCACACAAATAGGTGATAAATATTATGTCGTTATCGCAACAGAATCGACATGGACACACGGATCCACGGTACACGGTGCCGCGGACGCGTCCGACCACCGCGGCCGCCCCGTGAGAACGCCATTGATCTCCAATTTACAACGTGTACTTATGTTACACAGTATAATTGTTCTATTGAACTTGCTGCGTGAGTTGAGCTGGATTTAGACCAAGCGAATGAATTATGTTCTAAATCCAAATACAGTATACTCTGTTATATCCATCATGTCTATGGGCGACGGTTACTGCTTTCCATCAAGTGGGCCGTCAGTAAAAAATAGGGTGAAAACAATACGTTTTTCTTAAAGAAACTTAAAGATTAAAAAAATAACAAATAATCTATGTACGAGATCTTGTAACAGAGGTTTTTTTTTTGATGGGTGAAAATGGTATAGTAACCCTGCCTGCGCTAACGGGATACGCTGGCGGAGCACCAGTGAAGGGTGATAGATGAGAATGAAAACAGGCCAGTTAGCCCATCATGATGAATTCATCAGGAATTGACCATGATAGTTTCCAGGGAAAACCGCGAGGAGATCGACCTGGTTGGATATATTGCTAGCAATGGGATTCTCAGTCTCCATTAATAACAATCCCTTTCCCCCCTGGTTTAAATATCGAGTTCCATAAAGAAACCGACTTCAATTGTGACAAAAACAGTTTTGATGTAAAAACTTAACTATATATCGTTATCGTTTCTTAAAAAATAATTCCAAATTGGTCTAGAACTGACGTAATTTTTTTATACCACTGACGGGCAAACAAGCATATGGCCCACCTGATGGCAAGTTATCGTAGGCTATGAACGCCTGCAATACTAGGCGCGTGCGCGTTGCTGACTCTGAAGAAACTTCTTTATCCCTTTTTTAAAGAACTCCATGCTGTAGTCTCTTGAAAGAACCTCGACAGCTTCTTGTCTCATTTCAGGGTTATGAGGTAATAAACATAAGAAATATGGCCGAATTGAGAACTTCCTTCATTTTGAAGTCGGTTAAAAAAAGACAGTCGTGTTAGTACAAAAGTCGATTGCTTGGGTACCTCTGTCCTATTCGTGTTTCAACCGTAAAGCAGTTGTGTTTGCATAGCTGTGTTTCGGTTTGAAGGACGGGATATGGCGTCAATTTACTGGGTACAGAGGAATAACACCTGAGTCCTCAGGAATGGCAATGCATGGGGGGTATCATGGGCGAAACAGTATACTCTGATATGTTCATGGTACTGTTCATGTCTATAGGCGACGGTTACCACTTCCCTTCAGGTGGGCTATCAGCTTGTTTGCCATACTAAGTTGTATAAAAAAAAATAGTATAGAAGGCCTTTTTGACTCAATCAACTTCCAGCGGAAGGACATCTGAACAATAACAATATCGTAACCTTCAAGAAATGAGCCTATTCTTTTGGTAAGGCCGGTAGCACACTTGCTTTTTTTCCGGTGTTGCGGGTGCTCATGACACTTACCATCAGAACAGCCGCATGCTCGTTTACCCCTGTATTAAAAAAAGAACCATGCTACTTTGAGAAAAATGTTCAGTTTCACTTACACTGCTTAAAAGGACTACACAAACAAAATACTAAATGCATTATTGAATACTCAGTGAGAATATCCGTAAAAGAACCAAAGTGACTGGTACAGCCCAAAGATTAAGCTCGAAAGATAGCTTAAAGTACCGACGACCGGTGGGGAAGAAAGGTACTTGAGTGGCGACTCCGTACGGGCAAACGTATAAATATAAAAATGAATTTATTTGTTACTTCTAGATGCCTTAGCAGTTTAATCAATTGTCATGAAATTTGGTATACCCATTGAAGAAGGAAATATCCTGGCCATGCGAAAGAAGTCGCGAGTAATAGCATATTTATAAAAGATTATATAAAAACTTACGCAATATAAAAAAATAAATGCCTATTCTAATGTGCCATATATTTAGATCAAAATTCGAGAAACAGTGTGACATATCAATAGTTGACGTCATAGCATTATTTAATAGCTATTTTGAGCATTAAACTGTTGAATAATCTGTTGTAATTTCCATAAAATATTGATTATCTGTAATATTGTTATGCGACAAGCTTTTGTTCGCGACTTTGCATTGGTACTCGAATACTATTCTATGTACTCGTATACCTATTATTATGTAAGTTTAATGCGTTAAATACATGACTTTACTTCATAATATAATTGCATTGTGTTCCACAAATAAGACTACTTCAATTGTTGCAAAATCAATTATTTTGATATTAAAACTAAATTACTAAACCGATTTCGATAAAATTTCTATGGAATCAATCTGTAAATATATACTTTCAATTAAAAAATAAATTTTCCAAAACGGTTTACAACTGAGGGAGTTATAAATTAACAAACATTTAAAAAAACATGCAACCGTATTAAGAAGCTTCTTGTTTTTGAAGTCGTTTAATAACTATTATTAAGGATTATAAATATCATTATTACTTAGGTAGATGTCTCAAGATCAAAGATATTTTATTATATTATTTATTTATTTATTTATTTATTTACACTTTATTGCACCAAGTAAAAAGAGAAATAACAAATACAGTAAATGTTAATGAGAAGTGATACAAAAGGCGGCCTTATCGCTAAGCAATCTCTTCCAGACAACCTTTGGGTAGAGGACATTAAGAAAAAGACAAAGAGTAGGTGGCGCACTATTATATAAATATTATCATATACAAACATATATAGATACATACATACATATATACACATACATATATAATATATACACAATTAAATATATACATAACATACATACATACATACACATACTTAACAGCATACATACAACAGAAAAAAATGACGAAGGAAAACGAAGAGAGAAGACAGGAAAATAGTACTAAAGTGAGAGGTAGTAAGATTTAACAGAGGTTTTGAAGCTAGTAAGAGTTTGAGCGCACCGAATAGAGGTAGGTAGTGAGTTCCATAGACGAACTGCCTGAACAGTAAAGGATTTAGAATAAAAGGAAGAAGAATGAGTGGGAAATTTAAGTCGGAGGTTATTGACACTGCGTAAAGTATGATCATTAGCCTCACTGAGAAACAAGAATCGGTCTTTTAGAAAATCAGGAGCAGCAGGATTAAAAAGGATTGTGTAAAGAAGAGACAGGATATGCAGATTACGACGAAAACGGATAGAGAGCCACTTGAGTTGAGTACGAAATTGAGAAATGTGATCATATTTGCGAAGACCAAATATGAAGCGGATACATAAATTTTGGAGACGCTCAAGCTTGTTTAATTGCTCTTCGGTAAGGTCTAAATAACATGAGTCGGCATAATCAAGAATGGGTAGGAGTAAGGTGTGTGCGAGCGCAATTTTGGTGTTAACTGGGAGGAAATTACGTAGTCTATTTAAGGCAAAAGTTGCAGCAAACATTTTTTTACTGACCTCCGAGATTTGTGGAGACCATGACAAAGTGTTATCAAAAATAATGCCAAGATTTTTTACTTTTTTCTGGTAATCTATCATAACCCCATCAAAAACCACAGGCGGAAGACTGGTCGAGGAAATTTTGGAAATTAGTATGGGACTCCCAATAATAATGGCTTGTGTCTTCAAGGGGTTTATAACAAGACCATGAGATTTACTCCAGGCAGATATACGTTCCAGATCGGCGTTAACAGTAGATATTGCTAAAGAGATATCAACCAGAGGGGCTAAAGAGTAAATCTGTAAATCATCTGCATAAAGGTGGTAGGAAGATTGAAGTTTCGAAGTGATAGTGCTAATAAATATTATATATTTAAATTAATTATTATTTACTTTCATCTAGCTTTTTGCCGTAACGTCATCCGCGTGACTGAGATATATTCACTGACTGGGATAAAATGTAGCCTATGACTTTCTAGATTTCATATAGTACCAGTATACAAAATGTCCAAGTGATTGGATAACACTTCTTTGCGTTTTTTTTTTATTGGTGAAATAAATCAAGGTTAATTCATGTAATTCATGTTCAAAAATTAAAGGAAAAATGTGGTTTTTTTTTATGAGTGAAATGGAATGGTAACCCCACCCGCGCTATCGGTATATACCGACGGGGCACCAGTGAAGGATGATAGGTGAAGATGAAGCAGGTCAGTTAGCCCATCGTAACGAATTCATCAAGAATTGTTTACGATAGTTTCCAGGGGAAACCACGTGGAGGTCGACCTAATAGGGCATATTGCTAGCAATGGGGCTGTCAAACTCCATTGCTAACAATCCCTTTCCCCCCAAGGAAAAATGGTTAAAAAAATAAATTTGACAGTTATGGTTTTTTTTTTCTGCAATGTACATTAAAAAGGTATCCAGACACGATCAACTTAAAGTAAACTTGTTTTTTTATACAAATTTTGGGCATTCAATGTTATGATGGAAATTTCCACCATTATGCAAAGATATTAAAGCCTCAAAGGATAAATAAAAATAAATAAACTCACTTTCACATTTATAATATTAGTAAGGACTTAGGATATCATATGTTAGTGTAAGTTAATAACTTAGAACAAATCCTATTAATATTATAATGTCGCCGTGTCGTCCCAGCATAGAATAGGCCACCCCTTCTTTTCCCGTGGGGGTCGTAACAGGCGATTAAGGGAAGGCGATGAATGGACAACAGCACCCCTTTTAAAATATCTTCAAAGCCTAACTGCGGTTGCCATTCCGCCTGCCAAGCGTGGCAACTACTGGCAAAACCCCCCAAGGGGTGGCTTATGTTCATGATGATGATGGAATGCGAAAGTTTGTAAGGATGGCCGGATGAATGGATGTTTGTTACTACTTCAAACAAAAACTAGTGAATTGATTTAAATGAAATTTAATACATGGGTAGGTTAAATCCTAACTTAGCACATAGGACACTTTATACACTGATTCACGCGGGCGAAACCATGAAATACAACTAGTAAAACATAAATAAGATCATACCACAGATTAACAAACAAAGAGAATATATACTATAGCTAAATATTTTTTTCATATATATTTTGCAATAAAGATTCCGAGACCTTACGAACGGCCACGACTCTGTTACGCCGCTAACGAATGACTTACAAAGAAATAGTCCGTATACAAAATCACATCCATTGTATAAAAAGAACATCTTTAAAATGTAACCTTCAAAGTTTAAAATTGATTGGATAAATTCGAAATGTGTTTTGACAGGGGTCAAGTTACATTGGCGATAGAACACCGGCGTTCATGACAAAGGGAGTCAATTTGAGTGTAGTGGTATCTAGAATCGTGATTCATCCGTTCAATAGTGATTATCTTGAAATAATATGGCGGAGAGACTCGTGAGCTGTGTCTTTTAAACCGAGAAACAGTGCTTATTGGAAATAGATGGACTATAAATAATTGAGGCCTTAACTGTATCACTTTTGTTTCATATCGATTTTTGATAGTGTTTTGTTATTGCCTAAAATCGTGTTTCATACTATATCAAGTTTTACGCTGTTACAATGTCGTTTCTGCATATACTTTTAAAAAATTGTATGGCGTTTCTAAACATCGATTATTGACTACGGTAAAGCAAAAAACAGCCTATCCGGGTTTAGCTTTTAATTAACTAACAATTAATTTATTAGGTGGATATATTTATTTATAAATATTTAGAACAATGCCTGAAGCATGAAGTCTACCATAAATCACGGAAAGAACAATGACACACCATTTAGCCATTTCAGCTTAAATATTTTTTACTAATTTTTGGCAGTTTGTGAAAAAAAAATATGAGGTCGTTTTTTAGAATATAATTTTTCCACAGTTAAGATGAATCGTTAATTTAAGATTAGTTTGCAAAAAAAAATCGACTTTAATTGTAGCAAATCCAGTTATTTTGATTTAAAAATAAACTATTAAACCGATTTTGATAAAATTTCAATGAGACAAATCTGTAAATATAATCTTATAGAAAAAAAAAACAAATAAGTTTATAATTGATAGAGTCATGAGATAACAAGTATAAAATAAAATTCAACCGAATTGTGAACCTGCTTTTGAAGTCAGTTAAAAAATCAAACCATTTAGGTTAATATTGCATCGAAAACACGTATATACTTAAAATAGATAGATAGATACTCTTTATTGTTTCCTTCAAAAGATTACAATAGTAAACTTATTATAAATATAAATAATTACAAGAAATAATCACAATGAGAAAACAATGGGCGACCTTAAAATACTTACGTTTATTCCCTTATTTAGCAGTTACATAAAAAACTAATAGGTACATTTAATTTTAGAAACCAATAATAAATCGCGCGATCAAATAAATGGATATGTACAGAAAATACGTATATGCATAAATGTAGTTACATTTATTTCCTTATTTAGCAGTCAGATAAAGACTCATACATATAATAGGTACATTTAATTTTAGAAACCAATGATAAAATTGCATGATCAAATAAATAAATATGCTTAGTAATTAAAATTATATTGTAGATTGCAAAAATTACAGCAAATATAGGTAATTGGACCACGGTCATTATTTGCCTAAACATTCATCGATGCATTAATTTTAACACGATATTTTATTTCAAAAATTAAATATGAGTTGGTCAAAACTTCAAGCATTCACTTCCGTTGTATATGTTGCAGTCAAAACTCTTAACCAGTCAAAAGTACTATTGACTAACAAAATCAGTCAAAAGAAATAAAATAAAAAAACCAATAATTTTCAGTCAAAACTATTTGTTAAGTTTTGACTGCAACATATATATATATATATATATATATATATATATATATATATATATATATATATATATATATATATATATATATTCCATATATAATACGCATGTGTTTATTTTAATAGATGATAATAGAATGGTAACCCCACCACCTGCGCTATCGGTATGTACTGGCGGGGCACCAGTGAGGAATGATAGGTGAGGATGAAGCAGGTCAGTTAGCCCACTGTGACGAATCTAACAATACAAAGTCTCCCTCTGGTAACCTTCCTCTTGAATCATTCTATCTATAAAAAAACCGCTTTAAAATCCGTTGCGTAGTTTTAAAGATTTAAGCATACATAGGGACGGACAGACAGCGACAGCGACTTTGTTTTATACTATGTAGTGATTTTATCAACAGACTTTAAAAAGGAGGTTCTCTTTGGTTTGGTTCATATTTTTTATGGAATCGATTTGGAAAATTCTTTTTTTATCTCTATAAATGTATTCGCAGATTAGTCCCATAGAAATTTTATGAAAATCGATTCTGTAGTTTAGTTTTTAAATTAAACAAAACAAGTTATTTTGATGTCGGTTTTTTGTGGAACATAATCTTCACTTAACTGTACTTTTATACTTTTATCTGACGGTATTTTGGATTTCTCTTCGAGATAAGTCAAGCTAAGAAGCTAATCGTGTGACGCAATCTTAAATCCTAGAGTGAAAGGACATACGAAGTTAAAAGGAAGACGAACTAATGCTTGGAACACGAAGTGTTTTCAACTGTCTTCGCGACGATCTCGTTCCAGTAAGTAGGTAGATGCCGAGAGATATGCCGCCACAGAGGTGTTATCAACACGGACAGTTTCACTTATTGCACTGTCAGATAAATGAATAACAATTTCAACACATTGTGCTGTTTGTCGCAATAACTCGTTTATCTTCTTTATTTTTTTTTTTGTTTTGTTTTGAAAACATCCACTGTTTCGACTATTTGGAAACGGCTATTCTATACTAGTGCCTACCATAAATGCAACCGTGTAGGTAGATATTAGTAAATAAACAAAATAAAAAGGACTACGGTTAATCCAAATTTGAACGGTTTTTACATAACGTATTGTACTCACACTTACAAAATATATTATAAATATTGAAATGGAGGGATTGTTAGTAATGGGGTATAATTTCCCCATTGCTAGCAAAGGAAGGGCGAGGAATGGGCAGCAGCATCCTTCTTACAAACATCTCTAAAAGCCTAATTTCGGTTGCCAACCCGCCTGCTAAGCGTGGCAACTACTAGCAAAACTCCTCTTATAGGGAAGGCTTATGTCCAGTAGTGGGCAGTTAACGGCTGAAATAATAATAATAAATAATAATAAAAATTGGAAAACACATAAATTACGTAATGACCTGGTAAACAATATTATACTCCCTACCGCCACCTATTGGATACGTTTATTTTTCTTATTGGCATAAAAACTATCCTATGTTTCAGTTGAGCGGTTTCGGAGATTAGCGTGAATGAACATCGGGACACATGATTTTTTATAGTAAGACCTTATACTCGCGACTTCGTCCGCATAACCGGAATATGTTTACTAATCGGGATAGAAAAGTAACCTATATCCTTTTTTATTCCATATAGAACGGGTACCAAATTTCATAGTTATTTGTATGATTAGCTGGCAAGACGCTGTTTCACATTTATAATATTAGTATATGCTGTATGAACTTATAGACATATCAGTTTTAAATAAATTAAATTATAACTTTTTAAATATACATATATTGTTCCAGTTTAATGTGGATGTTGGTTCTAGATTTATAATGAACTTTTGATTTGACTCCAAGTTTTTTGTTTCTTTGTTTCTAATACTTTATTGTACAGTATAGTCTTAAATTGTAGGATACATAATTCTTAAGAAAAGACAGCGGACTTATCCCATAAATGGGATTTCTACCAGTTAAGCTTTGAATGTGTAATAGAAATTGAGAATTGACCGAGATAAAAGAAAATAACAGCTATGTAATTAAAAAAAAAAACAAAACAAATATATTTTTTTATTACTGAATTTTACATAAAATAAGATAATCGAACATAGACAAATTTTTCGCTTTTTTTTTTAACATAATAGGTAATAAGTTAGTGATGCAACGTTGGTATAAATCGATCGCGGTCGACTAGTGATGCACCTGAACATAAATATATTGAGTGTTAATTAAGGCAGCCGCGAAAATCTATTAAGTCAGATTACTCTGCATTTTTCAAATTAGATACACCTATTTTATTAAAGTTATACTCGTGGACCCTGAACACTAAAAGTATGTAGGTACCTACTCAACACAATCACAAAATTGTGGACAAATACTGGCGTGTATGGTCAACGTGGACAATGGGCAGGTAATTATAGTGAGACGTGGGCGACCAATACCGCGTCGTCAATACTTTTGAGGCTATCTGATAATCTAGGCCACTAATAAGGTCTGATTTGTGCCTATCCGCCGTAACTTACCAGATTCGATCGTACAATTTGATAAATTACAGCAATTTAAATTCTTAAAAAATTCTTCAAGGCTTTTTTTTTTTATACAACTTAGAATGGCAAACAAGCTGATGGCCCACCTGATGGAAAGTGGTAACCGTCGCCTATAAACATGAGCAGTAGCATGGACATAACAGAGTATACTGTTTCGCCTATGATACCCCCCATGCGTAGCCATTCCTGAGGACTCAGGTGTTATTCCTCCGTACCCAGTAAATTCCACCATATCCCACCTGTCAAACCGAAACACAGCCATGCAAACACAACTGCTTTACGGTTGAAACACGAATGGGAGAGAGGTACCCAAGCAATCGACTTTAAAAAAAAACAGTTTAAAAAACTGTTTGTTAAAAACAGTTCATGCTTGACGATCGCTTAACTCAGTTATTGATAAAAGTCTAAAACTTTCCACAGATTTATTTTAACTGTTACATTGTTTTGTCACTTTCTTTCAAGTTGGGAATTTGACTCGAAAAGAAAGAGACAAAACAATTTAATAGCTTAAGCAGATTTATGAGATGTTCAAAGTTTTTATAAATAAGGGCATTAATTTATATCTACAACATTACAGGTTGTAAATGTTTTATTTTTATTTTAATAAATTTGCCGATAGGTATTTAATATAATAATTAAATTCCCAATTGATTTAAAATGGAAAAGTTAATATTTAGGTAAATTAATATTGTTTAAACTAATTAATTTCTATTTACTATAAATTAATCTTAAAGATAAGAATGTTTATTCTGATGCTTTTGCCTACTTAGGTATATCTATTAAAATATATTTATTAGTCCAATATTCCAATAGAGTACAGATTGTTTGTTATTTTATATTAAATAAAAATAGCTACATTAAATGTCTTACATGTTACACGATACTCATAGACTGATTATCTACCTGTCAACTCCAAAGAACTAAGTTAATCTAACGATTTGTAATTACTTAATAGATATTTAAGCAGATAGGCATCATCCTTACTAACATTATAAATGGGAAAGTGAGTTTGTTTGTGACCTTATAACGCCTTAACGGCTTAACCAATCACTGTGAAAGGGGGGAAAAGGGATTGTTAGTAATGGAGACTAAGAATCCCATTGCTAGCAATATATCCAACCAGGTCGACCTCCTCACGGTTCCCCTGGAAACTATCATGATTAATTCCTGATGAATTCATCATGATGGGCTAACTGGCCTGTTTTTATCTGCATCGATTACCCTTCACTGGTGCCCCGCCAGCGTATCCCATTAGCACAGGCGGGGTTACCATTCCATTTTCATCCAATAAAAAAAATCACTATGAAATTTAGTATCATCATATCAGCCTTTAACTGTTCATTGCTGAACATAAACCTCCCCCTTGGGGAGTTCCGCCAGTAGTTGCCATGCTTTGCAGGCGGATTGGCAACCGCAGTTAGGCATTAGAGATATTTTAAGAGGGACGCTGCTGTCCATCTCTCGCCCTACTTAGTATTTCGTATTTTAAATTTGCGAAATTCAGTATATACGTACTATATGAGATGGAGAAGGATATAAACTATTAAATCAGTCTCGATCTACAGACAAAGTCGCGAATAAAAGTCACAGCTAAAAGCTAGTGCATAATAAAGTCCCTTTAAATAGGTAATAAGAACTCTTTATGTAACTTTAGACATAGTAAACATTTTAATTTATATAGGTTAATTTTTATTTTATTTTGTTTAATTTTTTATAATTATTATTACCTAATATAAAAACAGTGCACGAGCCGGCGAGCGTCCTTAATACATTTGAGAATCATGAACCGTAACAATATACCTAAGCAGAACGTAATTAATGTGTTAAACAGAAATTATAAGAAACTAGCTTAGCTACTTCGTACATATTTGGATTTCAGAAGCAAGAAAGGATTTTAAAGAAATAAATAAATAGACCACCTGTAAATGTCGTATCAAGATATTAACATACACCAGTTTTTAAGTTAGAGCTTCAGCACAACTGTGACAACTGCATCCAGTTTTGGTGCAGTAGTTTTTTGTGTAATTCCGCAATAAACATACAGAAAGACAGTCAAATAGAATTTCTAAAGATTCCGGCTTCTATTGCTCTTATAAGATTGTTCTCAGCAATAAGACCGCCTTACTGTACTTATACAATCGTATCGTTGTGTTTGTAAATTGCCTTACTTATTTCCTATATTGTATAACGCAAATAAAGGATACTCATACATTCATTCATTCTTATTAAGGTTTCTCATATATTTTTTTAAATGTCTTTCATGTAGAGGAATTGTCTAGTTATAATTTTATTACATAAGTAAGAATTACGAAAGAGATTTATCGAGCAAGAATGAACGGAGATGTCGGTAGGGGCCGCCCTAGATGGACGTATGTTGACCAAATAGACGACGTGCTGAAGAAGAGCCAAATTAAAAGTACTCGTAACCGGCGAGCATGTATGAAAAGATTGATGAATGTGGAAGATGCGAAAGAGGTTTGTTTGAATCGAAGCATTTGGCGTTCCATTGTTTCTGCCTACCCTAATGGGAGACAGGCGTGACAGATATGTAACATATGTATGTACATAAGTAAGATATAAAAATACAGGCACTGCCAAAAGGGACTTGCTTTTGATTTAATATATTAAAGATGACCAAAAACCTATACCTATTAAAATTTTTAATAAGAAGTGACTGTATCTTGTATATACATGTGACTTTATCCGTGAGACAAGGAAATATTAATCTACAACAAACAAGATAAAAAACTAGCCTAGCAATGTCAAATTCAAATCGTCTTTATTTAAATAGACTTGTTTACAAGCAATTTTAAATCGTAATTGATTAAGGAAACTTAATGGTTGAAGGATGGGCAGCAGCGTCCCTATTAAAACATCAACAAAGCCTAACTGCAATTGCCATCCCGTCTGCCAAGCGTGGCAACTACTGGTAAACCCCCACTATATGGTGGATGCCTATGTTTAGCAGTAAGCAGTTAACGGCAGATATGATGATGATGACGATAGTTTATTTATGGTGCAATAAAGAGTTAAATAAATAAATAATAGTCTCAAACTTAAAAGTTTATAGTGGGGATACCTACTAGACAACTAATTAACGTAGTTAATTTTTTTTTTAACTTTGTAAAATTACTAAGAAGAAAATCTTTCTCTCATACTACGAGTGAGATGACGTCACAGGCAATAAACTTCAGCAGTTATCTTCCATTGAAACTGAAAGTAGACCCCAGTAGACAAGCCGCTCTGTCATTTCATAAATTAACATCATTAATTGGCCACGTATCCTTGATTGACAGTATTTATATGGAATCCCACCGACACAATGTCGTGCTAAACTCGTTTTTAATGTCAAACTTGTAAGTATAAATACTTTGTGCTCATCAATCTGATATAGGCAACATTTGAATGACCAAAGAAGACTTATAGATGCAAGGTTTTTAGTCGAATCACTTTAGAATAGCACTACAAATTAGGCATGGGTAATATGGATACCATAAAAATATAAAAATAAAAGAAAATGAATTAATAAAAGTAATAAATAATAAAATAAAATTAAATGTTCGAAAGCATATAAATAAAAAAATATCGCCAAATAAACATACTATCTGCCGCATCGACTCTTAATATATTCATGAAAATAAGCCATTTTTTAGAGGAACGAATCTTTCAATTATTGATATGTATGTATAGTTGTGTCAAATCTAGTATCTGTTTGGCTCTAGTAAATCTACAGTTCACCTACTTCAAACAACGTATGTAGACATTTAAAAGCACTATGTAACATTAGTCCTTTTGTAAGAACACATACCCAAGACCCGTTTGTAGGTTAACGCCAATCTACGAGTAGGTCTAGCCTTGGTTTACACGTGTGACTGGCTTACAAGAGCCACCCCTCTCAGACTTTCAGACAAATTAGTTACTAGTATAACGTTTGTTTCGCATAAACCAGTTATGTAAATATTATAGATATACGAAACTCGTCAACGATTAGTACTAAAACTGAACAACTTTCCCTAATAAATATGTAGTGAAATAGGCACCTGTCTCGAAAATAATTTTCAAACTTTTCATCACTAATAGATTATTATCGATCCCCTGAGTATGAATCTAATATGAAATACTTAAAATATATTTAGATATGCTAGGTGTATACTATTTAATCTAGAGCATTGAGTCTCAAAAACTTTTTGTTAGCTAATAGTCAAACTAGTCGACTCCTTTTTTTTTTTGCAGTGTTCTATATACTTACGCACATAATATATCTTGACGTATCTATATTTAATTATTTAATAAATGAAATGGGCTTTTACGCATTAAAAAGTTGCAAGTTATAAAAGAAACACTCCTAACTATTTATCACGCTATATTGTATGAAAATGTTGATTCTATCTTTATAATTTAAGTATTTAATATTATAAAAAAATAAGTTTGTAAAGATATTTGTACGCTACTCAATCATATTTTAACGGCTGAACAGATTTAAATTAAATTTAGTACACGTGTCGTATTATATCAAATTATATCGTAACATTAGGATGATTTATATAAATGATTCACGTGGTAAAAGTCGCAGAAAACTGCTAGTGTGGCTTTAAATTAATCATTGCAACTATGCAGTTAATGTGTTCAATTAAGTGTGAAAAATTAAAAAATAAATATTTTGCTGAATTAGGTTTTACTTTCCGGAAGTTCATATCACTGGTTATTTCATTAGAATTTTGTTTAATTCCGCTACCATTAATTTTATTTTATTTATTTATTCATTAGTACAAATATGTGTATATGGCGGACTTAATGCGAAAAGCATTCTCTCCCAGTCAACCATAGGGAAGTATCAGAATACTCGAATGCGGTACTACTAATTATTGATATACATATATACTAAAATTACATACATAAACGAATAAATATATATGAATAACAAATATACTTACACATATATGACATATACTATATTATACATAATAACTGTGTGACTGCAATAGTTGTGGGCAATCTTTGAGTATTGGCAATCAATTAAAATCAATATAAATTAATTTAATAGTATTTTAATACCTACTTCATCTCATATTTCTTGGATGCATTCCAAGAAATATGGGATCTACTCCAAGAAAAAATGGGCTAAAATAGGACAGGTATCAAACCTAATACGTACATGGAGTGATTTCAAAATTTTTCTTATTAGTACAGAGAATGGTAAACAAGTTGATAAAGTGGTTAAACCACTACGGTTACCAATTTCCGTCAGATACATACCTATGTCTAATATTGAATGGTAACTGTCAATAAGTATATCTAGACGTGAAATATAAACATGAACATCACCAAATGTAGTAACTGATGGCCTCATAATCATCAAAACTTAATAAGCTGAATAAAACGTGCCAAATTCTAAAATTAGTTACCGAATTATGTTTTTATGTCTTGAAGGTAGTTATAAACTTTACTAACTGAAATAGCTATTGTGAGGCACTAATGCACTCAAAATGCATTATTAGAAAATACCTAAGTACCTACTTAATTACCTACCTTGGTTTCCCACACCTTTTCGCAATAACTAAACTTTGAATACTATCAATAGAAACGCCAAAATTGCATCACAAAGCGCGCAACTTTGTCCTATATACGCAACGATATATTTATTTTAGCCCTGTAGGTAATAAGGGAATAACATTAATTACCTACCTCTTGTAATAGAGGGAAGATATTGTAATGGAGACTATTGCTAGCAATATACTCTAACAGGCTGACTGTCATACGATCCCCCTGGAAACCGTCCTAGTCAATTCCCCATGAATTCGTAACGTTGGGCTAATTTACCTACTATCCCTCACTAGTTCCCCGTCAAACTAATTATACTGATAGCGCAGGAGTAACTATTCCATTTTCACCACGTTACAAAAACCTACATATTATATCACTACTGCCTAAGTTGATGCGCTTACATGACTGAACTTCTATTTGAATGATAGGATATACCGGTTCAGAGGCATAAAATGACAAATTACTATCTTGGGGAATAGCAATACATTAGCCGTAACATGCATGGAAGTTACTTCTATAAGCGACAGTTATCACTTTTCATCAGGTGGGCCGTTAGGTTGTTTGTCATTTCAAGTTGCAAAAACCTCTGCATTATAAACCACATACAATACATAGGGACCCCAGAGTGGTGTATTGAACACGAACGGGTGTAAGGTTTCTTGCAATTAAACTCGGATGTTCTGAACATCTGTGCATTTGGATACGCGACGTGATAAACTAAATAATCCTAAAATTCTCCCAAAATATCTAAAAAAAAATGACCCGAGACATGAAGAAAGGTAAAAGCCTTTTGTTTTATTTAATTATGTGAGAAATCTAATGGTCTGTTAATCTTAAAAAATTTACAGCTTATCGTTCATCAATAAACTTGAATTGCATCCGGTTATTTTTCTGTTCTATAAAGAATATATTTATAGGTTTTATTATTTTTCACCAATTATGATACATTGAAAAATTAGCAACGGACAAAAGCCGTAATCGTTCAACAGGACATCTGAAGGTTCCAATATTATCCAATTCAAAACTGTACTCAGACTCACCTTATCACCAAACTTGAAGAAAATCAGGCTTTTGTACACGCAACAGTCTCGGCACTCACAAAAGCTGGCCAAACACTGAATACTTATATCACTAAGTCAGTTTCTATAACACGAGCTCCTTTTTGTTTGAATAATTATTTTTGTTTGACGATAAGACCGGACGACTCAAGTTTCGAACCGGCGTCTCGCGCACGACAGAGCACCGCGTGCAATTCAATGGATGAAAGTGTAAACGGTGGTTTTTGTATAGCGTTCTCTCGCTTCTTCAAACACGACAGAAAAGGATCGAAAGCTGAGCGTCAAGTTTGGCTTTTTGACTCTCGAGTGGCCACTTCGCCCACTACTTTATTGTTATTCTAATTTCCAATATCTCGAGCCGATATACAATACATCACTAAAAATCTAGAAAATACAGAACTACCTTAGGATGTTTTAAAGGAATATTTTTTGGGACAAAAAGGGTTATAGAAAAAAAACTCCATAATGTGGATTGTTTACTTTATTTCTTCCCACAGGTGGCAAGAACCAGAGTAGTGAGCACAACCTAAATTATGAAAATGGTAACTATTTTCAGGGATAACCACTTCTATTAAAACAAGGATTATAATTTCAAATAGAATTATACAATAGCTATCAATAGGAAAATTCATCTAATAGTAAGATAACAATGAAGAAACCAAATGGATACATTTGACTTTGCAATGTGCAATTACACTTTAATAACAATAGAGGAAAATGTATTAGATAGCAGTGAATATTATAAACAGCGTTAGCAAAAATAAGACGTGAAATCCCTTATGAACTGCTCCTACCCCGGCCTATAACATATTTTTAGCTCTAATCGTTTTAGGTAAGAAATTTCAAACAAAAAAAGAATATATATATTTTGATATGATGTGTAAACAAATACGCATGTAACCAAGGGCACAGTTAGCAATCGGTTACAAGCCGACTTGTTTCTCGAGGAGAGCATGACAATATTTAGAATTTCAATATACAACTACATGCAATATTTGTAATTTTGTCATTACATTTTGATATATCAAACGTGTGCTTGTTTAGCTACGTGTTCAAAAGGTTTCTTGGAAAAATGCTTTGCTCTCTTCTCGACATTAATTTCATAAAATAATCAACAGACTGTGAAAGGTGTAAATATTCAAATAGGTACCAATATTACTGAGCTAAAAGCTCCTTCGCCAAGAATCTGGTGGCTTAAAGTTAGATTGCGATTTTAGGGACCTATACGACCTTTAAAAACACTCGCTCGCCGTTACTGCAATATAGTATTTCCCCATACAGAAATCATGCGAATGCTTTTAAAGATTTTACAACGATATCAATACATCTATTAAAATAAAATGATCTATTATGCTATTCAGGCAGATTAAATACATTCTAATAGATTTATCGATAACGAAAGCTAAGTTTGCAACGGTTCGATCTCGCGTCAATACTACAGTCCCCATGTAAATAACCATTGCAAACCACAATTGCACTCGACCGACTGTCGAATACATATCCATAGATGATCCGGATGTATAGATAATCAAGTGCATAGGCACATTACATTAGATTGAATCATAATCAAATATAATATTATATGCAAACTTGTATCTAATGATTTTTATATTATTATATTTTTTTTTTATTTTTATAATTTTTTTTTCGAGGTATCCTTTATCGAATATCGTTAATGGAATAAGTACAATATAATATGAACTTATGAGAGTATAAAATGAAAAATATTACCGTGACACTCAAAATAATGAACGTGAATTAATTAGTTGACAAAAGTTAAAAAATACCCAACCATATATAACGATAAAACTTTAGACATTAATAAATGATCGCTTCAATATCTGAAATAGTGTGACAATAAGATGGTTACATAAATCTATGAATGCAGTTACAAATCGTATTCTATACTTAAATTTCTGTTTATTCATGGTCATAAAACTGTCAGACGTTTAATTTTTAAATAAATGTTTAAAAAATAAATATAATGAATGTTACACGTATGTTCTGGTAAAATTTCCAGAGGTTATAAAATATTCAGTGGACTGTCAATGTATCCACTTCAGATACTGAAGTCAACGGAACTAACAAACATAATAAATATAAGAACTGAAATAGTCTATACATTAATTCACAATATAGTAAATATATACAATAACAGCCTTTCCGATGCAATGAATTTTTTTTGGTGATTTTTCCCTTTTCAGTTATTACAAACAGAAGTAAATCACACTACAGAAAAATAAATATATCAAACACGACACGTAAAATAGCAAAGTTTGCAAGAATATTAAAATTTTATAGGAAATTGTAACTAGGTAAGGCATTAAATGAAATAAATAAGGACATATGGGGTCTACCTCCTTAAACCAAGTACATTTAATTTTCTATTAGCGAAGTTCCAAGAACAAAAGTTCCAAATGTCAATTGCACACATGTCGAACTATTGAAGGTAATTTCGAACCTTCAATCCACTAGATATTATTATAACAAGTAGTGATACCTCACACAGTTGTATCGTACTTTAGGTGAATAAATTATTTCTTTTGTCCGACCGTAGGTTTAGCGATAACACTAATAGAAATGTACTTAGTCTATGGAGCGCTGTACAGAATGGCGATATTACGAGCACCGCAAAAGCGCCAAGCTGTACACATTCATCAATCGTAAAAACGATTTGACGGACCCCGCAAGAAATAAAAATATAACATATACATTTCTTATGCATTACATAAACTATAATAACAGTTACGCCTATATGAACTGTTACAATCCATATTAGGAGCTGTAAATTATATTACATCTCATTACAGTCACTGTTCACAGTTCTTGTGCTACAAGAAGTCGTAATGTTATATAGAACACGCGCTCACCGACAGCGACGACGGGACTTTAAACAGTGACTGTACATTTTCCTATCGAAGAGCACAATTACTACACGATTCATCACCCTCATCCGACACACGAGGGGGGGCAGCACTGGGCGCCCCCGGCTATCATTGTCCAACTTCATACAAAACTTGACACCTCGAACTACCACTAAACGGCTGAGCGGCGCGGTCTCCTCGACTGTGTCTTTGCGGCCACGGACGCCCGCCTTCCTACCATTATATTATGCGGCTATTCAATAAAATCGCCGCGTGTTAACTTACGACAAAATGGACAAACCATTGAAAACAAATCGTCCACCTGCCAACTATATAACACGATTTACAATCCGTAGACACATGAAGGCGCATCTCGACTGGTTTTGAACGGTGGCAAAGCTGCAACAGTGCCCACCTTATTGATATGGAACAATCTAGAATACCAAAAAGGTATGCACTACTGGCAAAGTGGAGATGCGCCCTTATCCATCTCCTCACGTCAATGCTTGTTTAATTTTATTTTTAACAGTAAACAAAAATCATTTTTATTTATATAAAATTTAGAATGAATTTAGATTGCCAAAAAAACATAAACGAAAAATACTAACAAAATAAAAAATACCTGCAATACCTACGCTTTACATTAACAAATTATTAAACAACTGGGGACGATATTATTGTAAGAATTATATTAGAATCGTCCAATATGTTTGTTATGAAATGCTACCTCTAGTTATATATACGTCAAAAGAATATGAATGTTTTATGAACACAATGCAAATTTAACATGGAAAGTCAAGAAAAAATCATAGAGTCCAATTCATAACAATTCCAATACTTCGCTCATCAATATCAATCAATTACGTACATTATACAATCTTTACCAAATATTTTGATATAATGCAGTAAGACGTAGCATTCCATCAAACATTTCTATCAATATGAAACCTCTACAAAGAAAACATTGAACTAAAATTAATGTTACATATATTCCTTTCAACAATATCTACAATCATAAGATATGTTAGCAATTTATAACCTTCACGTGAACGTTGCCGATGCAACCAGGAAAACATAACTCCAAGGCTTCGCTAATTAAACCTATTTATTATTGCTAACTTTTTCATTCTAATGCCACTTGAAAGAGTAAAATAGAGCCATGAAATTATAATAAAATTTCAAGCGTATTCATGGCGGCATTTCGTGTTGAAATTCTAGAATATAATAATAATAATATATAATTTTCGTTTTTACTACATTTTATAATATAATCGATGAAAAAGGAGCGAAAATATACAGATTGCCTGATATCACGGTAAAGAAAACAAAACTGAATCACCTTGACACAGTATTTACGTAACAATTACCGTAGTTCCATGAAATTGGAAGGTTGTTAGATTTCGTTTATTAATGTGTACAAACATTGTATCCCAAACGAACAATAGTGGCGCTCAATTATTACGTACTGTGTCAATATGATCAATTAGTGTTTAGGGCCCACACAGATTGAGATCACCAGCAATTGCTAGTTTATCCTAATCTGTTTCACCTGACAATGAATTAAAACCGAATCTATCATAAATTAATTGATATTTAGTATGATTTCTGAATAAAGAATGTGGAGCACGCTGCTGAGACATCAATAGTACATTGTTAGTAATCTGTAACTTTCACATAAAAAAATGAAAACCGTCAATAAAAATTATTAATATAAAACAAACAGACCAAGATGAATTAGCAACAAAATGTTACTGTAGGCGACTCAATTATAAAACATTAATAGAAACAAAACTAAGCATGCAGTTCTGTTTTTGCTACTACCAAATGTCTCAGTAATCGCATCCACGAGTATTATTGCCTGATGGCATAAATAACAAAATAATACAATTAGAAAATTATGAATAATGAATAAACTCCGAATATCCGCAACGTGCAATAACGTGTTTCGGCGGTCAGCGAGTGAGCGGCCGGTGCATGGCAGCCGAGCAACATCGCAGGAAACGAGCGTGCGGGTGCGAGCACGCCGCCATACAACGAAGCGCCGCGCTATGCCGTCGCTTACGGCACTCCGCCGTGCTCACCATGGTCTCCTCGCCCGCCTCAGCTTCCGCGCCCGCGCCCGTTTCCACTCCGCTTATGTACTGCGCGTGCGCAGCGCTGATGTCTGACAGCAACTCCTCCCACTCGCGGCGCATCTCGTCGGGCGGCGGCGCGGCGGACGAGGGCGGCGGCCGGGCCACACAAGTGTCGCACGAGCCCGCCTCCCCCCAGATGCTCTCTATGTTTGAGCGCATCTTCTTCGCGGCTTGACCACATTCCTCGCATGCAGCCCACGCCTCGTCCGGCGGCCGGTCGGTCTGCACCGCCGCGTCCAGCTGCCGCATCGGGAAACGCAGCCGGAATCCGGGGTCGTCGAGGTCCGGGCAGCGTTGCGCGGCCGTCAGCTTCAGCCGCCCGTAATCGATGCCGTTCCCGGTGCGATACTCGAGGTACCGCTCGAGGGAGCTCGTCAAGTACATGCCCCCGGACTCGCTGCGGCTGAACTCGACCTCGTCGAGGTCGCCGCGAATGTCAAACGTGTCGCCGTCCGCGTAGCGCGCCGCCTCGGACTCTGCCTCGCGGCGGATGGGCTTGAAATGCGTACGGGACGATGTCAGCAAGTCCTCACGCGACGCGGACGCTCGTGGCGTGTCCTCTACGAGCTTCGTCTCAACGACGAGCGAGACGGTCTCGTTGCGAGGGTGCCGCCGGGGCGGCACCTCTACGAAGCCGCTCCGATCGCGGCTGTGATTGATAGCGGTGAAAGATCGCATCGATTTCGCTACGGCGGACAGTGCGTCGTATATCTCGTCGCCTTCGTAGAGCGAGAGCGATTCGAGCACGCGCGGCGGACAGGGCGGCGGCTCCGCGACATCGGCGAGATTGAGTGGCTTGAAACGATCATGCAACGCCTCGGCGATTTTCGTCGGAGATTCGGCACGGTCGAATATTATAGCATCTGTAGCATCATTAGACCATATGCTTTCGGTGAGAGATATCAGGCTGCACTTTTCGGCGGACGGATCGGCAAACAGATGATCGGAGGGGGACGAGAGGAGATCCTGAAAGTCGATTGGAAGATCTTGATACTCATCATCAGGAGTATTTTGGTCCTTTGACCACAAGGCTTCAATGCTACGATCAAACTTTGCTTCGAATTTCGCATACAGCTCTTCCTCCATCGGAGTTCTAACTCTTGGATTTAGATCTTCAGTGATAATCCAATCTGTATCAAAATCAAGACTGTCGTCCCAGTTTGGCACCATGTTTTCATTCATTCCCAGCTTAACTCCCGTTATCTCCTTAATTTCGTCAGTTACTGTATTTTCGCAAGTACCGTAACCTTCGTCTAATGCTATAGCTCTAATAAACTCCTTAACAGGATCTTGAGTTTCTATGTCCCAAACTCCCTCGTGAGTAACCCACTCAGGCAAGCTCTCTTTGCTTTCAAAGGACCTACTATAACTGTTGCAGCGTTTCTTGTTACCCTTTCTTTGACCGTGGTAGGAATTACGTCGCTCTTTACCCGAAGAAAACTTTTTATTTTTTGTGTTCCAATCTTTTGAAATTGATACTTCACTTTGCATTTTGACTAATTTATCTGGTGCTGACTTGCGACACCACGCTGGCGGCGGCAGATAATACTGCAGCGGAGACTCTTCACCTTTCTTCAGAGCCGGAAAGGCAGCGTAATATCGACGTACAGCCTCAGCTTGTTCTATAGAACACGTGGGCATACCTACTTGTGATGCACCTTCTTGATCTTTGATGTCTTTAAGTCTCGTACACAGCTGATCAACAATATTGTCAATATTAGGTTCCTGAAATGAAATATGGACACTATAAAAAAGATGAAATAAGGTTAATAACTCTCATATACAATGTGTTTAATTCTAGTTTTTATGCTATTTGAAATGGCAAACAAAAAAAAAACAATCTAATGAAATCTTAGTCCTTGTATTATGCTGCCCATAGCATCTCTCATGCATTGCCATTCTGGAGAACTAAAGTGTTATATGAAATTCTACAAATGTAAGTGGGAAATAAGGCTTAAATTTACAAATGGGATTTTCATTAATGGTGACATTTATTTAAAGTTGAAGTTGTTAAGGAATTACATTTGTTTTTGTAAGCAGCACTAACTTTTAAATTGAAATAAAACAAATCTAAATACCAATTTGCTAACTAAAATATTAATTAGCAGCCCGTCCTGGCTTCGCACAGGTGGACGTATTTACACTTTAAAAAGTGGCCATTAAGGCTGCATACGCAACGGAAGCTTAATAATGGAGTAACTTCTCTCGTTTTCCCAACATTTCCCTTCACTGCTTTGCTCCTATTGATCGTAGCATGATAGAATAGAATAGAATAGAAATCATTTATTCAAATAAACTTACATTGAAGCACTTTTGAAAAGTCATTACATTTTTTTTTAATTTACCGCTCGTTCGGAAAGCTGTCTCATCACAAGAAGAACGAGCAAGAAACTTGCGTGATGCTCTTTTAAATAATTTTATTATTATTTTACATTTTTACAAACCACCAATTAGCACTAATTCAATTAAATACTCAAAAAGAAAAAAAAAATTGAATACATAACCAACTGGTTAAACAATTAATAAGAGGAAATCAGTCATAGTGATTAGAGCAGACCAGTCCCTACAAGCAGCACCCGTTCACGAGTATGACGGATGAGCCAGCCATCACTGCGCTCGACCATATTTTAGGGAGCCCAATGACCCGGCCCACCACGCCGCCACAAGTCTGGACATTTTAGTGAGCATGACTACTCAAAACACTAGACCACGTCAAAGCTACTCACAATTGCCATCTGATAGTTATAGTATTCACATTTTACATAAGAATGCATGCGGCAATTAATACAAAAAACCGCTACGCTTTCATATTTCTAAAATTAATCAATTAAATCAAGAAAGCAATGAGAAAATAAAATTATAACGTTGTATGCTAATAAACTAATTATTTACTTGATATGTTGTCATCTATGAATTCGTCTATCCTGTAATAGGCTTTCTTACATAAAAATTGTTTAATATAAGATTTGAACTGCCTCTCTGTCAGATTTAATGCAGATTCCGGCAGTTTATTATAAAATCTTATGCAATTACCATAGAATGAATTACTGATTTTGTGCAGACGGCATTTAGGTAAAATAAGCTTATTTATATTGATGACAAGTATACTATAACCTGCCCAGGAGTATGAAGAATTGTACCAAGTTTCGTTAAAATCCATAGAGTAGTTTTTGTTTCTATAACGAACATACAGACAGACAGACAAAAATTTTACTGATTGCATTTTTGGCATCAGTATCGATCACTCATCAGCCTCTGATAGTTATTTTGGAAATATATTTCATATAAAGAATTGACTTCTCTACAGATTCTCTATAAATATAGATTAGATAGCATGGATATAAAAATAAAACAAGCCTTTGTTATATTTAAATGACAAATTATGACAATTATGTAAATCATGCACTATCTATAACTTAAATGTGTATAAATATAAATCCTCATAATACTGTGAATATAATAATTACATATGTAAATAGATTGTGTGAATACTGGGATAATAAAATAAAGGAAAACGGAATACATCCAAACTAGTGTGGCAACTAAAGGGGATATTAAAATAATATTGTTTGACTTTCATAGGCAACATTGGGACTCCCCCACAAACCACGGAATCTCATATTGTTTAATCATGGACAATAGCATCTCTATATATTTAAATAAACACAAGTTGTTTATCATACTCATGTTACAATTAATAATAATGTTGCCTATGAACTGTTATACTAAAAGACTGGAGACCGACCTTCTTATAAGGATTCTTATAATTGTTAATGGTCTTCATTTTAATATTTCCAATGTTACGGTCTCTTTCCAATGTAATTGAGCACTGCATATCCTCTTGAGATAGTAAAAAAATACAATTAGTCTCTATACACATCTCTGTCAATAACTATCTATTTGCTAACAAATTAAAAAGTGTTATTCTTCATGATTATATTATCATGAATTTGATGATAGCATTAGCTATCATTTACTCTAATAGGTACCTAACCTGCTTTTATCAGACTGAGAAATTTTCTTTTCCACAGACAACTGTTATTACAATTGGTTGCTTTTAAGTTGACCTGACAGAAGTTTAATGACATGTTATCCTTTTGAATACATAAAAAAACATAATACACATAAAAATAACATTATATTGTCAGTAATTTTTTATTTACCTAGTTGTTTTTGTGAACATGGAATAACAAAGAAGATGATAGTTTAAATAATAGAAAGTGATAACCATCGCCTTTAAACATGAACAGTATTATGAATACCACAAAATAAACTGTGATACCTATGATACCTCACATGCATTCTATTCCTGAGGACTAAGATGTTATAACTGTATGTTATTGAAAGGTGACCTACCTGTAGTATGGGTATCAGATGATAAGGTTTGGAGTTGGGTGAAGCTCTCTGGATGTGGCAGGCCAGCAGGCGTCCGCCTGACTTTCTCTCTTATGCTTACGCATTCTGCTCGTAATAATCTCTGCCGTTATCAAATAACATCATCACGCACATAAATCGAAGGTCCATTTTTCAATCGCCGAGGGCCGTGTGTTAAAATCGATCCTTTATATGCCTCTTTACTAATACATCATTAATTTCTTTGGCCTAGTCTTTGCTAGTGGTTCGATTTTTATTTGTAAGGCAGCTTTTTTCGTGTTTAATAAATTGTGGGCGATAGCATTGTCACTAGCTATTAACAAATGACGCACTTGGTGCACCCCTTCTGCAAAGTAAACATTGTGAAATTGTAGTGAGTTATATTAAGTATGTTATTACACTACAAAGGTCATTGTGATGTTAAAAACAAAGAATATCGTAAAATCCCATGCTCGCCCCACCGCGCTAAATGGGTCGATGGCGCCAAAACGTCACTACAGAGACAGCTAGAACTTATAGCACGTACATAGCCTCTTGGAACCTCAGCGTCAGAACATAATCTAGTAGTTATCAATCAACAAAGATCTCGCGCGGCACTTTGTTTTATCGTCGTTTTACACTGAGTCATACTCGTAACATCGAGAGGATACGATGCAATTTCACAAGAAGGCGACAGTATTACATGATGCACTTTCACTGAGGACGAATGGCGTACTTCCGCGTTGGTGTACCAAAACTATTATAGATATCAAAAAGACTTACCTGTAACAATTTGTACGGGGTTAAATTATCATGTTATATCAATATACACACACCCCACATGAAAAAAAACATGGCAGCCGTGATGAGTGAGTGAGAGTCAAAAATTATTTTATTTTGCGCAGCTCCGTCAATCGAATAGAATGACGTCCCAATAATTAACCAATAGTGTCGCTTTCGGTTTTCAAATTTCGTAAAAATGGCCGACTGCTAGCCCGTGATCATTGCATTTCAGCCCTATCATTCGTAGACATCGTCTATCTTGAAATCTATTGGCTGGTATGAAACTCTAGTAGCCAATAAAATTACGTTGTTCGGAACCGGATGTAAAAGTTTTCGCGCCAGATAAAACCGCCAATTTTAATTTTAAATGTGTAAGATGTAAATTGTGATGAACATGAATAATACAGGAGAGTTAAAGAGAATATTGAAATCATGTTAAAATTTGTATTCTTAAGAGTATTCTATTGAGGAAAACATAGTACTTATTAAAATTATTGTCTGGGTTTAACTGATAACTAAATTGTAAAACTTTGTCATTGCACTAAAATTTCATTTCGATCATACATCTTATATGAGAAAATTTCCCAATATTCCCATGTAATATGAGATACTTTTAATATTAAATATAACCACAGAGGTTATATTTAATATTAAGGATTATTATTAACGGAAGGTTGGGCGATAGTGAAATTTATGGCTTGCCTGTTAAAGTAAGTTGTGCCCATTACAAGTAAAACAACAGCAACAGAAAAATGATATGAGATTCCGCCGGTGTACCTATATATTCGTCTCATAACATCCTAGCTTGAAGGCCAGGCGATAGGTGATTGCTTTTTTTTTATTATACTTTTGGTACACATTAATTAAATCGCTCATTTATATCGAACTTTCTCGATTATCTTGTATGATCGCTTTCAGGGAATTGAAAGTTCATTTCAATAAAGGTTACCTTTCAGAAGTGAAATAAAACCATACATATTACACCATTTCTTTATTATCTGACTTAAAGTTCATTAAGTAATTTTCAATTTCTTTAAAGAAAGTAGGCAGAGTGGAATTTCTTTTTCTTTTTTTTTCACATAATAATGTATTTATTGTTTTTACATATAATACATCAGACATGCAATCTTAGACAGGTTAGGGTAAGTAGATCTGGATATCAAACTATTGTTTCGGATGGTAACTAATGTTACTTTATTTAACATATTTTAAAGATTTTTGTTTAACAACAATTCTGAGCTATTAAAAAAGGTAGTTTAGTTAGAAATGTATATAGTAAAAACTATTTCGTGTTATAATACCCCAACCGATTGTGTTTTACACAATATATTATTTGATTAATTATATACAAACATTATATTATGGTAATTAAATTAGTTTTATTATAAATATATAGTATGTATTTTCTATGGCGCCTTTTTATGGACACCCAATGGATACATAAGACCAAAATATTACATGTTAAACATGAACAATTTGTGCAATAATATACAAAGTAGACTAAAACAATAAAATAAAACTTACAACTCAAAAGTGATCACAGAAATGCATAAAATAATAAGATAGATAAATCTCTGTAATAACCATGAAGAAACCAGACAGAAAAAGTTATAATGGAAAAATAAAAGTTTGTACGACATGAACATATTACATTCAATATACTATGTAATTGTTATAAACATATTATTTAATATGATTGATTACATGTATACAAAATGCTTATTGTCATAAGGGTAATATTATATAAACAAAATAAACATCTACTTAAGAGCGTAGTGTGGGGTAAACGGGCATTTCTGTTTAGATCATCATACATGAAAATAGTTATTTTTAAATTGTATTTAAATGGCAGGATAAGATGAATTACTCATCTGCAACCCAAAACAGTATCACATATGTATAATTAAGTATTATGTACATCGAGTATCGAGAGATACCACAATGATAGACAACTTTATATTAGTAACAAATCTTAATATATTTAATAGGTGTTTTGTATACTTTTTAGGAATATATATCGATAGATTCATAGCGGAACCCGTTTTATGTCTACGCCCTCGCTACATATGGGTAAAACTCCATATAATTATGGCGTTCATATATTAAAACTGTTACAAACACTATCGCTGTCGATTTGCACCAAACCGGAGCGAAAACGTAAACATCCACCGCCATATTTACACTTTAACTAATTATAAAGCTTTGTTTCAATGACTCTCGGGCCGTTTACTGCTCTCACTGGGTTTGGTGACGATTTTGTCGCCCTTAGGGGGGATGGGTGGTTGTTCAGCGAACTTCTCTTCAGCTTTCCTCATCTCCCGCCTCCTCTGCGCCTCGCGAATCAGGTCGAATATACTCTAGAAATGTAATGGTTTTATATTAATGGTTTAATACCACACAATTATATTTTTGGACAACTATTACAGCACACTTAAATGCAAATTCAAATGCATTGTAGAGTTTGGGGACGGAAGTTACTCAGCACAGTTCCTTGTATCAATTTATAAAGGGAACCTGTCCACAATTGGATAATTAACGGTTGAAATTATGATTATGATTATATCAAAACAATTTTCTCGACTACTGAACGAAGCTCTTTTCTAGTTAAGAAAAGGCCCACTAGTACCACGATGACCGTGTTTCCACGATGCATTGTGCGTTGTTAAATTGGTTGTCTTATGATGTCTAAGGCATGAAAAAATGTTAACATTTGTTTTCTTACTCCATCTCTTATACCTGGGTAAATTTAATTCATTATTTATAATATACACTACGTAAAGTTCTTTTTAAGAACAGAAGTGGATTTGTAAGTTTGTCCATTTCATATGAAGAATCCGTAATAGAGCTGACTGTGTGACGAGATTAATATAATTATAATGACAAATAATTAGGAGTAGAATATATGTTCTCGGTACTCTCCATGCATTGCTGTTGCGAAGATGTTATGCCTACACACCCCCCACTTTCACTGTCATATTCCAGTTTTTAAAATGAAATAGAACCATGAAAAGCTACTTCATAGCATAAACATGAGTGGGACAGTCACATCCATGCAGTCTGGGCAGTCTCTAGTATGTGAGAATAATGTTTAGTTGTAATAAAACACGTTATTATTACCTTTCCATCAGATTCTGAGGATTTGTCTTGTTCCTTCGCAGCAACTGCTGCCTTGTCCAGCGCCTTCTGTATCTTGCTTTCAACTTCTAGAATCTCTTCCTTGTCCAACAGCTCAATCAGTTCCGCCATCTGCTTCTCTGATAGATTTACATTCTCGTTGCCGATAAATTCTAACATCTGTAACAATTTACATCAATGTTAAATTAAATATTTATGTTTCACAGATTATTATTATTTTTTAATTTGCAAAAGATAGTTTCTTAATTATACAATACTATCATACCTACTTGTACAACTATTACCTTAGTCTTGAAAAGATTGCTCTCAGCAATAAGACTGCCTTACTGTACTTATACTTATATTGTGTTTGTAAATTGTCTTTCTTATTTCCTATAATGTATAATGCAAATATACTCATTCATTCATGCATAAAATCATAATGACAAACTACAGATAGTGTACACTACACTACACTACACTACTGTAGTGTGTGTGATAGATACTACTACACGGCTGTAAACCTTACACTCAGTTACAATAAATTACCATATTTTTTTTATTTTACTAATAAGCGCCACACAATTACACCGATTTCATGGTTCACAAGCTATAGCGAACACAGTTTGAATTTGCATTTTATAGTATTCATCCAGAGCTATAAAAAAATTAAAAAATAAATATGAGTATATCACTGAAAACTATACACTATATTGCAGTATTTAGTCCAAAACAGAATTTGTATAATGAGTACTAGACAACAGATTTTTTTGTAAATATATTATACATTATAAATTAAGAACAATACCAAAAGAAATAATAATTAAATAAAAATGTTTGTTTTGTGTGGGTATCGAATTCACAACCATCGTGAGGTGAGTCAACCGTCTGCTACACCATGAAGGTCATGAAACAGTAGTTATTTCAAAAAGTTCATTATGTTTACAAATAAAACGTCAATGACGCTATGAGTACTTTGAACAGTACATCCATCATAAAAATGAAGTGAACCATATTTTCAGCAAATAAAGTTGAACTTCGTAAATTTAGAATGCATCCATCTTGTACATGCACTAATGAACATACCTAATTTATTATCTAGATATATAATGTCACCTGAAGTATATGATAATATGTGCATACTATATGTGTTATGTACGGACTTCAGATTTGATGGCAAAGTTTCAATGATACTGGGTAACAACCTGTTAATAACGATGTACAATATGTCATGTGCTAAAAATAATATACCTACCTAGAATATTTGCAGATGAGTGTAATATTATTATATCCATTTTAATATGATGGAGAATGATAATAAAATTAGTATTTACATAAATATGTCATAATATTTCGAGTCCGGTTTGTCGGTACGAGTTTCAATTCCCGATCTATTTAGGAAATAAATTTTTCTAATTCTCACCTAGACAAATGGCAAATTAATCTATTATTGGACACTTAAAGCTATCGCGCTCATGAGATAGAGCGAGATAGCAACGGACGGCATCTTATTCTTTCTTACACATACGCTATCAAAATCGCCTCACCTTCAAAACATCATCAATTTTCAACTGTCCGTCGAAATCGTCGTCCAACCTGCCCAGTACATCTTGTATCAACTTCAGTTTCGCTTCGTCGGGAACCTTCTGAAGGCTCTTAATGGAATGCATAAGTTCATCGATCTGGATCAGATGCTCCTTCGCTTTCTGCGGCTCCGTCTTCGTCTGTTCCAGGGTTGTCTTCAGTGCTTTCTCCTTGCTCTCCAGTTCCACTAACGCAGCGTCCAATTTACTTATCATGTTGTTTACGGCACGGTA
Source organism: Galleria mellonella (assembly GCF_026898425.1). Taxonomy (NCBI): domain Eukaryota; kingdom Metazoa; phylum Arthropoda; class Insecta; order Lepidoptera; family Pyralidae; genus Galleria; species Galleria mellonella. The sequence goes on from NW_026442114.1 coordinate 391,324, forward strand.
CAATCTGATTGAGAAAATTATATTTTATTTAAGATCTTACTAATCCTTTTACTAATTTTGTAAATTAAAAAATTAGTTTTTATGTTACCTTTTGCAAAATATCTTAACAGATATATGAGATAAAGAGCAAAAGTAGATCAGACAGGAAGGCATATTTATCCAAGTACTAACAATCTGCAATGGAATTCTAATCCAATGGAGTATTTTTGGATTATTTTGTATGACACTTTTTTTCATTCTTTTTATCTTTTTTTTTTTTTTGCAATTTTATTTCATTCTAAGAATGGCAAACAAGCTAACGGCCCACCTGATGGATAGCGGTAACCGTCGCCTATAGACTTAAATAGCTTTACGGATATCACAAAATACTATATTATACCCATGGTACCCCTCATGCGTTACCCTTCCTGAGGACTAGAACGAAGGTGCCGGCTAGTAAAATATCACTCACCTGCGAGCACCTTTAGTCAACTTAATGTCTGCCTGCTTCGTTTTGACAATCTCCTGCATCTCCTTCACATCTTCACTGTACTCTGATAGCTCCTCCTTGAGCTCCTGGATACTCTCTTTCTCTAGCAGCAGAGACCTCTTTTGTTCAGCTGGAAATTTAATAAACATTTTTTTTATACACGCTCTAAAGTTTTTTTTATTAACTGGAATATTCTAAGATGTAAAATACAAATCTATATTGGGCTGGCAGTATCTTGCTGGAGATTCAATAAACGCACCAGCACTCACTCTGTGGTAGACCAGACCATAAAACCTAAATACCTCAAAGTCTTAGCTCAAAATATATGTCATATCGCCGTGTAGTTCCGACATAGAAGCCACTCTCTTCCTTTGCCATTGGTGTGGTAGGAGATGACTAAGGGAACTAAATGGTCGAGGGATAGGCAGCAGCATCCCTCTTAAAACATCACCAAAGCCTAACTGCCAACCCGCCTGCCAAGCGTGGCAACTATTAGCAAAACCCCGTAAAAGGCGTTACATGTTAACTTGGGATAACGTTTTATCTATATAGTATCCTTTTAATCGGTCCAGATTGCAATCTACTGACTGGCAGGGGTCGCGACGTGCACGCTCTGAACCATGGCCCCCATAATTCTAGGTACTGTATAGCACATAATACCTACATAAAAACAAATTATTTTTGTTTATTTCTTTAAACAAAATATTATTGTTGTACTTTCATTATTTATTAAATGTGGATAATGTAAAACAATATCTATATATTGGCTCAATAAAGGATATATTCGATTTCGGTAATCTAATATATAATATTGAACCCGATCAAAATAAATATATGGATATCCGACTATTACGGGCATTATCGATATGAGTGATAAACTTCTTCCGCCATCAATATCTAAAAAAACCAAATACATAGATATCGAATTGACATCGATATTACCCGTGCCTAATTATGTTACTATTAATATTAAAAATATCTTATAGCAAAGGTCCAATTAGTGCTAAACAGTGTTAATGTAAAGACTTGATGGGAATCGAGAAAATCCTATAATATTATAGAATAGTATAGAAAAGATTTCCAATAGTTTTCTTTCAAAGATAATGGCTGTAAAATTCCTTATCTAACCTTGACTCGAACGTTGCGTGGATACCGATGGAGGTCAGAAAACGCGCGATTATTGATAAGCAGTTATTTATTAACTAGTGAATTTTAATATTAATATTTATTAGTAATTTTGATAATTATCCTATTATTATCAAAATTGGAACACTTATTTTAATAAAATAGTAATTAATGTCTGTTTGTTACTTGATTATAAGATCTGCTGTGTTCAGTTTCGAACAAATTTTATATATGTTTGAGTAAGTCCAACTTAAAGGCTGGTATATGTTTTATCTGTATCGGTCGAGCGATTTGTATGATACAGTTCGACCCTTCAATTGTAAGAAATCGCAAAGAATACAAAGGTCTTAGTTATTTGTTTTTTTAATAGTATACAGCACAAATAGGCGACCGTGCCGTACGTCTAGCGAATCTTCATTTTCATATTACTTGGACATGTTTATTAATTATATAATAAATTCTATTTAAAAAAAATCATTGTATAGTATTAATATGAAAGAATTATATTTATGTACATACTATATTTATATTTAGCTAGTATTATATTTTACAACATAACTAAATTTCACAATATATAAAGCGGAAGTTTGATTGTTTGTTTGAACGCGCTAATCTCCGTAACTACTAGTTGGATTTGAAAAATTCTTTTTGCATTTAATAGCTCATTTCTTGTAGAAGGTTACATATATGCTATTCGACATCACGATATGTCTACGAGCGAAGCCGCTGGATATAACTAGTCAGATGTAAATTAATAGTAACCGATGTTAGATTTATATATGTCCGGAAAATTTTGAAATAATAGAACCTAGTTAAATAATTCATTCACGCCACAATAATACCATATGATGAATCATCGTGTATACAGATGTAGTATGATAATATGATGAAATAAAGTAAGTACCTACCAACCAAACACGGTGCCTACAATTTTAAAGGTTGCGACCGACCCTGGTGGTCTACCATGAAATGAAATTCCGAAATTTCGGGCACACATTCGTTTTTTTTGTTCGTATCAAAATCGACCCAGTGAATGGAGCTTAACATTTCGTTCATCATAAATCCTATTCTAATAGTCCAAAGGAACGATAGTTTAACATTTTTAATAATTTTAAATAGCATGTATTATGTAATTTTAACATCAAATTTCTGTTTCGTTCGTCCCCGAAATTTTGGAAAATACTTTATACCATAAAGTATTTTCCAAAATTTCGGGCCCTCTGGCTTTGCTCGGGTGTAATTTATTACGAAACATTGAATTTATCTACTAATACAAAAGCAGAGTTTAAAAGTAAGCGGAGAAACAAACAGACGTGGTTAGTAACTTTGTTGTAAACTACATATTTTGAAAATAGAATACATTCCACTGAATATGTATTTCATTGTAACCGCATAAAAATAGCAAAATAAATCAGATTGCAGAATTTACAATGAGATTTGAACATTTAACTCGCGTATTCGGTATGCTGTAAAGTTACCTAATAATAGGTGTGACAGTCCTCGTAAAATTATCTTTAGCTAAAGACAACTGATAAGTGGTGAATCATAAATTAAGATAGAAGCAGATTTTTAATAAAATGTACACTTAAACTACATATGATCTACTCTATTAATGCCATAATAGTGTATTCTGAAATGTTCTCGGTGCAGTTCACGTTTATAGGCGACGATTACCATTTTCTATCACACGGGCCATCAGTATAACGAAACGCCATACCAATCAAGAACTATATTTTTATAGGGTAATTCCACAATAATTTTTACTTATACTTACATCGATGTTACATTTTTACTACAATCAGCTTGTTTGTTGTTCTAAACATAATTAAAAAAAAACTATTTTTTTTTTCATAATAATTTTATAAAAAAGAATTAATATAGCTGATAATATACCAATGGCGAATGTAAATTAACAGAGAACAGAAGTAGCGGATGGAATATATGAATGATGGAAAAATAATAAGGAATTCGCGTCGCATAGTTAATACGCGACGCACATTTGTTATGGCAGATCGCCTATAAACACGAGAAGCATACACGCTAGCACCATATTGCGATTAATTTAGGACAGCTTTCTTTGTTCATTAACAAAAAGTATCTATTTGATTTTATTATTAAGGATTCTAAAATGGATAAATATTTTTTATAGAGATAGGTAATTTCTTAAATACTGGGTAGTTAAATTATACAAGTCTTCCTGTATTATCGTCATTGATATTAAAAAAAAAAAACTAATGATTAATTAATTTCTATGTTTAATTAATATGTTTTTATGTTTATTTATTATAAATTGTTATCTTTCATAATATTTATTTAATTTACAATTTTTTTTTAAATCTTTGCACCGCCATTTACTCTCTCTATTTAGCGTAACGGTTGACTGGTAGAGAATGCCATTAGGCATTAAATCCGCCCTGTAGACATTTTCTAATGTGTGGAAAAGTATAAATAAATAAATAAATTAATTGAGACCTTTTTTTACTAAGAGAATAAATACATAAACCATAGATAAACGTGAAAAAAAAAAAATAGTCGTATGTTTAATTGTATAATTGTAACGTATAATTAGGAATGTGAGCGGCGTCACAGTTTACGATTATTACAGTATATAATAAATACAAGGCGTGTAATCGGAGTTAAGAAAGGTGAGTGAGGTGATCGCGTTACGTGCGATGTCTTTCCCAGTTATTTGTGTTCACATGGCCGAAAATTCAAGGGCATATGCTTTCCAAGATTTAGCTTTTTTTTATACATTTTCAATAGCTCCCATTAATACCACATGCAGCCATGGTGTCAAGGGGAAGAAAGGGTTGTTAGTAATTAGGATTAATAACCCCATTGCTTGCAATATAATTTATCAGTTCGACCTCCACACGGTTCCCTCTGGAAAACATCGTGATTGATTTGTTTTTAAATTTGTCACGATGGGCAGACTGACCTGCCTATTGTTACCTATCATCCTTCACTGGTGACCCGTCTGTGTATACAGTATATACCGACAGAGCAGATGGGGTTACCATTCTATTATCATACATTAAAAAAGTCATGGTGTAAAATAAAGAAGTAAACTAAAGTAATATTGAAAACAATATTGACTTTTAGATATCATATTATCAGTATTTTAATAGATATGTTTATTGGATAATGTAATCATATTGGCGGAACTAAACAACATAACATGAGATAACGAGATAAATATCCAATGAGAGAAATAATTACTCTCTCTACTAAGAAAAAAAAAATATAACGGACAATTATTAACGGTCACAAAAGTACAATGACCCTGAATAATTTCTTTAAAGATAGTATACAAGTCATTAGCACTGCCAAATTGTTGTGAACTTGAACTTCCTGCAAAAATATGGATTAGCGCCAACTTACCTAATTTCTCTAAAGCATCTTCAATGACTTCAATGTCTTTGCCAGATAGGCCTTCTTCAGTCTTCTTCGGTGTATCTACATTTACTACAGGAGCTGTGTCGACTATAACTGGAGTTGCTTCAGGGTCAACAATAGGAGCTTTGTCTTTGAGTTCTTCTTTTTCTCTCTTCTTTGCCTCCAATATCTCTTTTTCTCTTTCTGCCTCCTGCAACTCTTGTTTCTCTTCTTTGATCTTTGCCTCTTCCAGCTTGATAGCTTCAGCTTTCACCTATAATACAGTTATATGATAAAAAAATTTTGTTGGTAAAAAAAATATAATGGATCATAGTTTCTTATTACTATACTTACCTTAAAATCAAGTTTACCCTCTTTCTCTCCAATAGCAGCTTTAGTTTGAGTAGCTACTTGTTCAGGTAAAGCAGAAATTGTTGCCTTCAACTTGTATGTTGTAGGCACATGTTCTGGAACCATCAAGGCTCGAGACAAGAGAAGTAAAGACGGTGGTACTTTCTCATTTAAAGACAAATCTAACCAGTTCCTCAATTCTTTTCTTAATCGCTCTTCCGAAACACCATACGCTCTCATACCACGAGCTCTACAAGCTTGTTGCAACTCACTGAAATTTAAGCTATCCACACCTTCTTTTGCAATCATCTTGTCATCAGCTGCTAATGATCGCAGCTTCATCTTAAGGTTGAACCGTAACATTGCACTAGTACCTATTGTAGAGACATTCAACACCTTGCAAAGGGCTACTAAATGTGGACGTTGTAAAGAATCTAAGGTTATTTCATCCTCAAATAATTTTGAGAATTTCATAATCTCTTCACTGGTAGCAACATCACCTGATGTTCTTATTCTATTGAAGAAACTAGAGAACTCTTTAGCAAGTTCTGAATGTCGATTTTTAGCCTGTGGTGCCATTTGGTCGAGAGTTTCTTGGAAAAATTTTGCCATTTCCAGTTTCACTTTCAAATGTTGTTTCAGTTTAGCTTCCTTCTGACTAGTGCTCTCAAATGTGGACGGTAACATACTAGGGAAAAGTTTAATGAACAATGGTAAAGCAAATTCTAAAAATGGTACTACAATGAAAACAATAAAAGGTACCATACGGAAGAGATCACCTATTGTTGTCACTAAAAGTCTGTGTTCCCTTCGAGTCAGAGACTCTCCTTTTAATATACGGAACAATAATGATGTTGATATTCGAACTTCAATGAACAGTAACCTGAAACCATGATAGTAATGACGTAATTCATCCATAATGCGCTCTTTAACACTTTTCTTTTTTTCTTCCTTTTTAGGCAGTTTCTCCTTTTCTTCTATGCCTTTCTTTATAGTCTCTACTGTGGCCTCTACTTTGGAGGATGGTTTTAAGGGTTCCTTGTCATAATAATAACTGCTTGTTGATATAGGCCTGATATAAGGAAGGTAACAATGGACTCTTGTATTAAGAGGCTTCTGTGTGACATCATGATGCAATCCAACTAGTTGAGTTGTGTAATATGACAGAGATCTTGAAAGTGTGACATATGGAAAATTTTGATACTGTCTGGTCTCCCATAATAAAGCTAAAACATGAAAAAAGTTGGTGTAATACACTTATCTTGGTATAGGTTAGGTACATTAATAGATTATACATGAAAAGCATTTGAGATAAATTTATTGCAATGTAAATAATATCATTTATAATAATAGTGTGCATAACAATGTTGTATGAATAAAAAATAGTAAGTAAATACATTTTGAACATATTTTATAACAACTGCTTGAATAACAAAAAATACATATTATTTTAAACAGAAGGAAAAAAACTGTTGGAATTGAATAAACCATAAAATCTTCCTAGAGCTCTAAAAGCTCTTCTCCCCTATATATTTTAAGTCGGCGGAATATCTCACAATATACATCAACAATGTATTAGGGTAGTATTGCCGGAAAACGGTAAATTAACGATATAATTTATTCATGTACTATTATGTACACAAAGAAACAATTAAATCATATTGTAAAATGAATAAAAGAAAATATATGCAACTACTTCCTTTTTAATTGATTTAATTAAGTTGTTAAAATATTATATAAACGATTTTTAATATAATATTCAGTCCAACCTTAATTTATCTCAGCGATAGGTTAAGCATTGAAGACATGACAACAATAGATAATAATGCAAACTTACTCGATTTTTTTAAGCACCGACTATTATTCAATATTATTCTGTTCATTTTTTTATTTTTAAGAGTGCTTTGTAATAATATAAATATGAAAAATGTAACAAAAACAAAATCAACCTTTAGACAACCATGACAGTCGAGAAGAAATCATCATGGTTTCCACAGACTTACGCAGGTCTTTATAATAAAACAGATAATAAAAAGTTAGACGTGGCTGTGCTAATCAGTGTCAATTCGCAACTCAAACATTTTGGAATAGATTAGACGGCACCCAAAAATCTATATAATGTGTTTCTCATTAAATTAAATATTTATTATAATAATATGTTAAGCAAAGCTATTCCAAAGACGTGTTCAATTAATATTATATTAGCTTAATAAGATTCATGTCTATTAATATCTTGATGTAAGTTAATATTTTGGTCAATATATATTGAGAGACGAAAATAGAGGGATGATTTTAAATGCATTATAGGGAGTCAACGAATGCAAGTGGCTCAGACCGTTCCTAATGACAATCTATGGGAGAAGCCTATTTTCAGCAGTGGACAGAACGGCTGAGATAATGATAATGATGATATCATTTTCTTAATTAAAACAACGAATATTACATTTCTTATATAATACAAAATATTATAAATAAGTAGTATATTTAATGAGATTATTATTAAATTCACATAATATTTTTACATAATATGTTCCGTTGTTATAAGGCCAGTGTCAACTGTTATACCGTAGTGATTATCACAGATTAGAGAGACTATGTCTAAAGAACTATTACTTGCTCTGTGGTTATTAGTAATATCTTCTGTAGTCTTGTTCTTGGTTTGTTTTTTTTTTTATATTGAATTTTTTCTAATTGCTCCTGCACGAGGAAGTTTTACATTTATAAATCAATAGTGGGTATAATTATAATCATAAATGAATTTATTTCGCCAATATTTATTTTCATCTATTAGTGTTTTACAGAAATCTTTACGCTATAATTCAAGTGAGTGTGCATGTGTATAATTTCAGTAATTTGTTTATATTCTTCTAAAAGTATATGTAATTTCTTTTAAATCTACTAAGATTTCTGTTTTGGCTAGAAGTGTCAGTCCCGCTATAGCTTTGAATTCAAAGAAAATTATTCAACATTACTTTATCTCATGAAAATCGATGTCTATCTTTTCATGTGAGTAAATGTTGATCTTTAAAAAGATAAAAGAAAATTGTAGTGAAATGCATAAATTAAAGAAAATAAACACAGAAAATGAAAGAATTATAATTATTACCAGAGGGAGACTTAGTACAAAAGTTGTTTGGTTGGTAACCTCTGTTTTATTTTTAATGGATGAAATGGCCTCGCCTGCGCTAATGGTATACGCTGGCGGTGCACAAGTGATAGGTTTGATAGGTGAGATTGAAAAGACAGGATTTTTTTATTTTTTTTTAATGGGTTTATATGAAATGGTAACCTCACCCGCGCTATCGGTATACACTGACAAGGTACCACTGGAAGATGATAGATGAGAATGAATGCAGATCAGTTGGCGCAATACACTCTGTTATATCCATGATACTGCTCATGTTTATAGGCGACGGTTACTACTTTCTATCAGGTGGGACTTCAGCTTGATTGCCATTCTAAGTTGTAGAAAAAGAAATATAATAGGAGTATTTTATATAAATTTTTCATATATGACAACTATATATTTAGGAACTCATATTTCTTTGCAGATAACTGTCAACTTGAAATATGAGAGCTAGCACTGTTGTAAAAATATATGTCACACTGTACTGTCACTGTTTTCTTTTTAACTTTTTATAAATGTGTATTTGTTATTAGTCTTTTTACTGGTTATAATTGGTATATTTTTGTTTTAGATTTAAATCCACTTTTAAATATGGCAAAAAGTGAAGCCAAGAGGATTGTATGGGTGGATTTAGAGATGACGGGTCTTGATATTGATAAAGACCACATCCTTGAGATAGCGTGCTTAGTAACTGATGGTGATCTTAATGTCGTAGCAACTGGCCCTAACATAGTAGTTCATCAGCCTGATAATATCCTAGCGAACATGAACTCCTGGTGTGTGGCCCAACATGGTGAGGTATTGAGTAATTATTGCACACAATAAATTTTTTCATTTTATTAGAAAAAATATATAGAAATTTTTAAGTAATATTATAAAATTATAAGTGAGTTTGTATATTATTTGTATGGTATCTGTCAATGAAATTACATGGTTAGCCTTAGTCAATGGGCATGGGGGAATATAGATAATGTATTGATAATTTTACATAAATTATATGTCAACATTAATAATTACATTAATTATATTAAAAAAAAATCAGACACAGTTATTTTTAACTAATGTGGCTGTTATCATACACTACCCTACAATTGTAATTTTTTATGGTTCCAATAAATACATTTTTTTTTTTTTTTAATTAAAAACATTTTATTATTTTGCTGTCTATGGTGTTCATGGTCCATGTGTCATTGGGCCCATTTTTTCTTTTTTTTATTTATACTATAAAAGTAGCAAATGACCATTAACTTTTTGTCATTTACAATTATAGAAAAGTCATTCTATGATTACGAATGACTTATAAAATTATATTACATTTGTTTTTGAATTCTATTTCAGAGTGGATTGACGGAGGCTAGTAGAAACTCTAAAGTGTCTATTCAAGATGCCGAGAAGAAAGTACTAGAGTTTGTCCGAAGACATGCACCTGAAAAGAAATGTCCCATGGGTGGGAACAGTGTCTATATGGATCGTTTGTTTATCAGAAAATATATGCCCAAACTCGATAGTTATTTACATTACAGAATAATAGACGTGAGCACTCTCAAAGAATTAGCTAAACGTTGGTACAAAAAGGAGTATGCAGATTTGCCACAAAAAAAGTTCAGGCATCGATCAATAGATGATATTCTTGAAAGTATACAAGAGCTCAAATATTACAAAGAGACTATATTTAAGTCCTTGTAATTATTTATAGACATTTCCTTTTGTACTTTCATTTTCAACTGTCTTCAAAAAGGAGACTCTCGATTCAATTGTAGTATGTATTTGTAAGGCACAATCCCTTGGTCCAGGATGACATCTGCAGACTAACTTTTTTATAAATTACCCACCTTAGTATATAATACATTATAAATGCGTTTGCTATAAACTGATTTAGAAAATTTTTATCAGAAAGAATTTTTTTTATACAACTTAGAATGGCAAACAAGCTAACGGCCCACCTGATGGAAAGTGGTAACTGTCGCCTATAGACATGAGCAGTACCATGGACATAACAGACTATACTGTTTCGCCCATGATACCCCCCCATGCATTGCCAATCCTGAGGACTCAGGTGTTATTCCTTTGTACCCAGTAAATGCACGCCTTATCCCACCCTTCAAACCGAAACACAGCCATGCAAACACAACTGCTTCACGGTTGAAACACGAATGGGATAGAGATACCCAAGCAATCGACTTTTGTACAAAGTCTCCCTCTGGTAGACTCTGGTAGTAGAAAGAATATACTTACTCACAAACTTTATTTTACTGGTGCCAGAATTGAAGTCCGTTTGTTTGGAATACAATTTTAAATTATCTATCAAACTATGAATTTAGTGTGGAAAAGGATGAGATAATCAATAACAATAATTAAAAAATAATTAGAATTAATAACTTTACTACACACAATTGCGTTGTACTTTGAACTTTTACCATGAAATTGTGTTTAGCGTTTTAAGAATAAACGGGTAAATATTGTAAATATGAATAATAAAAGTATAGTCATATGAAATAATAGGATCTAACAGCTAGTTCCCTCTGCCTACTAGGCGAGAATATGTAATTTTTTTAATAATAAAAAATTTTTAATATACATACATTCTTTCGGGACATATTGGAGGTCGTTAATCCTTATTTAGAGTAAATTTATATTGCTTCTCTGGTTTATGGAAATCAAATATATAAGAAAATAGTTACGAATTTTGTCAAATAATAAGGTACTGATATCTAATATTCCTGATCTTGGGCGGGAGGGGGGTTGTTAATAATGCGCACTACCAGTCTCATTGTTAGCAATATGCCCAAAAAGATCGACCTCCACGTGGTCCCCCTTGGAAACCATCGTACTGAATTCCAAGTGAATTCATCACGATGGGCTAATCGACCTGCTTTTTCATTCTCATCTATCATCTCTCACTGGTGCCCCGCCAGTGTATACCGATAGCGCAGGCGGGGTTACCATTCCATTATCATTCATTAAAGAAAATATTACTGATCAAATTTAAATAAATTTTATATAATGAATTTTTTAAACATGTAGTTAATATAATAGTGATCATAGGATAGAACTTTTGGTAGCTGTTCATTTGCTTGAAAATTGTAGTGTATGGTCAGTATGATCAAAAACTCATTACTTATATCATGTTGCTATGTGTATCTAGAAAAATAGAATAATTTTGTAAACAGTAAGTAGTTAAATGTCTTAATAATAAAATTGTCTGTGTCACACTTTTTTTCCTCATAATGTTCCAATACCTCTACATGTATACTTAACTCTTAAAAGCCTGATTTTTTAAATCAAATTAAATAATTTATAAGTGTACCCTTTACTGTATTTACTAATGGGGAAAAATAGTAAAAAAATCAAAACGATACTTTTATATATTTATTTTGAAAAAACATTTGGTAACATGTAAACAGCCAAATATTAAAATAAAATCGATTGTAGGCGCCCAATGCGATTTATAACCCCGGTATCAAATTTGAAACTTCAGGTATTTAAGAATTAATTCTACTATTATTGTAAATATGAAAGTTTATAAAGATGTTTGGGTTTGTTACTAGATCATGATTGACAGCTGAATGAATTCGATTGAAATTTGGTACACAGGTAGGTTATGTCTTAATACATAGGATACTTTGTGTACTGATTCACGTGCCCACCGCAACATTGTTCGGTGTCCACTCTCGAATCCAAGCGAAGGTTCCCAAAGACTTGCTAATTCGGGATATCATCATCATCATCCATATCAACTGTTATCTGTCCACTGATGAACATGAAACAGGCTTCCCCCATAGACTGCCATAAGGAACGGGGCCGTTGCTTATGACAGTTGTAAATTCGGGGGCAGGTTGGTCACTGCAGTTTGGTTTTTGGTGATGTTTAAAGAGGGACGCTTCTGCCCATCCTTCGCCCTCCCTTAGTCGCCTCTTACAACACCTACGGGAAAGGAAGGGACGGTCCATTCTATGCCGGGACCACACGGCATATTATCTATAATTCGGGATATGCAGTTAGGTATTTAATTAGAGTCGATAGTGTTCAAAGAGATACGTTTGTTTTTCCACCGTGTTTCAAAGCACTTTCTTCCACGCACAACCACTCTTTGGACTCAAATTCCAGCAGCAGTAATTCCGAACTGATACGACATTATAACCTTCAAGAAAAGAGTACATTCCTTTTTAAATGGCACCTGCAATACCTTTGGTGTTGTGGGTGATTATGGGCGGCGGTAGTCACTTACCATCAGGTGAGCTCGTTTGCCCCGTGTTAAAAAAAGTTACGTGCACATATAGAAATTTCATATTATCTATAAGAGAAATAGCCCCGTATTCTCTTTAGTAACGGGTTTCCTACGTGCCATCAGCCAGACGGGCGGGTTCATTCAACTCTAATAGCATTACAAAGTTGAGACACCGAAAGACTACAGAGTAATAAAACTATGTTATTCGCAAAATAAGTTTGTCCAAAACTTTACTCTTACGTTCTGTTCTATCAACGTTAATAAACTATTTACTAACTCACTAAACTACATTCTAATTTGACGTTTATCTAAACTACAACTTAGTTTAAAAATGAGTTTGTTTGTATGTTAGCTTATAGAGCTTTAATGGCTTAACCAATAATGAAATTTGGTATACACGTACTATATAGCATGGAGAAGGTATAGGCTGCTTTTTATCCCGGTCAGTAAAAATATCCCGGTCACGCGGACGAAGTCGCGGGTAAGCTAGTATGTTTATACTGGATACCACTTATTGCGTATTTCGTGGATTTTGTAAATAGGTAGTCATTACTAGATGTCAAGATAAAATATCATCATATCAGCCTTTAACTGTCTATTGTTGAAAATAAGCCTCCCCTTGGAGGGGGGGGGGATTGCCAGTAGTTGCCACGTTTGGCAGGCGGATTGGCAACCGCAGTTAGGCTTTAGAAATGTTTTAAGAGGGACACTGCTTCCTATACCTCGCTCTCATTTAGTCAGATCTTATGACACCCATAGGATAGGAAGGGGTGGCCTATTCTATGCTGGGACCACACAGTTAAAGATAAAATATACACCAGATAAATTAAGTTAAACTTTCAGAAATAAATGTGAAAACCGCATTCAATTTGGTGTGGTAGTTTTTATATGATGCTAGAATTAGCGTAGATAGACACAAAATTCGAATTATAAAAATAAAAAAAGATTAAAAGTGTTACATTAATGATATCATCGATGAATATTATGAAAAGAATGTGCAGTAAACTAAAAATACATTTTTATATAGATTTTTTATGGATAAAAATGAAATTATAACCCTGCCTACGATGTCGACATAGGTACGCTGGCGGGGTATTAGTGAGTGTTGTTAGTTGAGGATGAAATACACTATTTTGATAAATACAATAAGAATTAATCACGATGATTTTCAGTGGAAACCGCGTGGAGGTCGACCTGACAATGGGGTTTGACGTCCTTGTTACTACTAAAATCCCTCTGAGCTCACTAGGGTATAGCTGTCACTGTATATTTTAATACGTTTTTTAAATAATTGCGTAGCAACCGAATTACGGAGCTGATTAGTTGATTTTGACAGGAAGGAAAAGTCTATTTAAAGGAAAAAAAATTAACGATCATAAAATATATATTTCTTTAGCCAACAAAAACAGACGTCCGTTTCTATTTATTTACTTTGAAATAATAGAAATATCCATAGGTATCAAAAGTCTGCACAAAATTAATTAAGTGTAGACAGATATGAGTCTAAGGTAACCGAATTTGACTGTAAGATTGTAAACTGTTGTAATTTAAAAAAAAAAAAAAAAACAAGTTTTTATTACCTGGGTCTTCGTTCACGCGAACTCTACTCCAAATAGTATACGTATACCAAATTTCATGACGATTGCATCAACTATTTTTTTTGTTGATGATAATGGAATGGTAACCCCGCCTACGCTAACGGTATACGTTGGCGTGGCACCAGTGAGGGATGATAGGCGAGAATAAAAAGACAGGTCAGTTAGCCTATCGTCATCATTTGTTCCAGGTCAAGCCAGCAATATACCCTATCAGGTTGACCTCTACAAACCCCCCTGGAAACCATCGTGCTGAATTTTAGGTGTATTCATCACGATGGGCTAACTGACCTGCCCTTTCATCTCACCTATCATCCCTCACTGGTGTCCCGCCAGTATATATCGTTAGAGGAGTTACCAGTCCATTGTTATTCTTTTAAAAAAAAGGGAGTATATTATGTAGATATACATTTACATAATTAAAAGGTTCATAATATAAGTGACAGAAGTCTTTGAAGGGCGTACGAGCGGAAACAACTTGACGACTGAAATATAAATGAAGTGTCTGAGATTGGGAAGGTCATGAACGGAGCGTAGGTATCTTCTTGTAGTGCTTACAGGTGGCATAAAAGACGTTGTTGGGACAATCAGTGGGACAATAAAATGGGACTAGTGGATTTAAATATATTTTTACCGGCGATCCGGCCCGGCTTCGAACGGGTACATAAAATTTTCGAAAATAATAGCCTATGTTACTCGCCGATAATATAGCTTTCTATAAGTGAAAGAATTTTTAAAATCTGTTCAGTAGTTTTTGAGGTTATCCGTTAGAAACAAACTTCAAAACTTTCCTCTTTATAAAATAGATAATAGATGAAAATAGAAAGGTATACTATTTTTTTTTTCAATTTAAATTCTTGGAATTCCAAACTGTTTTTGCTAACGGGTTACAAAAACAGCCTGGAACTGAGTTCTGTGGAGTGATAGTCCGGAATGTGTCTTTGGCTAAATTAGTTTTTATTGCCGACGTTGTTAACTTCGCCTACTATTGGTTTAGGTACGCTAGAGGAGTGGATGAACATGAAATTAGCGGGGTGACTATGTATCGGATCTAATAAACTTCAAATCGACGTTATCTTTTATTTGATATTTATTCGTTGATATTTCGATTTCGTTGATTTCGACGGTCTATCGTGATGAATTTACATTTGTAAGGAAAGTGCGTATTTTTTTAAGTTTAGTGCCTAATTAATATTAGTTGCATTGAGAGATAACGATAATATTATCCATACGTTAATGTAGATTGCGAGATGTTGATTCCTCATTGTTTCCTAAATGTGTCAAAAATACAAAAAACTTATTTTATGGCGTTTTTAAATTGAAAATGTAATAGTAAAGGTGTCATACTTAGCTTCTATGTATCTAAATTTTTGAATTATTGTTTTTATTTTAATTTTTTATTCGTATGAATGTAAATAATTGTTCTTCTAGTCTTTAACTTCGCTATATGTCTATCTATAGCGCTTTGTATATAGTGGTGTTTTTGAAGGTCCAATTTAAAAGGAGTCCACCCTTATTTCTTGGATGCATGACATATTTCTACTGTCCGTGCATCCCGTTCATTTTTACCTCGTACATTTAGGTTGTAGAATGAGCTCCAGTGTTTAGTTTTTCCTTTACAATATAATGAAGGGAATTTCAAAAAACATGCATACAAATATTTAAAAGGACGAAAACGCACAAGCAACTCCTTTACATCAGTTTTCCATCAGGTGGAACGATTACTCGTTTGCCTCACTATCAATAAAAAAAATCTGAGATATGTTTTATCTTGATAGACCACCTAGAAGTGGTCCTTCATTTTTCCTAATTCTGAAATCCACACATACGAAATAGCGGGCAAAAAGGTAATATAATTTTTTTTTATACAACTTAGAATGGCAAACAAGCTGACGGCCCATCTGACGGAAAGTGGTAACCGTCGTCTATAGACATGAGCGGTACCATGGACATAACAGAGTATACTGTTTCGTCCATGATACTTCCCATGCGTTGCCATTTCTGAGGACTCAGGTGTTATTCCTCTGTACCCTGTAAATTCACACCATATCCCACCCTTCAAACCGAAACACAGCCATGCAAACACAACTGCTTCACGGTAGAAACACGAATGGGACAGAGGTACCCAAGCAATCGACTTTTGTACAAAGTTTTTTTTAGTCTTGTAGTTTTCTAGTCTATCTGTAGAAAAGTAGTAGATGGGAAATAATTGTTGTTTAAAATACTAGGGCGTCCCGCATCAATAAAATTAACCAACGTAACAACACTAGCAATGGCTCTTATATTTAGAAGCTGGGGTTTATTGCAATATTCCCACGATTCCATTTATTAACCTGTTGGCACAAAGCCATAGATTAAATAATTTATTGCCAGGAAGATGTCACGAATTTTCCACAGATTAAACCTTCATAAGGTGCGTCCGAAGAGAATCTTTCCTTATTCATATTGTAGGTATCACATAGGTTGTGTTATAGCATAAGAATAAATAATCTGTGATTAGAATATTAAATCCTAGTCTTTATTCTTCTGGTTACCTCTAATATATAAAATTCTCGTGTCGCGGTGTTTGTTACCAAACTCCTCCGAAACGGCTATACCGATTTTTAGGAAATTTTGTGTACATATTGGGAAGGTCTGAGAATCGGCCAACATCTATTTTTCATACCCCTCAATGATAGGAGTGACCCACCCCTAAATTTTTTTTTTATTTTTATTTGTTAATTTTTTTATTTTTATTTTAGGTATCATGATTTAGCATTGAAAAGTACATACAAATTAAAATTTTCACGCTTTTACAATCAACCCCTGTTGTTTAATCGCAATTTTTATATGCCGCAATAGGTTTGCAAAATGACAATCGAATATAATAATTGTAGTATATTTTCATGTATAGTTCTAGAAATAATGTATATGGTAAAACAACGTTTACCGAGTCAGCTAGTATCTACATATATTTCAGTGATACCTATGTACAATTGGCTAGAAGGGCAGGAGGGGGGGGGGGATGGAGTAATTGACAATTCACTAGCAATATACAATCAATTTTGAGTCAACCTCCACTTTGTCCCATCTGGAAACTTCGGTTTAGGAATAAGTACTTTGGCTTTGTGATTCAGGCAGTTGGATGATGGATAAGTTGAAATGATGATGAAGATAATTGTTAATCTGTGGGAAATCTTTGGGCTTTCTGGACGTATTCAGCACTTGTTTAACTAATTTGTATATTTTATAAATACATATACCGTACTGTATCAGTCGTTAATTGTTCACTGCTTTTTTTTTATACAACTTAGAATGGCAAACAAGCTGACGACCCACCTAATGGAAAGTGGTAACCGTCGCCTATAGACATGAGCAGTACCATGGACATAAAAGGGTATACTGGTTTGCCCATGATACCCCCCATGCATTGCCATTCCTAAGGACTCAGATGTTATTCCTCTGTACCTTGTAAATTCACGCCATATCCCACCCTTCAAACTGAAACACAGCCATGCAAACACAACTGCTTCACGGTAGAAACACGAATGGGACAGAGGTACCCAAGCAATCGACTTTTGTACAAAGTCTCCCTCTGCTAAACCTAGGCCTCCCCCTAATGAAGGGTTTTACTAGTAATTGACACGATTTGCCGGCGGGTTGGCAACCGCAGTCAGGCCTTAGTGATATTTTAAGAGGGACACTGCTGCCTATCCTTTAACCAATATGTTCGCTTAATCGGTTCTTACAATACCCATGGGAAGGAGGGGGTAGGGATTGTTAGTAATGTAGACTAAGGGCCTAATTGCTAGCAATATACCCAAATATTGAAATTATTCCCCCTGGAAACCATCGTGCTGAATTCTAGGTGTATTTTTCACGATGGGCTAACTGACCTGCCTTTTTATCCTCACTTATCATTTCTTACTGATGTTCCACCGGTGTATTTTTTTTTTGATTGGTGAAAATGGTATGGTAACTCCGCCTGCGCTAATGGGATACGCTGGCGGAGCACCAGTGAAGGGTGATAGATGAAAATGAAAACAGGCCAGTTAGCCTATCAGGACGAATTCATCAGGAATTAACCATGATAGTTTCCAGGGAGAACCGCGAGGAGGTCGACCTGGTTAGGTATATTGCTAGCAATCGGATTCTCAGTCTCCATTACTAATAATCCCTTTCCCCCCTCCACCGGTGTATTGCATTGTCATCCATTAACAGAATAAATAGCAACCACAGGAAAGAAGTTAATTCTATGACTGGACCACTTGACGGTCCCGGCATAGAATGAGCCTATTATATAATATATATATTTGTGTAAAATTAAATAAATAATAGTTGGATTAACCTGCGGCTTAACTGATATTTTTATAAATAAACTAGGTATATTTATTAGTATAGTAATAGACTGCTCATGTCTATAGGCGACGGTTACCACTTTCTATCAGGTGGGCCGTCAGCTTATTTATCATTCTAAGTTGTATAAACAAAAAAAAAATACGTAAGCTAAAAATTTCCGTGTCATAGACAAAAGTATATAATATATTAACATAGATATAAATAGTAATACGATATGGCATCAAGGCCCGAAAGAAAGAACTTGTCTGCGCAATATAACCTCAACATGGGCGACGTCGGAGCCATTACTTGACATATTTCACAGATGACGTGTTTGATACGTATCTTTTATAGATTTTCCCTCTTTTTATATCATGTATATCGAGAGTTCGACTCATGTCATAAAGTCTATACAAATCTCTATAAATTTTACCCACAGTAACAAATAAGTTTTTTTACATGTATACATATATATTACTTTTATAAGGAGTTGTGGAAAGGGCTAAGGCCGTATACAGGGTGAATTCAAAGTTATTGACGGTACGTAAAACTAAGACTTTAACCATGATATAAAACATGTAGTCCCGACCGCTCCTTTACCCGTAGATGTCATAAGAGGCGCCTAAGGGAACTTAATGCTCGAGGAACGGGCAGTAAAGGCCCTTTTAAAATATCACCAAAGCCTAACTGCGGTTACCAACACGCCTGCCAAACGTCGCAAATACTGAAAATTTTGTTTATCATTGTTTTATCCGAATGGGCGAGTGAAGCAGGAAAAGCTTAATCTTTACGAATAAAAACCCAAAGATGATGAATATGTATAATACTCGTAAATAGATACTTTCATATAGATAAAAGATGATAAGTATACGTATAGATAGAATGAAGTATTTATAAATATTTGATTAATTACAAAACAGTATGTCACTATAGATTGAAATTTTGTAGAGACCTGTAAAATGTCGAAAGGTTACACGGGTTGCCAATCAATTATAAGGTTTCCTCGCATTATTATAAGTTATAACTTCGGGTCAGGAGCGAAGTTTGGGTCTTTTGAAACTTTAATCATTTCCCAATATATTATTAACTTTGACAATGTGTGCAAAATCAAATCAATAAGCCCACTCTATGTTTGATCGTGGGCACACACGGTTTTGATGGCTTGGTAAATGAAACTGAAAATTACTGAATTCACCTTTTGTTTTGTTTGTTGTAAACTGTATTTTTTTTATACAACTTAGAATGGCAAACAAACTGACGACCCACCTGATGGAAAGTGGTAACCGTCGCCTTTAGACATGAGCAGTACCATGAACATAACAGAGTATACTGTTTCGCCCATGATACTCTCCATGCGTTGCCATTCCTGAGGACTCGGGTGTTATTCCTCTGTACCCTGTAAATTCACGCCATATCCCACCCTTCAAACCGAAACACAGCCATGCAAACACAACTGCTTCACAGTTGAAACACGAATGGGACAGAGGTACCCAAGCAATCGACTTTTGTACAAAGTCTCCCTCTGGTATTCTGATTGAACAATATCAGATGCATTATACGTTTATAAATTACTGAATAACTGAAATATAATTGCAAAGATACGCTTGCTTGTCTAAACGTCGAATGGAAGAGAGAGAGAATCAACGACAATCTTAGTTACATTTTTTTACTAGATCATAGACTATAAGTAACTGAGATACTGCCCATTAGAAATAAATTACGATTACATGAACTGAATATAAAATAGGCAGCATGGTCTCCGACCTTAGCCTGTTCCACAACGGAACAAACGTACTAAAAAAAATGAATATAAAAATGAGATTTAGACATGTTGAAAAATATAATATTGTCTTGTCTTATTATCATCATTCTCGCCCACTTTGAAATTTTTCAATCACTTAATAATTATTGGTATATGACTACAATATTTTAATGATATTTTCATTATTATAATTTTAGTTGTCAATTGAAACTCAAACGTTGGCTTCCCACGTAGAACACTTACAGATGTTACAAGCAATGCTTGTGAGTCACCTGCATCCATTTACACGAAACATTACATACATACTTTTCAGATTGTTGCTACATATACTATGGATCATTTAGAACCTACTATATTTGCACTTTGAGAAGGTTCCTTCACATTTTACTGCTTATAGAATATTTAACATGTTCATGTTTACCTACTTTATATTCGTCCTAAAATCAATCGTATTACATTCATATAAGGTGAAAAAAAAAAAAAAAAACATAAATCAATTCAGTATAATAAACCAATAAATTTAGTAAATTAGCTGGTAAATATTTGTAACATAATTTAAGATTGTCTCACAAAAAAAAAAAAAAACTGACTTCATTTGTGACAAAGTCAGATATTTTGATCTAAAAACTAAACTACTATATCGATTTTAATAATATTTTTATGGGATCAATCTGTAAGAATTGTCCAAATCCGTGTACAACTGACGGAATTATGAGGAAACAAACATTATTAAACATATACAACCTAATTAAGAATCTTTTTCTTTTTTAAACAAATGAAGATTTTGTATCTACAACCTATAGGTTATAAAAACAAAAACAGAACTTTGCTCATTTTAATAACTTGATAATCATTATTAGCACCTTAATGAAGGGTAAACAATTTTGTACGTTAGTTTCTACCTAAGAACAATATGTTACTATTCTGACTACTTCTGATCTTCGATGAACGATACTAATTAGATGCTCATTTAATACGTCAAATGACCAAGTGAATAACGCCTCACTTATAGAGCGATTTCCTAATTTAGTATTTGCATTTGATAGAATAGGATAGAAATAATCTTTATTCAAATAGACTTGTTTACAAGCTCTTTTAAATCGTAAATTTTTTGATTGTAGTGCTGGGTTCGAGATGTTGTTATCTGCTGAGAAGAACCTGCAAGAAATTGAACAGTTACTCTTTTCAAGTTATTATGTAGAAGATAATTTTACATTTGCATGGGTACTGTGACTATAATTATAGTTACAGTACCCACGATAATATTTTAATGTAATTTAAGATTTTAAGTTATATTAAATCTTTTAGATTGTATTTAATATTCAGTTAGTCAAATCATTTTACCATTGGATAGTCCAAGAAGAATACTGTTTTATTTCCGCGGGTATTTGTTAGGATAATATTAATTCTGGAATTTTATTAAATAAAACTACGTATTATTATATCTATAATTGTGTTAATATATTATATTGTCTCTTTATAATATTAGAATATATAGTATAGATGACGAAGATTATGACTAGGTTCATGTTGGATGTTATATAGATAGATTAGGATAATGATGGTAATGATTCATTTAAATGATACCTAATTTGGGTATATTTGAGAACTGTCATAATCATCATGTCAGTCATTCACTGTACCCTTTAGAACATATACCTTCCTGTACACTTCCATAAGAGTAATGTTCTGGTTTAATTCATGAGGCGTTATTTAGCGATGCCATGTTAGTATTCTTTTTTATTTTGGCTTTATCTAGTTGGTTATTGATCGAGGTTCTCGCAGTATGTTATCAGGAGAGTTACGACAGGTGCTAACTGAATTTTGGCATGTTTACATTAAACTTGCCTAATGTTACAAGTCGGGGTCTGACCCTTTTGGCTCGTGCACTGTTCACCCAACCAGATTAGATTTAGATAGATGAAAATGGTGGTTAGGAATAATTTTAGTTAAGATCCTCTTAGCTGTACCGATCAAAGGGATATTGAAGATCAATGCATTGTTACTGGTTCGATGAATTTTACATGAGACACGAATAGGGAAATTCATATAAAGGCCCTCACGTGGAAGTGGTCATGTATCATTTTTTCGTAGATATATATTTCTGAACGAATGCTCAAGTAGACTGGATATTTTGTAAGTAGATTTTATATAGAAAAGTGGTACATTTAAATTATATACTATAAAGGTTTATCCTTTATTGTTTCACATCAATTGGTAAAAAATACTACTCTCTTTAATTGTATGTTTTAAATTATTTTTTATTTCGGGTTCGAATCCTATCGAATCGAGCTGTCGGAAGGTAAATTATAAAAAATAGGGTCTAGCGGAGATATACCTCAAAGAGGTATATCTCCGTACGGTTCTCTCTGGAAACAATCGAGATTAATTCCAGGTGGAATTGTTACAGTAAACCTTTCTATCCTCACCATAATTCACCGATACCCCGATAAGGTTTACCAAAAGCGTTTTCATTCCTTAAACAAAACAAAACGTTACGTAAGGGATTGTTAAGAATGAACCTTAAAGTAGGTACAATATTACAATCTAGTTATCAATAAACGATTGAAATTGTACTCAGGATTTAATAGCATCTACTGACGGGTATTGGATAATAAAAACATAACATGACGTGATATCTAATAAATAATTCTAAGTCCTACTTTTACGAATATGGAAACTATTTTATTTCTGTCGATTCCCATGTGTCTTGCCCGTTACTTAATCAAGACACGTGTACGATAATAATATATTAACTATTACCTAGGTTTACGAGTATATTTACAAATTGTAGGTTTTCCACTAAAAGTTCTATCCCCTCTAGACACGTAATAAAACGTAGAACTGGAATAGATACGTTATTGCTAGTTGTTTAGATTGGTTCGTGTCAAAACTCGTTTAGGCATTGTACTGAACTGAAAGTCTCTTCATTAGAGCCGTCAATCAAAAACTATTAGAATATAGCGAATCGTTTCGGCTTCGCTCTGTTTTTTTTTTTTTTTAATTATATGCAGCCCATGTTATTTGCTGATAATGTAGCTTTCTGTAGGTGAATGAATTTGTAAAATAGGTTAAGTAAATTTTTGGGCTTATTTATCTATTTTATAATAAATAAATATTAAGGATAATAAACAGCTCTTAATAACACAGTATTACACATAAATATTATCACATAGCCTAATATAGTTTACACAAGATAATTTGTGACCAAAAAAAATTACAAAAATCAAGCAATTGTTGTGTCACCATATAACTCTGAATCATCATATAACTATGAAGTATATAGATTATCAATGTACGAGACAGAGAATATGTTATAACCTGTATGTTAGAGCGAGAGAGATAATAGGATAATAATTAGAACAAAAAACATTGACAATGCTGTTATAAGTTTCGTCTAAGATTTCATTATATTAAAGACAGACACTAATGAAGAAACTACTTTGTTGGTGACATGTCTTACATAATGGCAATGAGAATCAGTCGTGGGACCCACAGATAACAGTATAGTCTTATGTTACTGTATATTATATATATTATAAACAAATAAATAAAATCTTTCTTCTTTACAATATTAAACTTTCTAGTCTAATAGTAGAAGTCGGTTCGTGTCGTTCCCTGAACAAGCTTTGCATGGGTACGTAGAAAGATAAATTAGATGAATTCAGACCATATAATTCGCCGATAATGAAGCGTTGTTTAGGTGAACGAATTTTTTAAAATCAATTAAGTATGTTTTAGTTTATCCATTCTAAATAAAAAAAAAAGAAATTATTTCTCTTTATATTAGTTTACACTAGTGAATATCTAGATTACAAGTAAATACGACTAGTAGTGCATTACGCTACATCTATAGTATCAAATTTAATTGATTTCATCCATTTCATTGATCATTGGGTTTGAAACCGATGTCGCTTCTGCTACAGACCCTTAGACAAGTGGTAAACAAATCTATATATAGCATCCAAACAATGTTCTCGAACTCGTTTGTAGTAGGGGAGGGGTGAGGGGTGTTAGTAATGGGCCGGCCTTATTGCTGTTAATAGACGGTGCATCACAAAAATATCACGTGGACTTTTTCTCGTCCCCATGAAAACCATCGCATTTAATTCCTAAAGAAATACTCATAATTGGCCAACTGACCTGACTTCATCCTCATCTAACATCCTGGTACCCCGTCAGTGTATACCGTTACTGCAGGATTACCATACCATTTTCATCTCCTAAACAAAAGTCTTTTGTATTTTTCTGCGTCTGTTTTGCGCGATATTTTTGCTAATTTTGAAGAGGGTTATTTTATGAAGACTCAAGATGTTTTTAGGAGAAAATCTCGACTTTATTAAATTGTAAGGTACATGTTTGTTATATAATATCTTTTATCATTGACAGATGGGGAATCCATGTTTATCATTATAAATTATAATATAAACCCATTGGCTTTTTTGAGATTATTTTGCAGGGAGGAAAATAATCTCAAATTAGATTATTTCCCTGCCCCTTAAAATAAGCGCATATACATTCTTCGATCTGTCTTTATCAACCAACTTCAAAACAGTATTTTTATTTTATGTTCGTTACTCCGTCAGTTTTAAACCGATTTGAAAATTCTTTTATTATCTGAAAGGATTTACATACTTATAGATTGGTACAATAGAAATTTGCTCAGTAGTTTAGTTTTTAGTTCAATACAACTGGTTTTGTTAAAACTTGAGTCGGTTTTTATTTTGTTAGACACAATGTTTAATTCATCATCATCATCATATCAGCTCTTAACGGTTCACTGCTGAGTATAAGCCTCCCCCTTGGAGAGTTTTGCCAGTAGTTGCCATGCTTGGCAGGCAGATTGGCAACCGCAATTAGGCTTTAGATATGTTTTAAGAGGGACGCTGCTGCCCATCCATCGCCCTCTCTTAGTCGCCTCTTACGACACCCACAGGAAAAGAAGAGCCTATTCTATGCCGGGACCACACGGACACAATCTTTAATTATTTATCTTTAATTAGCTCAAAGCTCCGCTCCTTACTGTGGGATGAGCATCAGACAATACTGAGGTGGGAACGACCCACCCGACCATCTCTCTAAATACGCTTATATGTAAACCGAATACTTCCGATTGGTGGTTCCATAATATACGTATAAGTGTCAGTGATTAATTTGCTACGATGACTCCCATAATTTACCTACCTATTGCGGTAACGAAGCTTCCGGTGATATATGGAGCGAAGGGAGGCGCGACGTAATTAGTTAATTGGGAGTTTAATTCCAAATGTAAGTAAAGTTCTAATTATTTAAATACATCATTTAGACACATACATATTACAGGAAAAACGAATAATTAATTTTATGTTTGTATCCCATAAAAAAAACCTTGAATTATGACAAAACCAGTTATTTGCAGAAAGGGATTGTTAGTAACAGGGAATGGTAGCGCCATTTCTATATATCCATCCTGTCAGGTTGATCTCTATGTGGTCCCCATGGAAATCATCGTGGATAATTCTTGTTGAATTGATTACGATGGGCCAAGAGAACTGCGGGTCTACCATGAAATGAAATTCCGAAATTTCGGACTCAATTTCGTGTTTTTGTTTATACCAAAATCGGACCAATAAATGGAGTTTAACATTTCGTTCGTCATATATCCTATCATAAAAGTCCAACAGGACAATATTTTAACATTTTTAATATTTCCAAACGGCATGTATTATGTAATTTTAACATCATATTTGTGTTTCGTTTGGCTCCGAAATTTCGGAAAACATTTCATGGTAGGCCCTCTGTTTCTTGTTTCACCTTCACTGGTCTCCTGCAAGCATATATTAATAGCGCAGGCATTATCATTCCCTTATCATCCAGGGGGAAGGAATTGTTAGTAATGGAGACTAAGGGCCCAATTGCTAGCAATATACCCAACTAGGTCGACCCCCACGTCGTCCCCCCTGGAAACCATCGTGCTGAATTCTAGGTATATTTATCACGATGGGCTAATTGATTTGTTTTTTCATCCTCACTCATTTCTCACTGGTGCGCCGTCATTAGTACGGGCAGGATCCACCATTTTATTGTCAAAAAAAAGTCCCTTATCATCCATTTCGAAATATTAACGCACTAGGTAGGCAGTACAGTTTCATCGATGGTTTATACGAAATCTATTTGGTATTATCGTGTGAAGAGGCAATTTCAACCTTTGAACGTTCATATAAATCCCAAGGTACGTTATCGATTTGAAAAACTGTTTGATGTTTCGGCTCATGGGACATACCTTAATATTAGCTTCAATCATTTTTTTAGGCTTTGATATACAAGTACGAAATAGGTAACATGCTGGAAATAGCCCAAATTAAAAGTACTCCTAGTTAACGAACTTCTATGTATAAGAATCATCATTTCAGCCATTATCCGTCCACTGCTGGACATAAACCTCCCTCATAGACTGCCATAAAGAACGGTCTTGAGCCACCTGCATCCACTGACTCCCTGCAATGCATTTCAGGTCGTCACTCCATCTAGTGGAGGGTCGTCCTACACTGCGTTTACCCGTACGCGGTTGCTACTCAAGAACCTTTCTTCCCCATCGGTTGTCGGTTCTTCGAGCTATATGACCAGCCCTTTGCCACTTCAGCTTACTTATCTTTATCCTTCGGATTTGTCGGACTGTGTATAAATAAAGCACATATAACAGGTTATTTGATTTCACCTTTGTCTATTTATTCAAAGGTTTTCCTGAATTTCATCATCAAAAGGATAGTACGCTTGTTTCCCACCTAAAAAAAGAATAAAATTGGGATGCAGGGTTTTCGGTAGGAAATTGTGTTATTGTCGTATAGAAATATGGGGTACGGTCTTGTGACTAGCATACAGAAGGGCCTGTTGCGGCGGTGTAGGTACGTCGAGAGGACGCGTGATAGATTTATAAATATAAACGGGTTTATTAGGGAAGTGACTGAAAACATCAGTACTTTGCTTCAACTTACGTCGACCAAAATAAGATATGAAAAGAGGTCATAAATATTTATTGTGCGATAAAGAATAAGAAAAAAGAAATCAAGCAAATACCTTCCTTTAGAAATGACGAATCAAACTGGACAGATACGAATGTGGTACTGGAGTGTTTACCTATCTTAATAATATTATGTTATAATATATGTAATATATAAGATATTAAAAAAAATGCTTTAGTGTTGATAATTGGTATTAATATGGTATCAACATTTTTTATGGTTAATTTTAAACTTTCGCGTTGTTTACACATATTTAAACGTCGAAAATAAAAAAAGCAGGTATGTACTTACTATTTACCTGCAAGATTTTTCATCGCGCTGAGTTCCGATAGTATTTAAACATCTTTCATCCCAACAATTAATAATATTATGAAAAAGAGATCAAAAGAGATATCGCCTAACAAATATAATAATATAAACAATAACAATAATTTTCTTTCTTTCTTTCTTTCTTTCAAATACAAAAATATATTGGAATAGAAAACAGTTTGCTAAAAGTTTTAATAGTAACACGACGCATCCAGATGTCAATTTAGTATGAGAGAATTCTAAATTTTTTATTGTATTTCGACCTATGTCATTGGCGAAAATATTCAGTTTTTTTTTGTACGAGCATTCCATTAAAAGGATTTCGATTCCACACTGCATATTTATTTATTAAACACATGGATAAAACAACATGAGAGTTCATTGGACCCCGCACTAGGCGAAACGGGAGCCTATAAAGGATTTACCAAGAAACAATGTTTTACAAATATATGTAGAACAATGAGCCAACTTCACAGAACCAAGGATGACAGGGGGAGACTTTGTACAAAAGTCGATTGCTTGGGTACCTCTATCCCATACGTGTTTCAACCGTAAAGCAGTTGTTTGCATGGCTGTGTTTCGGTTTGAAGGGTGGGATATGACGTGAATTTACTGGGTACGGAGGAATAACGCTCGAGTCCTCAGGAATGGCAACGCATGGGGGTATCATGGGCGAAACAGTATACTCTGTTATGTCCATGGTACTGCTCATGTCTATAGGCGACGGTTACCACTTTCCATTAGGTGGGTCGTCAGCTTGTTTGCCATTCTAAGTTGTATAAAAAAAATTACAGAATATGTTGTATGTGAATGTAATATGATAGTGAAGTAATAAAGACTTATCTAATGAAATGTAATTATGCGACATTGTTATTTTGGGAATTCAAATTAGTTATTAGTTAGGATCGTCCCTATTAAAATTTGAGAACTATGTTAAAACTATTCAAATTATTTTCTCAAAGTTGTCTCATTATTGAAATTTAGAAATTTCATATCCTATACGTACCCACTTGAGTATTATTAAAATTTGGTGGTATTTACTTGTATTTGTAATACACTTTTATAACTATAAGTATAAAGGACCGAAAGGTCTCTCTCCTTACTATTTTTACACGAGTTCCCAAAAAAGTGTAAAGTTTTTAGTCACGGTGGGCGGTGTCACGGTGGGCCAACTGATCTACATTCATCTTCACCTATCATCCCTCACTGGTGTTATCAGAGCATGTATCAATAGTATAGGCGGATTTCCATTACAATCATCCATTAAAAAAAAAGAGGAAATATTGCCAACAATAAGGACTAACAATCCCATCCTCTCCGCCCTGTTATTAGCTAGAGGGCGTCCATATTTGACTTACTGGATAGAAATCTTCCTTATTTAATTACTAGTCTCCTGCGACGTCTATTCTTTGTGGTCTAGCAGCAGTCATACTGCGTTTTGTCTCTTAAAGCTATCTCTTGTTTCCGTATATTTCTTATTTGCTTTTCAAATCATAGTAGCATCCCTCTTAAAACATCTCCAAAGTCTAACTGCGGTTGCTAATCCGCCTGCCAACCGTGGCAACTACTGGCAAAACCCCCTAGGGTGAGGCTTATGTTCAGCATAGTTCAGTTCAGTTCAGTAATAGTTAAAAGCGAAAAAAAAATATGATCATAATAATGATAATAATTATGGATACATATTTGTAATGTTTTTTAAATTTATGTAACTGAATAAATTTATTAAGAAGTAGTTACAATCATTTTAAGGTAAAAAAATATTCGCATTCTGTTACAATTAGGAATTCTAATAGAATGTGACAAAGTTAAGTTATTACATGGAAATATTTAGGATTGTCAAAAATGTGTACGAGTACTCAGATAAAAATACATTCGAGCCTAAATATAATACTTATTCATGTAATCTCACATATAGAATTTCAAAGGACTATTTTTATAATATTAATATAAGTTTTCAATCGACTTCGAAAAAGCAGAAGGTACTCAATTCGGTTGTATCCTTTTTATGTTTGTTACCTCATAATTCTCTCAGTTGTAAACCGGTATTTTTTACTTGAAAGGATATACTACCAGATTGGTCCTATAGTAATTTTATCAAAATCGGTTCAGTGGGTTTTTTTATCAAAAAAATCGGTTTTTTTACAATGGAAGTCGGTTTCTTTTGTGGAACGTAATCTTAAATTATTGTTTTAAATGTCTGTATATTTGTACGATTTTACGTCATGCATAGATACCTATGTACAAAAGGAAACCTACATTAGGAAAGTGCAAGATTCATAAATTATCATGAATTTGTTTACGTTTGAAATTTGAATTTGTTTATTTATTGGATCTAAATTGAATTTATTTATATAAGAAATAAATGGTTCGGCTGCACTCAAAAATAGGTTAGTATATTAAAAGAGAGTAAAAGCACGTGCACTTCACTATAAAAACAAAAAGTGAATCTTTTAATTAAATTTTTTAGCTTCATGCGGTTATATCATAAAATGACTGTTTATCCAGTTTCAGGTATTGATAAAGTTAATTTAAATTTTTAATGCGTAACGTTGTATTTTTTTAGTCTTGGTTTAGTATGTTTAATTGAAATAACCGTCGTCGCTATAGCATAATTTCATTCAAATTCGATCAGTAGTTTTTGCGTAAAAAAGTAAAAAAAAACAACTATCTATTATTTTTTACTTTACTTGTTATATTAATAGAATTTATTGATAAAGCTGTCAAAGGACGACCGGTATATTTGTGAGCTCAGTTTTGAAGAAGCGAGAGAAAATTTTAACTAAGATTGTCTGTAATATATATTATATTAGTTTTTACCCGCGACTTCGTCCGTGTTACCGGGACATATTTACTGACCGGGATAATCCTGTATCCTCTATCTATCGTATATAGTACGTGTATACTTTTTATAGTCATTGGTTAAGCCGTTAAACCGCTATAAAGTAACAAACAAACAAACTCATTTTCACATTTATAATATTAATAAGAATATCAGTGACTCGTCTTGACTTCTTACGAATAGAAAAGTGAGATAAAGTGCACTCTAAGTTACACTCTAATTATGTAACTTCTTTTAGGTAAAAGAATATTTTGGTTCGGTAAATATAGGTTAAATATTTTTTGAGTTTATTCATTATAAACAAAAATAAATATTTCCTCTTATATGATATTACTTTAACTTTATAAATATTATTTTAACTATATAACCCAAAGACGCGTAGGGCTCCTAAATAACTTCATAGGTACTGTTTTGCAAGTTTTATGTTCTTCCGGATCTATTAAATGAAGGGCCATAATTTTTAAGTCAATGATAATAAATCGATGTTAAAGGAATGTTATTAGTGATTTACTCTCAGTATTTGGCAACGTTAAAAACTCGTGTACAATTTTACTTCTCTTTTTATTTAAGAGATTCTCTTTGTCAGTGCATGAATTATGCATAATTTTAAATAATGTAATAAAAAAATAACTATTCAAAAATGCTTAAATCTTTAGCTTAGCTATCTAAATGCTTAGCTTTACTTGAACGAAAATATTTCTTTTTTTCCTAATTAGTTATTCGAAAAATCATAAGGCCTCATTTTTTGCAAAGGGTTCTATATTCTAGAAGATAAAAAAGGAGAATATAAGGAGCACGACACACGTACAAAATGTTATGGCCTACAAAATACTATCTTTACATTTTTATACGCGACCGTTGATCCTCGTTGGTTTACGAAGCGGAAAATATTTTGTTTGGCACTCTATACAGAGCCACGTGTGGAGAGGAGAGAGTATATATATATATATATATATATATATATATATATATATATATATATATATATATATATATATATATATATATATTTTATAACATCTACAATTTTGACCCTTCTTCTAGCGGTACGAAAATAAGTGTGCTCATTATGACGTATCCGCTTTTATATCTTCTCCGAATATAAATTTCAAGTGGAGACTGGTATGAATGAATAAATATATAATTTTTATACCTCTTACACCTACAATGAAAGATCGTTATGAATATAATTTGCCAGTATTTTTACGTTTTCACAGAACGTATTATGCGATAATTTGAATATTACGATTTGTTACGTATGTGTTGATATTTACGCCAAACACGATTCCGGTTTTATATTTCATTGATATTTACGTTTGTCAATGAAATGAGCATGCATAATTTACCATCGTACGTCGCATGGTTTTACCATGACAACAATTATGACAGGACATGAATAGAATTTTAAAGCACTTTTGTCTATATGTTTGCACATGTTTTTAATCGGTATAATAAATATATCGTGACGATAAAACCGTCAATGTCGTGTCGACTTACGGTAAATTATTCAAGTAAATGAATGGATGTTTTCCGAAGGAGTCTTTAAAATTTACAGTATATTTTAAACTATTATAATATCCTATTAAAAGAGAAAGAAACTTGTGTACGTCCATGGTATCGTTGTGGAAAATTGAAAATGTATACATTTGCCGTTATAAAATATCTCCCTCAGACGGATTAGCAATCGCAGTTAGGCTTTGGTGATGTTTTAAGAGGGTCGCTGCTGCCCATCCCTCGACCAATAAGTTCCCTTAATATATGTATATTATATATGTTATATAGTATGTTAGTCTAGAACCCTTATTGCTAGCAATACATCAGGTAGACTTTTACGCGTTTCTCTCTGCAAACTATCGTGATTATTTCGCGATGAATTCATCATGATGAGATAAATAACCTCACATCATTCTCACCTATTATCCTCGCAGGTGCTCCGTCAGCGTAAACCTACCAATAGGCATGGTTTCAGTTCCACCATCTTCCATTACAAAAAACATTACACTTTCTTTTTTGGACAGTCATGTACAAATGTCTACAACATTCTGACTCGGTATCTTGCTACCAAGCAATAATTATTATGTAAATAGCTTATATACATATGTAATTGTCATTACTGTATTTATAATCTTTTGCGAAAGTCTTAGTCCAAATAGGCGACGTGCTGAAGAAGGGACAAATTAAAAGTACCCGTAACCGGCGAGCGTGTATGACAAGATTGATGAATGTGGAAGAAGCGAAAGAGGTTTGTTTGAATCGAAGCATTTGGCGTTCCATTGCTTCTGCCTACCCTAATGGGAGACAGGCGTGACAGATATGTATGTATGTATGTATGCGAAAGTCTTATATAATAGGCTTGTAATTTTTTAGGTTTGAATTGAAAAAGATAAAAATTTAATTTTATAAGAACTATTTCATAAAAAGCATAATACATATCTATTTGTAGTGCTTATAGTCGGAATCTTAGACGGATTAGATTGAAAACAGTTGGCCTTGATTCTAAAACGTTTTCTAAACCTAACTCAATAAATCATGATTTGTAGATGTAATAGTGATTAGGACTTAGATGAAGAAATATCTCACCAGCGTTTGGATCTGAAATATCATGTAGGTTTATCCTTACTAATAACATAAATGTGAAAGTGAGTTTGTTTGTTTCTTTATCTTATAGCGTCTTAAATAGCTCAATTAATTACTGTGAAATTTTGTATACACGTGTATGGGATGGACTAGATATAGGCTACGTTTTATCCTGGTCAGTAAATATGTCCTGGTCACGCGGAGGAAGTCACGGGTTAAAGCTAGTACATAATAAATTACAATATTTTTTTTATATTTGTCATACTTATTTAGTAGATAATTTTACTATTTTTTATTGAAATCATTTAAAAATAAGGAAGAACGAGAAATAATAATATTCAACAATAAAATAAATTAATATAAAAACCTTTCAATTTCAATGTTTGTTAATTGTATGCATTGTTATTAGTCAAGTAATGTATATATTTAATATAGCCCTTTTGAAGAACCTCATACTGTAGTCTCTAGAGAAAACTTCGGCAGGGAGCTTATTCTACAATCTGAGTGTTCGCGGAACAAAATTCCTTTGAAACTGCACTGTACGTGACCATTTAGGTTAAAGCGTATGAGGACGAATTCCCTGTCGATGGCGAGCAGTGCGATGGTAAAAGGTGGCTGAAGGCATCATTTTATCTAATATCTATCTTATGTCAATTAACTTATATATGTAATTACTTTTGTATTATTATAAAAAAATTTGGTAAGCACGCGTAATTATGATCACTATAAGAAATGAAAAAAGATATTTTTTTAACTAAATTTATTCCCAAAACTATTCTTTTAGAAATCCTACAGTAATGATCAAGACCAGTTCCAATACTGTTTTTTTTTTCAGACATCCGTAACTCAGTTACAAGACAAGGTTATATAGATATAACTCATAATACTCAGTATTTAGTCAGTTGGTGTGAATAAAATGGTAACAAATAATTACACAGCTCCTAACATTTCAAACTTCATAAATATTTAAATACTAACACAAAATATAAATATATAACATTACATTAAACACTACAATATTTTTACATTCAATTTAATCGCTTAGGAAATAAAAATAGATCACAATATCATGTTTTAATAAATATTACTGTAGACAATGGCACATATAACGATATATTTGGCAATGAAAATGTACGATGGGAACTGAGGCAGTCACATGAAAGTTGAATAATATCTATTATGTATAAAGTATACTTAAAATATTTGATTAAATCATATAATACCCACTTGCCATCGTACTGCCCAAACTCACATTTCTAAAGCTACACATCCTACTGGTTTATAGTTCAACGTATAAATTGTTCATAATATTGTATAGACATTAATAAAAACCGGCTATTGTTTTGGATAATGAGGTAATCAACTACTCAACTACCAACATTAAGCAGGAAGATTGTAAAGGAAGTTAAGCTTAAAATATCTAGGTATAATCTAATGATATGGCTGCGATCGTTAAATTCGACTAGCAGATACCTCCAAGCCCTTATTCTGTCGAGAAATAATAGTAGCTAAAATATAAAGGGTATATTTCGAAATGAATCCGTATGCTAATGAGCCAAGTTCGCCTCGTGATATTTCCAAAGTTCCTTCACAACTGCTTTCATACTTCTATACTCTTGTCTTTATCTCATGTTTATAAAAGTTTATTTGCTATCAATATGCACGAGATATCAAGTTGAAAACATTGTTCTTAAAATCCTAATTATTTACTTGTAAGGTACATTTCATACGCGCTTTATAATGCTTAGAAGTCTTACCAAATTTTGAAATCGAATTTGGTCTTACGGCTACGCTGACTAGTAGAATAACAAATTATTCGATCACAACACATCACATGGTATCTATGTACCCAGATTGTTTTACAATATAGGTTTATAATAAGTATACAATATAAAATTCAATGTACTGCAATATACTGAAACCGAACGTACCTTGCAGACTTGTTACAGTAATAAGTAATATAATTTGGCATAATTTTATATCAAAACAGATGGCCCACGTAGTCACTTCGAAAATACATTACATATATTCTATAAATTTATTAAAAAATAATTTCAAAATACAGTAGAAATATGTAAGTACAATACAAGAAATTAATCCTATAAGGGGATAATCGACTACCGCTATTTATTTTATATTTTTACATTTATCGCTACCTATTTGTTACATGATTATCTTTAAAGTTTTTCATTTATCTACATAATTAATGAACAATTATTACAAATTTTCAGAAAATACAGTACAGAATTTTTAAATTAACCATTTGTTAGTTTCATTAATTTTAACAACCAATTATATTAACTATTGAGTAAATGAAATCAAATTTTAACTTAGTGTAGTGTTAAATAAGAAAGCAAATATTATTTAAATCTCCAGATGCCAGAGAAAGTTATTCATTTAGTTAGATAGTTATAATATTATCTTTTTCCCGTAATATGCTCGACATATTTACGTTCATAATATTTATTGCCCTCCACTGTTTCATAAGCGCCATACTCAACCGGTGCTTCAGCTGATTCATTCATTAACACCATGCCGATCGCTACCAACCTTAATCGCGTACAAATACAAATTCGTTGTAGTGGTTCCAACGGTTTTCTTCCGTGTCCACTCCGGGCTTCAGTTCAGCCGCACCAGCAGTGCCGCTGCCACAACTCGCTGATAGTTTGAAACCATTCTCTTGCAACATGTCAAACGCCTGCTCGATGAACGAGTGCTTCAAGAAAAACCGGGAAGTGTACCGGTCCGCGAGACCATGGTCTGGATCCCGAGACTCGTTCAATGTTTCGCCGAAAACATCGCGGCATAGTGTCACTTTACCGCAGACTAAAATACGCGACAGCTTACGGAATTTCACGTCAGCAAGCCCGTCACGGCCAAATTGAAAACTGCCCCGGTAACCGACTGTGATGCATCCCCGTTCACGGTTCGGGGGCCGAGGATCCGACTCCCGGACCGCGTTCTCGAGGCCGACCAGCCTGTAGTGTTTCGCTTCCCTCGCAAGTCGCTTATGTTCACGGAAACATTCCGGAAGAACGAGTCCGCCATCCCTGAGATAATCCAAGACATATCTAAAAAGAACGCCGTCACGGTCAAAAAATATGCGCCCGCGGGCGTCACGCGGATGATCAGGATCGCGCAGCGCGGCGGCGGGAAGCGAGTCTGGTTCGCGGAGCAGAGTGTCGCGTGTAGTGGCGTAGTGCACGCCGCCCACGTTGAGCTCGAGGACCTCGGGCGGAGCGTCCGCCATGGCTAGAGGTTGAGGGCGCAGTGAGTCGGCGACTGCGCTATCCTCGCTCCCTCCCTGACCCACTTACCGCGCGTCTCAGCGCCGCCGCGCGGGCCCATCAATAACGCACGCCCGGGTTACTGACTCGAACGTAATTATTTCCTACCCTTTCGAGCGAAAACTCCTCCGTAAAAGCCTTCAAGGTCGACATCTATTGTTAGCTAACAGATGGTATTTGTATTATTCCCTAATATTATAATATTTGAGTGGTTTCCTTTACATCCTTATTAAATTATTTCATGTGGCGAAATTACTTAAAGATATTTCCGCAAAACTATTTACATTACCACCTCTAGTAAAGCAAGAAGTAAATAAACATGTGGTAACACTTTCATGGCCGCATAATTATTTCTGAAACGTTGCGGTTGATAGTCGAAAAAAGAACCAATGGTACTCTCTTAAACAGCTATGCACTGTTGTTAGTAGATTTCTATAGAAAAGTACTTATACCTATCGAAGACCAAAGTTTATAATTTGTCGATTTTAATATCGCCTCCAATGAAAACTTTGTTGAAAACTTGATTGGATGTTTTGCAAAGTTGTCTGGCAAAGTAGAAGTTAATGATGAAATATAGGAGTGAAGAGGTAACTTTAATGTGTTATGTTTACAGTTTCCATGAATAAATAGTATAAAAAATAACAAATTGTAATATTGATTGTTAACTTACCCTTATATGTGGAAAATAAATGAATATGCTTAAGCATATCTTTGCGTATAGATTTTAAAGTAACTAAAATATGCTATTAGTTAATTTTAAGATCGTCTTTTTCATGTTTTAGTATCCAGTTCCCTTAGTTTTAGAACACGAATAGAAAAATAGTATTTATTCGTGTATTAAGTTTTAAGCTTGTTCAGCTCTTTAAGCATGATCGAGTAACAAACATTAATGCGATTAGAATAATTACAAGTTAAATTTATAAGTTAAATACATTAACACCTCATTCGAGGTTCCATCTGCTTTGTCTGTTTATTCAGTACTTTAGTGTGCTTGTAACTACTACTATTGGGAATCATCCAATTTAAAACGTCGCCGGAGAAAGTAAGTAGGTACTTTATCTAGAAACAATTAGATAATATATGAAAGTTTTTGTAAAATACTTATAGGCAAGCTTATATTTTCGTTGGTTTGCTGTGTGGTCTCGGCATAGAATAAAAGAGGGCGAGGGATGGGCAGCAGCGTCCCTCTTAAAACATCTCTAAAAACTTAACTGCAGTTGCCAACCCGCCTGCCAAGCGTGGCAACTATTGGCAAAACTCCTCTTACGGGAAGGCTTATGTTCAGCAGTGGACACTTAATGACTGAAATAATAATAATAAGCCTGTGTTTCGGTTTGAAGTGTGGGATGTGGCAGTCAAATTACAGGGTACGGAGGCATGGTACTATCATGCAGTGCTATTCCTGAAACACTCAAAAATCCTCAGGAATGGCAATGCATGACGGTACCATGGACATATATTCTGTGATATCCTTGGTACTTGTTTGTCTACAGACCACCATTTTTATTTTCTATTTGGGGCGCGTCAGCTTGCCATATTAAGTATCATAAAAATGGTTTTCAACAATTCCTAACTGCTAATCTCTAGATGATATAATGGTCAGTGTCGCATATTATCTGTACCTATTAGTTTCTTAATCCGTCATTATCTTGGAAGGTTGCAGTGCTCAATGTGAAAGTGCGAAGCGGTTTATCATTAGGAATCAGTTTAAACAAATTCGTTGAAAATAATAAATTTAATATATCCCAAGGTTGTAAGCGACATTACGAGTAGAACTTTAAATTGTACCTTTGAGCCTCATATAACTTCTTCGAGTACGTAAAAATATATGCAATAAATTCATTTGGTAACTGTTGGCCTGTTCTTCGTTCAGAAAGTTGCTACAGCTAAGTACACATTGGGGACTTTTCGGAGATCTCATGTAGAATTCGCTGACAGACTAAAAGACATTCAGTATTAAGTAATTTAAGTTGGTAGCTCACCTGACGGAAAATTGTAACAGAGAGGAGATACAAAAATGTATGTGTAAGTTCTGAAAGAAGTAAAAATGGTACTAACTTCTGGAATAACACCTAATAAGGAAATAGTTTTAAATAAACAGTTAAGTCCATTATGAAACTCCGCTCTCAATCTCTAAAATTAGAATTTCTATTTGATATTACAGCGAAATTATTATAGAATAAGATAAACAAATGTACAGTTGTATTGAGTCAGAACTATTTACATTTAGTTGTCGATGGCCAGTAACATAATATTTTCGTTAAACTACCAAATACATTTTAAATTTAGAAATAAGTTTAGCAATTGGCGCCTTAAAATAGATCTCAGTAAATAATTTTATTTAGCTCACAATCGGTTGGACCGATCTGCAGTTGTCAATAGGCAAGTTGGTCAGGCAACTTCATGAGAAGAGAGATCGGGCGGACTGATCGGCACTCAACTATGTCATATCGTGTCATCGCCGCTTTGATGTGAAACGTCGGGAGACAGTACAGTAAATAGTAAATATATAAGTCTATTATGTAGGCACGTATTTTTACATTATATATTTACTACCAGTTGAAAAATTTCTAATCAACTCTATGTTTTTGGACGTAAGTTAGTTGATACCTGACTTTAAGCCAGGTCTGGAAATATGAATTATTAATGAGATAGTAAGAAACGCCACTGCACTTAATTTGTGGCCGTAGCCCATTTACACATAAACGATATATAGCATTTGGAAAACATATTCTATATCCTGAGGAGATAAAAAATATTGCTACAAAAACATCTTAAAATTAATATCATTGATAGGAATTACCAGCGAACTTTATAAAGGGGCGAGCCCAAAAGACCACGAAGAGGTCGCAGTGTTATAGGTTTTCTATTTGAAAATACCAGTTTTTCAATAATAATAAAAAAAATTATAGTAAAGTAGAGAATTTCCTTGTAGCACAAAATCATACTAAATGTCATGACGTTTAGTCAAGCCGTTAAGGCGCTAAGAGATATATAAACTCACATTCATATTAATAAGGATATAAACCCTCAAGCATACGTTACGTAAAACACCTTCCTATAACATCAGAGAATACGAAACAATAGCACACAATACCACCTAAGCCATGATCAAAAACTTGAGGATAAATGCCTAAATGGATTTGCTCGGCTTTGTAAATGTTTTCAAGGAGAGGGGGTGGAAGTGGCGAGGCCCTGATATACGCCGACCTCGCGTGTTCCGCACAGATAGGAGCGGACAGTTGTACAAGCTCTTGCACACATCTATTCCCGGGGTAATAATACCTTACCCTAACACTGCTATCTTTCCGTACCCCGAGAGGTAAAAACCGAAACTTATGGCCTGCACAGACGAGGGGCATTTTTGCGTGAACAAAATTTTTCCATTTACACCCTGAGCAGACGATGGGCATTTTTATTGTTAAAAGTTTCGTAAGTACACACATTTCAACTGTAATGGCGTTTTGTGTGCGGACAAAATTTCCATTTGTATAAGCCGTGTATTTGTACAACACGTGTGCGTTGTTGCATGCAATTTTAGGTGTTTTATTATGACAGGACTAAAATTTACGTCGAGGATTTTCTCTCGTCGTATTTAAAAAAGCGTGGGGAGGCGATATAAAGATCTTTCTTTTTCCTTTTTCAGGATTTTTCTTTTGCAGGCATAATACTACTGCTTTAAATACAATAGTAAACTACCAATAAATATAACTTGGGACACTGAGAAGATAACATCACCTAAGACAGTGAATTACGAGAGGATGGAGATTGGAGGCGACCTCAGAATCTAAAGTATGTAAGATATTTTTAACTTAGTACGTACGAGTAATACGTTATAATAAGTCTATGCTCTTGAATAAAAGTGCTATTTCTTCAACTTCTCTATTTTTCTTTAAGTCAGTATAAATTTAAGACTAGTCATAAAAAAAAACTCTAATATATACATCTATATAATTAATACGAGAAGCAAAAACTTTGTACTTCTTTTTACGAAAATTGGGCGGACGGAGGACTATAAAATTTGGAACACTTTCTAGTTTATATACAGAATGCTAATATTTTTTTAAATTTATGCGTATAAAAAACATTAAATCGATAAAAAAAATTACACACACTACCATGAATTTATACACACACACATATTTACTCTTTTGTTTATTGTTCAAGTCTGTGGTCAAATTGAGAATAGATTAATATTGTTTGTCTTTGATATTAGTTGTCTATAGTCTTACTGAATGTCAAACGTAACCATAATAAATTCATTGTCAAATTTCGACCACTGCGCGACCACTAGTATGTATAGTTATGCAATTATATGACAACACAATTATCAAAAGTAATCCGCAGAGAAATATTCAAATCTCCTAATGAAGTTGGAAGGACCTTTCAGGCCCTTATATACGGTATCCGAGCGAAGAGGAGGCGGGTCGGTAGTTTGTTTGTTAAAGATTCTAGGGTTCTTTATATTATGCCTGTGTGTAATGTCAGGATTGGAGGTACACAATAAATATTATAAAGATTTAGTCACTTACCATCAGGTGAGCCGCATGCTCGTTTGCCCCCTGTGTTGTAAAAAAAAAAAAAAAAAAATAAAGACCTTAAAAATCTCGTTCACAGTAGTATCGATCGGGAAAAGCGAGCTTACTATAATTATCATATAAACTCTCAACAAAGTAATGGTAAAATATTCTGGAAAAAGTTAAAGGAAAATATTTCCGTGGACTCCCCTAAAAGTGATATACTACCGTCCTTTTTCAATAACTCCGACAACATTAATGCACATTTTTTAAATGTACCTGGACCGAATAATGTGTCTTTATCAAAACTCACTTACTATGAGTTTCATAGGTATGGTACAGCTGGTTTTCGATTGCAGCCGGTGTCAGAGAGTGATGTTGCTAGGTATATCTCGGCAATAAAATCTAATGCATTGGGTAGTGATCGGGTGAGTAGAGACATGATACTATTGACTCTTCCTCGTACACTAGCAATTATAACCAACATAATTAATAAATCTATTGTTACGTCTAAAGTTCCTAGTCAATGGAAACATGCATTGGTTACTCCTTTATCCAAAATTAATAATCCTGCCGAGTTTAATGATCTCAGACCAATAAGTATTCTATCCTTTCTGTCCAAAGTCTTGGAGAAAGCCGTTCATACTCAGTTGCTGAAATACGTTGAAACAAACAACATCCTGCCAAAGTATCAGTCAGGATTCCGTAAAGGTAAAAGCACTACCACTGCTTTACTGGATGTTGTAGATAATATTCTTGCTTCACAAGATGTTGGTAATGGTACTATTTTAACTTTACTCGACTACTCTCGCGCTTTTGATTGTTTAAATGTACCTCTTTTGCTTTCAAAGCTGACATATTATGGTTTGGATCGGCACTCTGTGGGATGGTTTCATAGTTACCTTAGCAACCGATACCAATCGGTAAAAATACAAAAGCTGGATGGTTCCTACTCAGTGTCAGAGCCTAAGCTGGTAGACCGTGGAGTACCTCAGGGTTCGATACTCGGGCCACTTCTTTTTATTATTTATTGTGCTGACATTGAAAATGCAATAAACTATTGTAATTTTCATTGTTACGCTGATGATATACAAATTTATATCTCTGGAGCCCCCGCTGCGATTACTGACGCTGCTCATAAACTTAATAAGGACTTGGAGAAAATTGCTGCCTGGTCACAAGAAAATGCATTGGTTATTAATCCCAACAAAACAAAATATATGATTCTTGGATCAACAAAACAAATTACTGACATAATAAATAAAAATATTACAGTAAATATCCTGGATCAGAGTATTGAACGAGTGGAAGAAGCGCGAAACTTGGGGATTATTTTTGACAGTCGGCTGCGATTTGAAAGGCATATATTAAATGTAGTACAACAATGTTTTTATCGCCTTAAGGTCTTATATAAAATTCGTAATTTATTATCGGAAAAAGTTCGTATTACACTATGCGAATCATTAATCTTATCCAAATTTAATTATGGAGACATTGTGTATGGACCACGACTATTGGCCAGAACTCAACGCCTGACTCAGAGAGTGCAAAATGCATGTTGTCGTTTTTGCTTTAATATTCCCCCCGAAGCCATATTAGTCCCTATTTAAACAATGCTTCAATTTTGAATATGGAATCGCGAAGACAGTTACATCTGGCTAGTCTATTGTTCGATGTAATAAAAAGTGAACAGCCAGTTTATCTCTTTGAAAAGCTAAATTTCTCTTCACGTATGTATGGATACAGATTCATTTGTTCGAAATTATCATTTCAAGCACACAGAACTGTGGCATTTACTGGCAGCTTCCGCTACCAAGCAACAAAATGTTGGAACAACATCCCGCCACCATTTAGGCATCTGACTACCGTACAAAGTTTTAAAAAACATCACAAAGAATACTTATTAAAAAAACAAATTTTAGGCATTCCACAGAAATTTCTTGGCTAGCGGTTGCAAACTCATGTAATGATTTTTAATATTTTTTTTTTTTCCATGTTTCTCTTATTAATATTTTCTTTTTTTTTTTTTCGCTTTATCCTTACCACTCAGTTAAAATTATATCAAATTATACTCTTGAACTATTTACATTATTTTTATTATACACACACTGCACAGACAATCACCAAAAATATTACTCTTTTTATTTTGTATTTATTTTATTTATTATTTTCACGTACCCTCAAATGGGTTAAAGCTGAAAATCAGTGTTTTGTTCCTTGAACAATGTTACACGCTGAGCTTCGACCTTTTTGTATTGCTGCAGATCACACATAATAACACAATTATAAATCTTATGTTGTTTTATGTATTGTCTATTCTTATGTACATGTTGTGTGTGATTAGTAACAAACAAATAAACGATCTATCTATCTATCTATCTATCTATCATAACTTTTTCAACTAAGTCTGATTTTTATGAAGATAGAAAGATGAAAATGTGGAGTGTGGCTCTCAACAAAAAGAATATTTTGTTACTGCTTTTACATATTTTTACACGTGAATGCGCGCATTGTAAACAATAAGAAATACAAGTAAGCGGATAACAGTTATTGAGTCGTAACGACTACGTATTCTCTATAATCCGGTATTTTTTTCCGATTGTTGAGCTTATAGCTCATAACGCTTCATGATTGGTTAATACATTGAAGTATTATTCTACATAATGTGAATAAACATGGTAACACAGGTTAATCGTATAATGTCCATTCACGTCTCTGATACCTCTTAATTGATTTTAATGAAATTTTGTAAATGTGCATTATTTGTTCCATATAGATAGGAAAGTTTTTATCCCAATAAGAAAAAAAAAGATTTTATTGACATTACAAAAAAAAAAATAGTTCAAAAGGTAGACTTATGGTAATGCTGTATACCATTTTCTTCAAG
Source organism: Galleria mellonella (assembly GCF_026898425.1). Taxonomy (NCBI): domain Eukaryota; kingdom Metazoa; phylum Arthropoda; class Insecta; order Lepidoptera; family Pyralidae; genus Galleria; species Galleria mellonella. The sequence continues at coordinate 435,090 of NW_026442114.1, forward strand.
TCAACCTTTGGTAAAATAGAAATATTCGTTGAAAAAATAGAAAATTGTTGGAAACAGTTGCAGGTATCTATATTAACTCAAAATCCGGTAGGTTTTCAAAAACAATTACCATTTATAAATTATGAATTATTTTTAATAAGCTTATATTTTTAATAGCTGTGCGTGCAATTTCGTCCGCGTACGGTAGTTATTCTCTAAGTAATAAATTTGAACATTATGTATAAAATGTATTTTCTAATATAAAAAATACATAATCTGTAATACTATAAGACTTGTCATGGATTGTAATTTGCTATTATTATGACATATAAAATGTAATCATTTACTTTATATGACGATATTTCATTAATTATGTACCTATATAAATTTATTGGTTTAATTTAAATTATTTTTTTCTTTAATTTTAATAATTACCAACATTAATTTTATATCCTTATTTAATTAATACATTCAGTTTGCACGCCTACAATTTTAACGGAATTACACAGATGCCAAAAGTTCTGTCACATGACCCTTATTATGTTAAATATCTGTTTAAAGCAAATAAATATTTCATTTCATTTCACTGAGGTTTCTCGAAATTCCCTCGGGAAGGGATTCGAGTGGACGAAGCTGCGGGTAACAGTACTAGTATATATTTAAAGTGAAAAGGGTATAATTTAATCGTTGACAGACTCACTAGCTTTATTGGATACATCTTTGGTAGCTAAGTTCGTTTCACCCTTTTGCGACCCTCGGTTACCTGTGTATAACAACCTTGAATACACCTGTGTCATATGTTATTACCAACCGATAAAAAGGTTGGATGAGCCTGAATTTTGTTCATTACACAAGTAATTGCTATGGACCTTTTAGTGAGGTCTCGGGAAATAAGCTTGTGTTTATTTACTGGATGAAGGTAGACGCGAGAGGAATTGTAATTAAAATATTCAGTTTTATTTTCGTGTTACAACTAATTAACGAGATTGAACGAAAAATTTGTATGGTCCAACCCAAGGCCTTAAAAATGTTATTTGCCCCGGACTGGGCTCAGATAATTAAGTTTTGAGAGAGGTGAAATTTATTTTTCGTGGCGGTTACGGTAGCGTTATACACAGATAAACATAATACTTGCCCTATCAGAATGTATGAGATTAGGTTTTACGAAAAATGTTCTAGACCATATTCCATAAAACTTTATATTTGGGGGATGGTATTTTAAATCACACATTTTAATTTTTTTATTCTTATATTAGCCGTTAACTGACCACTACTGAACATAGGCCTCCCCCATAAGGGGGGTTAGTCAGTAGTGCTTTTTTTTTATACAACTTAGAATGGCATACAAGCTGACGGTCCATCTGATGGAAAGTGGTAACCGTCGCCTATAGACATGAGCAGTATCATGGACATAACAGAGTATACTCTTTGGCGTTGCCATTCCTGAGGACTCAGGTGTTATTCCTCTGTACCCAGTAAATTCACGCCATATCCCACCCTTCAAACCGAAACACAGCCATGCAAACACAACTGCTTCACGGTTGAAACACGAATGGGACAGAGGTACCCAAGCAATCGACTTTTGTACAAAGTCTCCCTACGCTTAGCGGGCAGGTTGGCAACCGCAGTTAGGCTTCGGTGATGTTTTAAGAATCTTGATCATTTAGGCATATATGACGACACACATGACAAAGTAAAGGGTCCTTTAATTGCTGGAACCACACGGCGAGGATACACACATATCTTAGTTGATGCCGTGTTATCTAAAATCTAGAAAATAATATCTATGATAAATTTGGTGCAATGATTTGCATAAATCGAAGAAAACCTATTTTAAATAAAATATTAAGTTATTTGATATAATACTGGCTATATCCAGATAACACTGGATTCCAAATACGAATAAATTTAAAAAGTGGAAATACGACCCAAGAACGTCTAAAAGATACTTGGATTTCGAACGCTCGGCGGCAGTGTTGATTTATTGAATTTCTAGTCCGTTTCTTGGCGAACTAAGAATTTTTCTATCAGAAAGAGAATGCAATTGAATTGAACTATTTGTCTTTCTACCGAAGCTGATATTGGCAACTAGAAAATTATATTATTTGATACAACAGAGTACTCCGGCCGACGATAAAAAGTGGGCTTTCTGGTCGTTTTTTCAATGTTGTTCAACACGCTATACATATTGTTATAAATTAAAAAAAATTGGTTTTATTGCCAATTATAGTCTTAATTTTTTTTTTTCAAAGTATTTATTTAGTCGGTTTGTTTTATATTCATTACTAATATTATAAATGTAAAAGTGAGTTTGTTTGCTCAACCAATTACTATAAAAATTTTGTATACACGTAATATATGAGATGAAGGAGACTGTAAGTTACTTTTATCCCGGTCAATAAACATGTACCGGATACGCGGACGAAGTTGCGGGTAAAGGATAGTATATTGTAACTATCTATAAGATGTTCCTTATCCCATGGTTATTTTGTTTCTATAATAGTTCATCCCGTGTGGTCCCGGCATAGAATAGGCCACTCCTTCTTTTCCCGTAGGTGTCGTTAGAGGCGACTAAGGGAGGACGAGGGATAGGCAGCAGCGTCCTACTTCAAACATCTCTAAAGCCTAACCGACTGCGTTTACCAATCCGACTGCCGAACGTGGCAACTACTGGCACAACCCCCCTAGGGGAGGCTGTTGTTCAGCAGTGGACAGTTAAAGGCTGATATGATGATAATAGTTCAGGTGGGTTATTTTATTTGCTATTTCAATTTTCAGGAATAAAAAAAGCAACTTTCCTATTGTACTTTAGTAAAAACACTATCGATCCTTGCAAAGCATATTCCGTGCTACCAAGTTATAAATAAAGACTTACCTAAGACATTATCTGTACTATGATAACACTGCCTAAAGAATTCTCATAATATACCGGATCAATTTCCGTTAATGGTTTTTACTGAACTAAACTGACCGAATAAACAGTTTCTCTTTGAGTCGTCGAGCTATAAATGTAACTCGTTGCATTTATAGCCCGACTTATGGCTTTAGGGTAATAAACCACCACTTTGACATTGGTCAAAACCGTTTGAAGAGAAATTAAGATTTTGCTCCGCGAAAATGTAGTGAACTGTGTCAAAACTAATTTTCAAAGTCAAATCGAAATTATCTTTATTCAAATAGACTTATTTAAAAGTACTTTTAAATCGTCATTATTTTATGAATATAGGGTTCCATTTATAGCCGATTACAAACACTTTTAAATCGTCATTTTTTATGTATACAGGGTCCCCCCTTTTGTAATTAATTACAAATACTTTTAAATTGTAATTTTTCATACGTAATAGCACGAGTCATTTTTATCGATTGCAAAAGAAACTATTAAAATTGGTTTGGAATTATAATTATCACGCACCTTACACATCCTATTAATATAATAAATACGAAAAATGTAATTTTATAGATGGATGATTAGATGTTTGTTACTCTTTCATGAAAAAACTACTGGACCGTTTTGAAGAAATTTGGTACACGGGTTGATTATATCATAATTTAGCACATGGGATACTTTATGTAATGACTCATGTGGGCGAAGTCGCTGGAGACTATAACTGAGAATCTACTTCTTTTAGAAAGTTGTAAAAAATAAAAATAAATATCTCGGGTTTAAACGTATAATTTGTGTAAATGTGTAAAACAATATAACAATACTAAAACAAATACATATTATGCAATATTATCACACGGGGCTAAAACCCAAAGCTAATATGGTATGTCTGGCATTAAAATAATAATTTTTAGTTTTAAACGAATCAGCTAGCAATACAATTGCTGGGAGTATCAAGTAAACTTCATTTTATGATTTATATAAATAACTGCGAGGTCCAGTCGCAATATTTACTGAAAGCACTGTATTCGCTTTGGGCATACGCGAGAGATTCAATAAATTAATCTCTTAGAATACTAAAATTCTCAAATGTATACTCAGTAATGTCCTTCTGGTTTCTGAATTCGGCTTTATCAATTTTGCTGCTCGGGCTACCAGTTGTTTTCAGCCAGTGTATCCTGGAAAAAAATTGGGTCATGAAATCCTCCACATTATTCTATAGGCTGAAGAAATTACAAAAACTTCCTTGGAACAGTGATACTGATCGCAATTCGCGCGAAAAAACGATTCCGAACTTGGTAATGCTTTAGCTCGTTATCAATGGGCAATAATCTGATTGCTCTTAGAATTTGGAGAATGTATTTGCCTTCATTGGGTTTGAAAGATGAAAAGATAAATTTGGTGTGGTGGACTGATTATAATTCGTTACGATTAGTTGAAAGTATTACAAAAAGAATTAGAAAATGGCAGTGTAATAATCCTATAGATTTCAAAAAGAATCAAGATTGATACAGAATTGACGTAGTCATCTAGTTTCCAAATTGAGTCTTTTTGAAGTCGTTTAAAATGAGAAATATGAGGCGTTCGGGAACATGAAAAGAAAGTTGAATGAATAGATGTTAAGAATTTTCAATTCGTTCATTCAAACTATATGAATCAGGATATATGGTCCCAGCGATGGCTTAAACTGACATATCATGAACAAATAGATCGCATACTACTCCTACAACCAGAAGTGGTTTGCATGCATGAATTAATAATTAATAGCGCAAGAAATGTGTGTAAGCACAGGGTAGAGATCTTTATTTCCATGGTTGTATCTCCGTAAGAAACAAAATGAAGGATCTATCTTCAGATAATTATATCAAACAAGGAAATTAAAACAGCTTAAGCGTAATGCATGTAGAGAGAGTACTTCCCTCTTTCATCTCAAAAGGTAATAAAAGCTAATGAGTATTTAAGAATATTGAACATATTTGCAAGATGCCATCTACATTCTGATTGTAAAGTTTTGTACAAAAATTTAGAACATTATATTAGAAGCATTGTTCAGGAAAAAAAAAACAAAGCTTCGTGATGAACGTTTCTATATATATTTTGAAAGTACATTTATTTAATGCTGTTTTACCAGTTATTATGATTTATTATAGTAAATAAACAGTAGCTTTTTAATTGTTATTAAATTACAAAACAATACGGTGACGTCAAAGCAAACTGTGACGGTAAAATGCAAACCTATAGAAGCATTCATGTATATGCCTTGCTAAAGAGGTGGTTCGTATAACTACTTTATGAGGTTGATTTCCACGAAGGCTCCTATGGAAATCTTCATGGTTAAATTTTAGTCAGTTTCATTGCTAGCAATATACCCTAACAGGTCGACCGCCACGCGGTTCCCCCTGGAAACCATCGTGGCTAATTCTAATTGAATTCGTCAGGATGGGCTAACTGGCCTGTTTTCATTCTCATCGATCATTCTTCACTGGTGCTCCGTCAGCGTATCCCGTTAGCGCAGGCGGAGCTACCATTCCATTTTTACCCATAAAAAAAAAAAGTGTACCGATATCACAGGCTGCGTTACCATTCCATTATAATCCATTAAAAAAGTAAGGTACTATGCTATAACGTTTGCTTTCAGAAATTACAATAGTTATGTCCCCTCGCTAAGTCGGATCAGACAATGTATGGTATAGCTAACTTACTTAAGGCAAGTTCTATAAACTATTGTTTACGGGAGATTAAGGAAAGGACCATAAGTTAACTAGCAATTAGAGGCCTTACAATTGTCTCAATAATGTTTCATTAACAAAGCTACCAAAATGACAGAAAGCAGATTAAATGTTACCGGTTTCCCTTGGGAAAGGTTTTAGGGTCAACAATGTGCGCGTATTACTGTTTGGTGCTACGTCCACATACAAGATTAATTTGTTACCAGGCAGGTGTAATTTGCTACTATTTTAGTGAAATAATAGTCAAAAGCATATTAGACCTGCATTATTAGGGTTCCGTAGCTTATTTTTATAATTTTAAACGAAAAGGCCCTGTTTGCAGATTTTTTTTCTATGTGTAAGTTTGCTATTTTTGTTAATCACACTTAAAGGACTGAATGAAACTGAATTAAAGGTTCTATTCATGTAGGTTATATTCTAACTTTACACATATAATAATTTATATATAATACTAATGTATGCAAGCAAAACCGCGGGAAACATAATATATAAAAAATGAATGCCTGCCCCATCGGTATACGCTGGCGGGACACCAGTAGGGAAAGATATCGCAAGTTCATTAAATTCCTAATATCTAATACCGCATAAGTGTTTTGCAGTCAATAATTTGAATTAAATTCTAAAATAAACAACAAAAGATCTAACCACTTTATGTAAACAAATCTTGTATTTCCAATGTTTAAAACAAATGGATTCTAGGTAGAAGTATAACTCACATTGTTTCCACTTTATCCGATGGTCCTTGCATGTGTCCTAGTACAGTGCCTTGCGCCGTATTCTTGCACCAGCCTCGCAAACCCAACTTGTCGGCTTGCTCTTTGGTATACTAAAACAATGTAATAGATATTTAATTATGGAATTTATTGTAAGAAATTGTATAGTAATTATAATGTTAACTGCAGATATACAAATGACAAAGATAATCTAGAATCACTTCCCTATATCTATTGTTTATAATTTGGCTATTTTTATCCGCTTATTCTTTTTTAGACAGTCTGAATATTTGCATTTGGGTTATTCTATAAGTTATATTCTTTTTAAGAAGCATTTCATAAAGTAATCCCTAAAAAGTAGAAAAAATAGCTAGAGAGACTTCAAGAATCTGTATTTAATATAAATAGCAATAAATGGTTATTATTGTCTTTTCTAATTTCTTTCGTCTCATTAACTTCTGTTGTTCTTGTTTATTTTCATTTCAAAAACAGTATATTCATAAATGGCATGTAAATCCATCATCCAGTCAAAAGCCTCAAAGATAGCCTAAAAACTTTTGCTTCTAGAGTGCGCCACTTTTACTACTCTTGTAATTGTAGCAAGTTTAATAAATTACAGGTTTCATGGACGGAAATAGAATGGTAACTTCGCCTGCGATATCGGCATTGGCTGGTCACCAGTCAAGCATGATAGGTGAGGATGAAGAAAGATCAGTTGGCCTTTCGTGAGAAATTCATCTAGAACTAACCACGATGATTCTAGTTGAATGAGTTGATTCCAGAGAGAACTGCGTGGAGGTCGATTTGATATTGCAAGGAATGACGCTGTTAGATAGATCTCCATTACTAACTATCCCCCCCTCCGCCGATAAATTACAGGCAGGTATAATTGTTAATGATAGAATAAGATTATTAATAGTACAAGGCATACATATCTGTCACATTTGTCTCTCATTGGAGTGGGCAGAAACAAGGGACCGCCGATGCTTCGATTTAAACAAACTGTCGCGTCCTCCACATTTATCAATCTTTTATACACACTCGTCGGTTATTGGTATTTTTTAGCCTTTCTTCAGCATGTCGCCTATTATCTTTTTTTTATATCACTGAGTTGACAAACAAGCTTACGGCCCACCTGATGGTAAGCGGTTACCTTAGCCTATGTTCGCCAGTAATATCAGGAGCATCATGCGCTCGTTACTGACTCTGAAGAAACCTCTTTACTTCTTTTTTGTAGGAGTTTTTTGGAAAAACCTCGACAGGGAGCTCAATCTATAACCAGAGCGTTCATAGTATTTGGTCCACATAGGACCAAATACTATGAATATGAATGAAACAAATAATGTGTCCATCTACCGCAGCCCCTATTGACATCTTCATTTATTTATGATGACTAAGGTGTTATGTTTCTGTACCCAGCTAATTGGGAAACTGTTAAGCTTCCTTAGTTGGCAACTAGATATTGAATTTAGAAAACTTAGAAATGAGATTATAATTCATTATATTATTTGGGTTTATAATTCTGTGCAGTTAAACTTACTACTCAGAAATATACATCTTAAACAGTTCCAAAGACTTCAAAATCTAAAGCATGTAATGCTATGTTAAGATCTGATTCAGAATTTAGAAACTCAAATAATTCAGAAACAGCCTGTTTTGAGAATTCTAATATTTTTCAAAAATAATCTAAATTGTACAAAATTAAAAAATTAACATATTGACAGTAGATTTGATAATTGTCAGAATACAAATACTTTATTTTTGATTTTATTTATCCTTTTTTGCAAAATGAAGCTTATATTTATACTTAGGTACTGTTCTTTATCTATGTTAATAGATGATAATATAAACAGTAATATCTAAAAAGGAAAATTAAGTTAGTGTTTGTGCATTATAAATAAGTAAATTCTCACTAGTTTTATAAACATAAAAGTGAGTCTGTTTGCTACCTCTTGGCACTCTAACAACTAGGCTAATCATTATGAAATGTTTATTATTTTATATCATATGATACCTTATATTATATGACCGTCATATGAGTGAGTCATAGAACGGCCTATAGTACGTACGCGTTTGTTTGTATTCCTGGTTATAAAGTTAGGCTTTCATGATGTTTTAAGAAGGACACTGCTGCCCATCTCTTGACCATTACATTCCCTTAGTTATCTCTTACAACATCCATAGGAAAAAAAAGGGTGGCCTATTCTCTGCTAGGCCCACAAGGCAATTAATATTACTGGTGAATTAGTGAAGTTGCAGTTAAATATTAAGTACAAAGTAATGAATTAATAATTTATGCCAATATATATATTGGCACAACTTTATATATTTAATTAACGCACCACAGAGATCTTAACTGCTGGTATTATTAATATTATCTAAAATAATATTAACAGATCAGCTGTCTTGGATAACCTTAAATAACTAGATTGGTTATTATAATTTATCCATTAATTTATTAAGTAGTTTTTAACTGTTTATTTACAAAGTTTTCTTATCTAACTTTGAGTAGTACCTTTCGAAAGAAAACGCCCTGGACCCTTCCAAAGACTTCGAAATCTGCAGCTTTCAGTGCCATCGTGATAGGTACGGTTGTGCTAGAGTTTACTCTTAGTACATTTGCCACCGTTGTCAAAATTAATAAACGCAACATCTAGAAATAAATAATTTTACATTCTATACATTTCACACAAACTTCCAGTAGAACCTTCGAGGGAAAATATCAAATTCGATATTTCGAACACTTTTGCATTCTAAGAATTAAAAAAAGGAAATTATAAATTATTTGGACAGATAGCTATGGGTTCAGTTGTCAGTTTTTCATTGTTCCGAAATCTTCAGTCTTCAGTCATTCAAAGAGATTTGACGTCAAATTGTCAATTTGCTGTCTCCGTCCGTCAGTCAGACTCAGTGGTGAGTTGAGTAGGTTATTTTTATTTTGTTTATTTCTTGTAATTTATAGATTAAATCGTTAATTTACGTTATATATTGCTATTTTTTCCAGAAGCCTACGACGATATATAATAAACAATATAGCATAAACAATGGCCTTCTATTGTTGTGGCAGGTTAGTTTGCAAACATTATGTAATAGGTTTAGTTTGTTTGCACGTTCTAAAGGTGTAATTTTACAAATTCTTTTTAGATTGGGAACCAAACCGGTGCTCTCCACTATTAGCAAATTTCCCACTGTCTTAAGCGCCGCTCAATATGCTCAGGCAGCAGCTGGCGTGCCAAAAATTACATACAAGAAGTTCGAGCCTCCGAAGCCGGAACACCACGATATTAGAAATGAAAGGCTTCAGCGCCCACTGTCACCGCATCTTACTATTTATGCTCCCCAGCTAACCAGCATGTTATCAATCACTCATCGAGCCGCAGGTCAGTTTCTTCACAATATTCAACTAATGTTGAAGTTAATTAAATTTGCCTTGGTCTTCTATCCTTAGATATTCGTTGATTGTTTTCTAATAATCTAATAATAAATTATATCCTAGTTTGAGATCCAGGTCCTTTGTATTTTCATGTGATACTGATTTTTATTATCTATTTAGTAAATGTATAAATTCGATCATTTTCTATATTATAAGTTTGAATTATATTTTTTTATATAACTTAGAATGGCAAACAAGCTGACGGCCCATCTGATGGAAAGTAGTAACCATCTCCTATAGATGGTATATATAATTGAATTTATGAAACGATTTATGAAAGTGCAAGCAGCAAGAGATGTATGTAAGGACAGAGGTCTTTGGCACTCAGTTTTCTCTGCCTACCCTGTAAGGGACTTGGTGTGAAAGTATAAACAGATGTATAAATTAAAATCATAAATATTATATGTAATTTTTAAGATGTTTGAATATTATATTAATTTAGTATGACTGAATGAATTTGAAAGAAATTTGGCAAAGTTATACAAATAAAATTGGTCAGTTAAGAATTGAATTCACATATTCAGGGTTCTGTACATAGATAAAAAAAATTCTTTACAACTTATATGAAACAGGGACTTAATAGTTGTTATTATTGATATTTCAATTATCTTAGTTTGGGCCATAATTTTGTTTAAAAACTGGACCTCGTATATAAGTTTGTTTTTGAAGGTTTTTTGATAATTACTCAAAAATAGTGCTACGTAGAAACATTATTGTATTTTTTATAATATTCACATATACCTTTATATACTGTAATTATTTCAATTTTTCTTTTCACAAATTAGAGAAAGGGGCTGGAGAATGGAATTAAAAAAATTCATATTATTACATATTATAAAAATAATTTGCAAAAATTGAAAAACTATATTTTTTTTTATATAAAGTGTGCCATAAACATGAAAATCTATACCAATTTTCAAATTAATGGTAATTTCTGAGATATAGCACTGTGAGTGTCAAGCCATAAGGTCCTTTGTACCTTTTTGGTATGGACCTCTAAAAAGGAAATAATAAAAACATTTTACATTAAAAACAGTAAAATTAAGTATACATATTTTAAATGATATCATGTAATTTATTTTAATCACAAATTCATATCACAGTGAATTAAATTTAGGCACATTTTTAATATTCACAGTAATTTGATCAGCATAATTTTTTCAGGAATGATACTATCTGGTTACGTCAGTGCGCTGGGTATTGGAGCATTGATTCTGCCAAATGACATCTCCCATTACATCACCATGATTGAGGGGCTCCATCTGTCTCCTGCAACACTTTTACTAGCAAAAGCTGCAATTGCAGCTCCATTAGGCTACCACTTTGTCAATGGTATCAGACATCTATACTGGGATACGGCAAAGGGTCTGACACTCAAGGAAGTGTATTCTACTGGTTATGCTATGCTGGCTGCATCCGCTGTTGTGACCCTTATTCTTGCTGCATTATAATTTTAATCATCATACAATTTTGGAATAAAATAAGAGCAGGTAATGAAAATATTATATTTATTTATTTGTTATCATTTTAAGTAATGTCATTAATAAAATGTTCATAATCAGATTTGTTTTCATTAAATTGTACCAAGAATCAGTCATTACAATAATACAAAATGTTTATATTTTATTAATAGGATAATACAGTTCAAGCAATACCACAATTTGATATTACGTCGTGAATAGTATTAAATTTCTCGAAGTCTTGTTTCTCTGTGGTTTCCAACCCTGTTGCAGCATTCTGAAATAAATGGACTGCATTTTAATAGCAATAATTTTAGATGTTTTAGTATTCTAGTGGTATGATATACATATTATTGTTCTCTTGAACTTGGGGTTTTTATATCCAGACATTGTATAGTTATGAATACAATTTTGAACATACTTTACGGTGATGGAAAAACAACAAACCAATATAATCTGAAAAATGGCTAGACTTGGCCATATGTCACATGTTAGATTCTCTGATATATTTAGTGAAATATGTGGACATGTCGAGTATTATCAAATATTTTTGACTATCTCATTAGAAATTATAGTACCTAATGTGTATATTTATTTATAGTTATGTATTTACGGTTGTGGTATTGGTGGAGTATCTGCAAGATGATAGATAAGAAGTTATGTAATTTAGCCTATGGTGATTAATTCCAAATAACATATTGAGAAAGATAAGAGAGTATATTGCTAGCAATGCGACTCCTGGTACCAATTATTAGGGGATTGTTGTTAGGTTTTGTAATAAGACAGTCGGCGCAACTTCTAATAAAGGTGCGATTATGTTATACAATTGTACGAAGCATTTTCAGAATTCAACTCAATTATTTGGGACTCTCATGAAACAAAATATAAGATAATGTTAGAAAGAGTTCAGAGGAAATTTGCACGTTTTCTATATAACAAACCTTACGGCTACTATCCTTATTTGTATCCATCACTTCGTATCTGGTATGGCTTTTTTTTATGGGTGATAATGGTATGGCAACCCCGCCTGCGTTAACGGGATACGTTCTCCAAGGAGAACCGCGGGGAGGTCGACCTGGTTGGGTATATTGCTAGACTCCATTACTAACAATCCTCCCCCCCATATCCGTATTGTAGGTATAGAGACACTCGAGGTAAGTCGAAAGTGCAATTTGATGGTACAATATTATCTATTGCTCTACAGCAGAATAGATAATCCTGCGGCACTCAACCGTTATTCTTTGTACGCACCCTAACGCTACATACGATTGCGTGCATGTCGATTACTATCGGCACCATCGATTCTAATCTGTACTACACAGTTTGCTCTTATTTATTATCTATTTCTCTAGTCAATTCTCCGATTGCTCAGCAGATGGATATTAATATTTTTAATGACAAATTAAATAAAATTTCTAAATGTTTAAAATTTTTAAGTTAGTAAAATGAAGCTTGGGCTCACTATACGTTTTGGGAAACTAACTAAACTGAGCAATATATTCTTAAATAAATAAATAAAAGAGTTTGTGTAAGACTTACGTTGAATATAACATTATCGTTCTTTATGAATTCTCCATATATATTGAATAAGTCAGTTCTATCATCAAGAAGTTTGGCCAAACTCAATGGAGTGTGTGCTATGGATACGTCGGATATAGTGTTCTTAGCTGCAAGCCATGTTCTAGAGGGGGCCATTGCGACATTGCATGTAGCGTAGTTGGAAAGACTATCGCGACCACCTGCTTCTCTGTTCAGGCATAGAAGCTCAAATTGTGACTCGTCATATTTATCCAAGTCAGCACCTGCAATATAATATAGTTGTTATGGTAAGAAATATCTCTATCAATGTTCAGTTTCATATTCGAGATTTGTCTTTATTTACTTAAATAATTCTGCACGTCTTGTTACAAGTAGTTTTCTAAGATTACGCAAGTTACAGAAAAAAATACATAATCACATTACTATGAAATGTTTTTTTTAACGTCAAAATATTTTAAATTAATTACAAAAGCAGCTAGTTGTGCTTGTAAATAAACATTTGTAAGGATTTAAATGAAATTAGTAATGAGTCGACTGTATAAACTCTTATAGATAGAAAAGGACCTAGAATAGACCCTTGCGAGTTCCTGCACAATATAGGATATACGTTTCATTTTTAAAATCATTTATGATTGAAAAACGTACTAGTATATTAAAATATATATGTAATATATTTATTTTGTTTATAGATATGGTGGTACCATAAATTAAACTTACTTGATACAAATGCAACATCAGCTTGTGATTCTGTAAGACACTTCAGTGGATTCTTAGATTTGCATAGCTTCTTCAGCCTGGACACATCAGCACCTATACATAAGTAAAATGTGTAAATATATTGTTAATGATTTAGCAACTGCATTAAGTAAGTGTGAGTAGAGTATCGGAAATAAATATTTTACTTATATTTTGTTTAGTTAGACTAAGTAGGTAGTGAACTACAAGCCAGAAGTAGGAGGACCCGCGATACATAATTTAAAAATATTATGATACTTTAATACCTCCTTACTATATATGTATAATAAAAAAATTAAGTATAATGTTTTGGTATTTCCATAGTGTGATAAAATATTGTTAAACTTTTGACCTTTCTAGCAGTTGCTTTGCCCTAGCGCTTGACTGAAATCGGCGATTTTATAGGTATTGTATTTTTTATTAAATATTTCTAACTATGATATAACTTTAAAATGCTGCAAACTTTTGTTCTATCTCTATTTTTTTTCAATATGTTAATATATAAATAGTATAAATGAAAAACTTACAATCAAATTCTTTCTCAGGTATCATAAATATGACACGGGAGATTCTCTCTCGTATAAATCCGACACGGGGTCTACACGGGTACGACAACGTTTGTCGGATAAATCCGATTGGGGCAGTTAAAAGATTAAAGGTTTCAACTTCAAAGCATTAACTTCAAATAGGTGGGGCCCGAAACGGTTGGATAGATCAGTTACAACTCAGGTCAATATACGGAGATACTTGTACTTCTGGCTTTTAGATTCTAGTTTAGTTGGTACCTGTCGGATTATATCTCGGCTCATCAACACCAGGTAGGCATGAGCCGCCGAAGAACTCGCCAATGTCTCTGACGCACTGAAAAAAGATAAACACTCAGGCTCTGGAATGAGCTCCCTGCCGAGATTTTCCTTAGAGACTATTGTATGGGGTTCTTTAAAAAGCTGGTATTAAGGTATCTTTAGGGCGACAACGCGCACGTGATCCTTATTCATTCCTAGTATCGTAGGCGTTCATAAGCTACAGTGATCGTTTAATATCAGACAGACTAGGTATGCATATTTGCCATCTTCGTGATATAAAAATTAAAAAAAAAAGAAGTTTGAATCCGTATTTTAGTCAAAAGGTTAGCATTTCGTCTTATCTTTTTTATTATTCCAAACAACTGTTAAATCTAATGGAATTATTTTCTGCAAGTAACTTTTTTTATCTACATAAAGGTACATATCTATAAGTATTTTCTTGATATGGTTTAGATATCATTGTCACACTTCTACAAGTCTTTATACTTCAGATATTGTCAGATTTCGTATAAAGGAAGATGCCTAATTTGTTTTTTGTGACAGAGAGGGATTTAACTTTGTTAATACAAACCTCACTAGAACTGGTGCTTATTTTTCCCTTGTTGATGAGATAGTAGAGAGGTGCGTGCAGTCCGCTGAATGATCCGAATGGGTCGTGGCAAGATCTGAGAAGTAAACATTGGGATGTAGTATAAAGTAAGTTTTGTATCAGACAGTACTTTTCTAATGAGTGAAAATGAAATAGTGATATTGGCTGCGCTATTGGTATACGCTGGCGGGGCACCAGTGAGGGATGATAAGTGAGGATGAAGCAGGTCAGAAGGTTAAATCGGGATGAATTCAACAATAATTAACCAGGATGGTTTCCAGGGGGAACGATTAGGAGATCAACATGATACCCTATAGTTCGTACAGTTAGAATTCATTATCAACAATCCTTTTCCATCCTATAAAAAATGGGTATTAACGCGATGCCATAAATCATACAACATTAAAGTCTATAAGTCCTTAAGTAAATGGACAAATGTATGTTACATTTGTCCATTTAGAACTTCATGACGACTAATTTCAGATGGGATAGTTTGGGCCATTTTTTTAGTGATGAAAATGAAATGGTATCCAGTCTACGTTGTTGATATATGCTGTCATTGTCGTCATTCGTTGGTACCCTACCAATGAATAAAGACAGGTTATCGTAAAAATAATCAGGAATTACTTAATATGGTTTCAAAGGACTACCGTATAGAGGTAGAATAAACAGCATATTGTTAGCAATGGGGATTAAATTGTTCATTACTAACAATCCCTCATCCCCTAAAACAATTTGAGGCATTTGATATTTTTAGTTCCGTCCACATCCCTGGGATGTGCTAAGTGGAAGTTAAAGAAAGACCAAAACAAATCAGTGTAAGAGAAGGAAAACTCGAAATTAAACATTAATGTATTATTATGGTAAAGATAGATATAAACATACTGTTTTCCTCTCAAATCTTCAATATTTGTGTACTTGGTGCCCTTCTTGATGACTGCTACGGCGTAGTTTGATGTTTTATTTGCACCGTACACTTCGTGAAATACTGGATGGAGGCCGTAATCCTTGCTTGCTGACGCTACTCTCAGAGCATCCACGGAGGTTAGATCTGAACCATTGTCTTGTACCTGTTTTTTGTTTTCTTTTTAATTATTATCAACAATTACGCTCACGAGCCTATATATCCTAAGTATAGGAGTCTATAGTATAGCTGTTATGTATTAGCCTTTATGTATTTATGTAAGGTACAAAACTTGTTACTTGATTTATAAATTTAAGAGAAACAATATGAGAAATATATCTCGGTTTTTTTTTACAACACAGGGGGCAAACGAGCATGCGGCTCACCTGATGGTAAGTGACTACTACAAATGGGTGCAATTAATAATTTGAAATGTAGGTAATGAAGGGGACGGATTTTACTCGGCGTTTGTTTTATGTAACGCCTTTAGATAATAGTAATGTAATATTTTCGTCAATTCGAGATCAATTTTGATAATTCTTTTTTTAGTTTATTCCCGTGTTGGTCCACCCTAATTTTGAAGACTCGTGTTTTTTTTTTTTAATTTTTGAATTATAAAAAAATCTTTTTATTTCAGTTATACCTATTGCTTACATTGAATTTATTGCATTAGTATATTAATTTAATCAGTGTAAATTTAGACATAAGAAACAAAGATAAATAAAATAAAAATTAAGATAATTTTGAATTTCTTGGCCATTACGTAATGTGGAATTATGAATTTGAAGATTCTATTATAGTTAGCAATCATATTCTCTAAAAATGTTTTTTATTTTAATCTTCTCATCTCTCTCATCTTTCATGTAAATGTACTTACGCTTTTAAGACATTCCTCATCTGAATTTTGTTGCACGCAATCCAATATCGGCCTAATGTCTCTGCTGAACGCAAAGGTAGACATAGTCCTGCATTTCGTTAGCGCCACATTGGACGTCACGCACAGTCTACAAACAGAATAGGTTAGTGAGACACCCTGAGGGTTTCAAGTGTTTTCCTAACTTAGACCTTAAATCGAGAGAATAAGGTTTGATAGTTTTAAAACATCAAAAAAGACTGGCTTTGCCGTTTTAAACCTTACACAGTGAACAGTGAAAAACTTTAGTCGATTCAAAATTCGTTCCGCGTACGATTTGAAGTGTGCAATTTTGAACTTTACACTAAGAGTAAAAGGCTGTGGATGTATCGCTTCTGTTAGTTTTGCTGATGCTGTGTGTTTTAGTTTTATTTTCCTTTTAGTAAAAGAAATGTGTTCCGGTTTGTGTCTGTCGTTTTATTACACAAGTTGTCGAGTTATTTAATTTTCTGTAGAAATCAGTCATTTTCTGTATTTGCTGGTTGCTGCTGTTGTGATGAGCAACACTTGAATCAAATATGACAGGGGACTAGCTTACCGACGTCTCGAGTTGGAATTTTTTTGGAATGGACAATGTACGGACAAAATTGCTAAATATGAAGTTTTGCACAAGTTTCTATGTACATAATACTAGCTTATACCCACAACTTTGTTGGCGGGGTTTCGTTTGACCGGGATGTGTTTACTGACCGGAATAAAATGTAGGTAGTATCCTTCTCAATCTCATATAGTATATTCGTCAGTAGTAGCAACGCCTAATGTAGATCGGTAACCGCAGTTAGGCTTTGGTGATGTTTTAAGAGGGACACTGCAGCCTATCCCTCGACCATTAAGTTCCCTTAGTCACCTCTTACGACACCTATGGCAAAGTGGTCCATTCAATGCCACGACTACGGTAACTATAAGCTATAACTTATACTTTCAATGCAATCTTTACCTGACAACCAGTTCTGGGGCTCCGTGTCCTCTTTCAATGACTTCTGTATAGTTAGCTTTGTTGAGGTAGTCTAACGTTGGGATTGGAATGTTATCTGCGACGTGATGCATCTTTTCCGAAAGGCCTAGAACGTTTGTGAACCAGCTTGGTGTGGTGCTAGCTCCTACGAATAAAACAGTTCCAAAAATTAAATGGTTACTTACATACTTAGACCATAAACAAGTATAAGGCCATATTTAAATAGTCATTATATGACTATACCTATAAATAATATGTAATCTGTATTAATCTGTGAGGAGAACAATAAAGAATTTTTCATTAATTTATTCAATATAACTACTATTAGAAAGAAAAAGGTTCTGAAACTTTGTTTAGAAACAAATGATAAATAAAGATTATATACTTTTAGAAAATAATTAAATAAAAAATCCTAACATACAAAAGACATAAAAGGGTAAAGTGACTGATTAATATACAGCTAAATCTGCTAAACTTAGAAACATATAACAACAAAATTATATAATAATATTTACTAGCTTTTTTCCGTTATTTCGTATGTGTTATTTCAGAAGTCGGAAAATTAATGAAGTAACTACTTTTAGAGGGTGTATTAAGCTTGATAAATACATTTGAAAGAAAGAAACTGCGTTAAATATGTCGCTGTAATTTTTGTGTGATACAGGAACAAACATACATATATTCATACAGACAGAAACAAAATTGTAAAAGATATTGTTTTGGCCTCTATTGGTCTCATTAAGACCTCTCATAGTAATTTTTCTATATCTTCCATGTACTAGTACAGATATCGCCTATTTACAATTTCATTATGATAGTTTTTTTTTTTTTTTTTTTTTTTTTTATACGACTTAGAATGGCAAACAAGCTGACGGCCCACCTGATGGAAAGTGGTAACCGTCGCCTATAGACATGAGCAGTAACATGGATATAACAGAGTATACTGTTTCGCCCATGATACCCCCCATGCGTTGCCATTCCTGAGGACTCAGGTGTTATTCCTCTGTACCCAGTAAATTCACGCCATATCCCACCCTTCAAACCGAAACACAGCCATGCAAACACAACTGCTTCACGGTTGAAACACGAATGGGACAGAGGTACCCAAGCAATCGACTTTTGTACAAAGTCTCCCTCTGGTAGATATAATACAACTGAAATATAGTTTTACGGAAACGAGAAACATCGATAGCTACGGGCAAAGTCGTGGGGAATAGTAGGTACTGCAACAGACGTACCTGCATTAGCCAATTGCTTAACCTTTTCCCTGAGAGGTGAAAGTTGAGCTAAGACATCGTTGTGCCCAATCAAACCCTGCCAAGGTCTCGCGGCCCAAGTACAAGGTTTGTCACCAATTGGAACCTTAGATCCATCAACGCAAAGGTACCTAAATTGTTTCGGGTCTTCCGTTGAAGGTTTGGCGGGTATCGTGCCTAAGGGAAGCTGGAAAGAGAATAAAAACATCAATACCATGCTTTGGTCTTCCAATAAGTCAAACTTGGGTATGTATTTGCGTTGATAACATACATAAAGGGTTTAGCCGGATAAATATGTCGAATCTACTCCCAAATGGGAACCTATATTGAAACTTATGTTTTAATATCTACTTGGTGTACCAACACGATTTATGTATATTTCGCGAACAACTTTCACCTTGACCTTGAGATACGAGAAAAAGTAACCGTACGCATGACTATTATTCAAAGTAATATATCTCAAAAACTTATTAAGCTAAAGAAGCGAGACCAATGCGAGGTTGTAGGTTCCATTACAGAGTATATCATATATTTTTTTAGAATTTTTATTAGCAAAATAAATTAAAACTTTAAAACACAGCTACGGAACTCTATAAATGTGTGTTCGATACTTTCATTCTTTAGAAACTTTTATCCCAGTTCCGAATATCAATACCTTCGTAACTTCTGTGCAGAATACAAAATTTTTGCTGAAGATTACATTGGATTAAGATTCCTACCTCAATATCAAAAAACTTTATTATGGGGAAGTTTTCAATTCCACTGAATTTCTTATGTCATCCTTAATTCTTTACTAATATTATATACGCAAGTGTGCCTGTCTGTGGGTAACGATAGGGTTTATATTAATACTAATTATGTTACAATTAAAGTAGCATTTTTTAGTATTATTAACTCTAAGGTGATAGGTACCTAAAAAACTTTATTAGGTCTAAAAAATGTTTCAAACAAAGTATTGGAACTTTGCGAATAGAGTTTATTATTCTGATGCAATATTTGTCCTTGTCATACATTTCACAGTCAGGCAATTATCAGAGGTGTAGTTTTATCGATCGCTAATTAATTCTGTTCATAATGCCGAATAATCAGATTTATGCTCAAATCGATTGGTCCTGTCATCTACAAGTTAATTTGCTTTATATTAGATCAAAGATCTAAATTACTGTTTATTATTATTATTTATTCATGACACATTACAGAATAAAACATGATCCTCATGGTTATTAAGGAGACTAAGGTGTTATGACTAAAAGGCGACGAAAAGAGATACGAGTTCCACTCACATTAGACTTATTTGTATACTTACACCAAAGAATTTGTGCACAAAGAAGACTTTAGTGAAGGCCACTTCACCACCGTTGTGTGCCAGACACCTTAATGCACCCTCGTAACCACTGAAGTCATCCGGATAGTCGCATTTGTCTGGGTGTTGGCACAGTGCACATAGTTTGCTATATTGGGATTCTAAAAAATATTCAATTTAATGGACTAGTTGCATTTTTCTACCTAAAGACATAGATAATGTGTAAAATTCAAAGTTGGTAGGTTTTTACGTGACTTCAGAGCCAATTACTTTTATCAGTTACCAGATACATTAACCAAAAGTCGTTTGCATATATATCATTCTTTCATTCGTATTTCTGTCATAAAGCAGGTGTATGGAAGTGAAATTACTGGGTAAGGATGCATGACACTAGTTTTTCGAAATGGTAACTCTTAAGGTACAATGAATATCACATTATACACTGTGCTGTTTATGTCTACAGGCGATGATTATAGTTTTCTATCAGGTGGACTGTCAGCTTGATTATTCTGTCTTATATAAAACATATTGAAAATAACAGGCCAATATCATATTTACTCCAAGCTCTGGTAGTCTTTTCATCTGGTGACCAAGTGCCGACAATGCAGGACTGTTTGAAGAATGTGGACAGGGCTCTTAGTTCGTTCTCCTTGGGCGATATTGAGTGATCGTTCATCTTCGGGAATATCGGTCTTTTCATCAGCATTGTTAATGGTATCTATGGAAATAAAGTCAATCATATCGAATTATAAATGTGAAAGTAAGTTTGATTAATTGTGTGTTATTTTTGAAGGCTTAACTGCAAAACCCATCGTCATGCAATTTGCCACAAAAATCCGTGAAATTATAAAGATGTTTTTCATTTAATCATTCAAATATGTTTAAGCAACAAGTGAAGATCAAAGAATACAAAAGTCCTTTGTATAGATGCTATTGTGTTTCGGTTTGGATTGTGAAATATAGTCTAGGGATATAATAAAAATATCTGCTTATTGTTCTAATTTATGCAGGCAAAGCAATATAAAACAATAGATGGTGCCTCCTATCATATAATTAACCCATGTTTTCATTATGTAAACTGCACCGTTCACTTCCCAAATCCATTTCTCATGAGTCATGTTCCATTTATCTTTAGGGTAAAACCCGCTGATATGAAATATAGCGTGGATGAAACATTGAACAATTTCATGGAAATATCAGATGTGGCGGCAAATTTCCATCCAATGCATAGCTGATCAAATTCCTCTTTCGGTTATTTACAACGGAATAAGATTTTCGTCAACGTCACGTATTCTACATGGATCACTTTGATTGAAGATTACAGTGATTAATTTAGTTCTTTTTTCTAGTCTTTGTTTTTTTTTTACAACACAGGGGGCAAACGAGCACAGATAGTCACTTACCATCAGGTGAACCGCATGTTCACCTGATGGTAAGTGACTACCGCCGCCCATGATAACCCACAACACCAATTGGCATTGCAGGTGTGCTGCCGGCCTTTTAAAAAGGAATATGTTCTGATTGATTCTATTCGTAGACAACACACATTTTTTTATTATTTTTATATTAGACGTCAACTATCCACTGCTGAACATAGGTTTCTCCTACTGGAGGGTTTTGCCAGAAGTTTCTCGGCTTAGCAGGCGGGTTGGTAACAGCAGTTAGGCTTTGGTGATGTTTTAAAAGGACTTCATTGCCTATCCCTCGACCTTTACATTCCTTTTATCGTCTCTTACGACACCCGGGGGAAAGGAAGGGATGGTTCATTTTATACCGGGACCAAACGGCGATAGATAAATATTTAGATCAGTTTATTTAGTTTTAAAATTAGACTTGATTATGAAGCATATAAGTAAATTTTGATAAATAGAAAATATTATTTTGTGTGTGAAATTTAATATGGAACTAACACTATATTTCTGCTCATTACTTCATACGTGTGAGTAGGAAAACTAATAAAATATATTGCTTGTAGATGACATATGAAGACATAATATATATAAAATTTTAAGTTAGATCTTCAGGAATGCAACAGTGAAAACCACATGCTATTTAATGCAGTTTTTTTGCATGATGCCAAAATCAACATACAGACAATGTTATATACAATTATTCCTACGGGTTATCTTGACAGGTTTTTATATATTTTTTCTGATTTGTATTTTCGGGTTTTTATCTTAAATTAAAATTATTTTGAATCTTTTGTTGTAATATTTAAAATAAAATATATTAAACTCAATACTTTAACAAAAAACAATGACTTTTACCACAATTTTTATATTTTAAATTAGAAATAAATGAAGAATCTAAGGAGAATGGTTCTCGATTCCTTGACCTATACAGAACCTGTAACGTAAACGTGATAGGCAAACGCTACAGCTATAAGGTGACCTCTTAGATAGAGTGAGGATGTCAAATATTTTGAATTAAACCAGTTGTCCGTAGGTGGATCAGTCTGCAGACAAGTGGCAAATGAATCTAACGATAGATACGTTTTCCTTACTGCTTGCATAAAAAAAAGAACAAGAGGCCCGTGCTGAAGTACAAAATATGTATATACCCCTCCCAGTCAATCTTAGAAAAGTGTTAGAATGCTTGAATGCGGTACTATTAAAAATTTATATATATACATATTAATATTTACATACATACACAAATAAATATATATAAATAATAAATAAACTTATATATTTACACATACATAAGATATACTATACTATACACGAAGATGAGTATAGTAAACGATATGAATAATATCATATTATGGTACTAGACAACTGACAAAAAATATTTAAATGTTTTTTTTTAGAAGTGTAACAATTACATTAAATAATTATCTTATAAAATACAAAGTTTAAAGTGGTTTCGTTAAGTGAAGTTGGTATTCTATATAGAAATGTAACAGTAAATACCTATCCTCTAACGATTGTTCTTTAATTACTTTGAGCCCCTCGCGAACTTTAAATGTCCTTTTTCTTTCTTTTCTTTGATTTTTCTTCGACTTTTCTTTATTGAATAAAAACGAAAGTGGGTTCTCTAAAGATTTCGGCCGACCCTGTTTTCAGAAAAGTTGCTAACTGATTTATAAGCGTTTTCTAGTCGACTTTGGTCTTTTCATTCTTGTTAACGTGACAACACAGTATAGATATAAATGTACCTATGTGCACCTAATTGATAAGTAAATATTTATTTACACATAAACTACAGATAGATGGACTGACACCTTTTATTATTTTATTTAAAATATTACAGTAGTAAATTTATTCTAGATACAAACAATTCGAAGAAATGATCACACATTATATTACAATGTATTGTTCAAGTTTTATTAGAGTTTACAGATTGAATAAATATTTTTCAGTATGAGTAATGGTTACCGCCTTTTATTCCCGGAGTATCATAAGAGATTTAGGGGGTTTAAAGGCAGGGAATTTAATGGTAGAGGGATAGGCAGTAACGTTCCTCTTAAAACATTGCTAAAAGCCTAACTACGGTTGCCAACTCGTCTTCCAAGCGTGGCAACTACAGTGGATAGTTAACTGCTGACAAGATGATGATGATTCAGAAGTAGTCGTTCAACAGTATTTTACTTTTTGTTATTTTTTTTTTATGTTTTAACGACTCAAGCACTGGGCATATTGTACAAGTGATAAAAGGCCAAAAATAAAAAAAATAAAAAAATTAAAATGTTCATTACGTACCTTATAACCAACGTTTCTATTAACACCAGTGTGACATGACTTCAATCCTTTGAGTTGGTCCAAATTATTAATCGGGAGATCCTTGTGAACTACTATAACAGCTTGGTAACGGAACTCAGCTGGCAAATAAAATTAATTGTAAGCAAAATAATTTTTAAAACGCTTTAAGAGTAATTTTCTCAAAGCAATTAAGAAATTTCTCAAAGTAACTGAGAATTTTCTCAAAGCAACTGTTCAGTTCAGTACTATGACATATAATAAAATTAGTAAATAAATGTTTTTATGTAGGTAATAATAAGCGTAATATAATATATTAGAGTTTCTGCCCGGCTTCGCATCGGTAGCTAGGATTTTCTAATAATATATACTCTACGTAACTCGTTGATAATGTAAGTTTTTTATAGTTAAAACAATTTTTAAATTTGGTAAAATAGTTTTTGAGTTTACCCATTACAAACAATCAAATATTAACTCTTTATAATATTAGTATAGATATATAAAATTGCAGTTATATTAAAAACTTATAAAGTGTACCTATGTCTTAATTTTACTATACTCATTTTATTGGTAAAATCTTCAAAAAGTTCAGTAGTCGATCGTTATTTACATATCTATTGATAATAAAATTAGTAACAGTAAGGTAAAAAACTAATGTATATTTGTATATGACAATTTATATTCTTGCGTTTGTGTTATCAGAGAAATGCAATTCTGGACTCCTTCAAGTCGATGGTGAATAAGTATTTCCTGGGTAAGCGCCCTCCATCTGAGATCATCACGTACTATCTGGTAGGTAAGATCAAGCGCGTATTCCATCTTGTAATAAAAAATAATTCCTTTGAATGAAAGATCTATATGAGTTTTCATCGATTCTGTCGATTTACAGTAGATATTACAAAGGATGAACCTAATTATGTATTAGGTTTCGTCTTCGATAACAATGGGTTTCATGCGAGAATAACCGTTTATTTTTACTGGCTTCATTATTTTTTATGTTCCCATACAAACTGCAATACTAGCGGTGCGCGCCATGTGTGCGATATGATGCAAAAGCCAATATGCGGTGCCAGATACATTTTTCTATTTCCCCTTTTCAAAACAAAATACATGTAATATCGCAATAAATAGTGAAAAAATAAATTATCAAGACCTATTAAAATAGAATGTGAATAGTTTTTGTTGGAATCTATACAATAATAATATTTATTTTTGTCTAAAATTACTAGGTTAGTTACCTAGTAATTTTATCTTATTAATTATTAATAATTTTGTATTACGAACTATAATAAAAAAGGTGAAGAGTGTTTCTTTTTATTTTGCTTTTATTTATTAGGAGAAATAAAGTGCATCATGTCCTAAACAGATCGTATAAAGTGTTCACAATAAACACCCTGTTCTAATGCATACTTAAACCTGATAGTACTATGACTAATAGATAACTAAATACGAATATCTGAGGTTTAATTAGGTAATATATAGTTACATAAAAATAAAGATTTACGTATAAGTTCTAAACAAAGATTTAAATGGATCTCACCGATAGAAGTGCTTGGAAATTGAGTCTCTCGGGTTAATGATATAAAGGTATTAATGCACCGAATCAAACGAAGCGTATCTATTACTCTCATAGTATAGTTATCTTTTTAATTACATCTCAGTATAGAAAAGAAACAGGAAATATTCATGAATGCTTTTTCATAGCCGATAGCGATAATGCCCTACTTGGCTTATAGCTTTCTCCAATTTAAAAATTATGTAATCTATACACTATTTGGGATTGGCTCTTATCAATGTTACGACGGAATTACGTTAAAAACAGTGGGACACTTTATCTCGATGCTTTTCTGATGGGAGTAACATATTTCTTAATATTTTTTTGAAGGAATCAAATGGAAGTGATATGTAATACTGTAAAATGATATTTAAGGAATTTAATATTTTGGGAAATAGGTTACACAGAGTTATCTAACGTGTTAGTTATATTCTAATGTGTTCTGATTACTTTATAAAAGAAAATAATTCGTGTTTAATCCATTTGATAGAAATATTCACACGTCCATGTTTTATTTAAATGTATGAAAATGGAACGGGAACCCGCTTGCGTTCTACGCCATATTGGTATAATATAATGCTTGTTATTCCCCACTATCTCGTATATATAATAGTCCTGTTTTCCCTCACGCTTGTATGATAAGTATCACTTAGTTTTAATCGATAGATACTAAATTATATACATAGTTCAAGATATATAGTTTTATATGAATTTCAATACATATATTTGTTAGTCTAGAGCTTTCCTACTCCTATTTGTAGATCACGGTTGGGATTTCGAATTAGGCCGGTACCAAAACCTTTGTGTGTTCATTTTCAATTTCCGTCCATAAGTCGACAGTAGGCCTGCCCCTTTTCTCATTGAATTGAAATGTAAAGCATAGTTTCTGAATATAGTTATGTAATTGGTTTTAAATTAATCAAGAGTTATATTAGTTTACACGTCTGGATATTCAGTTTTAAATTTAAGGTAGTACTTACTTATACCATTATATTTATAAGAAATTGCAAACAAGGTTTTGTAAGTACCGATATATGATATTTTAACTGTAAGTCAGTATTATTGTTATTAATACTCGACTATTTTTGGGACCATAGCCCCTCACATATAAGGGTCTCGAATAGATACACAATTACCTCCTTATTCATAAAAACTGAAACGTTCTACACATCTAATTTAACTATACTACTGTTTTGTCACTTTTTTCAAATAAGGAATTCTAAAAGATACAGAGCAGTTAAAATAGATTTATGAGAGGTTTGACATTTTTATAAATAAGGGGGTTAAAATATAACAGTACCTTAATTGATTAATATGTTAAAAACATAAAAATATTAATGTAAAATTAAGAGCAGTAAATATTATTAACTTACCATCAGGTTCATCATAAGTTCTGAACTCTTGGAAGACGTAAAAATCCTGATTGGGCATTTTAGACGCTAAGTACATATCTTCAGGATCAGCTGGCACAAAGTCAGCTTGACGCTGTAGTATAAAATCCAAACATTCTACTCTGTAACGAAAGAACTAATGTTAATACATTTTAAGTAATAAAAAATAGATTATAAAAATAAAAAATAAATGTTAACTTAGGAAAAAACAAGTGGAATGAAAAAAAGAGGACTAAATGCCGTTGTATCCTGTAATTTATTGCCGTATGGTACCGTATGTACTCTTCAAAACAAAAAATAATCATGTCCAGTGACGAGTGTATCTACTGATGAGGATGGCTTTATTAGAATGCCTTCATCTGTTATTTTACTTTATTAATATTATAAATGCAAACGTTTGTAAGGATAGATGGGTGTTAATTATTATTTCATGCAAATTCCACTGAATGTATTGAAAAGCCTTTTTACTGAACTAGGTGTTATCTTGAGGATGTATATATCATTAGTTATTTGATTAGAATTATTTTGTTTAATTTTTTTTTGTTTTTAATATTTATTTTGTTTAATTTTGTTTAACTGCCAAGAAATCATAGATTAACTACTACTATTATTACCAGAAGTTCCACAACCTTCCATTTTAACCATCAATTGTTTGCCTGGGCACTTCTGTCCCATTCGTGTTTCTACCATGAAGCAGTTGTGTTTGGATAGCTGTGTTTCGTTTTGAATGGTGGGATATGGCAGTGAATTTATAGGGTATAGAGGAATAACAACTGAGTCCTCAGGAATAGAAAAAAAATCATAAAAAAGAAAATCAAAAATATAATCAATCTCTGGCTGCTATTTTGTTTATGCACGTTTTGCGACACGTGTTTGAAAACTTTTCAATGAAATTTGGTATACGGGTAGGTAATATCCTAATTTAGTACATGAGATATTTAATGTATTGATTCCGATAAAAGCTGCAGGATACGGCTAGTTTATTAAAATTTGTAAATTTTAGAGATATATCGTTCAAAACATTTTGATAAATTTTGTATATTTCATAGACTGTCAACCATTGTATGCTTCGCTTAGTCGTTAATACACATTTGTTTAAAAACCATAACGAATATTTACATTAACATACACAAAAACAATGTCTAGACACTACATTATTTATTCTATAACACCAGGCATGTAGTAAAATGCGTGCTATGAATATTAATAGACAAACATTTATAATAAAAAATACATCGTTTCGTGTGGGTGCATTATGATTTTGCATTTTGCCTAAACATTTATTTGAACAGATCTTCTAAACATGGGATTTCTGTACATTTAAACATGCAAAATGAAATGTTATCCTCATAATAATTTCTTAAATATTTTTTATAGAACTTAGAATGGCAATTTGATGCCAGTGGTAATTATCGGCCATAGATGTGAGCAGGCTAATGTGGTTACCATACGAACACAATATATAATGTAAAATATAAAATAAGTATAATGTCAATGTCATTTTTTAAGCGTTTTTATTTTTAAGAACTGAAGGTGCTCTTAGTGGTGTAAATGCAAGTCTAAACTTTTTTTTTATAAATAAAAATGGAATAGCAACTTTGCCTGCACTATCGGTTTACGCAGGCGAAATACCAATGTGGTATGATAGATGAGGATGAAGTTAGATTAGTTGGCCTATCGTGACAAATTTACCACGAATTAATTATAATGGTTTCCAGGGTGTTCCACGAGGGGGACAGCTTGACAATGTATATTACTAACAATGGAGACTAATATCCCTGTTGTCGACTGCAGAAAGAATTACTCAAAATAAGTTTAGAATTGGCGTAATAGTGTAACGTAGATACTTAAATTAAGGATAAAAACCACCATGAAAAAACCAACTTTAATTGTTACTAAACCAGCTATTTTCGCCTAAAAATTAAACTACTACACCGATTTCGATAAAATTTCTACAGGGCCAATCTGTAAGTATATCCTCTCAGATAAAAAAAGAATTCTCAAAATCGGTTTAAAATTAAAGGAGTTATAAGGTAACAAACATAAAAATAATACAGCCGAATTGGGAATTTCCTTTCTTTTAAAGCCATTTGAAAAGTACAGACAATTGCAAACCTCCTCTTTTAGAATTTGCTTAATAAACTTTTAAATGTTCGCATATAGAACGTCCATTAAAAGTTATACATACCGGTCCCTAGCTGCTACACATTTTAAAACGGCTTTGCTTTTTGTTTCTACTTCCAACATCTGCTCGCACTCCTTTAAAAATTTTTGGGGCACGCATATTTTATCTAAAATTTAAAAAATAAATTAACATAACATAATATCTAATGTTGCTGTGTGGTCCCGGCAAAGAATAGGCCACTTTTTCCTTGCCCGGGTATGTCGTAAGAGGCGACTAACTGAGGCGAAGGATGGGCAGTAGCGTCCCTCTTGAAACATTTCCAAAGTTAACTGCAGTTGGCAAAATCCCCCAAGGGAGAGGTTCATGTTCAGCAGTAGACAGTTAAAGATTGATATAAATATCTAATTGGGACATTGGTTTAATTTCTATTTTAATATAATAAATAAATTTTAATCTTCATATAAATAAAAATCCTGTGTCACGATGTTTCGCTGCACAAATCTTTGAAATTATTCAACCGATTTTAATGAAATATTGTAAATGTATAAATTAATTGACTGCACCACTTAAAGATTAATACAAAAAATATATTACACTTATGAAATACAAAAGGCGGTCTTGTCGTTAAAGCAATCTCTTTCAGGTAACTTTTGGGTAAAGGAGAAAAGAGAAAGACAGTAGCGATTTGGCGCAAGAAATATATTTATTAAAAAAAATGTATGTACCTAAATAAAATATATGCAAATAATCATACCATATGTGTATTGATTGCATTGTATTATCTGGTCCACCTAGATATATATGATAATTTTCACTCTCATAAGAAAAATTAAACCTAACGTTTTAAAATTAAATTGTGACGGTAGGAAGCAAAACATTTATCGGGTCAGATAGTATTAATACAATTTATATACATGTATAGTTAGATTTTTTAAGGGAATAAAATATATGACTTAATATGCAAATGTGAAGTTGATTGGATGAAAAACATATATTAATAATAAAAACAGATTTATTTAAAAATCTCGAAAACCTAATCTATTGAAGAATGTTAAGGTTAACTCACGATAACCTTTATTGAGATAAGTAATATTAATTATATGCAGGTAATTAAAATAAATACATATATATTTTGTTTACAGTATATATATATTTATAATAATTATGTTTATATAAACTAATAAAGAAGGTATAGATGCCGGCATGTATCTTGTGCAGAATAGTTACCAACCATGTGATCTATGAGTACACGGTCACAATAATTTGTAATAGTAATATTTTAGTCTATGTCTGGTTTTGTTCAAGTAAAATGAAGGTATATACCTACAAATAAAATCGGTATATTATATTTATAAAGACCAAAATACCTTGATAAAAACACTTAGTCGTACAACTATGAAAAGTCTATAGGTAATAGTGTACTTATTTAGCTGTTTCAATGTTTGTTACTTCGAAAATTGATCAAAAACTAATTTTAATGGCTACCTACTTAAAATAGTATAAATATAAAAAAATAAAAATAAAATAAAAATCTGATCTTCATAAAACACAATAAATGGAATTGACATTTATTTAAATAAATGCTAATTCAAATTATCTAATAAATTCAAAAAAAGAATAGAGAAAAAATACATACAATTTGGTTTGCCGTAGATACAACCGGCCAGTGCTATCAATAACACAATACACTTGAATGTCATAGTTTAATGTGAACACAGCGGCTCTTGTAAACACACTACAACTTGTATGACAACTACCAGTTACTTTTATATTAATTCACTAGGTATCTATTTTGTGCGTTAGGGATACGAGTATTATGTACCTCACGACAACTGGAACTGATACGATTTTGTATTTTTGTATGACACAATCAGTGTAGGCAACATTAATTTGTGTTTGTTGTTAGAAGTTTCAACGTATTTTGGCGGTAGAAGTGGGGGGGGGGGGATTGTTAGTAATAGGAATTAATGGCCCCATTGCTAGCAACACACCTTATTAGGTCTATTTACACGTGTAAATTATCGAGATTAATTCATGGTGATTTAATTCCGATAAGCCGATTTACCTATCTTTTTCTATATGTATCTTTATATATATTCTTATTTTAATATATCTTTTATGAAAATGATCAGTAGCTAGAAATATATAAACTGTACTTACTGTACACAACACTACTACAACGCGACAAATTTTCTTTAAATATGAACACAAGTTTGTAAAAAATTAAAAAATTAACTGTTAGAATGTTTCAAACTATTTTTTTATAATGTATAAGGAATACACATATTTATTTAAATTATTCCAGCTATTATAAAAAAAAAATAAAAATGGCAGTATGGACATATTTCTTGCGTCCGACTTTTTTTTGAGTAAAAAAGAAGTCGTAAACAATGCGGATTTGGCGGTTGGCGCGTAAATTTAAACTTAGATGAAAAATGTAAACTAATTAAAAATTTAATTAGGATAATGGATTGGATACACTGCAACAATTGTTTTACTCAGTTAGAACCAGGAATTACTCTTAATTTGACATCATGTGGTCACATGTTTTGCAGCAATTGTTTAGAAAATGGTTGGTATGCTTTTATTGAAATGAAATAGGTAAACAAATTTAAATACTGATCTAAACAGTTTCATTCATATACATGGTATTTTTTGTTTTAGGTGTAAAACAAAATACTACGTGTTTAGTATGTCGTGTGCCCTGTTCTACAATGAAACTTGTTCCAGATGTATGTTCGTATTTATATTTTGCTACATAGTATATAAAACGGTAAAAAAAGTAATTAGTATCTATTGCAATAAAGATTTCTTTGGTTAGATATTAGTATTAAATTTATTTATATGGTTGACTGGGAGAGAATGTTTTTAGCATTAAGTCCGTCATGTACACATATTTGTACTAATGAATAAATAAATAAACAAAAAAATAAATACCTATATATATAATAAATATAAATTTTGCTTAGGTATATTATTACTGAAATTCGAATTTTTTAAATGGAATATTATCAATAATTATTTATTAATTAAAGTTAATTTATCATTAAATTTTTGTAATTAGACTTAATCTAATAATTATAACTAATACAATCTCATAATCAAATATGAATAATAGTTACACTTACAAAAAAAAAAATTAAATTAATGATCAGTCTTATTCATGATCTGTACTCGACCCAAAGGTCCCCATGACTTTTTAATTGATTGCTTATTACTTATTATTATATTATATTATTACTTAGAATAAATAAAATATATTTATAAATCACTAGCTTTTCTCCGCGACTTCATTCGCGTGACCGGATCCTGTTCATCTACCGGTATAAAATGTAGTCTATGTCTTTTTCGATATACTGTAAGTATATACACCATGTAAACCATGTTCCATAGTAATTGGTTTAGCCGTTAAGAGGTAACAAACAAACAAACAGACTTATTTTACATTACACGTTAGTAAGGATTCAAAAATTGTTTTATAAAGAACTTTAGCTATTTTCTTATTTATATTCAAAAGCTAGATTAAATTCAAAAGCATTAGAATCCTTTAAAAATAGTATTTCATTAGTGAATTTGAATATTTTTCACAAATATGTGTTGAAAAATGACAATAAATTTTGACTCTCTCAAATTAACTTGGGAATTGTATAGAAAAAAATGATCTGTTTTACCAGTAAAATAGTCTTTTGAAAGGATACTTCATTATGTTTAGCAGTAGATAGAGATTATTATGTTAATTTTACATTTCTAATCAATTAAAGAAAGAGGGTAGACGTCAGGCAAGTGGCCAGTCGTACCAAATCTTTTTGTAATATGGATAAAATCATATTACGCCGACCCCAAATGATTGGGATAAGGGTAGGAAGATGATGATGATATAAGATTAAAATGATAGCCATGAACAAGAAGAGCATACCTATGTAATATTTAATAGTTTTAATTTAACAAAACTTTTAGATGAAACCAGAGATACAGGATTATTTCACCGAGCCCGAAGAGATAATTAAAAAGTGCTGCGAAGTTTTACAGTTCCAGAAGCAGCATCGTCGCCGATTACTGTCTTATTTGTTTCAGTCGGTAAAATATTTTGTACTTATATTGCAAGTAATATTGTGGATTTTTTTTTAATTTTAATCGTTTGTGTTTATGGGTGAATTTTTGATAGGTTTCATCAACATCATCTCAGCCATTATCAGTCCACCGCCGAACATAGGTTTCCCTCATAGGCTACCATAAAGTCACAAGTAACAGTCCTGTGTCATCTGCATGCACTGACTCCCTGCAATGTATTTGAGGTCATCACTCCATCTAGTCCATTTTCATGGGTTTAAAAATAGAAATTACACTTGGAAATATTTGAAAAGTATATTTTTCTTACTTTGATTTATTTACATACTAGCTATTAACGGTGACTTAGTCCGCGTAACCGGGATTTTTTTAATGGGTGATAATGGTATGGTAACCCCGTCTGCGCCATTGGTATACACTGTCACCAGGGGCACCAGTGATAGATGACTGATGAAGATGAAAGTAGGTCAGTTGGCCCAGCCTGACGAATTAAACTAGAATAAGTCACGATGGTTTCCAGGGGGAACCACGTCGAGGTCGACCTGACAGGGTATATTGCTAGTAATAGGGCTATTTGACCCCATTACTAACAATCCCTTTCCACCCGTAACAGGGATTGTGTTCACTGACCAGGATAAAAAGCAGCCTATAATCTTCTCTATGCCATATATTACGTATATACTAAATTCCATAGTGTTTGGTTATGCCGTTGAGGTGCTATAAGGTAACAAACAAACAAACTTTCATATTTATAATATTAGTAACTATCTTTACTAATATTATAAATGATTTATATTCATTGCGTAAAAGCTACTATATCAAATCGGATGCGTTCACTCACAGTTGTGTGTTGTGAAATTTGAACTAAAAAATTTGGTGTATATTTTAATTTGCGAAGTTAATATGCCAATTTATAAGAGCGATCTTCCTTTTTTTTATGAAACTTGGAATGGCAAAAAAGCTGACGGCCCACCTGATGGAAAGTGGTAACCGTCGCCTATAGACATGAGCAGTACCGTGGACATAACAGAGTATACTGTTTCGCCCATGATACCCACCATGCGTTGCCATTCCAGAGGACTCAGGTGTTATTCCTGTGTACCCTGTAAATTCACTGCTATATCCCACCCTTCAAATCGAAACACAGCCATACAAACACAACTGCTTCACGGTAGAAACACATGGGACAGAGGTGGTCAAGTAAATGACTTTTGTACAAAGTCTCCCTCTGGTAGACTTAAGATTAATAGAAAAATTACTTGTATTAGTTTCACTATTTAAAAAATCTACGAGCATGAATTGCAAGTAAATGTTAGTATTGAAATAAATTTAAATAATATCATCCACTCTGTTATCTACGTAGTGGTAGACGTTATTTGAGCAATGACGTCGGGGCTTTATATTACGAGATAAGAAGTTATTACATTGTAAAGAACATTTAGTGAGTTATCCAAATTGTAAAGATTCTACTGCTGAGTTCGAAATAATGTTATTGATTTGGTACTGCTGAGAAAAAACCGAAAAAAACTCAATATTTACTCTTTTCAATTCGTTTATGTACAAGATAATTTTATATCTTCTATACGATACGATATTTATACCTACTGACTTTATTTTTTCCTTATTGTGACATATTTAGTGAACAATCTCGACGTTTTTTTTTTTTTTATCAGAATAAAGCATAAAAATGGATAAGTACATCCCTTCAACAAAATGTTTATGAATTGCATAATTTGTGTTTGTTATCAGAGTACATTTTTTAATCATTCTGGAATATTAAAAATTGATTAATATTTAAAAAGTTTAATTTGAGTAGAATAGGATCTTTTGGAAGTGAATGGAGGAGATCTACGTACAGCAGTGGGATTCATAATGGGTAAATAATAAAATACAATAGATTGTACAGATGTTGTCATACTTTAGTATGATGCTCTTAAGTGTTAAATGCGATTTTATTACCGTAAACATTTCAATAGTTTTATGAATGGTTGTATTATTACGAGAGTTAAGACGCAAAGAGGTAACATATGAACAAACATAAGGCCAGCATATATAATGTGAATAGTATAGAACAAACATAAGCAGCAACATACAAGCAAATTCTCGCGTATTGCAGGTGTTTATGGGCGATGGTAGCCACTTTTCATCAGGTAGACTTGCTAGTTTGTCTCCCTATCAATAAAAAAATCACTATGATATTTTTATTTCTAAACTAGCCTTTATCTGCGACTTCGTCCGCATGGTTGGGATATGTACACTGATTGAGATAAAACGTAGCCTATAGTAACTATCTCCATCCCTTATGGTGCATGTATACCACATTTCATAGTAATTGGTATTCAGGAGACAAGAGGTAACAAACAAACTTATTTTGACATTTATTTTATTGGTAAAGACTATTTATTTAAAAAAAGTCGTACCGAAATTGTTTACTTAATTTGAATGTACTTAACTTGGTACTTTGTTACTTTTTTCAGACAAAGAAATTCTACACAGCTCGTAATGAACTGAAACGTATGACTGAATTGTGTCAAAAACAACACAAGCAAATAAAGGAACATCAGAGAATGATAAAACATCTGGAGTGTCAAATTGCTAATCAGTCGAGTATTTACTTTTTTTTCGTCGTATATATATATATGTGAATTAATTAAGTAAACAATCAATTATTTGTCGAGATTTTTCCAATAGAATACGATTTGGGGTTCCTCAAAAAAGTAATAAGTATAAACATTTCTTTAGAGACGGCAATGCGCGCGCAATGTCCTTGGTGTTGCAGGCGTTCATAGGCTACGGTAACCGTTAACCATCAGGCAGACAGGTCTGCTTACCTCCTCAGTCGTATAACATTAAATTCAAATGCTAGGTTTTGCTATCTCGTTCTATCTCAAGTATATGTATCAGCGATAACGTGTCTATCGATACCAATCTGGTACATAATTTGTCTTTTGACACTATTATTTTACATTTCCAAAAAATGGTATGAGACGACGATAGGAACAAGCCTAGAAATAGAAATATAAATGCAAGATAGAAAAATTATGATAAACAACCTATACCAAACTGCTTGGCCAGTGTAGTAATATTAGGCTAATCCTCATTATATAAAGAAAAATTGGATGGAGTTCAAAATTGGAAAGTCAACCACTTGTTATGGTATGATTATACTGTTTAATTTTATTTTTAATGGATGATAATGGAATGGTAATCCCGCCTGCGATATCAGTATACGCTGGCGGGGTATCAGTGAACGATGATAGGTCAGGGTGAAAGCAGGTCAGTGAGCAATAATTAACCATTGTGATTTATATCAGCCGCTATCTGTCCACTTGTTGACTATAGGCCTCCCCCATAAATTGTCATAAAGAATGGGATCGTTCTTTATGGCCGTTTACTACTGGTACGGCGATTTTCCCAGTAGTTGCCACGCTTGGCAGGCTAGTTTGCAACCGCAGTTTGACTTTTGGTGATGTTTAAAGAGGGACGCTGCTGCCCATCCCTCGACCTCTTCCCTTAGTCGCCTCTTACGACATCCACGGGAAAAGAAGGGGTGGCCCATTCTTTACTAAGACTAGACGGTACAGTATTGTGATTAATTTACTAGGAATTATCCATGATGGTTTCCATGTGGGACCGTGTTGATGTTGACCTGATTATATTGCTAGAAGTGGGGCCGCTCTTTCCCGTTACTACAATAGGGATTGTTACTAATGGGTTCTTACCATCGTTTAGGACTTACCTTGTATATAAATTAAATTACATATACGTAAAAAATATTTTTAAAAGCATATTTTAAAAAAAAAGTATTAAGAATGAATGTAGATGGCTATAAGAGCAGAGAAAGACCTAAAAAGACATGGATGGATTGTGTGAAAGACGATATGGCCACAATGGGAGTGAATGCGGAAATGACTGGGAATAGAAAAGAATGGAAGAGGAAAACATATACAAATAATAATTGGGATAAGGGTAGGAAGATGATGATACATAAAAAATGCTCAAGAATATAATCATCTTATATTTATCGACTG
This sequence comes from Galleria mellonella, assembly GCF_026898425.1. Classification (NCBI taxonomy): domain Eukaryota; kingdom Metazoa; phylum Arthropoda; class Insecta; order Lepidoptera; family Pyralidae; genus Galleria; species Galleria mellonella. The sequence goes on from NW_026442114.1 coordinate 472,156, forward strand.
TTACCGTTGTGGTATTTTTTTTTAAATGAATAATAGTGGAATTATAATGTCAGCGTATACCGATAGCGCAGGCGGGGCACCAGTGAGGTATGATAAGTGAGGATGATAAAGCAAGTCAGTTAGCCCATTGTGACGAATTAAACGATATATAAGTTATGATGCATTCCATGGGAAACCGCGTGGAGATAGACCTGATAGGGTATATTGATAGCAATGGGGTCTAATCTCCTCATTATTAACAATCCCTTCCTCCCGTTACCGTTGTGGTAAACGAAGCAATCGACATGCCCATATTTCGCTGAGCATATTTAAATTCATGCCACGGAGCAACCCTGCCGCCATCGCTCGGATTAATTTGGTTAGGCAACAATATTTTTCATCAACGGAAAATTGACAGGGGAGTCACAAATTTAAAAATGACATGCTTTTTTTTATTACGGCCAGTTTTGTTTTTCAATGAAATTTGGTGTCTATTACTTGTCACGATGCTCACATTTAGGCAATACCTCACATAATGTAAATGATCTAAGATAAATTCATTATTTTAATTCTGATATCATTTAGAACAAGCATCTCCATTTAACATCCCAATATCACCGAGTTCCAACATATCTCCGAGTTTCATACAAACCACACCGACATACAAACGAACTGCTAAGAGTACGCCTTACAACGTAAATGTAAGTATAACTCCTTACTACATAACTAGTTAACTTTATAAGCTTGGATTTTAATAGTACGTAAAAATTTTAAGTTAGATCTTTAACTTTTGAGTGATGATTAAATAAACATAGAGACTGACCCCCTCATTAAAAAAAAAGAACGTGAAGCTTCTCATATATCTATTTTAGCTATTGAACTGTTATGTCTCTTTCTTTGATGTTAAATTTCTAATTTGAAAGAAAATGACAAAACAGTGTAATGGTTAAAATAGATTTGTAGGTTTTAATTTTTATATATATATATATATATATATATATATATATATATATATATATATATATATAATTATTTCTTTTTTTTTTATTTTGATTTATGTACAAACATCTACACAGTAATTCTTAATATCCAAAAGTTATCTATCTAGAAGTAATAATTAGTCACTCACCATCAGGTGAGCCGCATGTGTTATATATATAAAATAAAACAGATTATTTAGTAATAAGACCATTTGTACTTTATGCCTATTCAACCTATTTTTATTATTGGTGTAATAAATGTTGAACAAATAAATATTGTTTATGTAATATGTTAATGTTATAAAATGATTTATTATCAATAAATAAATTACATTAATAGCTTGCAAATTATCTTGGTATTTTACCGTAGTTATCAAGTAAGTTTCGGTACATATTACAAATATTAAAGTTCTAATAAATTAATATTATATGCGTCAAACTCTCTTTTATTATAGTCTTCCTAGTATTTATATGGGTGACATTTTTTTCAGCAGCCATATCAGTCGAATCTCGTAACTCCATTACGTATAACTAAGCAGCGAAATAGTAACTTCAGTTCTCAGAGCCAGGTAATGGTTTAAACAATAGTCTCATATTGAAGGTAATAATATACGGTGAGGTCTGTGGGATCTATACTAGCATCGTAATAAAGAAACTGAGGATTATGGTGTTATGCTTTTGTACCCTGTAATTTCATTACCATATCCCACCCTTCAAACTGAAACAACAGCTTCACGGTACAAACATAAGTACCAAAGTTGACGACTATTGTACAATTTTCCTTTATTTTTTTGTGTCTAGTTTTTTGTCTAGTATTTTTTATGTATGCTCCTTTTCAGAAATCTAATACATCGAACAAGATATCATCGACAGTCTTCACACCCCCCACTCCAGAGTCGGCAGGGTACAACAACTTTTTAAAGAATCTGTAATGGTATTCCAAATGATAATGACAAGAAGCTGCCTGCGATTATGCTAATGCGAATTTAATATAAAAACTTTTTTCTTTCTTATCTCCTATGACAGTCTCGCTCTGTGATTTGCATGTTAAAATTGTGTTCTGATTGGATTAAATTGGACGTTCCGAATTCGAATTACAAATTTGCCAAGTCAAGCTTTTTATCTTTTCAGCCAGCGATTTTTTTGTTAGTTTTTTTTAGAGATCAGCGATCTAGATAAATGCTTAAAAGTATAAATAATGTATGTATTGAAATTTATGTATTATTCGATTTGGTTCTAGGTGCTTCTTAAGTCAATGTAGCAATGAATCAGGATATCATTCAAACAGTCCTCCTTCAGTGTCACCATCTTTCTTATACTGCAACGGCTTCAGCAGAAATTGTTGTTTAAATAAAAAAAGAATGAAGATTATGAAGGCTTGAGAATTAGTAACTATAGTTAAAATATCAAATAATTTGTCTGTATTTTGTGAAGTAAGAAGATTAGATATTCAATAACATAATGCATGTTTTTCTTCAATATTTGATTCACAATAAATTTGGATATGTGTACAAACATCTTTTTCTCGAATAAGTTACAGTAGATAATGAACTTATCTATCACATAGGTGGGGAATAAGCATTCAGTCTGTGTGATGATAAGATACTATTGTAGCCCATAGACGGTTGTATAATATAATTACTACAAGGGTATTTTTTTAATGCATGATAATGGAATGTTCAGTTCGTCTGCGCTATCGGTAAACGCTGGTGCGTGAGGGATCATCCATCCCAGATGATGATGAAGCAGACCAGTTGGCTCCATCGTGACGAATTCAACAATAAATCAATCACAATGATTTCAAGGGGAACCGTGTGGAGGTCGACCAACAGGGTATATTGCTGTCAATGGGATAGCTAATCTCCATTACTAACAATCCTTTTTCCCACCTACCATGTGTATTATTTGCATTATTACCACTAAACAATCCTTACATCGTCTTTATTTGAAGAATTGCATATTCTAGTTATTGGGGAAAATCACGGCAGGGAATAGTTGTAGTAAAATTAGAAATGAAGACTTAGTAATAATGAAAAAATCAAAAAGCGTTTATTTCACGAAGCGTACATTTGGTTGGTAATCGTTTAACGGCGATGGATAGGTAAGATTCCCTTGTTTTGTTGGTATCCGCCGCTCGCCTCCTGGTGTCCATGGACAGAATGGGCGCCAAGATTGTTGAATTTTTCCAGCTGTTCGGCGCCGCCCTTGTAGCCCTTTTGCAGAAATTCACCCTGAGGGAGAAGAAAAGATTAAGTATTTTAGTAATTTGTACAATTATTCTTATTATTTTCTATTTTAATTGATTAATCGGGAATCTTGATATTCTTAAGGTGTCACTTTTTATTTTGAAGTTTGAAAAGAAAAACAGATATAGATGTAAATCAAATAAATCGACTTCGATAAATCTTTAATTTTATGCATTAAAAATTGTAAATGTAGTTCCATTTTTTGCGTTAAATGAAACGCAGAAAAAAGAATTGACAATAAAATAGTACTCTATGTTAATTTGGGAAAATATATTTGGATAACAGGGGCGTAAACACTGTAGCATGTAAAATTAATAATTAAAATCAATTTTTAATTGATTAATTATAAAAAAATGCTATTTGGACTAATAGAAGATACCTAACAACGATATTAGGCAGCGTAGCGCTGTATCTGTTTTTTTTTTTTTAGTAAAATATAGCTCATGTAAGCTTGCTCATAGCTCATGTCACTTGCAGATAAAGTAGTTTTAAACATGTGAAAGAATTTTTTTAGTCAGTTAAAAAGATTTTAATTTCATCTATTATAAACAAACATACAAAAAACCTAATCTTTTCTGCTTATAACATTAGTTCAGTTATAACAGAAGTTAACAAAATGAACGTTTTCTATAGGTATTTTTTTTTAGCAAGAAATCGTCTTAATGACGTCGTATGAGAGTTAATGAGTGAGTATTCGTTAAAAAAATAATAGGTGTTAAAATTCTTGCAAATCTTTATATCTTATTAGAAGTAACCTCACTAAGTTTACTTTTCATACTGATTTTTTAACCTTTATCCTTATTAGGTTAGATTAAATATGCTCAAGATACTTTTATCAATTTTTTGTTATAAGTTTATCAATTTTTAAGAATAAATATTCAAGTTTCTACATTTTATATACTAATATAATAAAATGTAACTTGATGTCTGTAAATGAGAGATATTTAAGAAAAATTGATATAAGGGGTCTTGATAAGAGTAACAAAAGCAAAATAATAATTTTTAGAAATTTTATCTATGTGTCTCTGTCTGTATGTATGTCTGTTCCGCATTCTGCATCACACAAAAACTACTACACTATAATAATTGCGGTTTTCATAGTTGTGAAGACTTAGTTAGACATTTAAAATCTAGTATATCAGAAACCTTCAGGTATATAGTAGCGGGCAAAAAGTTAGTATTATATATAATGAGGAGCTAAAAACATTTTAGAAACTATTATTTAAATTTGTCTAAAACATTTACTTATACGTGATGATGATGATGATGATATCACAGACTTTCCCTTTAGGCGGTTTCGTTTATAGTTGGCAGGCATGTTGATAACCGCAGTTAGGTTTCGATGTTTTAAAAGGGACGCTGCTGGTCATTCCTCGATTATTAAGTTCGCTTAGTAGCTTCTTACGACAGTCACGGGAAAGGAAAGAGTGGCCCGTTTTACGAGGGATCACATGGCAAAAACGCATAATTTTGTCGCATTTTACTTATCTTACAGTTGTAATTATTTTAAAGGTGATTAAGAATTTTATATGTACCATATTTTATGATTTTGTTCTACAAAGAAGAAACATCTATCGTGACAATGACTACCAATTTAATTGATTCACTTTGGGCATTTCACTTCGAGAATAATATTCAAAAATAGGTACTCACTTTGTTTGCTTTGCTGTCATCAATTTTCTCTTGAGAGACGTGATGACCTTCCTTGCCTTGCGCGTTGGCATCCAAGATCTTCTCTTCGTGGGCACCCTTGAAGCCTTGCTTTGAGTTCTCTCCAAATGAACCGGCGTTTTGTCCAGCGATTTTATGATCTGCTTCATCATGCGCCTCATCGTAGAAGCTCTCAGTTTTTTCCTCCTCGTTCTTACTACTGGATGTTTTAAAACCTTTGCTTACGTGTCCTTTTTTATGACTCTTCGCTTTCTTTAATTGTTCTTCGTTGGCGCCTAAAAGTATTTATAAACATTGAATAAATAATAGATACATACCATTGGAAATATTACATATTATTCTTAAATTAAGCTAAGCTTGTACAACGAAAATTAATCATGTTTGAAGTATACATTTTTTATAAATGGCAATGAATATAATGATAGTGAAAGCCACACAATTACATTAATCAAATGATCTTCAAGTTAGGATACCTTAGAAACTAGAAAAATAGCATCTGATGGTCATAATCCAGAACATCCAAACCCGAGCTAATTCAGAAAAGTTCGCTTCCTACATTGTCTCGAATAAGAATCCAACCTAGGATCTCATTATGCAAAGCAATTTACCACGGAAATAGTTAAAATTCAAATCTATATATCTATCTATATGTTAAATGGTATGCAAGCTAGACTAATCATAAACACAAATAAATGATATATCTAACTAGTCCACAACTTGTAATAATGAGGACATTATCCGTCTATCTATTACTGTCACCTCTATATCCACAAACATATCTGTAGCTATACAGATGATTAATAGTAATACGTAGAGCGTAACTAAGTACTGCCTGTAAGTTCTTTGATCGGTCACTGAATTTTCATACCGGAAATAAACTCCATTAGGCCTAAGAGTTATAGTAGGTAATTTATTATTATTTATTCGCAATGCCGGAAAAAGGCTTTCCATGCAGGGTGACCTACATAAGCAATAAGGTATGATTATAGTTTGGTCTGATATTAAAATTAAATGGACGAGTACATACCATGTTTATCAATCTTTTGTCCTCCTTCATAATACTTCTCGTCTCCCGCGGCTTTCTTCTTTGCTTCCTCGTCTTTGTAGAAACTAGATTCTCCCTTTTCTGCCTTAGCAGCAGCTGCAGCTTGTTGAAATCCTTCTTGGCCATGCTTGGCTTCTTCTTCTACTTTCTTCTCAAGCTTCTCCACATTTTCATCAGCTCCTTTTTTCTGTGCTGCGTCGTATGCTTTTTTATCTACGTATCCACCTCCAACTTGAGCTCCTAATAAAGGATGATACAGGAGACCACCGCCGAGGCCAATTCCACCGACGCCTAAACCGCCAAGTCCAGGATTGATTAAGCCAACTCCACCACCAACGCCGCCAACGCCAGCTCCACCTAGACCAACTCCTCCGAGGCCGAGTCCTAAACCTTGGCCAATTCCAACACCTCCTAATTGGCCGATTCCACCCAATCCTATACCTTGCCCCAATCCAATTCCACCGACACCACCCACGCCGCCGACACCTCCAACGCCGCCGACTCCGCCAACACCACTAACAGTATTCAAGATGGTAGATGCTGCTCCCTCTAATTTATCAGGGTAATCCTCACTTTCTTCAACTTCGTACGAGTTAGACAGAGGGAAACCACTTTTTGCCTCTGATCCCAATGTTTCTAAACGTTCCTTCACATAGTCGTAGGGTGTCTTCTCGTTCGCCAGTTCAACTTTATGAAACACTTGTGCCGTCGCCAATGCGACAGCTGATAGAATGAACACAGTTGACAACATCGTGCTGATGTGATCGTTACCGACGTTTTGCGACTGTTGTCATTTCGATATTGGACCGTTTATTTATACTAAGGTTAAAATTGGTGGAACGAAGTGGTTTTTGTTTTGCCAGTGGGATAGTTTTCACGCGCGGTGTCTGGGACCCGTGTCCAGTGGTTTCCTTCCTGTGGTATTGTTTTAACTGCTCCTAATGGGAACGATACCAGTAAAATAAGACAATAAGCCCAGTCAAAGACCTTGCTTTCCAGTTCATTGGAGCCGGCAGTGGGGCGCTAGTTTACGCAATCGTCGACTCGCTATGGGTGACACGTTTTCTCAATGATTTAAAAAAGGTTACCTTTATTTTCTCGAAGAAAGTACTCAATATAATTATTTATTATTAAATTAAATATATTCGTTTCTAAGACTAGTTACCTGTTTGAAGTGTCAATGTCTTCTGCAAGCAACCAAGCAAGTGAGTATCATTAAATAACCGTTGTCTACCGTATTTAATTTTAGCTTCAGATGCAAATAATGTAAATAATTAAATTAATTACCATTACGATAAAATTTTGCAACATTTAATAAACAGATGATTAAATTCTTCTTTGCATAAATCTAATTTAACCTTGTTTCAGATTGGACGATTTCACGTCATTGTTTTCTTGTCAAAAATATGTGTCGAGGGCTCAATTAAAGGTTATCGCCTATTATGTTGAGTATCAATGAGTAACCAATATCAGGCCAAGTATTTACATACTTTTTTTGAGTCAGTTGGTTAATTTTTTAAATAGTGTTTTTGTATATGACACAAAACTTCACTATGTATTTACAGTATCTATGTAGTATTGTAATAATAAGTAGTAAAATATTAAATTTAAATTTTGGTGTAACTAATATATAAATTGTATTAGAAATGTCGACTACATGTCACTGAAATATGACTTGAAGATTATTTAGAAACGTCTCAGCAACAGAGGTGGTCAGACATTGTTCTTGAATTTCTAAAATGTTATCTATATTTGATAATCATAGCTAATGGTTCATATCATATCAGCCGTAAACACAAATAATGGGAATTTATTTATAACACGAAGGTCAATGTTCATAAGACAATGTACTACTTATTATTTGGTTTGATTCACTATTATTACTCGTGTGAAGATGATGTTAAATTAGCGATATATCTAATGTCAATGCAATAAACAAAGTAATGCACCTATGGGTAAGATTATAACACAGTTAGTAACATAATTTAGATAGATGTATAGTATATTCTATTATGACCATGGTACTGCTCATGTCTATAGGCGACAGTTACCACTTTTCATCAGATGGGTCGCTTGCTTGCCATTCTAAGTTGCATAAAAAAGACAGATAAACACTTAATTTGAGTAATTGACACACGTAAATTTACAAATATAATTCATACAATCAAATGTGTGACTAATTTTAAAAATAAACCAAAAGATTAAATACAAAAATATGTTTTTGCCATATGCCAGTGACTTAAATAGGATACAGCTCAGTGTTAGTTTTGCTTATAAGCAAAGCATTTATTTTCAGCTGCAGCCTGAAGTTAGACTTCACAGACGCGTGCAACGAAACTAGTGTCCCTGTATGACCAGATTAATACACTAAAATAAAATTGTAAAATATAGAAATATACGTATATAAATAATGAATACATAATATATTTGATTTGTTCATATTAAACATACAATATGATTAATTCATCACAATAATTATTATATGTTGAAAGCAGCTGTTACCAGGCGACCGTATCAAGTTTTTATTTATATTTGTTTGATATAAATGCTGTTTTTAAAAATGTAGCTAGTTTCACTGGAGGGGGTATGTTATTTCAGCATTTAGTCGCCTAGAGGGAGGAGAGAGTCGATCAGAGAGAGATTTTGTAAAAAGTCGTCTGCTTGGGCACCTCTGTCCCATTCGTGTTTCAACCATGAAGCAGTTGTGTTTGCATGGCTGTGGCAGTGAATTCACAGGGAACAAAGGAATTACACCTGTATCCTCAGGAATGGCAACGCATGGGAGTTATCATGAGCGAAACAGTATACTCTATTATGTCCATGGTACTGCTCATGTCTATAGGCGACGATTACCACTTTCCATCAGGTGGGTCGTCAGCTTGTTTGTCATTCTAAGTTATATAAAAAAATGGTAGGGAAAACATCCGGTAAAAGTGACAGTCCTATGAATGAATATAAATTTATATTGCAATGGGTCAGACACATTGGCATATTTAATATTATTATCCAGGAGAGGTCTGGCCCTTTAAAAAAACCACATATGCACTTATAGATTTGTCTTTGCAAAGCTTAATTCGCAATTTGGGTCGAACAGCGAACAATTCGATTTAAAAGTGTTTGTAAACAAGTGTATTTGAATAAAGATAATTTGAAATTGATTTTGGGGTTGGGCACCTTATTATTATCATTTCTCAGGTGGACTGTTGGCAAACAAGCCAACTTAAGTCGTATAAAAACCTACATTTATACTCGTATTTGATTGTAAAAGTAAAGTTTACAGAAGGTAACTCAAGTAGGTACACCCTTGTTTTGGTAGTGTCAACTTTTTTATTTATTTGGTGAAAACAAGACATGCTATGGTTTGAATACGAGACAAAGTGATAATAACTTACAGATATGTGCGAGTATCACGCGATATATGAGTTTTATTGGTTTACGAACTTTGAACCTTATGAGTAACGCATAAATAATAAAATGCTTGATGGAATAGTTCCCTTTATCTAGTCGTAACATTAGAAGGAAATAATAGAAGACAATAAAAAACAAAAGATGATATAAAATAAACGCATATAAAAATACAGTGGCCAGTGATATGCCACAAAACCGATAAGTACTTACAACAATTTAGGTACCTTACTATAGAGCTGAATGACCATTTAATTGCCTATCGAATATATTGTTTCTAAAATAGGTATAACTAAAAGTTCTAAATAATTGATACACAGTTAATAATTATTATTTATATAAAAAAACAGAAAACATTCTAATGAGACGAGACTTCTTGTAATCTTAAATACCATTTGAAAGAATTAATTGATATTGTAATTATTGTTCGCCATTTGGTGCCATCATAGCATGATCCATCCTTTCCTTTCCCGTGGGTATCGTCAGAGACGACTAAGAGAACTGAATGGTCGAGAGATGGATAGCAGCTTCCCTTTTAAAACTTCTGTTGCCGACCCGCTTGCTAAGCGTGGCAACTAATAGCATTAGAGTGAGGCCTATATTAAGCAGTAGACAGTTAATGGCTGGTAAGGTATGGTACAATTATTGATAGAATGGACACATATAACTATAAGTTACCATATAATTAAAGTTTATTATTCTTACTTTTAAATTTATATTTAGTTTTTACCTACGACTTTGTCTACATGATGGATATATTTTTAAATCAAGATAAAAAAGTCTATTTGTCTCCTTCTCCATAACATAAATATCCCAAATAGTATTTGGGATATTTATGTACCTATATATAGGTACATATATGTTAAATTTCATATCGATTGTTTAAGCTATTAACGCGCTAAGAGATGCGACAGATAACAAATAAAAACTATAATTAAAATACTCTTTGTTTTTTATTAGATCGGTATAGTTTATATTTAATGCATTGCAGGGTATTAGTGGATGCAGGTAGCTCAGGATCGTTCCTTATGGCAGTCTATGATGAGTCCAGCAGTGAACGGATAATGCCTGAAATGATGATGATGATGATACAATATTTTATATAAATTATTATTAGTGTGTTATATTAATTATGCATAATATAAAAATTAACAGAAAACGCCTGATGTAAATAAATAGCAATATAACGCAGCTATAAGAAATAGTGTCTAGATTATTATAAGTAAGGTATGATATAATGTACTTTGTAGATATATTATTTTAATGAATTTCGAGTTAAATAAATATTTGTTATTATTTACTCTGTTATAGAAGTTATAACAGAAATATTGGAAGTTCGCTTCGGAAGTTTAGCTTTTGTTTTAGTTGTATTTATTTAGGCTTCTCTAATAGGCAAGGTAACTGAAAATATAAATCAAATTTAAGCTATTAACAGCAAAGGGCTAACCTATATATAATACGTACACTACTGTATCTTGTATCCCGTTAGCGACACACTTTTGCTTCAAACCACGGGATCGCAGTGAACCCTGAAAAAAAATAGACAAGGTAAGCATTGAAAGGTATTGTCTATGTATTTTTAAATAGTGATTTTAAAATATTTGTTTAAAATTAGGAAAAGGGGACGTTCAAGTGTGACGTAACGTAATGCTTGAAGATTTGTGACCCTCCCTCCTCGTCACGTAATGCGCCATAACATTTTTTGTATATTTGCTGTATCTCCTCAGTACTCAAGAATATCACTATGGACATCGTTGTAAATTCTAGGATATTCGTGGTACTAGATTTATCCACCGTAATAGGTAGATTTCATAACAATGAAATCATAAAAATGAAGTAACAACTTCAAGTAGCATAAAAACATACACAAGAAAAATATAGCAAGAATCTAAAACTAAGGAACAAGGAAATTATTACATAGATTTCTGGAAGTAATGACAACCCGGCTTAGGTTATCGGTTTTCCCGGGAATACTATTGGGTACGATGGGTGAGTACGAAATAAGGTCACTTTACCCTTTGTGACCAAATCACAAACATCTGTTTCAGTGGAACTGAAAAGAGGGCGAACTAACGTGATAATTCATTGTTATCATAATAGGTAAATAATTAAGTAACTAGTGGGGGGAAAGTGATTGTAGTAACAGTCTCTATTAGTAAATAGAGACTAAGAATTCCATTGCTAGCAATATACCCAACTCCTCGCGGTTCTCCCTAGAAACTATCATGGTTAATTCCTGTTGAATTCATCATGATGGGCTAATTGGCCTGTTTTCATTCTCATCTATCACCCTTCACTGGTACTCCGCCAGTGTATCCCGTTAGCGCAGGCGGGGTTACCATACCATATTAACCCATCAAAAAAAAATTAAGTAACTAGTCTCCATTATTATCAATTCACATCTATTAAGTACTCATTGAATTCACGTTTAAAACATATTCTAAAATGTTTAAAATCAAATAATCCATACATTATTTGATATAAACATTTTTGTTGTGTTAATAAAAGGTTACACTACTTTTCGAACACCAAATAATAATATCATTGCATCTTCATATCGCGATGAATCACAACTGTCTGACATTAAAACTGACATGTTCCACCTATTATTGTCTTATTAATGTCATTCAAATTACAACTTTCGTGCCACAAGACACGATCAATTTTCGTCCACCAGCACTTTCGCCTTTCTATAAACTTACAAAGATAATTTTGTCGATTGTTTAGAATAATTCACGTTGGATTTTGCATTTTCACCTGTCAATCATAAGGTTGATTGTTATGTAAGCGATGATAAGCTAAAGTTTACGCGCTACATCATTAATCGTCGATCACTTATTCATAGTGCACTTTCTATAGATTGCATCCAGTTACCGAAAAATAATAAACGCTCGTCAGCTTTCACTGTACGTTGCGACAAATCATACACAAAGATTTGTGTGCTTCACGACGCGACGTATGTCGAATTCATATATATTTTTTTTGCTTTGATAAGCACCTACGTACCGCTTTCGTACTTTCTATGTATACGTATAAGCTGTGATTAGTGTCTCTCTAACATTGTAAGACCCGAATTATATTTTACGTTACGAGAGGGTTGTATTATTCTGTTTTCAAAATACTTCTACACAGGTAGTTTCATACGTAGGTGACTCAGCCAGGATCATTTCGCTCGACTAACTTTTGGCGGGAACTATGTTCAGCACCCGTACAGAGGTAAATCTAAATAATTGAAAAAATTTTGAGTTTTATTGGTAAGTATTAAGGGAAATATTTTTACATGTTAGCCATAGTCTGTTTGATGTCTGTAAAAATAAAAGCACCCAAAATTAAAACGCATCTTATGACAACCCATTTCTAAAAATCCTTCATGGTGTTTAGATTATTGTTACCATGGATCCTTATTTACTACTTCGTTTCAAGGGTGGCGCTCTTTGTAAGGCATCACTCTTTTATTTTATATTGTAAATAATACATCATCATCATTATCATCCTTTCAACCATTATCTGTCCATTGCTGGACATCCTCCCTGGGAAGCCTCTCCCAAAGACTGCCATAAAGAACGGACCACGAACCACCACCTGCATCCACGGACTCCCTGCAATGCATTTCAGGCCGACATTCTATTTAGTGGGGGGTCGTACTACATTACACTTGCCCGTACGTGGTCGCCACTCAAGAACCTTTCTTCCCCATCGGTTGTCGGTTCTTAGAGCTATGACCAGTAAATACATATAAACTTTATATACTTGAAAAATATTACCATCTCTTATTCGTTAGTCAGTGTTCAAACACAGGCATAGTTAAAAATTAAAATAGCATTTTTATATTTTTTGTAATTGCAACATTAGAGGCTTTGAAAACCATAGACTTCGATAGTCCAATTTATTAGCCAATAACTTTGGCACTAGATGCAGATTTTTATTTGTATATTTTAATTCAGCATAAAATTATGGCATGAATATCAAATTTTACAAACAGTTTAACAGCAAACATTACATTAATAAAAATTACCCAAAACATAATATTATAATATTGAAAAACTTTTGGAGTTCTGTACCTTAAAAGGAAGAAATGCCACCCTTATAGGATCTTATTTGCGTGTCTGTCCGTCTGTCTGTTTATCACAGCCAATTTGCTCCAAATTTTTGTACATATTGCGTTGACATTTGGTATTATATATAAAGCAATGACTCAGATGGACGTGTAACGTATATAATGAATTTTAAATTACGGTGCACCTAATTTAGAAAATAGAAAAAAAAAGTTTTGTTAACTATAATCATATGAAATAATGTATATGTAATCATATTATTCTATAAAATAAAATAGCTTGTTGTGAGAGTAACAAATATATATTTTTTTATATTTTCAAGATAATTACTTTTGAAGTCATTTAAGAAAATAGACGTAAATTGAACTGAATTGACCTTAGATTTTATTAAAGTCTTAAATGAAAATACGTATCGATAGTTTATACCTGCTGGGTTGGCATTTTCGTTCGGGGTCAGGGTACTTTATTATTTCAGAACATCGTAACTACTCTTGGGTGCCTTAAAACTACTATAAATGGAGTGCCCTATAAAGTGAAGCTTGCCACTTTATACGTCGGAGAGAAATGTGGATATTCAATACCTACTCTTATGAAATTTAATCTTGTTTGATCAAAAAGCTAAATTTTTTTTTTATTATAGCTATATACATATGAGTATTTTTTTTTATAACACAGGGGGTAAACGAGCATGCGATTCACCTGATGGTATGTGAATACCGCCGCTCATGATCACCTGCAACACCAGAGGCATTACAAGTGTGCTGTTCGCCTTTTAAAAAAGAATATGTTTTTTTCTTGAAGGTTATGATGTCGTATCGGTTCGGATATACCGTCCTACCGTTCTGCTGCTAGAAGAAATTATAAAATTGTAACTAGATGATTGTTTTACATGGGGGATATTTAAGAAAAAAATATATGAGAAGTCTTAATACGAGCAATAGAAGTCGAATTTAGAATTCTTGTATTATTTTGTTTTTATTTTTTTATTTTCATCCATCTGTTTTGCATCTTTTTTTTATCTATGTTTGTATTTGTATATGTTTAAGCTTAAACATACAATTATTACCATCAAAAAGCTAAGGTTGCATTGCACAGGTATTAAATATATGTTCTAAACATCACATTTCAAAATAGTATCTGCATATTTAGATATGCAGTGTCTTAAATTATTTTTCTAGTAAGATCGATATAATAGTAAAACTATTTACATAATACAAGAGGGCCATTTAATAATTTCATTACAGCATACCTAGAGTTACATAAAATTTTAATAATTCATGAGCATTACTCACTGAATCCCCATTTAAATTCAAATTGAACACGTACCTATCCAGCAGACAATATTCAATATTAAGCTAAATGAAGTAAAATAACCATTTTAAGTATTTTATTAGCACATTTAATGGCGTAATGACTAATAATTTGTTTGTTCCACGTGAAATAGTGCGTTTGCTTTTCCTATACAACGTCAATTTCGTCAATTATGCATTAATTTATTGTATTGTAATAGCTTTTATCTATTGGTTACCAAACAAACAAATTTTATAGACCAAAATTGTATATTTAGGTACATTTTTTATAAATCATAATAAGTATTTCTTTTTGGTAACACTGGCATGCTCATATTTCATATATTATCATTTTTTAATATATGTTTAATAAATTATTATAATATATGAAACGAATGGGTATTATTGTCGAAATCTTTAATACTTGTATAATTGAATATATTGTTTATCTGTACGATTGTTTGTCTTTTTTTTATACAACTTAGAATGGCAAACAAGCTGACGGACCACCTGATGGAAAGTGGTAACCGTCGCCTATAGACATGAGCAGTATCATGGACATAACAGAGTATACTGTTTCGCCCATGATAACCTTCATGCGTTGCCATTCCTGAGGACTCAGGTGTTATTCCTCTGTACCCAGTAAATTCACGCCATATCCAACCCTTCAAATCGAAACACAGCCATACAAACACAAGTGCTTCACGGTTGAAACACGAATGGGACAGAGGTACCCAAGCAATCGACTTTTGTACAAAGTCTCCCTCTGGTAAAAAAATTGGTTGTCGTGATATAACATTTAATGAAAACATTTATTATATTTTGATATCGATATTTAGTTATACAGATGTGATTAACATTGATATATCGACGCATTCTGTGATGTTTCTTAAATAGATTAAAAGATTTACATTTATTAAATAGAATTATGTGTTTATCGGCCAGCTTTTCCTTTCCCGCAAGTGTCATAAGAGGCGACTAAAGGAACTTAATAGTCGAGGGATGGGTAGAAGCGTTTCTTTAAAAACATTACCAGAAGATAAACTGCGGATGCCAACTCGCTTGCCAAGTGTGGCAACTACTAGCAAAATAAACAGATAAATAAAACGATAAATAGCCACAAGTTTAAGTAAATTTTTACAGAAATAATAGACATTTTGGAAATATTGTAGAGCTTCTCAGATGAACTTGGCGGAGAGTAGTTTGCATATGCATGCGAAAAGATTGGTTAATTCGCTCCTAAATAATGTCGACCGTCACGCGTGATTAGTTATACCTATATATGTATATATATTAGGTACACACGAATTGAGAGCCTACTTCTTTTGGAAATACCGTAAAAAGCAAATAACATTACCGAGTACTCTTATCCACAACTTCTTATATTACAGTAGGCCGGTATAACCGTATCTCACGTTACGTGAGGTTTCCACAATTAATTTATCGGCCATCTCAACCCTCCTGTCTCTGATTAATATACATTACTAGAGCCTTTGACCTTTTCGTATTCCGTCTACGCGTCTTAGTCTTCAATTTACTACTACGTTTCGTGAGTTAGTGTTTTATTAATTGGCTTAGTTAGAAATGGTAGAATGAATATAAACATGTGAATAAATAGTGTATAACCGAAATAAGGTTCCACAGCCGAAACTGAAACCGAATTTTGGTTTTTGTTTCATTTTCGGCTGAAATTGAAATTTGCACTTTTTAAAGGCAGTTTTCTGTTTCAGTCAAAACCGGAAATATTATAAATTTATAATTTCTAAAATTACCAAGTTCAAGGTTTCGCTTATGTATATTATTTTGTTATGGTTTAGCCAATGGAAGCCTGCAATACTAGGAGTGGCACGTGCGCGTTGACCTGAAGAAATCCTAATATACCCTTTTAGGAAAACCCCATACTGTAGTCTCTAGGGAAAACCTCGCAGGGAGCTCATCGCAAGCGCAAGAGAAAATTCCTTTGAAGTTTATAAAATAATTATTTATGTAAAAACAAAAAAGTTTGTATCAATAATCAATTTACTGATCTATTACTTCACCAACTATACAATTAAAACTATGATTATAAAATAAACTGATGTGTAAATTAGAGACCAGAAGGTATAAAAATTAGGTACAAATATCTAGACACTATAAGAGTTATCGATAAAAATATAGTTTACAGGACTAAGAGGTTATAAGAAGTGAAAAGTACATATTCATTTGTAAGTCCTGCGTATTACAGTTTATTCATAGAAAAATCTGAGATCTTTAATAATATAATAAATAATATTAATAAATTAATTAATAATACGATAAATAACTCTGCAGTGTTCAATTAATTATTTACTTTATTAATTAAATTTTAAGTATTTACTTTTCTTATATAACTGTAATATATACATACTGTGCCTTTTCCTTTCCCGTGGGTGTTATAAGAAGGAAATTAATGGTCGAAGGATGGGCAGTAGCGTCTCTTTTAAAATATTACTAAAGCTTAACTGTAGTTGGCAGTCCGTCTACCAAACGCAGCAACTACTGGCAAAACCCTCCAAGGGGGAGGCTTATACTCAGCAGCGAGCAGTTAATGTAACCAGAGGGAGACTTTGTACAAAAGTCGATTGCTTGGGTACCTCTGTCCCATTCGTGTTTCAACCGTGAAGCAGCTGTGTTTGCATGGCTGTGTTTCGGTTTGAAGGGTGGGACATGGCGTGAATTTACTGGGTACAGAGGAATAACACCTGAGTCCTCAGGAATGGCAACGCATGGGGGGTATCATGGGCGAAACAGTATACTTTGTTCTTGTCCATGGTACTGCTCATGTCTATAGGCGACGGTTACCACTTTCCATCAGCTTGTTTGCCGTTCTCAGTTGTATAAAAAAAACCTATAAACTATGTAATAAAAATTACAGAATACAATTTGATGCCTATGGTTCTTGATTTCCCTCATGTGTCAGACTTCCAAACTCTGTGATTAGCACTACCATAAACCTACTCTTCAAGCCGAAATAAAGCCATGCAGACATAGTTGCTTGCAAGCAGAAACACGAAACTGTTTCAAATTCTAATTAAGCTAAATCTCTCTAGAGTCTAGACGTGTAAACTTTCTCATGCCGTCAATAATCTGAGCTGGATAATATAATTGTCAGATTTGAAATAACTGAAATTTCAGCGATGCACAGCCGTGCAATTCTGCATAACTACAGAATCCGAATTTGTACACGAAAAGATGGGGAACAAAGAAAGTGAGACGGAATCGTACGGCGAACATATTCACGAGGAATTTGGATTAAATTCGAGAACGTTAGATAGAATTTCGTTTAAATGAACCGTATTATATAGATAGCCTTATATAGATAGATTTTATACAGAAACACGTGGATACCGTGGCTTTATCCAGTATCTAGTAAGATTATGAAATTAGAAATTTATTCTATCTATTTCTCTATCGATCATACAGCGATATCTCTGCTAATTATAATTTACTTAATTTTTTTTTCTGCAATCCTGTTGTAATTTTTCTTCTGAATACATTAAAATAAAATAAAAATACTTATTTATTTATTTAACTGTTTATTGCACCAGAAACATAAAAATAAACAATGACATATAAACAATTAAAATGAAAAACAATAGCATAAAGTACAAATTAAAATATATACATAAACGAACAAAAGACAGTCTTTTCCAGATATCCTTGGTTAAAGGAGAACAGATAGAAGTGGATAGGTGGCACCTGATGATGAGTTTCAGCTGTGATGCGAGCGTAAGTCTAATTGCGTGCCTCGGTCCGCTGAGAGTGAGCTATAGGCGTTCACGGCTCATCATTAAGGGTCCCAAATGATACCGAAACTAGTCGAGCTTTCTCGATTTAATTAAATTTAAGTTAAACCGGTAGGTATTACATTAAAATATACAGGTGCTTAGACTTTTATGGGTCAAGATGGTAAATAAAATGGAGGTTTCCTATATAATATCTTTATTTCAGAAGTAGTTCTCAGTATATTTTCATATATTTCCTTTGAACATTTCTATTTGAACGTTCAAAGCTGTAAGGATCTTTAGTCAGAGGTACAAGTGCACTTGAGTGAACGCTTTAAATCTCTTTACGTACTAACTCGTACTATAATATAACTTAGTATAGAACATGCTTTGAAGGTTTACATCTACCTACCAGTCTTGCGTAACTTCAATACTTGCTTTCAGTGTATGGATTTGGTCAGGAAATATCATGCCAACGTTTAGTTAAATGATAAAACCACAATAGTGCCAACTTAACTAACAAATTACTGTCAAATGTGATACAAATGGCTGCCATATTTGTGGAACAGTTTTAGCTTTGTATTTCATATTTCTTTTTTATTTAGACGTGGAAATTACGACTGTATATAATTAAAAGAAATTCTCTAGAAATTTACCAGATATTATGGGTAGTGTTGAAAACTTGTGTTTATTACCAGTAATATTACGAAATTGAGGTCTCAAGTTAACATTGTGTAAAGTAATAAATATATTTAAGAATATTATCTTTTATTTCATTTTTGCTAAAAAATGAATGAATTAATGAAAGTATACTTAAAATGTTCATTGGAACATGCAATTTGACATAAAATTTATATATTATATATTCTTTTGTCACATGATTTGCGTTTCTACTATCAAACTATAATATAAATAAAAAACTTATTCGTTTCCATTTTGAATATCAGGCTGGGCAACATAACAAAAAAAGGAGGATTTTTGTGTAGATTGGTAAGATATTCCTGACCGAGTTTTTTTACGTAGTTTATATAAGGTGCACTCTTCTCCCTTGGTTATATACTTTTTGCTACCTAATAATAATTTTAATGGATGTTTGTATATATTTTTATTGATAATTCATAAAAAAAAAATTGTTCTTTGTAATATTAATTTAGACTACATATAGAAATTATTCTGACTACCTCGTCAGGGACACCTTAAGCTAACAGTCATGTGTATGACTTAATTAATGATACTTTAGATGTGTGTTAATTGGCACTGACATGTTTTTTTTTTATATTATTATGTTTTGAAGTGGCCAGTTCAGAATTTTCTCTGATTCTGTCACCTGTTCATTATTACGTTCTCTAAAAATGTCATCTGCAGTATTCAGCATCTAGGTACTATTGACACCTGCCAATACCCATTGTCATTTGCATAATTTCAAGTAAAAACATTTGCACAAGTGCCGTGCTATTATTTAAAACAAATGCATTTTGCTTTGCAAAAAAAAAACTGCAACTTCAATCCAAACAAGAACCCAATGAACGATGCAATGTTTTGTAGATATATTAGAAATAATAGTTAAAAAATTGTTACCTCATAATTACGTCAGTTACAAACCTATTTGGAAATTTCATTTTTTATCCGAAAGGGACACGAGTATACTTATAGATTGGTCCTGTTAAAAGTGAACCATACAGCGCCATCTTCATCAGTTTCTTCTTTCGCTGTCATTCCTCCCTTGGCTTCCATGCGTTTTCTATATTATCAAAATCAATACAACAGTTTAGTTTTTAAATAAAAATAACTGGTTTCACGACAATTAGTTTTTTTTTTCTGTGGAACACAATTTTAATTTGCATAAAACCATCGACCTCTTGGAGTAGGCGTTCTTGTTATTTTTTTTTATACAACTTAGAATGGCATACAAGCTGACGGCCCACCTGATGGTAATTAATAACCGGCGCCTATAGACATGAGCAATACCCAGGACATAACAGAGTATACTGTTTCGCCCATGATACCCCCCATGCATTGTCATTTCTGAATACTCGGGTGTTATTCCTCTGTACCCTGTAAATTTACTGCCGCATACCTACCACCCTTAAAACCGAAACATAGCCATGCAAACACAACTGCTTCACGGTTGAAACACAAATTGGACAGAGGTACCCAAGCAAACGACTTTTGTACAAAGTCTCCCTCTGGTAAAATGATGGTATGCCATTATTTATCACCATATCAGCCGTTAACTGACCACTATTGAACATAGGCCTCTCCTTGTTGGTTTTGTTAGTAATTGCCACGCTTGGCAGGGGAATTGACAACCACTGTTCTTTTAAGAGGAACGTTTCCTACCCATGATTATATGATACCGCCATATGCCTTCATTTGTACATTATATAATAAGTACGACACTTATGTAAATGTCTAGGATTGTTATATAATGTAAACGGTATATTATGGGTAATCCATCACTCTTGCTACACGATCCGTTGGGATTAAAGTACTTATTTCCTAATACACCTGTCGTGTTTTGGAGGATTGCTGTGGTTAGTTTTGAATATGCCGTCTCTATAGATCCCCGTACTTACTGTATAATCACGTTAAATCATTTTATTGAAATAAAAAATAAAAATAAATTCAAAAGCCATTGTTTTTTTAAATCTATTTGTATTAAACATTGGATATTTGTCTTTATTAATATTATAAACTAATTGCTTGCTCCGGGTTTGCATGAGTCTACTATGAAGATTTGTCTCACTCGCTCTTTTATATTTTTTATACCGCTGAGGTGACAAACAGATGTTTACCTTATAAAATAAATTTATATTCCAAATGAGCTTTTTAGACTTTTGTACTTATGTGTTGATAATGAGGCAGAGCAAACGACTTTTATGAGTACAGATTAGTTTGTTACATGTATAAAACTAATGAAAGGTAATAAAAGTATATTTATTTAAATAAAAACAATAGAAAGTAGATTTAATTGAACATAATTGTACGCTTTTATATTGGGGGTGCTTAAAAATCACGGACTGTGCCGATTGTATGAGTATTTATTTGTTAGTTTTCGTCTTTTTAATGTTTTATTTCAAAATATTTAGCCTGCGAGTTCCTCTGTGTTTACGAAATATAAATTAGCATAGTATAGTGTAAAAAAAAAATAGCATAGTATAGTGGCACAATTAAAATAATTTTATACGCCAGATTCTGGTGAAAAATGTGAACAATATTTAAATATTATATACCATCTTTTATACCATTTTTCAAACAAAATAAAGCCATTTGTATTTGTAAAAAGTAGCCTATGTACTAATCCAAAATACGAGTTGTACGTGTCTATTTAAGAGTTAATCAGCTTCATAAAAGGAAACTGTTCTCAATTTGTTTGTATTTTTTTCTTTATGTTTGTAACTGCGTCATCTATAAACCGATTTGGATAATATCCTTTTTTATTTATATCCTTACAGGATATACTTTCAGATTAGCTCCAAAGACATTCTATAAAATCAGTTTAGTAGTTTGTGATTATGTTTACATTATATTATATATGTATTGTTTTGCTACAATAGAGGATCTTGCTATATTTTTCATGGAGCAAAATCTACTTGTATGTTGATCGGTTATCAAACAAACTCACTTTCTCATTTATTATTTTACTAAGTATTAATAGTCTATCTTTAGAAATAGTGTATTATGCTTTGTTCCTTAGTTGACTCTCACGATATGTTCTGTACGATCTTTCCTAACATTATTTTCGTAAATGTAAAATTATTTGTCATCGTTTGTATATTTGTCACCTCTTAGCGCCTTAACGGTTTAACCAATCGCGCTGAAAATTGGTATGGATATATACAATATGGATGGAAAAGGATATAAACTGCCTTTTATTTCGGTCAATGAACATATGGCGGTCACGCGAACAAAGTGGCGGGTAAAAACCACTGATTCATATTTTGTAAATGCGACATTATTAATTAAGTCTTGTTGTTCCTGAAAATAAAGGGAAATTCTATCCGTGCTTAATTAAACCGTCAACCGTACTCAGTGTGCTCGCTACACTGTCACGAACGTAAGCAACAGTAAAACCTTTCGACAATTTTGAGATTTAGTTGTATAATCACATAGAAAATATTTCGGTAATTATATAATTTTTATTTTGAATATCGTAGAAAATATTTATTGTCAGAAAAATACATAGTTGCAACTGAAAATAAAGAAATATTATATATAAAAAGTGTTTCATTACATGCAAAAGGACCTGGTTCAGCTCAGTGTGAGTTCTAGTGCAATGTGTACAGCTGCAAAGTACTAGTTTTCAGCTAGTACTCTCTTAACAAAATACAAAAAAAAAATATGACATTATACAAATATCAAATGTAAATAAAATGTAATGTGACAACTAATTTATTTCTTAGATCGATGTATAAGACACATTTTACGGGGATCAAAATGTTTTATTATTTTTTAAATCATGTTTCTTTGGATAACATTCAATTTTGATTATAAACTAGTCCAGTATACCATTATTAACGTTGCCAGCCTGTGCTCCTTGTTTGAAATGTCGCATTTAAGCATAAGCTGCATAGGCATTAGTTTAGTGGTCTCCACCACAAAGGGCCCACACCACAAATGAATTCTTGCCACAAATGGATAGAATTAATTAGAAAATTAGGAAAGTGGGATTTTAATTTTCTGCCAATGTGTGCTGAAATTAGATTACTAGCAACACTATCGCTGTAGCTTTGGCTTCACGCAGCAATTTCATGTGTAATTTAATAAACAGCGTTGAATATCTCAATATTCTTTCTATTTTCATTTTATCAATTCAATTGAATTTTAAATACTGTATAGTTACAAGATAATTTTATAAAAAAAAAAATATATTAGACAATTAATTTGGTTCCAAGGTTAAATTTGTTATGTAATAATTTATTTTATACGTAAAATGAGGCCACCGTCACAGGTGTAGTCTAGGAGTTCATGGAACTTAAATACGGTGCTGTTTTTATGGGCTTGCTTTTGTATTCGAATGGGTTCCAACTCATAAGTGGGGAATTCTAGTCCGTTTTCCTTCGTATTCATTCGTCTGTTGTCTTGTATTCCTCGGCTTGTATGATGAACAGGTGATGTTTTCGTATTCATCTCAATCCCTTTCCCCCCTAGATAGGGTATTTTTTTTGATGGGTGAAAATGGTATGGTAACCCCGCCTGCGCTAACGGGATACGCTGGCGGAGCACCAGTGAAGGTAATGTTATGGGGTTTGTGTGATACATGGAGGTTTCTCAATCCATTCCTTAGATTAATACATGTTACTTTTATATTATACGAGAATACCCGGTGAGGAAAGTCGCGTGTTTTAGCTAGTGGCATATAAACCCTCTTAAGTTCCTCATGTGTTCAACAACTTTCGTATTTAACCGTACGTGCACACGACAAAACTGCGTAGCCACCCTTTGATGTTACATGTAAATATTTTATAAGACGTTGCGCTCGGAGCTCCGAAATTAACTTTGTACTTTCGGATAATGAATATGAGTATACAGAGTGGTGTCTCAGGAGTCCAATGCCTAGTTGCCTTTACAAGTAGGTATTTGTAAGTCTACTAAGTTTTATAGGAAGAATAATTTCACTTTATTTACATATACATATTAATAGACTAGATGGACATATGTCGATAAAATTGGAGACGTGCTGAAGAAGGGCCAAATTTTTGGAGGGTTAGCTTGAACAAAACATTATTGTACTGTATAAATTAATGTAACCATGTTAATTCTCTGTAATGTGTACCTATTGAAATAAAATAAAAATAAATAAAATAAATTAAAACTACCCGTAACCGGCGAGCGTGTATGAAAAGATTGATGAACGTGGAGGAAGCGAAAGAGGTTTGTTTGAATCGAAGTATTTGGCGTTCAGTTGTTTCTGCCTACCCTAATGGGAAAAAGGCGTGACGGATATGTACGCATGATATGTATGACATATTAATAACATATCTGTTGACCAGGGTAAAAGATATATATTAAAAAAAAATACATTAATAGAATTTAATAAAAATGCAGTGTAGAACAACCTCCCATTAGATGGAGCGATGACCTCAAATGTATTGCAGGGAGTCAATGGATGCCGGTGGCTCAGGACTGTTCCTTATGACAGTCTATGGGGGAAGCCTGTGTTTAGCAGTGGATAGATAATGGCTGAAATGATGATGATGATGATGAATGAAAACGCAAACAAACCAAGAACTAACTTCACCGTAAGATGTCAAATAATAGTATAAATAAAGAATTAATTGATTGATTGAATATTTAGGTAATTTATTAATTTAATTTAGAAAGCAATTCCGTGATAATTTCAACAAAACAAACAGGTTAAATGTATTTAGATAGTTACATTCAAATGTTTATCTAAAAGATTAAATCAACAATAAGAAAGCATATAATTTTATTATGATTTTTCATATCTTGTCAATATAATAAAAAAAAGTAGCTAAAATGATTTTAATTAATTGTTAACTGATCTGATATAATGTTAATTTAACAATTTTTATATGTCGCTATAACTTTTATTACAACGGAATAAGGTCGGAAATGTTATGAACTAACAGTTCGAGATAGGAGAAAGCATAGCGTTTATGAAATGAATAGTGTTGTGGTCGTTTTTAATTAGCGGTGCTAGTGCGCATGCTCCGTTTGCTATCGTGGGCGACGTATTCTGATCGATGATTTTCTTAGTACGGCACGTGGCATCGTATTATATGTATAGAAAATAAAGAAAACCGGTCAGATGCGAGCTGAACTCACACGCCCATGGTTCCGTATGTAAATATGTATAATATAAAATGACTTTTCAATACGTTATGCATTTCTCATACAAAATAGACACTTAATAGATATAATTGTTGTTAATTCGTAATTTCAATTTGGTTATAAAACAAATTAGTTATAAAATTAAAAACTTGTGTTAAAGATCTTGGCCTTTACATAGACTCATCACTCAGTTGGTCACATCAAGTTGCGGAGGTAAGTCGCTCAGTTGTTGCTACGCTACGCTCCTTATATCGCTTTAAAAACTTTTTGCCTATCGCTACAAAAATTAATCTTGTTCACGCACTTATTATTCCGATTATTGATTATGCTGATGTGTGTTATCCAGATCTTAATGAAGATCTTCTCGATAAGCTGGACCGTCTCCTCAACCAAGCTATACGCTTTATCTTCAACCTCCGCAAATTCGATCACATTTCTTTATATCGGTCTCAGCTCAAGTGGCTTTCCATTCGTCAACGCAGAAACGTTAGAACTCTTTGTACCCTCTACACTCTTCTTCGAAACCCCCAGTCTCCTAACTACTTAAGGAGTAAATTCCATTATCTTTTTGAAACTCACGAACGTAACCTTCGATCCAATAATACTCTCCAATTATCCTTCCCCTCTCACCGTACTGGTTACGCTTCAAACTCTTTTCTCCTACATTCTTCACGACTCTGGAACGCGCTTCCTGATGCCATTAAGAGACTACCGACTAAACCGTCTTTCAAAAAAAGCGTTAACGCACACTTTTTATTTTTATCCGAGCAGTAAGTACTTTATATTATTCTCAATTTCGTGTATAATATAGTATATGTCATATATGTGTAAGTATATTTGTTATTTATATATATTTATTCGTTTATATATGTAATTTTAGTACGTATGTATATTAATAATTAGTAGTACCGCATTCGAGTATTCTGACACTTCCCTATGGTTGACTGGGAGAGAATGCTTTTAGCATTAAGTCCGCCATGTACACATATTTGTACTAATGAATAAATAAATAAATAAATAAATAAATTTCTTATTCTGAGTCATAATTATGGTTAAAAACTGGATCGCTAAATTAAGTTTATTTTTGGAGTTTTTTTGATAATTTCTCAAAAAATAGTGCTAGCACATATAATATACTTTTATAAACAGTAATTATTTTAGATTTTCCGCTTTACAAACTTCGGAGATAATTTTTTCTCACATTCTCAGATAAACTACTAAGTATAAAAATAAATAAAAATCAGTTTCAAAATACACAAATGATGCCCTTTCATATGTTACCCCACTTGGACTAGTAGGTTAATTTTGAAGTTTTGAGTTAGTTAGTTTTTTATAATTTTTATTGCAACATGTCGATGATATGTAAATCTATTCTAAGTTTCAAATAGCATTGCATTAGCAGACGGATGGACGGTCAAAATTGCACCATAAGGGTTCCTTTATATATTTTTGGTACGGAACTCTAAAAATGAATATATATAAACATAGCAAATTCGAAACATTGTATAATATTACAAAAAAAGTTGATCGTTTATAAGTGCATCATTTGTGTACGGCGAGCCGGATTCTTTAGTTTTTATCTTATTTTTGTAACAAATAGTTCCATTTATGTCTTTAGAGAAAGAAATAAATTATAGATAGATAGATACTCTTTATTGTTTCCTCCAAAAGATTGCAATAGTAAACTTATTATAAATATAAATATTTACAAGAAATAATCACAATGAGAAAACAATGGGCGACCTTATCGCTAAGAGCGATCTCTTCCAGGCAACCTTTGGATGGAGAGGAGTAATTATAAACAATTTGGTGGGAGACACGATGAAAAATTAGTACTTTGATATCGTCTTTTTAACGCATCAGTTTTACTAATTTTACCCAATCTATTTTTTAACAAAAATGAATGTTATTAATTTAGAAGAAAAATAATGTATATACCATGTACCTTATATACATGTATTAAATTAAATTAACATAGCTTATTTTTGTAAAATTTATATAATATTGTTTTTGTAAATAAATAACTAATGGCCTCTTTGCGTATAATTTTGTATAGAAATATATAATGTTTTATTTCAAAAATTTTTAATCCTTAATTAATCGAAATTAAAACTGCAAATCTGTTTTTAATTCGAAGATTTATTTATGCATACTTAATTATTATATATTATTATTTTTAGACATATTTACAATATGTTATAGGTATGTACAGTATATTATCGAGTTAAGTAAGTAGACAGGTACAGAATAACGTTGTTTATAGACATAAACGCGATGCGGCCTGATAGAACACATGCGCCGTTTAGCAAACGATGCCGCCGCACCACCCCGTCTTATGCATTAAGTGCAGGACACACTAAGAGCTAAGCTAAGCGAACCTATCCTCTTAGATAGGGGGGGAAGGGATTGTTAGTAATGGGGGACTAAGGACCCTATTGCTAGTAATATAACCAAATAAGTGGTCCCCCCTGTAAACTATCGTGTTGAATTCCAAGTGTATTCATCACGATGGGCTAGTTTACTTGCTTTTTTCGTTCTCATCTATCATCCCTCACTGGTGCCCCGCCAGCGAATACCGTTAGAGCAGGCGGGGTTACCATTCCATTATTATCCATTAAAAAACTACCTACTACTACCTACTAATAGTAAATAGTAGAATCGATATTGCGACGTTCGGTGTCTTATTCACTTGTCTATTGGGAGAGATTTCGTTTAGGTCCAAGAAGATTTTTAGTAACTGGAAATAGTAGCTCTACTGCTAGCTATATTTTGTCAGGTCAATTTCCATGCGGTTTTCTTTGAAAACATCGTGATTTCTTTATTCTTATCTATAATTATTTAATTGGCGCTTTACCAGCGTATAATGCTAGTAGCGCCGCGATTTAATTTTATTAAGTATAATAAAGAAAATTAAGAAATAATGAAAAATGTAGTGTAACAGGCGACCAGTTGGCGCTCATTTCTATAAGTGGGTGATGGCGTTTTCTTCCGCGCAGAAGGCAGCTGTTAGCTTCACTGGTATGCCGGGTTATCTAATGAATGAGCCATGAAAAGTAGCATCGCCTTTTTAGGTCCAAATAAAAGGTGCTATTGCTCTGTTAGGTAGTTTAATTGAACAGTGATTAATTGCGTACATTTATACTTATTCACTAAGTTTTAAAATAGATTAAATAAAATATTTTCAAGAAGATTTTCAAAAAAATAAACCGCTAGGGGCGCTGGTGTCGCTCATTTTTTTTACTTATTATGTTGTTGCTAACATTTATCTTATATGATTTGCTTAGCTTTGTGCTGTAGCGTAGTGAGGCAAATAAAGTATCAAACCAAACTTTCAAGAAGTTTTTCAAGAAAATAAACCACTAGGGGCGCTGCTGTCGCTCATTTTTTTACTTATTATGTTGTTGCTAATATCTCGCTTACATAGTTCGCTTAGCTTTGTTTTGCAGTTTGGTGTGGCAAATTAAGTATCAAAAGTCGAAAAAGAAGCTAAACGAAGTTAACATTACTTAGTTTAGCTCTCAGTGTGTTATGCACTTTATGTTATGACCGTTGCTATACTCATTTACCTAGATGTTGTTTGCAAGTACATATATTTACAGGGTGATAACAAAATCATGAGCATCCTTTTCAGGGTGTGCTCTACTGATTAAACCGAAATTTATTCCTTATAAAATATAGCTTTTAATAAGGACAAAAATTTTAGAAAAAGTTGTATAGTAATTTGATAGGATGCATCTAATAAAAACAAATTCAGCTATATATTTTTGAAGAACACTGAGTAGAAAACAAAAAATATTTTTTTATGCAACTTATTGAATGACAAACAAGCTGACGGTCCATCTGATGGAAAGAGTTACACGTGGCGTATAGTTATGAATAGTATCATGGACATAATAAGGTATAATGTGTCGCCAATGATACCCCTCACGCGTTGCCATTCCTGAGGATTAAGATGTTATGCCCGTTAATGTTATGTTAGCATATAATTAATTGCTTGTATTTTTGTATCATAAATTGACTTATTTTTTATTCGTTTTTTTTGGACCCCATGAAATTTTTAGAGAGAACTACAGAGTATATATTACTTCAATGATTTTAATAATCTAATATATAAAAAAATATATAATATATAAAAAAAATTACTATACCAATTCTACCAATATCATAAATGCGAAAGTTTGCTATTTGTTCACGTTTGTTTTTTATTTGTAATACTGTACCTATATTTCGTTTTTATGTCTCTTTACAATTCTTACTCAAATAATTTTGAATACTAGTTGTATCCCACGGCTTCGCCCGTGTGAATAAGTACATAAAGTATCCTATTTGCTAAGTTAGGATATAACCTACTCCTGCACCAAATTTCATTGAAATCCGCCGATTAATTTTTGCGTGAAAGAGTAACAATAAACATACATATATACTCGTATAACAAATTGTTTATAATTACTCCTCTCCATCCAAAGGTTGCCTGGAAGAGATCGCTCTTAACGATAAGGTCACCCATTGTTTTCTCATTGTGATTATTTCTCGTAATTGTTTATATTTATAATAAGTTTACTATTGTAATCTTTTGGAGGAAACAATAAAAAGTATCTATCTATCTTTCTATCTATCCAGTAACATCCATCCATCTATCCATCCATCGTTACAAACTTTCGCATTTAATATATTAATAGGATTAACACATTTAAACTGCTAAACTTGTTTATACGTAAAGACGTTTGCGGGTTTTGGGAATATGTATTTAAGTTTTCGTCGAATATTGATGTTGACTGTACTTATCTACCTAGATATAAACCAGCAAACGATTGTAATAGGCTAGATATAGACCAGCAAACTATTATACTAGGCTAGACTTTATAATTAACACAGAACTTTCATTGTTTGTGCGCGATTGTAGATTACAATTTAATTTGTATACTCGTTATGGTACTGAGATTATACTAATTGGTCACGTTAAATGGTTTACACGCGGTCTTTGAAAGCTTTAGTATCTTTATAAAACTAATGGCCTGCCCCGGCTTTGCGTGGTTCTTCTGAACATAATATGTAGACTATGTTAATCGTCGATAATGTAGTTTTTTTATAGGTGAAAGAATTTCTAAGTATTTCAACAGAAGACACACTTGCCAAATGGTTTTGCAACTACTCTTTTTTTTAACACACACACACACACACATATATATATATATATATATTATTATTATTCGTGTGAGAGTGTCGTCCTTAGATGTCAAGAGTTTTTAGGCTGTCTTTGTTATACATCTTTGAATCTGATGTGTTACTTGTAAACAAAATTTAATACCATAAACACGATTTCTATTCTATTTCTGTTGGCTTCTATTTCTATTATTATTATCGCGTAGATTTTATAAGAAAAAAAAAATGCAGCCTACAAGTTTCTGTCTTTCTGAAAAAGCCTGTTTCATTTGGAAAAGCGTCATAAGATTGCAATACCTCGCTCCGCTCATCAGAGTTTAAAAATTCATGTAATTAAAAACAGTATGAAGTGGCTAATTTAACCCTCCCAATGCTTCCTGGGGGTATAATTTTGTAGATGTGGTGTCTAAAATTTTGTTTAACCTAATAACCTCTGATGGTATATTCTCATAATTTGAAATTTCATGAAATTTTTAACACAAATTTGTAATATGTATTAGGTATAATATAATTAGAAATATCAACATAATAACATAAGTATTTCAAGTTTGTGATTATGGTTTCATATAATAAACGTTTACCGGATAAGTTTAAGTTAAACAGAAAGTAAGTTTTGAGAATCAGAGATGTTTTATGAGTGTAGTATTAGTAGTATGTCCTAGGTAATGTGAGAAGGATATCCAGATACGACGGAGAATCGAATCTGCGACCACATTTACATGCTTTTCCACCTAAATCACTTTCATATACTTTTATACAAAATTATTGTATATATG
The DNA here is from genome assembly GCF_026898425.1 of Galleria mellonella. Taxonomy (NCBI): domain Eukaryota; kingdom Metazoa; phylum Arthropoda; class Insecta; order Lepidoptera; family Pyralidae; genus Galleria; species Galleria mellonella. The sequence goes on from NW_026442114.1 coordinate 503,303, forward strand.
CTAATTATATATGATATCTACGATCACTGCGTAGGTCCTGGCATAGAATGAACCACTCCTTTCTTTCCCGTGGGTGTCGTAAGAGGCGACTAAGGGAATTTATGGTGGAGGGATGGGCAGCAGCGAACCTTTAAAAATATCTGTAAAAGCTTAACTGCGTTTGCCAACCCGACTGCCAAGCGTGGCAACTACATATTATATATATTCGCCTATGATACCCCCCATTCGTTGCCATTCCTGAGATCTCAGGTGTTATCCCTCTGTACCCTGTAAATTCACTGCTATATCCCACCCTTTAAACTGAAACACAGGCTGTGTTTCAGTGCAATGCAAACACAACTGCTTCACGGTAGAAACACGAACCTCTGTCCCAGAGGTGTATAATCTGAAATTAAATATATTATTATTATTATTATATGAATATTATATTATGTTAACACCCAACTAAAAAATGTGGCGGAAATGGATTGTTAGTAATGGGGTCTAACTGCTCCTTTGTTAGCAATATATCCTATTCGGTTGACCTCCACGCGGTTCTATCTGAAATCTATCGTGGTTAATTAAATTCGTCACGATGTGTCAACTGATCTACTTCATCCTTACCTATCATTCCTCATTGGTGCTCGACCAATGTATAACGATAGCGCAGCCGGGATCACAGTTTCATTCATTCTTTAAAAAAATACTAAAAAATGTTGGTATAAGAGATATTTAAATAATAGTATTATGCAGAGAGCGTACAATTTCGTCACTGCCAAAAAAAAAAAACGTAACACGCCGTGTCACGATAAAGATCTTTCGAAGAAATTACACAGTAATTCGTAATACAAGCAAGAACAATAAGTTGGAATTAAGAAAATGCGGCACTTTCACCTTTAGCTGTGGTGGTAAGAAAGCGTGATTCCAAATTAACAATCTGTAACAATGTGATAGGAATTAAAGAGTGATCCCACTAATATTAATGTGAAAGTTTATAAAGATTGCTTGTTTGTTACTCAATCACCGTTAAACGGATGAAGGGATTTTAATGAAATTTGCTTCACAGATTTACCTTCATATCATAATTTTATATCAGCCATTAACTGTCCACTGCTGAATATAGGCCTCCCTCGTAAAAAGGGGTTTTGCTAGTAGTTGCCACGTTCGGCAAGCAGGTTGACAACTGCAGTTAGGTTTAGGTGCTATTTTAAGAAGGACGCTGCTGCCTGTCTCTCGACCATTAAGTACTCTTAGTTGTCTTTTACGAAACTTAAAGGAAAGAAAGGTTTTTTTATGCAACTTAGAATGGCAAACAAGCTGACGACCTGATGAAAAGTGGTAACTGTCGCCTATAGACATAAGCAGAACCATGGACATAACGTAGTATACTGTTTTGCCCATAATCCCCCCCCCCCCCCATTCGTTGTCATTCCTGAAGACTCGGGTGTTATTCTCTTGTTCCCTGATAATTCACTGGTATATCCCACCCTTCAAACCGAAACACAGCCACGTAAACACAATTGGTTCATGGTAAAAATACGAATGGGACAGAGGTGTCCAAGCAAACGACTTTTGTATAAAGAATGGTTTTTTTATCGGTTTCTTCTTAGGAATACTTGCGATTATCTGATTTCGAATATGCAAAAAATTTAAGAGCTGAGACATCTATCTGAAAGAGAATTTAAATTAATATTAACAACCAGACTTTGTACGAAAGTCGTTTGCTTGGGTACCTCTGTCCCATTCGTGTTTCTACCGTAAAGCAGTTGTGTTTGCATGGCTGTGTTTCGGTTTGATGGGTGGAATATGGCGTGAATTTACAGTGCACAGAGGAATAACACCTAAGTCCTCAGGAATGGCAACGCATGGGGGGTATCATGGGCGAAACAGTATATTCTGTTATGTCCATGGTACTGCTCATGTCTGTAGGCGACGGTTACCACTTTCCATTAGGTGGGCCGTCAGCTTGTTTGTCATTTTGAGTTGTATAAAAAAAACTTATTATTTCTTGACAGTTGAGCACGGAAGTTTTCCTTTTGTGGACAGGATATTTACTTTACAATGTTAAGTAATTGGCTTGGTACAGGATTTTATTGTGGGTTTGTTCCGTAACACTTTATTGTACATTAAAATCGTAAATTACCGGATACACAGTTCTTAAGAAAAGAATGAGTGTAATGGAGGAGTTATCTTATAAAATGGGCTTCTTCCAGTCGACCATTGAACGTCAGATAGGTATATACCAATATATACCAATTGTAAATTTGTATAAAAAAGATAGATAATGAAAAATTAAAAAAATATGAAAATGGGTCTAAGAAGAAAGATCTTTTATGACAAATAATAAACCAGGTAGGGTGTTTTGTTTTTCTATTAAATTCTTACCTCCTTTTTAAGATAAATAGAAGTTGATTTAAATAGTAAATATTTTATCAGTAAGCTGTTATCATCCGAATAATCTATCATCATCATCATAACAGCTGTTGACTGTCCACTGCTGAACATAGGCTTACCCATATTGGGGAGTTTAGCCAGTAATTGCCTCGCTTGGCCGCTGGGTTGGTAATCGCAGTTAGATTTTGGTGATGTTTCAAGAGGGACGCTGCGGCCCATCCCTAGATCATTAATATCCTTTAGTTGCTTCTCACGACATCTACGGGAAAGGAAAGGGTGGTCATTTTATGTCGGGGCTGCATAGCATAATAACCTATGGCCTCCTAATATTATATGGCTATACACGATTATACAGAAATTGTTTCATAATTTTAAACCAAAACCTTGGTTTAATTTGAATTGCCATCGATACGGTTGGTAGAACATTGTCTCATTTATAGCCTGTGGATGTAATCTGCCACATATGATTCACAGTGTAACGAATCCATCCATTACTCATACAGTTGAAACTAAGATAAAAAAGTATTTAGACTTCTATATTAATTACCTTAAATTCCATGGAACGTCGTGTCACCGCTTTGTTGAGGCCGTACTACTGTTACACTATTAAAATAAATCTCGATGCTATCTCACCAGTCCTAACACTAACAAGCAGAGAAAGAATCTAGATAGTGGATCCGATTAGTGGCAATTAAGCTGGTGCTTCGGCGCGCTTTGTGCCCACGTGTTGAGCGCACACCAAAACGCAATGTGCCACTACTATTGGTTACAGACGTAGTATAACGTATTAATTTTAATGTATCACAAAAACGTGATAGGTAAATAGTCACATTAGTGTACGTAAGACATTAATTTTTTCCCACATTATGTTACAAAACTTTATAAGCTACAAAACATAATTTTATGTATATTCTAACTTCCTTTATACATACGCCTGCTAAATCAGCTTCGAGCTTATATTATCTATCTTGTTCTAATACATACATACATGTTACTATGTTTTTTTTTCTTTTTGATATCATAAATATATATTTTATATTTATATATTCTTAACTATTGGTTATGTCCATCATTGATAAAGAGATTAGGGAGATTTATATGATCTATTCAAGAAATGCGTATGTAGAAAAGTGGAAGCCTAAACTGTTAACATGAGAATGTAATTTGTGAACTAATATCGATTAATCACAGGCGCAGAATATTTTAATAATGCATAAACAAGCATTTTAAACAAATGTTAGCAAGTTTTACCAGCTATGTTGTCAGATTATATATTATTCTTAGTAATAGGATTGATCTTTGTAAGACAAAATCATAAGTTATTTAGAATTTGGGCATAATTTATTTTAGAAGAAGAAAGTCTAATATGTGCGCAGTCTAATTAATGTCACATGATCACGAGAGTAATCTTTTATTTGAAATAAGTAGTTTTTAAGATGATTACAATTACGTGATAATAATTTATTATTATAAAAATATATTAATTGGCCTGAAATAAGGGGTCGGTATTAATTAGAAAATAAAGAGACAATGTCACGACAAAGTACAATTGTTAAATTTAAGTTTATAATTCTTTTGACAGAAATACTAACAGCTTATTATTGTTTTTATTTTATTTAGATATATATCTTTTATTTATCGATAGTTGTTCAACTGTAGTAGTGATTTCTCGGGTCAGTGTAGGACACGAAATCTGAATGGGTGTTTTGAGTCGTGCCTACATATGTACATTGCCTGGTTCTTATGACATAGGGTATCTTACTACTGAGGACTAAGTGATTGGTGTAATTGTTATTATTATTTACATTATATATACATTTATTATATACATTATATACATATATATTATATACCATACATTTATTATTATTTTTCGAGTGCGTGTATCGAATGACAATAGTAGTGGTCCCGATTATATCGTCGAGACAGATTGCAAGTACTAACTCGTTAGCGATAAGACGATTAATGTCCAGTGTTCCTCTGGAGCTAGGACGCCTTGCTATCTATACAATATTTACAAGCGTACATGTAATTTATAAGCGAAGTTCGGACAAGTAAAGCATGGTATTGATTATAGGTGGCATCGGATCACCATTTCTATTCCAAGTGTATTTTTTAACAGATTTTCTAAGACTTGTACAAAAGTTGTACAAAAGATGTTTGAATATGTTATGGATGCACTTCCATCGTGTGGTACATCTAATGATTTAAGTCAGTCTAGTTTTACATCTGTGGTTGCCATGGTGACTAGAAGTTTTAATATAATTGTTGATTGTTACTTAAAATATATTATTCTTTGCTGATTTTAGATAGATACTCTTTATTGTTTCCTCCAAAAGATTACAATAGTAAACTTATTATAAATATAAACAATTACAAGAAATAATCACAATGAGAAAACAATGGGCAACCTTTTCGCTAAAAGCGAATAACACCACAGTACTTAGAAATGGTAACAAATTAGGCATATAACGGCTATCATGTATAGTGTACTTTATGACGTGTATGGTCCTGTTCTTATCAATAGGAGAATAGAAAGCGGTAATTCCATCAGGTGTGTCATCAGCTTGTATGCTGGTTCTGTCAGCTTGTTTTGAAGTCAGGTGATGATACCTTGCATATTTAAAAATTAAATTAAATTAAATTTTACAATCAGCCATCAAGTCTCTTTGAAATGTCCATATTTTTATGTATTTTTATTATTTGCATGTACTTCATTGTTATTTACCACATTCATATGCTTCCTTTATATAATTTAACATTGTTTACCGACTGTTTTAACCATGATTTGTGTACACCTGTCTGGGTCTCAATCTAGTTCAAACTATTATTTTTATATAATTTTAATAAATAAAAAAAAAGGATGATATCTCTGACTATGCGGCTGATATAATGATGATGATAATGATAATCATGATTATCATCATATCAGCCGCTAACTGTCCACTGCTAAACATAGATCTGATCCTCACAGACAAACTTTATTATTGAGGGATTTTGCCAGTGGTTGACGTGCTTGGCATGCGAGTTGGCAACCGCAATTAGGCTTTTGGTGATATTTTAAGATCCCACATGTATCTCACAACTTGCTTGGTTCTCGAGCTAGGATATCAGACAACGAATACACCTAGACTCGAGCCATTTATGAAAGTTCTTGTCCTAAAATGGCCCGAACGAGAATTGTACCCGTGACCTGCCACTGCGCCACGCGTGTCGTTAAATTTGATTAAGAAAAACAGAAAAAATACAAATTGGATTTAGAAGCTCCTTTTTGAAGTCGGTTGACAGCATTATTCGAAACTTTAGCATACTTGCGTCTCATTAACCAAGCAGGCACGCCGCGAGCGGACTGAGTACTGACTATGACAGAGTAGATATGTAAAGCATGCGTGTACATAGAGTAGTTTAATATTATTAATATAATAAAATGTTAACTCCACGATGTCTGTAGGTACACAAGAGATATTTAAGAACAATTAATGTCCATAGATTAATTGTTCTTAAATATCTCTCATGTACAAACATCATGCAGTTACAATTGCAGAAAAATTGTTTTTTTTACAATTGTAAAATTACAAAAGAGCATACATTTATTAAAGCCCCTTAATAGGAGCAATAGAGGCTAAAACAATCCTTCTCCTTGGGGGGTTATGCCAATAGTTACCACGTTTGACAGGCGGAGACAAAACAGTTATTTTTAGAAATTTTGTCTGTCTCTTCTTTGCAGCATCATATAAAACTATTACACTACAAATTGATTGTGATTCTGAGGGTATGTGTTACCTTGATATGCCATCTATAAGTGGTATATTTCATTCGATTTCCTACTTCACAAATCCATGAATACGTTGTAGTGGGTAAAGGATAATTTAGTATATAATTACGTTTGGAAAATGAAAGCAATTATATATATATATATATTAATGTATATGTAGGGATATCGTTAAGGTAACACAAAGGATCTATGAAATGATGGTATAAGGCAGGGGGAAGCACAAAAGATCCCGATGGGTCGACGTGCAACAGCTTAGCTGACCCCATATGCGAATATAAGATAAGATAAGATAAGATATTAATGTGGAAGTTTGAAAGGCCAAATGAATTTGGAATCAATTTGTGTGTATTTTTTATATACCATATGTTAATCGTAGATAGGTTTTTACGATTAACATATAGAATAAAATATCAACATTGCTATTACTAATGCATTCATAATGTTTTCTGGTATGAAGAAGTTCTAGGTTTTAGGTGATACACGAAGCCGATTGACAATGCTTATCCGACATTGAATTTACCAAGGAAAGAAGAAAAGTCCTTCGAAGTTAAAAGCAATTCCATGGAAAGTGTTTGAAAAATTTAGAAGTTTAAGCGAAGATTTGATTATAGAATCTTGAAACCAGTATCAAATATTGACTAAATGTGCCGTTATCGTTTATTTATTGTATTATATGTACCTATATTAAATTTTTGCCGTACGATTAAGCTATTAAAGTTTAAAGAGGTAACAAATAAGCTAAAATATATTTAAAACTAGCTCGCTGGGGATCAGTAAGCCTAAGTTTCCTAAGTATTAAGTTAGAATATAACCTACTCGTGCACCAAATTTCGTTCGAATCCGTTCAGAAGTTTTTGCGTGAAAGAGTAACAAACATTAACATATCCATCGTTACAAATGGTTATTATTTAATTAAATTTATTCGTTATTTAATAATAACATTAAAATAATAATTAATTGCCTCTTCATAAACCTCTGATCTAGTACAATGGTACCATTATGGACCATAAAAGAAGGAGGGATAACTCCATTAGTACACGGAGAATAATAAAGTTGTCGTACTGCTAACATTAGCTCCTCTGTGGTCGCAGAGAGTGGAGCACAACGGGAAAACTCGAGCGGTTTTGCGGGAGGCGCGTTAATTAAACCGCATTATAATTGGGTCACAGACTGACGAGGCATTATGTATGAACGTGTCGTAACAGCTGTGATGTAGATCCATACAGATAGGATGTATGTATTTATTGCTTGCAATTACTACGTACGCGTGTTTTAATTTCATATCTTTATGAAATTAAAAAAGCCTTGAAAGTTCTCTTGTAACTTTCAAGGCATTTTTTATTTTACAATGGATAATGACTGTTCGAAATTACAGTAGAATCATGATAAAAATACCAATTTATTTATTTATTCTTTATTGACCACATTACAAAAAATGTCTGGTACAAAAGGCGGACTTAATACTATATAGCGTTCTCTCCCAAGTCAACCTTTGGCAAAACAGAAACTTTATTATGCGGTGAAAAAAATTACAACACATACAATAGAGAACTACTGCACATTACGATTATATAAATATACATACATGAATACATTAAACAGATATTACATAAACATACAAATATGTAATACAAGTGCCTACATACAAATATAAATATACATATATAATAATACCTACATATTTATAGATTATATACGATAACACAAATAAACAACGATAGAGATCAAGTGATGATGATGAAGATGATGAACTGCTTTCACAGTTTTTTCAAAAGATATACAAATATGCTTACTTAAATAAAATACATATAAGGTGAATAAGGTGGTAGTTAACTTTGTCAAAGCAACGTTAATCCTTATATCCCTAAATCATACTAATCTATCACTATTTTGTATACGATATCTACATATATATATATATATATATATATATATATATATATATATATATTTTATACAATCACAAAGTAACACTTTCCTATTGGAAAGTACAAAAATTTGGCGCGTAAACGAAATTGTGAGTTCAAAGAAGTTGTAATAATAATATCAATTATCGATCCACCTATATGTGAGTATGGTCAGTCGAGTACATGATATCTCTAGCCATATATGTATGTACAGAGTAGTGTCTCACAATAGTGAATAACCAGTTTTTGCGAGCGGTTTGCACGCTCGAAACCTAATTCTCAGCGCAATATGACTATTTGTGATGAATGCTTGTTCTTTGATATTGATTAAGTGTAATCAGGTTTTTGATCCGTCCTCGATCTATGTATATTGTATGTTATATATATTTAGATGTTTTTTTTTAAGTTTTATCAATGATATTGAACATACTAACAGATTTGACTACATACATATATATATATATATATATATATATATATATATATATATATATATATATATATATATATATATATATATATATATATATATATATATATATATATATATATATATATTGCTTATGAAATGTATAATATCAACATAAGAAATAAAACTTATTGAAATTAATATACAACATAACATAACGAAACGAATAACATTCAGAATAGTTACAGATTACTTCCTTCAAGAAAAGGTGAGATTTCAAATTTTTCTAAAATACATAATAATACTTAATACTATGCATTTATGTGAGTTGTATATGTGTAGGTATATATTGTATATGATGATTCAATTTATTTTTGTTTTTACAATTTCTGTATGTTCATATTATTTATATTCAATTTACCTATAGGTGTCTTTTTTCCTGTACCTTTCCTGCACTAGATAATATGCTATATAAGCTATTTTATGTAAATGTAAAGCTTAATTTCCTTATATATATATATAGAAAATAAGTAATTGTTAACTTGTTAAATTCATAACAGATAGATAAAATAATATAAGTTGTATAAAAAAATAGATAGTCTCTATTGTTCCCTCCAAAAGATTACAATAGTAAAGTTATTATAGATACAAACAATTACAAAAAAATATCAAATAATATATTCCACACTGCATACCTGATGATCAAGGAATTTATAATAAAATAATCTTAATTCATATTGTATTTATTTATGTTTGTATAATGTTTAATTTATAAATAATTAAAATTAAATTACTCTAATGAATAGAAAGTAAACAATGGGGATTTTATGTATTTACCATATTATAACGTTAAATAATCGTGCCTCCGATCAAACTATTTATAATTACTCCTCTCCATTCAAAGGTTGCCTGGAAGAGATCGCTTTTAGCGATAAGGTCGCCCATTGTTTTCTCATTGTGATTATTTCTGTAATTATTTATATTTGTAATAAGTTGACTATTGTAATCTTTTGGAGGAAACTATAAAAACTATCTATCTATCTATCTATAACAATTGAATCAATATATTGTACTACGCTTTATTTATTTTGTTAATAGATTATATAGATTAGGTGTATATGTATACATTTCAAAGCCTTGCCTTTGTATGATACTGAAATGTGTGTAAGATTACAATACGTCACAGCGTCGAGACGTTTAATCACTCAAGAAGGCTACGCCATACAATAGCATTGTTGAAGTTGCAAATATCATGCGGTAGATACAATTACTTAGTTTTTTCATCTGAATAAATAGAAAAACTAAATTTTAATTAATACATAATATTATTATATGTATATTATTGCCATGTGAATACAATTTATAGCCAAATTTAAAATTGCTTCCTGAGACTGGTACTTGCCTTCTAGACATAACTAGATAAAGCTAAATAAGCTAGTAAAATTGGTTTAAAGTTGATGAAGATATATAGATATTTATAAAAAAAATAATACCCACGGTCACTTCCTACTTCATCTTAAAGTTCGCCACTGACAGTTCATCCCCATAATTAAAAAACTGGAGGGCCTCGTATTGCCCGGTTTTAGAGATGCTTCTTCCTACGAATGTTCAGGTTATTGAATGAACTGCCTGTTGAAGTTTTCTTCTAGATACTATGCCATGGGATTCTTTAGAAAAGGGGCAATGAGGTTTCTTCAGGGATAGCAACGCGTGGGTAATACCCCTGGTATTACAGGCGACTATAGGTTATAGGGACTGCTTACAATCAGGTGAGCCGTATGTTTTTTTTTATCTCAGTAATATAAAAAATATATATGTTAACTTTTTTGTTTCTCCTTTCTAAACGACTTCCAAGAGGGGAATTTTTCATTATGTCCATATTTTTTTCTGGTTATATTACACAATTATGTCGCTAAATATGATTTAATTATAAGCGCTACTTACTTATATCTATATTTATATTATTATAGTTTTGGCTGTGTATTTATATTCATTATTAATACACAGCCAAAACTATTAAGTAGAGGAAGTTGAAATTTGAACATATATTTATTTATAAAAATAAGCACTTCCTAAGAATTGCGTTTTGCCAAATTTCAACTTAATGAGGAAACACGACACGATTTTAAAACACTACCGTTAATTATTTTTAAATACTGTTGTAATAATAATAAAACATCGCCAAAGTATAACTACGGTTGCCAAACCGCCTGGTAAGCGTGACAACTACTGCCAACCCCTTTCCCATTATGTGGCCCTCCTATGTTCAGCAGCGGACAATTAACTGTTGATATGATGATGATGATGACGATGATGACTATTGTAGTAGGTATCCAATAATAACTAACAAAACCATTGCATTACTAACTTCTAATTGGAAGAGACCATGTTCGAATTTCCCTCTAGCTGTACAAATACGACAGAATTGGTTGTAACGTCTAATCTAATGAAGATATAAATAACAATTATCCTACCTATCTCTGGATACTTGCATCGAAAGTTCAGCAAATATGTACAAAAGTAAAAACGGCATCGATCAGCAGTTGACATGTGTACATAATTCAATTTCACTTTATAACCTATCCGATCATGTGGCACATTTGTAAACAACTAATAATTGTTGGATTAGTGAAAATATCGGTTGGTGATAAACACTGACGATTTACGACACTTGTCCAATTACTCTTTTTATGATTATATGCAATAAAATGTGCCAATCAGGCCGTGTTCAGACAGCAGTGTAACACTCATGCGGGTTGGTAAACATGTTTGTGGTCACTATGTTCTTTTTTTGAAATATTAATTATAGTTATTATAAAAAATATAATTTTTACTTAATAATAAATTTTTAAATAATATAAAAATAATAATTGAATTGCAATGTAGCTAATTATTATATTAAATATTTAATAATAATAAAAAACAAATATATTTAATATTTTTGATAATATAAGTTATAGGTAGGCGATGCTCATTATAATATACAATTTTAAAGTGATCTTGCTTCTTAAAAAAGGTGCAAATATTTGATATATTCCAAATATGTCTACACATAATTGGAAGTTTCCCTGCTATCCTGAGATGGCTACCAGACAATTATCAATGTTCTCTTAAATACGCCTATGTTGACAATGTTTAAAAATAGATGGCGTTTAACAAAAAATATGTAAAAGCTCTGTATAAAATTAATAAACGTAATATTATACCTTTATGAGTACACGCGAAAAAAGTCACACAGCTTGTTATGAAATGTAATATAATGGAAATACGAACAACTGAGTTTCATAAAATATACTTTTGCTCTCACGTGCTCGGTAAAAATGGTACAAGGCGTGTCATTTCGGTGTGACACGGTGACAATGTGACAGGCAAATTTGACAGGCGGCTTTCCCGAACACCAAGCCTGCGGGTTAACGATCGAACGAGAGATGCACCAGCTAATCACTCGCCATCACTTTCACTCACCTGATCCCACTCGCACTTCACCAACTCGAAAGTTGTTATTAGATTATAATAAAATCGTTCGTCATTCGTAATTCGGCAAAAAATCGATTTTACGACAGGTTGTAAAATCGAAATGTCTGCTAGATTTATTATTCCTGTGCCGACGGTGTCGTATAAAAAAACGTAAAAAATACTACTGTAAAAGATGAAATTTTTCTTCCTTGTTCACTAGTTTTTACCCGCGATTTTGTTCGTGTGACCGAGATATATTATTTGACCGCGATAAAAAATAGTCTACGTCGTTCTTTGTTCATGCGAAATACTACATGTATATAAAATTTCATAATAACTAGTCAAACTGTTAAGTCGTTAAAAGGATAATATTTTGAGCGTATTTAGATTGGGGCTAGATGGGTTGCGCCTAACCCAAAATTGTCTGGTACCTATCCTAGGTTACGGATGAAGTTTTGCAGAGCCAGGGAGGCGCCTCTCGCCCTGGAGAATAACCATAAATATGTATATATAATATAGTATGTTAGTATATATAACGATTGGAAGTCACCTAGTGTGTTATTGTAATTGTTGTAAATAGCTTATAAAAACACTACAGTACTCTAACTTGAAGGACATGTAATCGACATATAGGTCTCTCTTTAAAAAAATTTCATTGGAGTAAAAAGGAATTTTTATTATTGATCTTACGGAAAAATTCTTTACAATGTGAACGTGATCCTAGGCTATCTAAGGATCCTACACCGTGCGGGTTTCTTTCTGCACATTGTAGAATTATGTAGAAAACAAAAATAAACTTATATTTAGATATAAGTTTATTTTTATTATAAAATAAATTTATACCTAATTAGTTAGGTATAAATTTATTTTTGTACTTCTTTTTTCTTTAAGTTTATAATTGTTTAAGTTATAATTGTTATTGACATGCGCCAAACAAATATTTTCTTTTTTTTATTATTAATTTATTAAGTTCGTCATTTATACAAATTTTATTGTGCAACAATAAATAAATATGACTTTTACGTGTTAGGACTAAAGTTCGATATAAATATATCTTATGCTATAAATGTACAGATAACTTTTCTTATTTGACTCAGGATCTCTGATTGCTTTACGACATTCATAAAAATATATGATCCGGTGCTATTTTTTCCATCAATTACCATTTAATCACTCTCAATCACTTTCACCCTCTGATTCTACTTGCACAACGATTTGAACTTGAAAGTTGATTGCACATAGAATATTTCTTAGAACGCCCATTTATATGGCGGTGACATTTTCTTGAAATTGATTTCAAATACCTATTATGGTTGTACTCAGATTAATTCAAATCTTCAGACATAACTTTAGTGTTTTGTTTATAAAAATAAAATTGTCTTAAATTATTACTTATTTACTAGCTGTATCCTGTAGCTCCGCATGAATCAGTATATAAAGTATTCTTTGTACTAAGTTAGGATATAGCCTACCCGTGTAGTCAATTTTATTCAAATCCGTTTAGTAGATTTTGTGTGAAAGTGTTACAAACATATATCAATCCATCCATCCATTGTTAGAAACTTTTGCATTTATTATTTTAATAGAATAGTATTTATTTATTTATTTGTTCATTAGTACGTGTATGTGTATAAAGCGAACCTAATACTAAAAGCATTCTCTCCCAGTCCACCTTAGGGAAGTGTCAGAATACTCAAATGTGGTACTAGTAAGTATTGATATACATACATATTAAAATTACATTATATATATATATATATATATATATATATATATATATATATATATATATATATATATAATATATAGTATATTATGAAATATATATATATATATATATATATATATATATATATATAAAAGATATATTGTACTATACATGAAAATGAGAATAATATATAGTATTTATAAAATAGAAATAAAATAGAACAGTATGCTTTGTCACTTTATAAAAATTAATATTTTAATCTTAACGTAAGTAACCTTTTTTTAATTCTAATAAGTTAAATTTTAATTCGACTCGTTTTTATTATTATGCGCCATCTAGATGTGGTCTGTTTTATTTTTATTGATCTTCCTTAATTACAACGACCCATAAATTTAAGGAATAATTTATATAATAGCATCTACAGAGATAAATACGATAATTTCCTTAATTTTATTACGTTAGGTAGTAAATAATCTAGTAGTAAATTTAATGATTATTTTAAATGCAAAAATTATTAGCATGTTTATTAGGTATTTTTAGATAACTGAATTCTTTAAGTGTTCAACAAAAAATTTGTATTTATCGGCAGTAAAAGTAAGATAGATATTTTAGCTAAAATATTAAAAACTATAATTATAGATTTAATTATTTAAGTGCATTGTAGAAGATTTTTGACTATTTTTCAACCATTACTAAAAAGAGAAAGGTCTAAATTCCTATTTTTTTTATTATAGGTTTCGCTATTACACATTCAATTTCGACCTGATTTTATTCACTTTTGCATTTATTTCGCGTATTTTTCTATATTAATTTTGTTACAATCGAAATAGCAACGTTGTTGGAGACAAATTGTTAAATTATTTCATAGAATAAACACTCACGTAACATCTCTAGTGTTGCAGGTATCCATAGACTTTACAATTAAACGGACTGTATGCTTGTTTGTTACCTTCGTGGTATAAAAAAAAAAATATATTTTAATACTTTATTAAAATCAAACATTATATTCTTCCAAAAAGAATGTTTTAATAAAACCAAATAAAAAGGTAATAAATAAATAAATAATTGAATTTAGTAACATAATGTTTTTTTTTTGTATCCAGTTAGCAATTAAATTTAATGTATTAAATGATTTTCTATTCATTTTGCTATTAGATTTAATAAAATTGTGTTTTTTGGATCTATTATTTGTTTGTTTACGTTTTCGTTAAATTCAATTAAATGAGACTATAAATAAATCATTCGTTTTATCTTGCGCACGCGCATGCGCATTCGTTGATGTCTTTGATATGCGCCGACAGTCTCAGCTTTGTATTTACATATACAGATACGTACGTACGTAATAAGTATGATAACTTATGGGATACAATTTGTTTACAATAATATCTTTAAGTTTATTTTATCATTATTATGTTATAACATAAATAAAGGTAGCAAACAATCTTACGGCGAGCCTGATGTTAACAACCAACGTAGTATTTAAGTGACTTGTAAATGGAAAGATTCTCAATTGTTATTCACAACTATGTTATCTATAAAATGAGTTTTTTTTTATCTGAAAAGATATACTTTCAGATTGATACAATAGAAATTTTATTAAAATCGGCTCAGTAGTCCACTGATGTTTTTCTTTGTATTGCTTTGCATTAGTTAGATTTTATTATTAAAACTAGCGGCCCGTCCCGGCGTCGCACGGGTAGACATTTTTACATTTTAAAAAGTGGCCATTAAGGCTGCACACGCGACGGAAGTTTAAAAATGGAGTAACTTCTCCCGTTTTCCCAACATTTCCCTTCACTGCTCTGCTCCTGTTGATCGTAGCGTGATGAAAAGTATAATATAACCTGTCCAGGAGTATGAAGAATTGTACTAAGTTAAGTTAAAATCCGTCTAGTAGTTTTTGTTTTTATAACGAAATTACAGACAGACAGACAAAAAATTTACTGATTGCATTTTTGGCATCAGTATCGATCGCCCCCTGATAGTTATTTTGGAAATATATTTCATGTACAGAATTGACGTCTCTAAAGATTTATTATAAGTATAGATTTAATATGTCTACAAGTCTTCTCGTCGTTTGGTAAGGTTCGAAATATATTTTGACATAGATTTTGTAATGATTGAATTGGTTGATTATTTTGCGGAACAAAATCCATTTGTGATTTACGTAAAAAAAAATTATTAAAATTTTTATAACTAGAAATTTTCTACAAGTATATACATAGTTATTATACAAGTTGAATGTTTGTTAGAAATACGGCGTTAAGAAGCACGATGCGGTTTTTACTCAAAGTACCGATGTATATTTGAATAGACATTATAAATATTTGTTCAGGAGCCGGCAGAGGGCGCAGTGTCTAGAAAGTGAACATTTGATTGCTCGTCAAAATGGTGCTAATGTTTTTAAGCGACTACGAATAGAAGATTATTGACTCCAGTCTGGAAATTTCAGTTTGTAATTTTTTTTGTATTTAGTCTTTTTCTCACAAAAAAAAAAAATTCAATTGTGGCAAAGGCAGATTTTGTTTTAAAAACTAAATATTCTATATGACCACTTTGTATGCATTTCTTTTCAGATAAAAAAATAATATTTCCAGATCGGTTTAAAACCGATGAGGTAACAAATAAAAAAAAATGGATTGAGGATCCGTTTCTTTTTGAAGTCTGTTGAAAATACTTGTAATTAAAGTTTGCTTATTCTTATTCTTAGCTGATCGTTTTTTAATAAGCTGATTGTTACTACTCTGGTAAGGTGGTTCGGTGAAGGGCTTTATTCGAAGTTTATCCCTCGTAGAGTAATATAATTTTTTTAAATCACTGTGGTGACAAACATGCATATGGCCTACCTGATGAGAAGCAATGATCGTAGCCTATGAATGCCTGTAATACCAGTGGTATTATGCGCGCGTTGAAAATTCTGAAGAAATCTTTAATCCCTTTTTTTTAAGACCCCCACGCTGTAGTCTCTTTGATAAACCTCGACAGGGAACTCATTTACACATTGATTCTTTCACATCTGAGGTGGTGATGAAAAAAGGAGTGGTGATGAAAATGGACCTAAGCAATAATAAAATTAATATGTATGAAGTGAAATAAGCACCCACTAACGTATATATATTATTATACGTATGTAGTCCGACTTATGTATGCATCATTATGTATGTATTTACATACCACCACGCAGAAACGTGGATATGCAAATATACTTAGTTCATTATCATGAAAATTCTAAGCGCAATTACGCCTCGTGGCGGGATTGTAATTTTAAATAATTTAAAATCTATTAACTTAGCGACTAATGTATTTTAAATTTCTTCCAACAACTCAGTTATGATTGCTTGCTTGCATATAGTCGGATCCACTTTTCCGTATTACAACTAGTATCGCAAAAGTGCAACAAAACTTACGCGATTTCGTTCCACTCCCGCGCCGGTGTAACTTTTCACCTGAGCCGGCTCAGAGGCTCAGTTGAGTCCGCGCATTTGTAACGCAAGCACGCGCCTCCCACGCAGTCGCGTACAGCTGATCAACACGCGTCGTGCAAGTGCTAGCAAACGCATCTGTGATAGTGACATGGTTCTGTGTATACATTGGATTCACTAATCGTATCATTAGAAAAGTAAGTGTTAACAATGTTCACAGTGTTAATAATTCAACAAACAAATATTTAAATTTAAAATTTGAAAATACATGTGCGTTCAATAATCATTTCACAATTACACACCGACCCAATAACGTCAACATAATTAAAAGATAAAACTCAATTAAAACAAGCGAGCGACATACACGCAAATCGATACACAGAAACCCAATTCTGTGCTGCAATTAATTCGCTATCTGCGTTAATGCGTTGCCAACATCGTGCACGTATTTAAATTATTTAGAAATCCAACTCGTCACTTGCAAAAAATGCACGAAATCGCCGGAGCGGCGCGACGCCGCCGGCGCCGGGGGATACGATGATATTTACACGCCATATGGGATGCGACTAGAAGCGGCGTAAGGTTGAATTAGATAAATTTCACGTGATACACAAGTATTTTGTAACTTCTGTAACTCTTACTACTTTGAAAATATAAGAAAACAAATAAAATCGACTATTCTTTTTTGTTTAAACCTTATGCGAAGTGGCATCAAAAGCACGGTGTTTCTAATTCGATTTTAATCATAATAAATTCTATACTGATAATAATGATTTTATTTCATGATCGATAGGGTTAAAAATCTCGTTGGTATCATATTAATTATGTCCCAAATGAAATAAAAAAAAATCGATGTAAGATTAACAAACATATCTGGAAGCGTGCACATACAAAAATTGACTTGATTTGACAAGCAATTTTTTTTTTAATAATTTGAAAACAATAAACGAGAAGTATTTTAATTGCTCGACTTACGGCTTATCTAGATAAGAGATATCTCCGCGAGTACGAGCCGCCGAGTATGTCAGTGGCTCGCATGTGTAGTGAGAGTTAGAATAGGTAGCAACGACCTGATACCCACCATCTCAAATTAGCACCCGTAAAAGAATTTATATTTATTATATATTTTTTTTTTACGTTTAAAATCATAAGCGTGAGACGTACATCTTGTGTGCTCGAATTATTTTATTTTATTGGGATAGGCCGCTTTACGAGTGAGGCAAACTTTTACTACGAGAAAAATGGTTTTCCATAAATTTGAATATTGGTGATTAGGTTATTTCACGTAGATTGTTTAAAAGATAAGGAACTTGTTATGACAGAAAGATGAGCGTGATATGAAATTTTATGGCATTCGTCGTCTTAATATATTTGTATAAATAAGTTTTTATAATTAATTCAAAATTTTTATAATTATAAATTAACTTCTTTGCGTAAGTGAATTTATTGCTATCAATAGACGAAACTGTAATATTATACAATATAAACTATTTATGTAAATTACGAATTGTAACTTATTTCATATTGATAATTTTTTATAATTTTTACCATGTGGTCCCGGCATAGAATGGACCACCCCTTTCGTTCCCATAGGTGTCGTAAGAGGCGACTAAGGGAACTTAAAGGTTGAGGGATGGATAGCAGTGTATCTTTTATAATATCACAAAAGAATGACTACGGTTGCCAACCCGCCTGCCAAGCATGGCAACTACTGGCAAAACCCCACTTTTGTGGGGTAGGCCTATGTTTAGCAGTGGATAGCTGATATGATGATGATTTTCCCTAAGCGTCAATTCACAATAGATAATCGTCGATAAACAGAAAGAGAATATTTAAAAATTAAAAAAAAAGCTTCACGTGATGAAGGTATATGTAGTACCTAAATACATACAGCAGCATCCCTTATTACTATACACAGCCATACGCACACAAGTAGACACCTCATTATTTCATCCACAATAAGATTTGACATCAATTACCTACACAACAGATCCTATAATGAATTAACGTAGACATGTTATTAATTAGAGGGAATTACCGTTAATATATTGCCGTGCAATTTTCTTATATTGGTCCTTCGAGCCGGACATTTGCTTCGGGGAGTGTTAACTTTCCTCCCTTTACGGTCTCTGATTACTGGTATAACCACATCAGCACTGGTTTCATTATTGATAGACATGCGAGCTATCGATTATACTATGAATCCTATGGCGTATAGTAATAAAGTGCAAATTTTAATAATATCACGCATACACTACTTAAGATTATTGTTAATTTGATTACGGTGATAAATCTTCGCTTAATGATTTGAGTAGGATGTCGATATTTGGTACCAATTAGTTTAGAAGAGTGATAATGACAAATGTTATGTATAAAAATTACTGAGTACAAAACAACTACAAGTAGATGATTTATAATCGTTAATTATTAAATAAATTGAAAGAAGGCGACGCTGTTAAATAATATTTATTGATTTTAATAATTATACCGATTTCAGCTTTAGTTTTTATTCATGTGACCTTAAAAAGTTTTGTATATATGTATATATAAAGACGTATATATAAAGTATGAAATCGTCGATTTTCGAACTCGTCTTTATCCAAGAAAAATGTTTAATCTCTATGTGAAGTTACAAATAATTTCAATTTCAATCTGTAATAGACAGAAAATTTAATTGTTGAAAAAAATGGACAACGTTTGTTTATTATCTACATAAATATGATTTACTCGTGTACCAAGTTACATTCAAATTCGTTCAATCGTTCGAGAGTAATTGAGAAACAGACATCTAGATATTCAAATTGCACATAACAGAGCCATGTGGTCCAGGTATAGAATAGGTCAGCCCTTCCTTTCCCGTGGGTTTCGTAAAAGGCGACTAAGGGAACTTATAGTGGAGGGATGGGCAGCAGCGTCCTTCTTAAAATATCATCAAAAGTCAAACTTTGGTTGCCAACCCTTCTACCAAGCGTGGCAATTACTGGCAAACCTTCTTTTATGAGAGAGGCTGTGTTCAGCACTAGACAGTTTTTTTTTATGGGTGTAAATGGTATGGTAACCCCGCCTGCGCTAACGGGATACGCTGGCGGAGCACCAGTGATGGGTGATCGATGAGAATGAAAACAGGCCAGTTAGCCCATCATGATAAATTCATCAGGAATTGACCATGATAGTTTCCAGGAAGAACCGCGGGGAGGTCGACCTGGTTAGGTATATTGCTAGCAATGGGATTCTCAGTCTCCATTACTAACAATCCCTTTCCCCCCAACAGTAGACAGTTAATGGCTGAATCAACAACAACAATATAACATAATTTTTCAATAATACAAAAATGAGTTTTCCAAATTGGAGTAAAAACTACCATTGATATTAGATTTTCTCTGTCTGTCCCGTAAAGGAAATGGGGTGATACATATGTTATATTATTATATTCACAATGTAATTGTAAATTAATAAAATTAGAAATATCTCACATGAAATGTAATTGTATTACAAGAATATTATTATTAGAGATTAATAAAAAGTGATTACTTTATATCATTAGGCTATTTTTTGCCTCCAAAAGTAGGTTTCCAGAGTTGGATGAGACAAGTAGCGAGTCTATTGATAAATGTTCTTTTTTGTTATCAAACAAGACGACAGTGAAGAATGTACGACAGAAATCCGAGTTCAATTAAACGCCCGAAGTGTTCATAGCGAGCTATTATACGTTAAGTGAAAGAAGTGCTCATTATTTTTTGAAAACTACCAGATGGTCGCGATGTAGTCTGCGTGGATGTTTTTTTAATGAACGACAAAGTATATTATTTAAAGAGGGGTGCTATAAGTTGACTTGTCTATGGTATCATGACTCCTAAACGAACAGACCGATTATGATGCGTTATTTCGTTTGAAAGCTGACATGATCAAAATGATTCTTTGGTAGAATTTATGAACATCTGTTCAGGTGTTTCGGGTGTTTCTTTCATTTTTTTTATTTGTTTATATGATACTTTGATAAACAGTCGATTTGATTGAAAGTGGTAACCGTCGTCTATAGACGTGAACAGCACTATGAGTTAAGGGTGGATATTGTATAGCAACATCTATATATATATATATATATATATATATATATATATATATATATAGATGTTGCTATATATATATATATATTGACTCAATAATAGATAAATTACCTATCGGTTATCAAATATATAATATTGAAAAGAAGAAGCCGCTCGCAATGAATATAGATATCGTACTGGTATGGGCGATATTGCAATGGGTGGTCCTCAGTATCCAGAAGAACTTAATATATAGATATCAGATATTATATCTATCTTTACCATAAAAATTACAGAATATACCGTGATACTCATGGTACTCGCCATGTGTTTCTATTTCTGAACACTTCGAAGTTAAGCCTTCGTGCCCCACAATTTTATTGTCTACACTTTAAATTAAAACACAGCTATGGAAACATAGCTGTTTAATAGAAATACGCACGGGACAAAGGTACCCAAGCACATGACGTTTGTACAAAGTCTCCCTCTGATAAAAATAATGGCAACCTCACCTGTGCTATCAATATATACTGGCGGAGAACCAATGAGGTGCGTTAGGCAATGATGAAAGCAGGTTAGTTGGATCATCATGATAAATTTACCAGGAATTAATTACTTAAATGGAATTAAGCCATCGTGTAGTCTCGGCATAGAATGGAACATCCCTTCCTTGTCCACGGGTATCGCTAGAGGCGACTAAGAGAACTTAATGATTGAGGGATGGGCAGAACCTCCTTAAACATCACCAAAGCCTAACTGCAGTTGTCAACCCGGTTATCAAGCGTGGTAGCTACTGGTAAAATCTCCCAATAGGGGAAAGCCTATATTCATCTGTGGACAGGTAATAGCTGACACGATGACGATGACGATGATAAAATGGAATTATTCACGATATCTTTCCGTGGGGATCGCGTGGAGATCAACCTGATATACATATATTGTTAGTAATACGGCCACCAGTCCTCGTTACCAACAGTCCCTCTTCAATTCAAGTCCAGTTTCATCATTCCATTATCATCTGTAAAAAAACCTTGTAGATACATATTCGTCATGTAGTGTTGTGTAACACGCAACGATTGCGCCATCCACGTCATTTCGCGTTACTCTTTTGTTTCCCGCAGATTTCATCAAAATCTCAACGAGTTTAACTAAGCAAAACAATAGGCGGACGAGGATGTAATTTTATTCAAACCGTAACAAATTATAATACAGTTAGAGATGGGTCTAAATAAAATGTAAGTCATAGGAATTGCTTCAATTACCAACAATTCGATGATGCAGTGCTCGAAGAGGCGCGCTCTTGTGGTACGGGCGATAACCATGTGGTTCTCTTTGGACATTATCATCCTTTTTATTATACAACTTAGAATGGTAATTAAGCTGACGGTCCACCTGATGGAAAGTGGTAACCGTCGCCTATAGACATGAGCAGTACCATGGACATAACAGAGTATACTGTTTCCCCCATGCGTTGTCATTCTTGAGGACTCGGGTGTTATTCCTCTGTATCCTGTAAATTCACGCTATATCCCACCCTTTAAATCGAAACACAGCCATGCAAACACAACTGCTTCACGGTAGAAACACGAATGGAACAGAGGTACCCAAGCAATCGACTTTTGTACAAAGTCTCCCCCTGGTACTATATAGCATTCTCTCCCAGTCAACCTTTGGCAAAACACAAATGTAATTAATTATGCGGTGAATTCGCCACTGAATTTCCGTCATTCGATTGAATGGAGAACTTCCTATTTTATTGGATTGGAAACAATTCAATGTTGCCGAAATATAGTAAATACCAGAGCTACAATAAATAAGGAATATAGTGAAAAATTTTGAATAAATATTTATTTTTAATCCAAACCAATAAATTAAACTGGATTAAAATTAAAAATGTATCATTAAAATTTTTGTAAATCATTATAAATAAAGTCGTGGATTATCGGCAATACCTTTAATTAGGTGAAAATAATAACGAGTCATGTATATTGGGAACAAAGGACAAATTAATTATTTAATATTTAAGTAATTTTTAAACATTATTGACATTAATTTATATATGTGTGTGTGTGTTTGTGTGTATGTGTAAAGATTTGTTTTAATTAAAACAATGGTATTCGTTTCAATGATATTCTAATTATTATGTGTAAGCTTGATTTATTAACATTTTTCTCATATCTAGTTTCTTATCCGCCCTTTATGTTTAAATGATCAGGTAAACATTTTTTTTACTGTGCGGTATATATTCGGTTATCTCATCAAGTGGCTACACGTTTAATTGTATTTTAATTATGCAGTTCAACGACCCCGTCTAGACCACGACCGCAGAGGTCACTGCGCAGTCCGTTGCGACGAAAAAAAATATCATTAGCGTTCTTTTTTTTTTGGTGTGCGAATAATGACATGAGTGTGCTACTATGTTCGGAATCGAGCTCCATTGCGAGATTGTCCAATGTGAGGTGCGTATCTTTTTTTTTGTCGATAATCATCGATGGATTGAATCATCGATTTTAATTGCAAAAAATGTGGTAATTTGTAACATGCATGTTTTACTAATTGATTAATTACAATATTTGACGAAGTGTAACGGTTTAATATGGTGTTTTAAATTCTCCCGTACCAATGGGTAGAGGTTCGGTTCTCAGGAAACATCCAAATATCTAATAATCTCTAAAAATATAACAATTTTCTTTTGTAACAAAATGTATTTAACGATTAATTATATTTTTTTTTTTCATTTTATTTACTTTAATTAGCATGCAAATACGTTCAAGAAACTATGGACTTTTAATACGACTTAAACCTCTTGAGATTATATTTGGTATTTTAATATTTATAGTTTAAATATAGAATTAAATCGATCATGGTCTTCAAACCCTTTTGGGGGCACGGTTGGTGGGGACTCGGGGAACTCGTCTTTACCCCAGCTTTAACTTCGGGCGCAATTATTTCCGGGTCGCTGGGTCTAAGCACACTCTAGTTCTCTTTGTGTGGTGTGGTCTTCTCGTTGCTTCATGGTGATAGTGGGTCGGGGTACTTCTATTTTTTCTTGTGTATATACGCTATAAGTATGGTTTCTTCTTCTTCTCTCGCGTCTCTTTTCGTTAGGCGGGGTCGGCTTTCGTAATGAAGTGAGATGAGTCCAGGTATATTAAAAAAAAAATGATTTATTTTTCTTTCTCTTCTAATAAATTTACCACAAAAAGACATTCAATTGTAGTTCAAATAAATTATGCAACAATAAACGAAGTCCCTGTTTATTTATCTTGTATAAATAATAGCAGTAACTTTATGTTAAATGTATAAAATAACAGGTAGTAAAATTTTGATAATACTGTTTTGTTTTTAAGTGAGTTATTACTCGTAATTTCGAAAATAAGTAAAAAAAAATTTACAATCTGATTGATTGATTACAAATTGATTTGATTGATGAGAATATTATTGATTTTGCAATTAGCTGGCCAGGAGCCTGAGATTATATGTGTATTTTGTGTAATTCATTTTATTTATTTATTTATTTATTCTTTATTGTATACAGAAAAAATTACATTCATTTTATTTAAATGAATTTATTTAAATATAATATAAATTAAATTCATTAATAATTTCTATTTATTTATTTATTCTTTATTGCACCAAAAAACATAAAATATATACAATAACAATTAGAAATTTCAAATGAAATACAATAGCATAAAGTACAGATTAAAATATATACATAAAGGTACAAAAGGCGGTCTTATCGTTAGGGCAATTTATTACTGACAATCTTTGATTAAAGGAGAACAGATAAAAGTGGGTACGTGGTGGTTTATAGAAATCATGTTTCGGGAAAAAAAATATATTCTCTTTCTGATGAAGTTTTTAATGACGTCACATTTTATGTATTTATATTCTTTACTCGATGCGTAATTTCGTCCCAATCTAAATTAATTCTATAGCTCAGGTATAACACGTAAACAAATGAAGGTTTATTTATCATTTAAAGATAGGTACTAAATATAGAAAGTATAATGATAAATCCATAATCTAATGACAGCCAGAGGGAAACTTTGTACAAAAGTCGATTGCTTCGGTACCTCTGTCCCATTCGTGTTTCTACCGTGAAGCAGTTGTGTTTGCATGGCTGTGTTTCAGTTTGAAGGGTGGAATATGGCGTGAATTTACAGGGTACAAAGGAATAACACCTGAGTGCTCAGGAATGACAACGCATGGGAGGTATCATGGGTGAAACAGTATACTCTGTTATGTCCATGGTACTGCTCGTGTCTATAGGCGACGGTTACCACTTTCCATCAGGTGGGCCGTCAGCTTGTTTGCCATTCTAAGTTGTATAAAAAAAAGCTATTATTAGACTTTAGAATAATTTGCTGCAAATTATCTATGTATTAATAATAATGTTTGTTGACTTTCATTTGTTTTTCTTGTTTTTCATTAATGATAAACTTAAATGAATTATACGATATCTCAAAATAATCTGACCCTTGAGAAAAAAACCTGATTTTATTATTTGCTTAAAAAAAGGTGTAACATCAGGTAGATAATATTATTTCGTTAAAGTTGTTTTTATTGTATGTGCCTTTATTTTTGTACATGTTTTGAATCCTGATCCGAAGTTTTATATTCCTACTAATTTCATAAGGTCAACAGTCGACAAATGCCTGTGGCTACTACTTCAGTATTTTTGTATTATGAGGCAAAAATTTACATGTAAATACATGATTACGTGTTCTAATTTCAAATATAACGTAATACGTTCACGAAACATCCCGTCTTTCATCTTTATGGTAATTTATTAATTGTCATTCGCCCAGAGTAAGCAGTAAGAGTGAAAGAGAGAGAGTGAAAGAGAGAAAGAGAAAGAGACATGCGAGCAGTATATTTTATGTAAGAAAAATCGCGAGGAATACGAGGTTGAGTTACAAGATTGCATTATGCCTTAATGAATTTTTAACCAACAACCTCAAGGCAGGAAACCAGTAGGTGCATGCGATTTAATAAAATCTAAATATAATATTTACAGAGTACAAGATTTATGTCGTTATGTATTTTTTCCATATCAAGATTATATTTATTTTTTTATTAGGATAATAACAATCTTTATTTCGCTCTTTTAAATTTAATTTGATTAAGATTTCTAAAATAAATATTAATAACGTCGAATATTACTTAAACAAAAAGTAAATTAACAATTAGTGAAAATAATCTTCATGTTTTGTATCCGATCCAAAGGTCTCCATAATGTTTGCAGCATTTCCACGTTGGATTACCAAAGAAATTAACAAAAATTTTACATAATAAACTCATCATTTATCATCGTGAAATATTTGTTGGACAGATAAAAAAATATTGTATAAGTGCCTAAGATTTAAAGGCTCTTTTTTTGGATATTTCATAGTATTTTTTTTAAAACTTTATTGTGTGAGTTTTACTAAATATTACGACAATGAATATTTTATAATCTTTATAATATTTTAGCTTTATTAAGTCTTTATACAAGTACTATTAGTAATATTTATTTTTAAGAAAATATTCTAATTTATAAATTAAAGCAGCCGTGTGGTCCCGCCACAAAATGTGCCAACCCTTTCTTTCCAGTGGGTGTCGTATGAGGCGACTAAGAGAACTCAATGGTCATGGATGGACAGCAGCGTCCCTCTTAATACATTATTAAAGCTTAACTGCGTTTACTAACCCATCTACCAAGCATGGCAACTACTAGCAAACGCCCACCCCCTGTTCCCCCCTATTCCCGTTGACAGTTTACGGCTGACATGATGATATGATGATTATAATTAATTACAGATTCATCATAATCATTTAACAATTTAGCATTTATCATCTCGATTTCGCGATGACAAGTAGTAAAAAGTAGGTTAAAAGCCGACCGACCACTTAGAAACCTGTGAATACATCCAATCACATATCTGTCATTTTATGCGAAAAACCACATCATTTGCAAGCTTTTTAAAGTATTAATTGGTTTTATCTAAATACAAAATCGATGTTTATTAATGATTTAATTATCTGATAAAGTGGGCAACGCTATTAAATCTTTTATTAATCGAATTTCGTGAACGCTGCATCCATGAATCCGATGGCGTTTATTAATAGAAGTTTAGAACATGGTAAGAAGGTGGTACAGTTAAATAACAATGTGAACTCGACTTGCTTCCGGTCATTTAGATTGTTACCAAATGTTAACACGCTGTTGTTCAAACGGTCGCGTCTAAAATTGAAGATGAGTGTAATTGTTTGATATTGGATTGGTGGTTTTAAGAGGAAACGAAGTTTTTTTTTTATTAACTGTAATGTTTATGAAGAAAATATTGATGTCACGATTTGAATTAATTCATTTGTTTATAGCTACACCAACTGTTTATTGTATTTAGATTATTAAATTATTAATTTTTAATATTAATTTAAATTTACATCTTAGTAACATTGCGGTGAAGAAATATATAGACGGTGATGGTCAAGTTTCAAGCAATGAAAACAAAAACTTTTTTTTACAACACACGGGGCAAACGAGCATGCGGCTAACCTGATGGTAAGTGACTACCGCCGCCCATGATCACACACACAGCGGCATTGCAGGTGTGCTGTCGGCCTTGTAAAAAGGAATATACTCTTTTCTTGAAGATTATGTTGTCGTATCCGTTCGAAAATACTGCTGCTGGAAGTTGATTCCAAAGAATGGTTGTGCGTGGAAGAAAGTGCCTTGAAAAAACGCACGGTAGGAGACCGCAGATATTGGATTACATTTGCACTTTCTATATTTGATTTAGTTCAACTTATATTTGACCGAATTTTATCTATAATAATACCCGTATAATAATAGATCGGAAGGGTTTATGTGTCGAAACACGTTTATCTTTGGAATTGCCAGTTGAATTTGCAATTTTTTTTTTATATTTAATAGTTCATTTCTTGAGGAAGTGTATTCACCATTACAATACCATCATGAGCTGCAGAATATAGGTACTCCTATCATAATTAGTTTTATATGAACTAACTAGGACTAACTATGACAGAAGTACAATTCTATTTATTACATATTTGGCAACACCTACACCTTTGTCGCACCATGAAGAACTATGTTTTCTGTCAAGTGTAACTTGAATTACTTTAAGAGAGGAAAAGTGTTTATAAGGTAGCATAGCGTGGGTTGCAGGTTAGTTGCAATCTTGCGTTGGACCTGCGGTCCAAATAGATTTAATAATCACCTTTAGATAGCTATATATATATATATATATATATATATATATATATATATATATATATATATATATATATATATATTCTATTCTGGCACGATACATAGTCTATGTATCGTGCCAGAATAGAAAAAAAATAGAAATAAGAGTTAATCCGAGAATTAATTCTTCCACTGTATAAAAAGTGGCACGAAATCAATTGTTGAATAAAATGTCTTTCTATATCTGTGCCATTGTTTGTAATCTTATGTCATTTGTCAACGAGAGCTTGTAGGTCAGTCAAGTTAAAAGTTAACCTCGTAGCCGATATAATAATGTAATCGTGCATCCGACCGTCCGTTGTCATAAAGACGTCTCCAGACGAGTCGTGATAACGAACCGGGTCGTCTGATTCACAATATTTTTGTATGAATGCAGTTCTTAAGGTCATGAACAAGGAAAATATTTTAAGGAAAAACTGTTTGACATTATTATTCTATCTTGGATTTGTATATTTTTTACTTCTTTTTTTTTATGAAAATTAGAATGGTAAAGAAGTTGGCTAATGGTGGTGGAGAGCGGTAATAGTCTTCGAAGAGGAAGGAATTTTTAGTAATGAAGACTAAATACTACATTTTATAATGATTAGTAGCTACGGTAACCGCTTATCATCAGGTGGGCCGTATGCTTGTTTGCCACCTGAGTGGTATAAAAAAAAAGTCAAGGGGTATAAAATAATTGAATAAATAAGGTCTCGTACATGTTTGTTTGAAAGGTAGGATATGGCTGTGAATTTACAGGGTACAGCCTAACACCTAAGTCCTCAGGAATAGCAACGCATGGGGGGTATCATGGGCAAAACAGTATACTCTGTTATGTCCATGGTACTGCTCATGTTTATAGGCGACGGTTACCACTTTCCATCAGATGGGCCGTCAGCTTGTTTGCCATTCTACGTTGCATAAAAAACATTAAAAACGACAGACGTACTGAACTATTATAATGCGATGTATTTTTAATGTCACATTTTTGGATTTTAATTATGTTATTCATGTAGTTTCTTTTTATATATTAACTAGTAATCCGCCTCGGTTTATAAACTTATCAATCTTTTATAACAATATCAATGCTGCGAAGATACATACAATAGAAATTGGCATATGGCATTAAGCTCGCCACTTATACAAAGTTTTATTTTGCAATAAAGAATAAATAAAATAAATAAATAAATAGAAATATATTTAATATGCGTATCTCACTTTATAATCACTTATCTAAAAATATGAAATTAGTAAGTGGAAATTATTTCAAATCGATTTTGTTGATATGTTTTTTAGAACATTATGTTGATAGTGTCAAACAATAAATGGAGTTTAAAAAACAGTCTTGATATATTTTTAATTTTTTAATTATATATTGACATTCCAATTAGATTTTTTTTTATTAAAATTATTGATTAATTATTATATAAAAAATATTGTTATTATTATGTATTTTTATTGACTTAATTTTATCAATAATTTAATCATATTTGACAAATAAAATTATATATACTGAATAAATGCAATGTTAAGAACTATGTAATATTATATTTAGTAAATATATTATTTGAGTTGTAAAAAATATTTAAATGACATTGAAACCAGTTTTAAAATCCGTTGCGTAGTTAAGAAGAAATAAGCGGAAAAATAGATTGGTGAGCGACTTTCATTTTATACTCTTTAGAGATGTGCTATCCAAATAAATCAAATAGAAAGATACACAAAAGAGTTATAAATAACTTAATTATTGTACACGTTTAAGTCGATCAATCAACACACGTTCCTGAGCGAGCATAATGGATATTTAACGAGATCTCCTTAACAAATAAGCCTGCACGAAGGCACGAGTGACGACTGGTTATCAACAAAGTAAGCAAGAAGGTAGTTTTTCTTCATGTAGCTGCTAACACCAGTTTCAATTAATATATGAATGCGATGCTTCAGGATGGGGTATTAGAGATTTAGCTAGGAATTAATTTTCGTTTATATACATATACTAGCTGACTCGGCAAACGTTGTTTTATCATATACATTATTTCTAGAACTATACATAAACATTTATCGTACTACAATTATTATATTCGATTGTCATCTTGCAACCCTTTTTCGGAATATAAAAATCGCGATTAAAAAACAGGAGTTGATTGCAAAAGCGTGAAAATTTGAAGCTGTATGTATTTTTCAATGCTTATTTATTTTTTTATTTTTATAATAAAATAAAAATAAAAAAAAAATACAAAATTATAAAAAAAAATATTTTAGGGGTGGGTCACCCTTTTCATTGAGGAGTATGAAAAATAGATGTTGGCCGATTCTCAGACCTACCCGATATGCACATAAAATTTCATAAAAATCTGTAAAGCCGTTTTGGAGGAGTTTGGTAACAAACACCGTTACACGAGAATTTTATATATTAGATGTATATATATACTATTAATTTTAAAGACTTAAAAATTACCAATTCTTACACGTGACTTTGTCTGTTACTTTTCATCACGGTTAATTAACGTATCCATAGATGGAATATATTAATTAACTACGTTAAAGATTCTCATCCATTCCGTATATTATGTAGTACTTGTATACTGAATTTCATAATAATTGAATAAGTAGTTCCGGTGCTAAGAGATAACAAACAAACAAACACATTTTTACACTTACAATATTAGTGAGAATTATATTCACTACACCAACACTGAGAAATAAAGCACATCATCATCATCTTCATCTCTCTGCTCTGCTTCCATTATTTGGAGTCACAGTAATATGTTTTTGTCCATATTACTCAAGGTTACAAGGCTTTTGGTTTTACGATCAGCTGCCTGCCTGATATCAACCCTCCTTGGGAATTCATTTGTTGATGGTATATACCACCTACGGCATAGAGAAAAGCTAGGGGGAGATTGGATTGAATAAAGGAAGTTATATAAAAAGGAAATTAAGGATTTATAGAGATAAGGGAAAGGGATTCCCCCTTTACTGCAGTAAAAATACAAATAAAATAAGTTAAATAAAAACAAAGTGTAAAATGTGGTCTTATCTCTAATGTAATCTCTTTAATTTTGTATGTGTATTTTACGCTATATCTTCATCAATTAAGAACCGATTTTAATGATCCTTTTTTAATTTAAAATGTTTATTTTCGTGATGACCCCTTAACAATGCATGAATATTTCACTGATCATGGGTCTCTTCCCCTGAAAAGGAAGATTCTATAATTACCAATAAATTACCTACGGTACGGTTGCATTTTTTTTTATTTGTTACCACGTAACACCGTCAGTTTTAAATTGATTTACATTCTTAACTTACAGATTGGTCAAAAAAAAATTCATCAATGTCGGTTTAGTAGTTTAGAATTTAAATCGAATTAACTGGTTTGGACAATTTTTATAATTATAAAATAAAAACCCATATACTAAAAAATTAACCCATATACTAAATTATTAAAATTGACTTCTAAATACATATGAACTATAAATTACATGAATAATCATACAATAAAAATTGTCTTTCAAAAAAACCGATTTCAGTTGTTGCAAAACTAGTTATTTTTTTTTGTTTTAAAACTAAAGCACTGAACCGATTTTAATAAAATGTCAATGAAACCGATATGTAAGTTATGTCCTTTCGGATAGACATAGAATTTACCAAATTAGTTTATAATTTATGGAATTATGAGATAACGATTGAATTGAAAATCTCCTTCTCTTTGAAGTCACTATTTGTATTTGCATAAGCTAAGACAGAAGAATTTTATTTAACTGCATTTTTTTTTTATAAATTTTGTATTTATTTATTTATACTTTTGCACTCATTAGAATATGTCTACAGGGCGGACTTAATGCCTGATGGCATTCTCTACCAGTCAACTGTTACACTAAACAGGGAGAGTAAATGGCGGTGCATAGATTTAAAAAAAATATATATATATATAAATGAAATAAATATTTTGAAAGATAACAAACATATAGAATAATATATTTACAAAAAATATACACACATAAATCACATACGATACATATATAAATAATCTCCAGAGCAATCGACTTTGTACAAAAGTCGATTGCTTGGGTACCTCTGTCCCATTCGCGTTTCTACCGTGAAGCAGTTGTGTTTGTATGGCTGTGTTTCGGTTTGAAGGGTGGGATATGGCGTGAATTTACAGGGTACAGAGGCATAACATCTGAGTCCACAGGAATGGCAACGCATGGGGGGTATCATGGGCGAAACAGTATACTCTGTTATGTTCATGGCACTGCTCATGTTTATAGGCGACGGTTACCACTTTCCATCAGCTGACGGCCCAGCTTGTTTGCCATTCTAAGTTGTATAAAAACTATACATAGTATATATTAAATTAATAATGATATATAAATTATATTGTATGTATTAGTTATAGAATATATTTTCCTATTAGGAGTCAAGTTCGATGAGTATTTAAGGATTTTACACACCTTGCTCGCATTCAGTGTTTACCAATTACCTCATTTAATTAATCTTACCAATAATTAACCATTAACGCTATTACAAATATATATTACTACATTAATTCCCTATAAAATGAATTAATAGTCGCGTACCAGCGTAATCTACAACTAAGTATCTACCATCAACTCCGCGTATAAATCAAGAACCAATATCAACGGTTAGGCACCATAGCAATGCAACGCAAAATAAACGTAACCACTCTCCGGATATACTCGTATTACCGTACGCAAACTGCGTCTGGAGATATTACCGTCGTAATATGTGTGCTTATTCCGAAACGAAATCGAATTGTTTTTGTGAATTGGATCAATTTAAACTCGATCAACTGTACTGTTAGGTTATGCATTTTATTCGCCATGTTAACAGATTTACAAGTATAAATTCTCAGAGATTATAGTCACAAGCCTATTAATATTTATTTATTTAGCTATTATTATGAGAAAGTTACCTGATATTTTTAATATATTATTATTAATAAATCAAAAACAAATAATATCTAATATTAATGAAGGTGATTGCTTTTAATATGTATTATTAGTGTTTTTTCTGTACTTCGTCCAAAACGCATTTATAATACGACTAGCTATTACTATCCTGTGGCTTTCTTCATGTAAACTAATATATCGATTTTTGCCGCAAATTTCATTAAAATAATTCGACCTCTTTATTTGTGATAGAGTAACAAACATCTAAATATCTTATTCTTCATATTTATAATTTATTAATATTACAAATATTTGTTAATATTATAAATAGGAAAAATTGGTTTGTTTGTTTGTTTTTAATGGATGAACTCAAAAACAACTCAACTGATTTTGAAAATTCTATATGAAAGGCTATATTAACAGCGAGTAATATAAGCTATATATTAATTTTGAAAATTATATGTATCCGTGCGAAGTCGGGTCCAATCACTAGGTTATATATCAGAATAGTGTTATGGACAAGACACAGGAGCGAGAACCCAGCTTAATGGTTGCGCTGATGCGTTATTGATACACGTTCGATAAAGCAACGGTAACCAGTGCATGTGGTTCGTATCGAAACGTATTATTGAATTAATATACGTATTATTATATTCGTAACTACCATTTGCATCACTTTATTTCGCGTATACCGTTCAGCCGTTGATTTTGCCGATACGGTATTTTGATTTATGGCAGTTACCATGTTATTTGTTTTGCTCGTGTGAGTCACGTTAGAAACTTTCGTTTCGTTTTTAAGCCATTTTCAAAAGGTTGTTCACAATTCGATTGTACGATCCTTTTTGTGTGTTACGAGATTACGTTGGAAATTCTGAATAAATTATATTTTTTTTTTTACAATTTCTTAGATTTAATATGGTGTTGATTCTGAACTATGTAAAGTTTGAGATTATCGGTTTATCTTTGTGGGGTAATCCTGTCATAAATTTTAATATATGCGTAATATTATATTTAGCGTGCCATCCCTATATAGAATGGACCACATTTTCCTTTCTAGTAAGTGTCGTAAAAGGCGACTAAGGAAATTCAATGGTCAAGGAATGGGCAGCAGTGTTTCTCTTAAAACATCACCAAAGCCTAACTGCATTTGCCAACTCCTCTGCCAAGCATGGCAACTACTAGCAAAACTCACTACTAAGGGAGACCTATGTTTAGTAGCGAACAGTTAACGTATAAAAGAAGTAGGTCAGTTAGCTCATCGTGACGAATTCAACAAGAATTAGCCACAATAGTTTCCAAGGAGAACTGCGTGGAGGTCAGTTTGATAGAGTATATTGCTAGCAATGGGGCTGTCAAAATCCATTACTAATAATCCCTTTCCCCCATGTATGCTAAGTTAGGATATATCCTACCTATGTACCAATTTTAATTAAGATCTGTTCAGTAGTTTTTGCGTGAAAGAAAGAAAGAAATAATTTATTGAAAGAATCATATCGTGAAAGAGTAACCATCAACCATCCATTCATCGATATGTTGCAGTCAAAACTCTTAACTAGTCAAAAGTACTATTGACTAGTAAAATCAGTTTAAAGTATTTCTGACTGAACAGGTTGGACAAAAGTGGTTTTGACTGAAAATGATTGGTTATTAGTATTTTTTACTGCAAATTTGCGGTTAGGTTAGGTTAGGTACTTTTAACTGATTTTGCTAGTCAATAGTACTTTTGACTGGTTAAGAGTTTCGACTATAACAGATATATTGTCATTGACATACATGTGTGTATGAGACGAGTCCATACATTCTTCTTTCAGAGTATTCGGTAGTTAATTATAAATCACACTGATTATAAATAAATAACATATTTTATTTAATAAATTAATTATCATCAGGAAATTCTTTTACGAACATTTCTAGCCACGGTTTTATTTCAATGTCTTATGAAAGTAAAAAAAAAAAAATGAAATATTAAAATATTGTGTTAGTGTGTCTGTCAGTTGATGCACCGGCAAAATTGCAAGTTGCGCGCCCCACATCTAAGCTAAGAGCTTCTGGCCACTTGACCGGACTATTATTATTTTACGGACACACGGTCGTACCAAATGGCGAACAAAGACAACGAACGTAAATAAGAAAAACAGAGTATTCTTTCTGCCTAACCTAAGGTATACTTTTTTGAGCATCAATATGTATTTTAGCTTAGTGCTTAATATGGGGTATAATTTTTTTCTAGATTTATCTTTCTGTTTGAATGAGATAATATTATAATTATGAAGATTGTGTTTCACAATAAAAACGACTCCAATTGTGATAAAATTAGTTATTTTTATATAAAAATTAAATTACTGAACCGATTTTGATAACTTTTCTATGTGATCAATCGGTAAATATTTCCTTTCAAATAGTGGATGAGATAACAATAAAAAAAATTTACTGCATTAATAACATTATCTTTTTGAAATTTGTATAAAGTAATCTTAGTAGAAAGGTAAATAGTATAAATATTTATGTTAGATTGTCATATTCTAATATTATAAAGTGGAAACGAAAAATTTTTTGGATGTCTGTTTATTTGTTTGTAATGAATATATTCAAAAATTACTCAACCGATTCTAAATTTTTTCACCTACAAAGCTTTTTCATCTACAGAAATCTAATATAGTGACATAGGCTATTATATAATTTTTCAAAATTCTATCTATGCGTGAGAAGCCGGAGCGGGCCACTAGTATTAAATAAAAACAAGTATTACATGCTTATAACACGTAACAGTTGTACTATTTGATACAAATTATATTCCTTATCTTATTGTTAAATATGCCTTCGTGTTACTGACCTATATTGTTTTATCATAAAGCTAGTACTGTATTGTATATTATTTAATTATTAATAATTTCTAATTATTTATAGTTTGCAAATATAACCATTATAATTACAATTATTGAATTTGCATAAAACAATAAGAGCTGTAATGAAATTTGTTGATAATAACATACAAACTCAATGGTTTCCAAAATTGGTAAGAATTATCCATAATTAATTCAAGAGATTACATTAAAGGAACGAGTAAACTCTTTGGAAAACGGAATAGTCACACGAGATCGTTCCCAGGGCAATATGAAAGTGAAAACTGCAATTTAATATTGCTGCGCGCTCTTTACGACCGTGTGTACGCGTTTATGCGAAAACGAGCATAATTTGCACACCGCAAATAGCACTTATTATTTTAAAGTGGCCACGTATTGTCTCTAAAGTTCTTTCTCTTCGCGCGGCGACAATTTGAACGGAATTGTCGACAAATCGACGGGCATATTTTGCAATTTCATTGATTAGAGTCGATTTTGGCAGCCATTTGTGGGAATTTGTACTTTCTATTGTCAGTTGTGTGAGTAATGAACTTTTTGCGACGAAAATTTGACATTGTCAAGAAGATGTACTTTAAAAGATTTTGTATGGAGAAATGTTTGTTTTAAAGTTTCAATTTCTTGTTTGAATTAAAGCACTTTTTTAAAATTGTTTTGAGGACTTAAATTATACATTAATAAATATGATCATTTATTGTTTAAATAATATTGTAGTTTTATACGAAAGTAAGTTTGTTTGTTTATTACATTTTGTCTTTTTTTTTTTATTTATTTGGTTCAAATCATTATCATCATATCAGCCTTTAATTGTCTACTACTGAACATAACTCTCCCTCTTGGGAGGTTTTGCCAGTAATTGCCAAGCTTGGCAGGCAGATTGGCAACCGCAGTTAGACTTTGGAGATGTTTTAAGAGGAATACTGCTGTCCATCCTTCGCTCTCACTTAGTCGCCTCTTACAACACCCACGGGACAGGTAGAGGTAACCCATTCTATGTCGGGACTGATATGGTGATATGGTTTAAATAATTGCCATAAACATTGTAATTGTGGCGGAGAAGGAAGGAAAAGGAAGGCTACTTTCTATTATAGATAATATATCTCAATTACACAGACGAAGTTGCGGGTATAAACTAGTCATAAATAATATTAATTTTATTAAGTAAAGAACTGTCTATACAATGTCTATGCGAAGTGACGCGGGCGCAGCATTAATGAACGTCACGTACAGTTATCTAAGCGCACGCGCCACTGTTTGTGTGTACGTACGCTGTACCGAATTGAGGATAAAAAACTTATTTACTGTTTATTCGCTTGACTCACCGATGCTTTTATTTTCTCATGGAATGAAATTATTTTCTGAATGCGAGCGTCAATCTTTATTTTGTTAATATTTGGTATAACGGTTGAAACTATATTTTAAAATAAGAACGTAAGTGTTCCACTGACAACAGTGAGGCTATTAAGTAATGAATGAATGAAGAACGTAAGTGACAAATAGAGTACAATGTACTTACTACTCCAATTCTACTCTAACAGGGTATAAAATATGATATACCAGTGCAAGAAAAGGTAATGTGGAAATAAAATAAACAATCTGTCAGGTCTGGTCAGCGTGGTAATAGTTTATTTAGGAATTTCCGCACTAAGTGTCGCAATTGGACCATTGTGCCTAAGAGTATGGTTAATCCAGCAATTCTAACCTGTTCCTAAAGGTTAAAAGGTGGCTTGGATTGTCATTAAAATTTTGGAAGTAACTTTGATGTAGATTTGGAAGTATATTTGATGAAGGTATTGATGGCCTTGCTGCTAACAATATGCCCTGTCAGGTGGTCATCTGCGCAGTTTCCCTTCCCTGGAAATCATCGTAATTGGTTTTTGGTGCATTTGTCATAACGGGCCAATAGGCCTGTTTTAATATTCACCTATCATCCTTCACTTGAGGTTAGAAGTATTGTTAGTAAAAGGGAATGTTAAGTTCCATTGCTAGCAATTTACGCTATCAAGTCGACTTCCACACGGTATCCCCTAGAAACCATAATAATTGATTCTTGTTGAATTCGCCCCAGTGGGTTAACTGACATGCATTCATCCTCACCTATCATCACTCACCGGTGCCCCACCAGCGTATACCGATAGTGAGGATGAAGAAACAATTCCATTATCATCCATTAAGATTATCCTTCACTGGTGCCCAGCTTATATTGACAGCACAGACGGGGATACCATTCTATTATCATTCAAAGAAAGATTATGCTTTAAGATTATTGGTACAAGAGTAGGTGTTTCTGTTGTAAATAGCAGGATGCAGTAATAAAACATATATGTATTAGAGATAAAAAATAATAAGTTTAGTGAAAAAATACGAGATATGACTTATAAAAATCTGACACGGAACAAACTTAAAAATTATAAATTGTTCTAAAAAACCTCAGTGTCAACAGCCAGTATTAAAACTCCAACAGTTTCTTGTGTTCCTTGGAGTATATGGCGAGTTATCCATTTTATCTAGATAAAATAAACGTTTGTTTAGGAAATAGTAGCCCGTTAAAAATATAATAGGATTATTATATTATTTTGTTATAATACTCATGTTTAGCATACTACAATAGTTTTACTAAAAATATTAAAAAAAAATTTAATGAGTAGTTTTGCTTAGATTTTTTTTATAGGTGGCGATTTGTTTATGGCTTTATGCATTGAATATTTTTCGTCAAACTTATATAGTGATTTTTTAAATTTCTAATTGTTAATAGCTAAAGATTCTATGCAAGTTTATGTGAATTAAAAAAAACATTTAGTCCTAATTTCTGTAATTGTGTAGGAGTACTTGTTAGTATAACAAGTAAAATTAATAAATAAATGATGATGCTGATAATTAAAATGCAAAAAAAAAACAAAAGAAACAGCTAAGTTTCTTGCCCGTTCTTTTTAGCTGAAATTATATAATGAACTAATAAGCGGTAGATTCATAAAAAATGAATTTATCTTTTATCATATTATTTGTGACTTATATCAATTATTATTCAAAATGCTTAAAAGTTTATATAATTTTTTTTATACAACTTTTAATGGCAAACAAGCTGACGGCCCACCTGATGGAAAGTGGTAACCGTCGCATATAGACGTGAGCAGTACCATGGACATAACAGAATATACTGTTTCGCCCATGGTATCTCTCCATATATTGCCATTTCTGAGGACTCAGGTTTTTATAATGAAAAATATTTTTATTTATTTATTTATTGTTGAATGTTGTCCGTTTGCAGGTTGTGTGTGTAGCGCATGCTGCACGTGCGGTGATGCGCCGCGAGCGCACGGGATCGACACATGCATGCCGCCCGCGCACCCGGTATGTATTTTATTTATTTATTTATATCTTTTATTTATTTATTTCAACAATTAAGTTTAACTATTTAACTGTGTAGTGTACATACATTTTTAAACTATCAATTACTTGCAATATAGTGTAATTTTGTGTTACTTTGCGTAATTTAATACGAAATGAGGATATCCGCAGAAGAACTAAAGTGACTGACCTATCGCGAAGGATAGGTAAGCTGAAGTGGCAATAGGCTGGTCACATAGCTTGACGAACCGATAACCGATGGGGAAGAAAGATTCTTGAGTGGCGACTCGTTGAGTGTAACTACTATTTAGACATTAGGAGACTTTTCCACACAGTTCCAGTGAAATTGACTAGAATTAGTGTCCTATTTGGACCATTTAACGGTTTTAGTGTTCTAACTACTTAAGGCTTTTGTATTAAATTATATAGATAGACCATCTCTATACAAATGTTTCGAGATAAGCGGGACAACTTTATCATACAATTTTGCGTAATAAACAATTAAGAGCGTTACTTTTAGAACTTCGATATTTATTTTGTTTAATAATTTTAACGCGTATAAACTCATTTAAATAAATAATTGTGTAAACATGGATATGTCTACATATACTATGTGCGTAAGTACGTATAACACTAA
The DNA here is from genome assembly GCF_026898425.1 of Galleria mellonella. Lineage (NCBI taxonomy): Eukaryota > Metazoa > Arthropoda > Insecta > Lepidoptera > Pyralidae > Galleria > Galleria mellonella. The sequence goes on from NW_026442114.1 coordinate 543,398, forward strand.
TGAAAAAACGAGTCAGCTAATTTGACAATTAGCTGACAAAAAGTTGATCTTCTGAGTCTCGATGCTCTATCTATATAATCTAAGGCTTTTGTGCTAATTGATTATTTATTATTATATTTATATTATTATATATATTAGCGAACTAGCCTAATAATATGTAGCTAATCATTGCATCTTTATGAGAAACGTACAAATGCAAATACATACAATATGCTATTACTTTGAATACTCCATCGATGCTGCGGAATGATAAACAGTATTACATGGCTATGTGATCTCGGCTTAGAATAGGTCACCTCTTTCCTTCCCGTAGATATCGTAAGAGGTGACTAAAGGAACTTAATGGTAGAGGGATGGGCAGCAGCGTCCCTATTAAAGCATCTCTAAAAGCCAATCTGCTAACCCGCCTGTCAAGCGTGACAACTACTGGCAAAACCCCCCTTATTGGGGAGGCTATATTCAGCAGTGGACAGTCAAGAGATGATACAACATATAGCTTATGTTACTCGCTGGTAATGCGGCTTTATATAGATAAAACTAATTTTTAAAATCGATTAAATAGTTCTTTAGTTTGTCCATTACAAATAAATAATCAAATATTTTAAAAACAGTACTTAGTGCCCTTTTAATTTGGTCTCACTGTAATTCGATTTTTAAATAATCCGTTTGTTTTTTTATTAATGCTGTGTAATAGGTATATAAATTTATTATTGTTATTCTATTTTTAAAAATAAAAGGAAGCAACAGTAGCGAAGATAAAATACAAGTGCTTCAGTTTGTATTTGTGTTGTTAAATCTTCTTTTTCACGGTATAACGCTTCGAGTGTTTTCCTTATAAGATTTTAAAAGTATGCAGCTAATTTTTCTGTTTTTTTCTTTTGTTTTTATTTGTTTCATGGTTCGAAAGAATCTTAAGCTTTTAAGGATAAGAAATATTTGAGTTGTTTTAAAATGTAATGAGAATCCGCTATTGTTTTCTTTTTACCCGACTGCGGTGAAGTAAAAAAGAGAACCATGATTTTCACCGGTATGTTATGTATGTGGGTATGTATGCATGTACGTTAATCTATTCTCTTGTATCTTCTAAACTAATTAACTAACGCATTTTGATCGTCCGCTAGTAGTAGGATTTATACTATGTGCATTTTTATGTGCATATTGTGTTTATTTTACGATTATAAATAATAAGTTACATCATGTAATGTAAGTTTTTATGTTGTGTACAATTATAGATACTTGTATCTCTATTTTGAATATTTGAAGGAGTGTATATTACTCGTCAAACGATTTGTGGCTGATTGTAAATTCTTTTTTTTTTTTTTAACTTCTGGGAAATGCTTAATGCAGACCCATACACCTTGTGGGAGGTGAATGGGTACTGTGGGAATACCCCCGTAAGGTGGGGGTGTACCCACCAAAAACCAGACGATATACACTCGAGGTGCCATATGTCGGAGACATGGGTTCGCTTTCGCACTCACCACATCTAGATTGTAAATTCTAGGCTTACGTGTACGTAGAGTTAAAAAAGGAAAGTTCTTTATTTATCATACATACATACACTTATGATAAATAAAGGACTTTTCAAAACAAAACAAACTTATGACGTTTATTGAATACATTAATTATTATTAAGTGTAAATTTTTGATATAATCATCATCATCATCATTAACTGCTTAACTGCTGAACATAGGCCTTCTCCCATGAGGGGCGTTTTACCAGTAGTTGCTATATTTGGCAGTCGAGTTGGCAATCACAGTTAGGCTTTGGTGATGTTTTAAGAGGGACACTGCTGCACGTCTTCGACTAATAAGTTCTTTTAGTCGCCATTTACGATACCTACGGAAAACAAAGGGGTGGCCTATTCTAAGCCGAATACATAGCAATGTTTATCTTTTCGCAGCGTCGCTGGATTATTCAAAATAATGGCATATTGCACATATTTGCATATGTGCATTTCTCATATAGATGCAATGGTTATCATTAGATTAACAAAAACATAAAGTACCCTTAAGTTCTTTAGCTGATAAAAACGTCTCAAATTAACAGTATGGAGGGGGGAAAGGGATTGTTAGTAATGGAGACTGAGAATCTCATTGCTAGCAATATACCCAACCAAGTCGACCTCCTCGCGGTTCTCCCTGGAAACTATCATGGTTAATTCCTGATGAATTCATCATGATGGGCTAACTAGTCTGTTTTCTTTCTCATGTATCACCCTTCACTGGTGCTCTGCCAGTGTATCCCGTTAACGCAGGCGGGGTTACCATACCATTTTCACCCATAAAAAAAATTAACAGTATGGCAGTACATTGGAATAACTTAAGATTTTTTTTTAAAACAGATGCCCATCCTGTAGATGCAAGTAGATACTTGTATATTTTTTTTAATGGGTGATAATGGAATGGTTACTCTGTCTGCGGTAGTGGTATATACTAGCGGGGTACCAGTGAGAGATGATAGGCGAAGATGAAACAGGTTAGTTAGTTTGTCGTAATAAATTTTTCAAGAATGAACTAAAATAGTTCTAGGGCCAATCGCGTGTAGGTCGACCTGATAGGATATATTGCTAGCAACGGGGATGTTAGATCCCCATTACTAACAAACCACGACATGATGGTAGATAAACATACACAAAAAAAGAAAAAATATATATATATTTATAAATATATATATGTATAAAAAATATATAAAAGAACGGTAACGGATTATAGTCGTGAGATATATATATATATATATATATATATATATATATATATATATATATATATATATATATATGATCACTTCGAAAGATCTGAACAGTGTAGCTGTCAGTTTACTTTATGAGTTGAAGCCGCCGATGCAATATGCATGCACCCGCCGGCGGTTGTGGTCATGTTGGTAATATTTTTTACATAAATCTATCATTAATCAAGGAAGATAAAGTCAAATACTTTTTAAGTATTTTTTTATATTATTCTTACTATTTTAGGATTAATTGTTTTTTTTTACATAGTATATATATAACATTATGAGTCACGTATTAAAAACTAGTTTTTTTTATATGTGTCTTTCGAGATGGCATATCAAGATTTTAAATTACATTTTTAGGAACGCAACGAAAACCGAGTCTAATTCGGTCCAGTAGTTTTTACGTGACATTAGAACAAACATACATTTAGACAAAATTTCTATTAATGATTTGTTTTAGCTAATAAATAAATTAAATATTTCTTATGTACTACTTTTCCATGTACAAATATTCTGTACTTAAAATTTTAATAAATTACTAATATTTTTTAACGTTATCTTAAGGCAAAAATGAAAGAAAATTTGTTAGTTTGTTACCTCTTGGTGTTTTAACGGTGTTTTAAAATCGCAATGGAGAAAAAAAAGAGGCTGTTTTTTTATTTTACATATTCGATATATGCCGGTTAGATGGACAAAGTTGCAGTTAAAAATTAATACATTATAAAATATGGTAGTTACAGTAATTTCCTTTTCATGTGTCCCAATATTGGACGTTGTTGCAAGCACAATTACTGTTTCTAATTCTTCTAATCCATATGTTTTATTAATAGATGGTATACATCTTAGATTACATAAGAAACAATTATGGTAGGGTCGTAATTTATATGAGGGCTACATCAATACGCTAAGACGTAGCATTTGGAAAAAACATATTTAGTATCAGTTTGTTTAATTTTATATATTAACAGGAATTATTTTCATCTTTCATATTTTTTTATTCACAATATAAATATTTTTTTTAATGGTTGACAATTAAATGGTAACTCTGTTTACGCTAACGGTATAAGCTGGCGGGGCACCAGTGATGATAGGTGACATGAAAAGGCAGGTCAGTTAACCGACCGTGATGAATACGTCAGGAATTCAGCACGATGGTTTCCAGAGGGGACCACGTGGAGGTCGACCTGACCCTATATTGTTAGCAATGGAGTTGGCAGTTTACTAATAATCTCTTTTCCCCTATCTTTATTTATTAGGATTGGTAACTCGCATGTCACGACCCTTATATTATAGGTATTAAGGCACTTCTGTCTACCATCAATTGGGATGTTTGTTTTGCCACTTTAGTGGTATAAAAGAAAAACATTTCACTTTCACTTCATAATCGGGCAATTAACAGGTGACTACCAACAGACGTTGAGCAAATAAAAGAAATCAGTATTTATCCAAACAGCAATTAGCCAGTGCTCAATGGCGACATACTTAGCGAGATGCATTCAAAATGGCTTATTAATATTAATTAAGTGTTAATTAGCGCGCGCGAACGTGCCACTTGACTTTAAGCTGTATACTCACAAAATGTGTGTGAGTCTTTATTTGTTTACATTGTAAAAATTAATTAATTTTAATTTATTTATATGGAAATTATCAGCTTTCAATTATAACCGACTTAAAGAAAATATTTTTATATTAAATGTGATTTTTTCACATTATTACGTGTTTGATAAATACATTATTAATAGTTTTTTTTATACAACTTAGAATGGCAAACAAGCTGACGGCCCACCTGATGGAAAGTGGTAACCGTCGCCTATAGACATGAGCAGTACCATGGACATAACAGAGTATACTGTTTTACAAAACACAGCCATGCAAACACAACTGCTTCACAGTAGAAATACGAATGGGACAGAGGTACCCAAGCAATTGACTTTTGTACAAAGTCTCCCTCTGAAAATATCTAATGTAAAATGTATCTAATAATTGAGCGTTAATTAGCACGCGCGAATGTGCTATTTGACTTCAAGCTATATTTATGCTATTCTTATTTTATTTGAAAGGATATACATGCAAGTTAGTTTCATAGAAATTTTATGAAAATCGATTTAGTAGTTTGGTTTTTAAATCAAATAACTAGTTTTATTTTAATTGTAATCTTTATTATATTATTAAATTCTTTGTTGCATCCTAAGTATAAAAATATAAGCATAATATGAGATATTGTATTTTGTTGAATGTTCAGTCCTGTTTGAAAATATATTTATTAATTTACATCCTTTCTATATCAACATACATAATACTATTTTTGAAAATAATGATTCAATTTATTCTGTTATAATTTATGATTGTGATCCACAAATAAAAATTGACTTCGACTGTGGCAAAATCAGTTTTTTTTTTTTTATTTAAAACCATGTAAACTACAGAACCGATGTTGACAATATATCTATGGGACCAATATGTAAGTATGTACTTTCAGAATAAAAAAGAATTTTCATAAAACAAAAAAAGAAAAACAATACTAAAAAAAATCATAGAACATAAAAATCAAGACATAAAAGCTTTTTAAAGTCGATTGAAAAAATAGCCAATACAAACTAATATGGAATCGACATAGAAATAAACGTTATTGAAAGCAAATAGATTGATCATAATCGATTTAAAATTAGCGAAGCATTATAGTGTAATATACACACAAATTGCCGTGTAATCCTGGCATAGAATAGGCCACCCCTTCCTTTCCCTTGGATGTCGCATGAGGCGACTAAGAGAAGGCGAGAAATGGGCAGCAGCGTCCCTCTTGAAGCGTCTCCGAAGCTTAAGTGCGGTTGCTAATCCATCTGCTAAGCGTGGTAACTATTGACAAAACTAGAGGCTGATATGATGATGATGATGATGTACACACAAAACTATTTGTGAACCTTTTCCTTTTTAAAGTGATATAAAATTGGCAAAGTCACTGTGAATGAGTACCATTAATTCGCTTTACACAATTGTGTCAATGTGTCACAAAATATAAATATTTACACTAAAATGCAAACAGTGAAAGTGTGTTTCATTAATAATAGTGACGTATAAAGACATAAAAGCTTTTTAAATTAGTACCATTGTAATGGTATGATTCATTGTTTGTTTTTGCCTTTCGATGCCTTAACAGCTTTACTAATTATCATGAAAGTATACTGACAGTATTTGGAATTAAGAAGAACATAGGTTACTTTGATCCCGGACAATAAACATGATGCCGGTTTCGCGAACAAAGTCGCAGTTAAAAGTTAGTATAATCATTATATCAGCCGTTAACTGTCCACTGCTAAACAGAGAACCTCCCCCTATTGGGAAGTTTTTGTCAATAGTTGCTACGTTTGGCAACCGCACTTAGGCTTTCTGCTGACTATTCCACTACCATAAAGATCCCTTAGTCGCCTCTTACGACACATATGTGAAAGGAAGGGCGGCTTATTTTATGCCGGTTAAAACTAGTCTAATATATAAAATTCTCGTGTCACAGTGTTTGTTACCAAATTCCTCCGAAACGGATTTACCGATTTCCATGAAATTTTGTGTGCATATTGGGTAGGTCTGAGAATCGGCCAACACATATTTTTTATACCCCTCAATGAAAAGGGTGACCCACCCCATATATTAAAAAAAAAAAAACTATTTTCTAGAAATAATGTATACGGCAAAACAACGTTTGCAGGGTCAGCTAGTATAATATGAAAGAGTAATATGTGCGAGTGTTAAAAAAACATATCACTTTTCGCATGTTAGTAATTATTCAACTATGTCGTAATTATCGTAAAAAATAATAACGGAACGCACTAACATGATACGTGTCGTGATACTTATTGGGGCAGTATTAACGCGACTGGCTCAGATGGACAGTTCGAGAATGTCATGTAATATGTAGGTACTTACGGTTACCACGTGAATGAATTCGGTAACAGATATGTATATAGTGAAGTGACAGCATTGAATATCACGTTCCAATATTTAATGCTGTTACTTCACTATATTAGCTGTTCTTTTTATAATATTTGATATAATTTGCAATGTATGTTTGTTAATTTCGTTTGTTTAGATCTAATCTTGTAGGCTCAATTTGAACTACTTTTTGAGTCTAAATTATCTGAAATTTTGCATACACTTTTAATATTAGTGACTATACGACATATGTAATTATTATTTAAAATTATTTATTATTATTATTATGCAATTCTTAAAAATGGCCGCCACGAATATGTAATGTATATTCTGTCAGTCCTGTTAATATGGTTACCAAATGAATACAAATGCTTGTTTAAAAAAAATGTTTTAAACAGACTTGTTATTAGTTGTCATAATGTTACGCGTCGTACTTATTAAGGTAGAATAAACGTGACAGGTTCAGATAGACAGTTTGAGAATGTCATGTAATATGTAGGTACTTACGGTTACCATGAGAATGAATTCGGTAACAGATATGTATATAGTGACGTGACAGCATTAAATATTATGTTTCGATATTTTGTTGTTATTTTTGTAGTGATATAGACATTTTTACAAAAATAATTTTATAATTGTTATTTTTATTTGTAATAATTATATGTAGATACATATAATTATTACAAATTGTACATATATATCAATGTATAGATATAAATTAGTTAGATCTAAATAGTCGGTAAGCAGTGATATAGTTTACAGTAATAGTAATAAAGTTATGGGATTTCATAATTAATATATTAGTACAAAACAAGCAAGTTGTCTCTCTTCATGAGAGCAAGCAAGTGTAAAATCAGATAAACTATAATTTATTTGACTAAATAATAAGTATTATTGCTAATCGACTGATCTTCAACTTAGGCTACCCTCCTGTATTATGATAAAATATATAACTTAAAATTTACTATCTGTGGTTGCGACTTTGAATGCTCGGAACCTGTTCAATTTATTTCTACGATTTTGGAATCTAATTTAAAATTACTGAGAGAATAAATATGTGCTACAGCACAAAAATCGTTGAAAATATTAATATAATAAATACAAAAGTTGGTAATGATTCGTGTTTGTTACTTACTAACGGATTTATATAAGATTTGGTACATGGGTAAGTTATATTCCAACTTAACACATAGGATACTTTGTGTACTGATTAACGCGGGCGAAGTCACGAGATATAGCTAGTAATTAATATTTTTAAAATATTTAACGTCATCTACTCTAAATCTGCAAGATATTTATTTACCTTTAATATAATGATATTATCAATGGATAAGGGGGCGGAATAAATAATTAGAAAATTATTCAATATCTATAAAGTTGGTATTGCGTTCCGTTTCACAAACGATATCTGCCGACGATCTCGATTTAATTACGTTTCGTGCCAAGTTCAGTGTCTTCACTATCATTAATGTCACAGTCGGTTAAATCATTTCGACGGTGATTAACCGTCTATTGATAAGTCGGTGGTTTAATCAAAGCTAATTAATATTGAAAAGGTGAGAGATATTAAAGCCAGAGCTCACTGATAGTTTATACTTACACGTGCTTATGCTACATGTAATAGATATAAGACGCGGGATTTTTTCCGTCAAAGATATTAAGGTAACATTTTGTGGGTTTATTCCAAGTACTTTTAGTGTGTATATGTTTTTTTTAATGGGTGATGATACAATGGTAACTCTGCTTAAGCTAACTATACGAGGTTTGTCCGGAAAGTACGTATAAAAGTTTTTTAAAAATTTTATTTTATAATTATTCAGGTAAATCAATTTTATCCCCTTCAAAGTACTCCCCCTGTGACATAATGCACTTGTGCCAAAGCCGTTTCCACTGTGAGAAGGCTCCTTGATCTCATTTATGTCCCCCAAATGCCGCCCCCGAAGTACCAATTTGGTTTTTGGGAACAAGAAGAAGTCACACGGGGCCAAATCCGGCGAATAGGGGGTGTTCGGTCACCGTAATGGAATTTTTACTCAAAAACTCACGGACAACAAGAGAGGTGTGGGCAGGGGCATTGTCGTGGTGAAGAATCCAACGCCCCTCTCGCGCCAATTCTGGACGAACTCGTGCCACACGAGCTTTGAGGCGTCTGAGCACATCGACGTAGAATTTTCCATCAACTGTCTGGCCTGGAGGGACGAATTCTTGATGGACAATCCCCCGAACATCGAAAAAAACAATCAACATTGTCTTGACATTTGAGCGGGATTTTCTTGATTTTTTTGTTCGTGGTTCCCCGGATGTCTTCCACTCTTTGCTTTCACGGCCATTCTTGCCGAGTTTCGAGAGAAACTTGATTACGACGCGCTGCTCTTCAACGGAAGCGGGCTCCATGCCGACGGGGTTTCGTTAAGAGGTAACTTCACAGATGGCGTGACAAGCCAGTTCGCACCGCACGGCGGTCAGACCAGAACTGAAGCATTGTTAGGGACATAAGGAAGGGGTCCTGCGCTTACCTGGCCTCCCCACTCCTCTTTCTCGCATTCCAGAACACTTTTATACGAACTTTCCGGACAGACCTCGTACACTGGCGGGGCTCCAGTGAGGGATGACAGGTGAAGATGAAAAGATAGGTCAGTTAGCCCATCATGATGAATACACTTGAAATTCAGCACAATGGTTTTCAGGGGAACCACGTGGAGGTCGACCTGGTTGTGAAATACTGCTGCTGGGATTTGGTCCTATACTTTGATTGTACGTGGAAAAAAATGCCTAGAGAAACGCATGGTGGACAATCGCCAATCATTTATGATGAAAGCTCGTGGCAGATTGTATTATGATGACATTTAGCAGCTATTATTAATCCGAAACAATTCCTCTGAACACTCCTCATGATATATTATCATCATCATTATTTTAGCCACTAACTGTTCACTGCTGAACGTAAGCCTCCCAATATTGGGGGGTTTTACCAGTAGTTGTCTCGCTTGGTAAACAGGTTGGCAGCCACAGTTAGGTTTTTGGTGATGTTTTAAGGGGGACACTGCTGCCCATCCTTCGACCGTTAAATCCCCTTACTCGCCACTTATAACACCCGTGGGAAAGGAAGAGGTGACCCATTCTATGCCGGGACCACACGCCATGATATATGCTTGTACTTGTTTATAATTATTTGTAGATAAATTAAGAACTTTCGCTTTTTAGAAGTCCAAACATTATGTCCATACAACTTCGTTCCTGCTGTGATGCAAAAGATATATTTACTAAAATTATTACCTGTCTCTATTATAGGTATGTCAATAAAACTATTAATGTGTTATAAATTATGATGTTTATATTCATTTCATTATTTAAGATACAGCCATAAAATAAAATTACCTTTTATGAGTACTAAATTAAATAACTATAAACATTTCTTCAATACTTTATGTTTAGTTATTTCTTTTTTAATAATGAATGAATGAATGAATGAATGGTTTATTTTCTCTTCACAAAAGGTAGAATAAAGTGACAACTTGAGGTACAATTTGATATGAAGACCAATTTTGTGAGAGACTGGTGCTTGCGGTAGGTTTTGAAGAACCTGTGTTACAAGTCACCAGTGCCCCATCTCCATGGACTACACAATTACAAGGCAACCAATTAGTGTTATAATACACAGATAACAATAATAAGATATAAAGTGCAAGAATAAACTTAACATTAAAACTTATTTCTAGTATATAACTTAGGCAAAGTTAATTACAAAATTAATTCGTAATGTTATTAAAAATAAACTAAAGTAGTTACATTATTTTTAATAACATGATTAATATAAATAAATTAGTTATTTTGAAACAGTCTGGAGGAATTTTTAGACACGTGGAACTGTTCATTATGATTTTATGGGAATTTTTTAGTTCTCATTTATCTGTACTTATATTATAAATTCTGTCTATATGGTCCTGGAAAAGAACAGGCCACTTCTTCCTTTCCTGTGATTGTCGTAACAGACGACTAAAAAAATTTTATGATCTCTCTTTTAAAACATCTCTAAAAGCCTAACTGAGGTTGCCAACCCGTCTGCCAAGCGTGGCAACTACTGACAAACCTTTCCTTATGGGGAAGACATGTTCAGCAGTAGATAGTTAAGAGCTGAAAGAAAAAAACGATAAATGAATAAAATATTATAAATGTGAAAGTGAGTTTTTTTGCCTGTTACATTATAGCGTCTTAACAGCCTAACCAGTCACTATGAAATTTGGTATATATACACTATACAGGATAAAGAAAGATATACGCTACTTTTATCTGGATCAGTAAATATATCCCGATCACATAGAAGCTCGTGCAAAGCTTCATATTTCCACGTTTAGCAATTTTGTCTGTATATTCTTCATTCCAATAAATTTCCTCGAGATGTCGGTAAGTTAGTCTCCTGTCATGTTGGATTCAAGTGTTATTCATCACAACAACAACTACAAGTAATTAATGCTCCTTTCCACTCAGGATTTGGTGGAAGAGAACTCTTACAGTATTAAGCTCGCCCGTTGTACATCTTTATTCAAAATAAATTATAACAACTTATTTTTTGTGTACAATAAAGTATAAATAAATAAATATTTCTTTACTTTTATATAGATTTAATCTCAAAAATAGAAAGGAGGTCTGAGAGTTAAATAAAACTAGCATAAGCACATGTTACTAGCTTCACAAGAAATTTTCCTGAATATCTCGTTTGACGGAACATGGATCAGCAACCTGATATGCCAGCTCTTCTCGTCAGGCCGTCCGTTGGCTTGTTGGCCTTTCTGTATTAAAAAAAGAAAGAGATGGAACTGAATCAACTGATTTTAGATTGGAACGCGTTGGCCGTTTTGATTCGTCGGCGAATCAGCGAAAAACCCAATTTGTGTTTTTTAACGCTTTAACGAATTTGGGATTATCGCTGATGCTCGCTTGGTTTACATAACTCAATTATTATAAGTATAGTGGTATTTTTTTCGAGAAAAAAAATCATTTTCTTTATTGAATTAATTAGTAAATATTCTATTAAAAAAGTTAATAAAATCACAAATTAAAAAAATATAAAATATATATCTAAAAAATAAAAAAAAAAATAATCAAAATAATACCATTATCTTTCGAAGACGGTTTAAACGAGCGATCTCAAAAGACAAACTGTTATTCTCTCAAATGCGGTACTGTTAAAACTTAAGCTTAGTTCACCGATGAAAGTTATTACTTCATAATAGCAAGCAATTATTTTCAACTGGTTCCCTTAATGACGCTGTTACATTAATAGCTACGCTAAAATAGCCCTAATAAAAAGTGAAAACGAGCTTTGAACGTGTGGGGTTTATGCATGTAAAACAAAATACGCCTGATTGTGCCAGGTCTGTGCAGACGGGCGACTAGTCGTATGAATAGATTTCTTTATCTAAGTATTAGTGTCCTATGTCCTATTATTATTATTAATAGAAATGTTTGTAAAATATTTGGACATTTATTTTCATCCACTACTATATATTCCCGCGTCACTTCTTGCCAAGTATTGTAAAAATATGGATCAAATTACCAACAGCGGTATTTCCTAATAAATACAACACGGGGACCTTTAAGAAGAGAATTTAGATATTTTTTTTAAGGGCGGCAAAGGATACCAATGGTATCCTTTCTGGTGTCTTCAGTGTAACTGTATGGACTGCGGTAATCGCTTGCCATCAGAATCGCATGCTTGTTTGTCACCCTTTGTCATAAAAATATTTATTACTTAAATTGCACGGATTTATGCAAAATTAAAAAATAGTGATTCTCAATCACTATTCACTCAAGAACTATGTGTAAATACTTCTTGAGTGATCCCAATTTTTATGACGATTAGTTGAGCCGTTGAGGTGCTAGGAGTTACCAATTAACAAACACACTTAGTGTGACTATAAAGAGACTTGACCTAATATATTGACAGATCTGTTAATATATCACAGCTTATATTTTTGGGACTAGAAAAGGCTTTTTCAGGCAATTTTTTCATTTTTTCTCTTTATTATTTTCAAGAATCTTCTTGGCATTTCAACTTATATTTGGGGTCGGCAACGCGTACGTGACACTCCTAGTATTGCAGGCGTCTATAGGCTACAGTGATTGTTTACCATCAGACGGGCTGTAAGCATGTTTGCCATCTTTGTGGTATAAGAAAAAAATAATAGTCGAATTGGTCTAGCCATTTCCGAATTTTGTGCTTAGCACCACATTAATTTTTATTCACGTAGATAAAATGTTAATCTATCGTGTTTATTGCAGATTTTATGTTGTGATACTATTTACTTTCAAAAGTATAATTGGATATTTTTTAATTTTATAACCTTATATGTCTTATAAGTCTACGAGAATAGCAGTGAAAGTGAGGCTTTTTTCCAGAAAAAGCATTTCTCTTACAACCAGTTACGTATAGAATTAACAATGAGCCTATTAATTGTCGATGGTAGAACAGCTGCGATTGTGGCGTCACAACGGAATGTTTAATTAGGTACTTAAAATTAAAATAAAAATGTTTATAAATATTATATAAAATTCTATGTCGTGTAGGCCCGGCATAGAATAGACCACACATTCCGTTTCTGCGAGTGTCATAAGAGGTGACTAAGGGAAATTAGCGGTCGAGAGTTAGGTAACAGCGTCCTTTTAAAATATCACTAATTTTTAACTGCGGTTGCCACCCCTCCTGTCGTGAGTTGGTAAGACTCAAAATAGATGGAAACCTGTGTTCAATAGTGGACAGTTTATACTATAAAAAGTTTTTGAGTTTGATTCCTGTTTAGTTTAATATGAAATAATATTGTTAATATAATAAATGCGAAAATTCATAACCATGGATGTTTGTTACTTTTTCATTTAAAAAGTACTGTATGGATTTGAATGAAATTTTAAACACTGCTGGGTTATATCCTAACTTAGTACATAGGATACTTTAAGAATTTATTCACGCGGGCAAAGTCGTGGGATACAGCTAGTGTAAATAAAATAATTATAATTTGATGGGTATCTGATAATAGATAAATACGATAGATAATATTTGATAATTAATAATATTTATAATTGTCAAGATACAGTCAAACATTGTTAGTATTTTGTTAAAAAATTTTGAGAAAATAATTTCTAAAATCGATTTTCGAGTTAATTATGATAATTTAACTCGTTATCATAATAATTTTAGCTATTATCCGCTCACTGCTGAACAAGGGCCTCTCCTATAGACTGCCATAAAGAATAGGTCTGAATAACCTACATCTTTTATAGGATAGGATCAACTCCGACCAAATCAGTGCATAGGATATCCTATCCTATGTACTGATTTGGTCGGAGTTGGATTATTCCTAGCTTAATTTAAAATAGTCGCCCGTTTGCAAAATACCGTAATTACAAAAAGCAATTATTTTCTACTACGACTAAAATACGAGTGAAAGTGAAAAAAAAGTGAATTCTTTTTTGGAAAAAGCATTTGTGTAACAGTCACCCGTTATGCAATTAAGTAACTAGCAATAAATCGATAAATTTCGTGCAACAGTTGAGATCACGAATTTACAACTGAATATGTATTTATATATTTTTTTATTATTTCAGCCGTTAACTGTCCACTGATGTACATAAGCTTTCCCCATAAGAGGAGTTTTGCCAGTAGTTGCCACGCTTGGCAGGTGGGTTAGCAACTGCAGTTAGGCTTTTAGAGATGTTTTGTCGCTGCTGCCCATTTCTCGTTCTTCCTTAGTCGCCTCTTACGACTCCCACGGGAATGGAAGGGGTGGCCCATTCTATGCCGGGGTACAGACGGCGAATTTATATATATATATATATATATATATATATATATTATTTTAAATTAAAACAAAACACGTAAATTATCGTAGTTCATCTCTGATTTATTTTAAAATATAATTAAAATTATATATAAATAAATTAAATAAATAAAAAAAATTCTAACATAATTATTGCATAACTAGTAACACGTCCCGGCTTTGCATTTTTTTTTATAAAATACAGCTTACGTTACTCGGTGATAATGTACTTTTTATAAGCGAAAGAATTTTAAAAATCGAATCGTTTTTCTATAGTTCAGATTTATGGGTAGGCAATAGATATTGTAGATAACAATTGACATTTAAGTTAAAACCAAGACAAAACTGACATGTGGAGTATAATACCTACCTAAAGATCATTGACTAGTTTATTTATGAAATTGATTGCAAAGATGTTTACAAAAACTGTATTGTTTAAAGTTTCGTAAGTACACATTATATTAAAATGTAAGCATATTCCGATAAACTTTGGTTTATTTTCGATCGACTTAAAAAGAAGGTTGTATTTTTTTATATATTTGTTCCATCATAATTCCATCAGTTGTAAACCGATTTCAATTTTTTTTTAATATAGTTTAGTTCTTAAATCAAAATAACAGGATTTACCACAATTGAAGTCAGTTTTTTTTGTGTAACACAATCTTTAATTATAGACTAGAATATTCGACTAGTATCGAGACCATCCGGGACCTTAACCCTCGCACTTGCGTCACGTCTGCTTATGACTAAGGGTCTCAAATAATTCCAAAACTAGTCGAGCATATTCGACTAACTTACGCGTAAATAAATCCGTATATTATTACATTAAAATAAATAGAAACATATATATTGTAAACATGTTTAGCATACTTTGTTTATTTCTAAATTGATTCATCCTAAAAAGTCGCCCGTTTGTAAAATTCCGTAATTACAAAAACCAATTATTTTCTATTAGAACACGAGTGAAAGTGAAAAGAGTTTTTTTCGGAAAAAGCATTTCTGTAACAGTCACCCGTTACGCAATTAAGCAACGCTTAGAATTAGCAATGAGTCGATTAATTTAGTGGAACATTCGAGATCGTGACTTCACTCCAAAATGGCGGTCATAAGTTTTTGCGGACAATTACGTGACTTGCCATTGCAGTGAAATTAAAAGTGTTAATTTGACGTAATGAATAAATTAGGGCTGCTTATCAATTTGTCGCGCCATGTCGCTCGGGCTGTCGATGGTAAAACTTGTTTACGGGACTTATGAAGGTGTCAACTTGAGCGCGTATTGTTGTAGTTACTTATATCTTTGTTATTTTATTTTTATTAAATACGCACGGGTAGATAGAATTTTCGCAAATAATATTTAGCCTAAATTATTTGTAGATTATGTAGTAGTGTAATCTTTTCTACTATTTTTTTTTTTGTATTTGTAATAAGTTTACTAATGTATTTTTTTAAGGAAACAATATAGAGGATCTATCTATCTTCCTGCAGGTAAAAGAATTTTTAAAATTGGTTGAGTAATTTTTTAATTTATCAATTACAAATAATAAGTCAAATTTTTTCACTTTCTTCTTTCAACATTGTTCGTGTGATAGTTATATTGATTGAACCGAATTAAAAGTAGCCTATGTCATTCTCCATATAATTTATTTATTTATTTATATAATCCAAATATTTTATTGATTTATTTATATAATTTATATGTTAAATTTAATAATGATTGAATAGGCCGTTGAAATGTTAAGAGGTGTCTTTTTCATAATGGCTTAGAAATAAATAGTAATTTCTCGTGAGCTATCGGTATGCGCTTGTGGGATTCTCCTAAATGATTATAAGTTAGGATGAGAGCAGGTCAGTTAGCCCATCGTGAAGAATTCCATAAGAACCACTTGAGTTTCCAGGGGGAAAGTGTGGAGGTCTGTCCCTTTCAAATTTCTACCGTACTGTGCTTGCATCGCTGTGTTTCGATTTGAAGTGTGGGATATGGCAGTGACTCGCAGTGACAGCGTGGCACCTACTGGCGTAGTTCTGATATTTTACTGTACTTAAAGGTCTTTTTTATTTACCATAGTATGGCAAACAAGCTGATAGACCTGATGGAAAGTGCTAACCTTGGCCTATAGACATGAGCAGTACCATGGACATAATAGAGTATGCTGTTTTGTCCATGATACCCCGTTACAGGAATTACACCTGAGGACTCAGGTGTAATTCCTGTGTACCCTGTAAATTTACTGCCATATTCCACTCTTGAAACCGAAACAGCCACGCAGACACAATTACTTCACGGTTGAAATATAAATGAGACAGACGATATATGAGTTATAGGCTCCTTTTCATACTGGCCAATTCAATTAACACTAAAATACAATAAAAGATGTATATTTGTTACTCTTTTACACAAAAACTACTGAAACATGTGGTACAGGAATAGATTATAGATAGATAGATACGAGTAGATACTCTTTATTATTTCCTCCAAAAGATTACAATAGTAAACTTATTATAAATATAAACAATTATAAGAAATAATTACAATGAGAAAACAATGGGCGACCTTATCACTTAAAGCGATCTCTTCCAGGCAATCTTTGAATGGAGAGTAGTTATATCCTAACTTAGTACATAGACACTTCATATACTAACTAGCTTTTATTCGCGATTTCATCCGCGTGACCGGGATATATTTACTGACCCGGATAAAAGTAGAATATACCTTCTCTATCCCATATAGTACCAAATTTTATAGTGATTTGTTAAGCAGTTAAGACGCTATAAGGTAACAAACAAACTCATTTCCACATTTATATGCAAATGTTAATGTATCTAAATTTATTAGGGGATCCAATAAACCCGAGTGAATTGTACGGTTAAACAAATTTATCGATTCGCATCACTAAATGTATCGATATTTTTCCCACAGTTTCGTTTTATAGCACGATTCCGAAGATAAAATATAAAGTTTCGTTCTGTTACTTATCGGGTGTTCACTATAAAACACGAAGTTACGTACTCTTATATCGAGCGTGTACTCGTATATGGTAGACACCGTGGAACCGGTCCGTCTGCTCTTCACACCGATACTAACTCGCAATATCTTAATCGATAAAAACTTCACGGTATCGATTTATTTTTTAGTATATTATAAAATCTATTTTATTTATTTATAAGCTTTTGTACATTCATTTTTAATATAGATTATAAAGAAAATGTACACAGGCGAACTTATTCCTTAAAGAGATTTCTTCCAGTCAACTTTGAGATACAAAATAATATGCTAAATAATAAATTACATTATTTTATTACATTATTAGCTATATAATCATATATATATATATATATATATATATATATATATATATATATATATATATATATATATATATATATATATATATATATATATATATATATATATATATATATATATATATATATATATATATATATATATATATATATATATATATATATATATATATATATATATATATATATATATATATATATATATATATATATATATATATATATGATTATATAGCTAATAATGTAATAAAATAATGTAATTTATTATTTACCATATTATTTTGTATCTCAAAGTTGACTGAAGTATATGAGCTTGAACATAACTGAATGGAGTGTCCAGTACTAAAAAACGTAAATATAACTACAAAAGTCTGAACTTTTAGATCAATAGCGTATAGGTATATAGTATTTTTCTATGAATGCTTCACCAAAGGTAGACCAATTTTTTTACATTAGTGTACAGTATTTCTACATTTGCATCATAAATCATACGTAAATTTATACGTTTTGTCATTATTATAATTAAGTATTACTTGTAATACTGAAACGTAGATCGTTTTTATTTTCTTAAAAAAAAGAAACGCATTAGTTACCAGTTGAAATTTTTTATATTAGACGCTCTATTTATAATAAATAAATGATCTAGATCTAAATTGAGGAAGCCTTAATCCATTCTATACCTACTTATAGAAAGCAGGCCCATTGTCTAATGGTATTTTCATTGCATTCTCTCCGGTGTCGGCTATTATCACCCAATTTCCTGGGTGGCAGGCATAATGGAAATTGCTAAAGAAAGAATTATAAGAAAAAAAAAAACGGTCACGTCCGAGCTCAGTTTCTCGTAATAAGTTCCGTAGTGCGAGCAAAAAAAGTCGAGCGCGCGCGGTTATCTTTTTATAAAATAAAGGGACATAAAATATTCTCTGCGCTTACAAAATATTTTAGTACTTTTAGATATACAATTTCGAATATAATAATTTGAGTATAATTTTTAAAGGTTTAAATTGTTATATATATATTTTTAAAAATATGTATAAAACATCAATGAGAATGTCACTGTAATTTCAGTTTTAAATGTATTTAATAATTACAGTTTTAATTGTATTTAATAACTTCCGGGAAAGATGCAGAAAGCGGTGCTCTTAGATTCTGCCCGCATTGTACGCCGGTTTCTCTCCCTGGGGCCGTGAACACCGGCCAACTGTGCCGGGGGTTAGTTGCCATCTCCTCTCCTTAAGAGGGGAGATGAGAATTTTGTAAAATTTAAAAAATAATAATATAATCAATTATGTTTTGTGGTCCCTGCATAGAATGAACCAACTTTTTCTTTCCTGTGGGCGTAGTAATAGGCGATTAAGGAACATAATGATCGAAAGATGGGCAGTATTGTTCCTCTTACAAGCCTAACTGCAGCTGCTAATCGTGGAAACTACTGGCAGCACCCTCCTTAATGGGGGAGGCCTATGTTCAACAGTGAACAGTTAACGGCTGATATGATTACGATAAATAAGTTATAGAGTAGTGACCGCGTATAGAGAGGTACAGTGCGGTCGACTCCGTACAAGATGAAGGGATGACCTTAAAAGTGTTACAGGGATTCGATAGTAGCCGATGACGCGGGATTGTACTTTATGGTGAAAAATAAGCAAGACCTATGTTTCTTAATGGACTATGAATAAATAAATATAATACATGATGATAATGACCGAGTTGAATGTATCAAATCCTATGTGCGACAAAATAAAATAATTATTAAATATATACTTAAAAAAAGGTAAAATAAATTAATTTTATTTTATCTTTTACATCTGTCAAATATAATCAAATTACAAAACTAAGAATAAACATAATGAGTTGCAAAAAGAATTTTATCGAAATCAGTTTAGAATTGCCAATCCTATCGCTTAACATACAAATATAAATAGCTTTATTTTGTTTGAAAAATGGTATAAAGGATGGTATATAATATTTAAATATTGTTCACATTTTTCACCAGAATCTGGCGTACAAAATTTATTTAATTGTGCTATTATACTATGCTAATACTATTTTACTTAAATCGTCATATTATATAAATGTCAATATATTTACGTATTAATAATAAATTATAGAGGTTACAAATTACAATCATTTTACAAATTATAATAGACAAGGTATACAAAAAAAGAAAATTAATTTGAATTCGGAATTTAAAATCTTTTACTTTATAAACGCCAGCATAGGCTATATACCTTATCTTATTGATATTATATATATATTATTGTTATGTTATTGTTATATGGCTATACAATAACCAACTCTTTTTTATTATTATAATTATAAAAGAATATAGCAATATCTATGTATTTTAGTTACTATATATATACTGATCCAATAACGAATGTGTTAAAAGTTTTATTGTCCAAAAAATAAAATTGGACAACAGACTTACCAGAGGGAGACTTTGTACAAAAGTCGATTGCTTGGGTACCTCTGTCCCATTCGTGTTTCAACCGTGAAGCAGTTGTATTTGCATGGCTGTGTTTCGGTTTGAGGGGTGGGATATGGCGTGAATTTACTGGGCACAGAGGAATAACACATGAGTCCTCAGGAATGGCAACGCATGGGGGGTATCATGGGTGAAACAGTATACTCTGTTATGTCCATAGTACTGCTCATATCTATAGGCGACGGTTGCAACTTTCCATCAGGTGGGCCGTCAGCTTGTTTGCCATTCTAAATTGTATAAAAAAAAACAGCGAGTAATCATTATCATCTTTATTATCATCTTAGCCATTCTTTGTCCACTGCTGAATATAGACTTCCACCATAGACTACCCAAAGGAACGGTCCTGAATCACCTGCATCCACTAATTCCATGCAATGCATTTGAGGTCGTGTGTTTCGTGTAGTTTCACAGCCATGCAAACACAACTGCTTCACGGTTGAAACACGAATGGGACAGAGGTACCCAAGCAATCGACTTTTGTACAAAGTCTCCCTCTGGTAATAATGTAGGTTTCAAAAGAATAAAAGAAATCGGTTGAGTAGTTTTCGAATTTGTTCATTACAAACAAATAATCAAATCTTTTCTCTGTATAATATCAATATATAAGTGAAAATGAATTTGTTTGTTTGTTATCTTTCGGCGCCTTTATAGTTCAACCAATTATCATTCAATTGGGTATACATGTAGCATTGTGTATAAGGTTATAGGCAACTTTTTAACTCTGTCAATCAACAAATTCCGATCACGCTTCAGAAGCCGCGGTTAAAAACTATCAATAAATATAAATTAATGGTGTTTTAAAGTGTAATTTAAAGTGGTTTAACTAACAATGCGGTACCCTAAAAAGCGTATCGTTTCGGCCACTTTCTATGGCGCACTCATCTTATTGTGCCGGGACGTGCGTTTATTATTTGTTTTTGTCAACTAAAACCAGATGTTCTACTGTTTGTACACGTTTTAAGGTCATTTTCACTTTCGTCCATATTGTGGACGGGTTGGTACAGTCGCGGGCGACTGGCTATGCTGCTATCGAAAATAAAAAAAAAATAGAGTGTATAAAAAAAGAGACTATAGACGTATTGATTTATTGAATTAATATATAAGAAATATATACTTTTACTGCTATAATAAACTTATAATTGAACCGGTTTTAATCCCCGACATCGTTCACGCGTATAATATTGAGAGTGGTCGAGAAACTCGATTATAAATTTTTAAATTTTTTTTTGAGAATATTGGTGATTTATTTTAGTATTAAATTTAAATGAAATGAAATGAAATGAAATGAATTTATTTTGCTAGAATGTAGGTAGTTTTCGATAAAAGAGGTTTACATTTCCCATATACATTCTGCCTCTATGTCGGCGTGCAAAATATTAATAATATGAAAAAATTACATAATTATACATTATATTTCCCCTTATTAGTCATACTATTTAACACACACATAATTTATTACAGTAAACAGAAAAGAAAACAAGAGCCAAAGCGTCAATCACATCTCCATTATAGACTGTCAAGTACATTTGTTTTTTTTAGTTAAATATTCATTGATGGTATAAAAATTTAAACATAATACATAACATATCGTATTATATATGGTAACCATGTTTATTAATCGATTGCCATTTATTCACATTTCAAATTAAATGAAGAATTGATGTGAGTAACTAAGTAATCAGCGAAAATAAAAAATGTCGTGAGTAATACTGTATTATAGTTATTTAAATATACAATATCAAAAAGAAGCCTTTAATTAAGTTAACAAAGTATCTTTAATAGGTTTTACATCAGTTTCAAGTTTAGAGCTTATTAAAATATTATCATGTAACTTTGTATCTAAATAAAGGTATTTTGTATATTAAATTCAAATATAATATTGTTTTTTGTATTTTAGAATATTTAATTAGTTTTTTCTTAGATAAATATTAAAATAAACAAATGAATTTCATAAGGATAATTAAAATAAGATAATTAAATAGGATATTAAGATTTTTATTACATTAATAATAAACAACAGATAACTGGAGGCTAAATCTAAGCGTGGTCAAATTAAAAAAATAATTACGTGGTCTTAAAAGTATTTTTTTTTTATTAAAATATCTTTTTCAGACGACCTTTAAGTAGTACATATTATTTTCTGTGTAAAATTTTTAATACTTTTATTTAAATTGGTTTTATGTTCATTTTTTTTTAAATAAATACTTAATAATTTTAGTATTATTTCTATCGGTATTATAGATACAGTTTGTATCTAATATTTGTACGTAATGTATAGGTGTTTGTTACGTAGTCAAGCTTAAACAGATGCACATATTTTAATGAAATTTTTTACATAGAAGTTGGACTAACAGTTAGGCCACTATTTTATCATAAATAACTTGGAAAAAGCGGCAAGGTGTAACTGGTATTACATAAATTGAATGCTATATTTTATTGGCAGCAAAACTTTTTTTACGCAAGTGTACCTATTCAAAGAAACCGGGACGAGTGTACGATTATTACATTTTTAATATTTGATTTGCCTTTATTTATTTATAAGCTTTATAAATACGTATTTAAAGAAACAAGAGAAAATATTATTCAGAAACTAATTTGATATTTTTTTTGTTTCGAATATTAAATCATAGGAGTAAATATCTAGATAGAAATGATGCTCCTGAATTCTATAACTATATTGACGAATTGACTGCTCGCGTCCAATTCGCGTCCTATAGAATCAGGGTTCGCAAACAATAGACATGAGAGAATAAGGAATGTGTTTCGTGCACTCATACGTGTGTTGCATGAAGTATATGATGTCATAAAATTATTTATTAAATGAGAATAAATTTGTGACAGCCCTCTCAACCTATGTTTAAGGGTTGTCACAATCACTGAAGAGATAAAGGGTACATTTTTGAGGAATTGACGCATTTAAGAAAGAATATACAAGTATATATCATTTCTCTATAGTATAAGTATATTCTTACGATTTAATTACAATTTAATTAAATGTAATATAACAATGGATTGTAGATAAAGGGATCGATTTAATTCGTATAACAATACTATCGATACATCGTTTCTCAGTAGCGGCTTCGATGAATCGACGATTTAGAGAATCGATAGTGATCGTGGGACGACGTGGTCGTTTGTCAAGATTTTATGCTACGCCATAACCACAACACATGCTTTTGTGTTCCCAGTTTGTTGTGCGTAATTAAAGAATTTACTAGGTACAAAGGAATAACACCTGAGTCCTCAGGAATGGCAACGCATGGCCCCCCATGGCAAACAAGCTGACGGCCAACCTAATGGAAAGTGGTAACCGTCGCTTATAGACATGAGCAGTACCATGGACATAACAGAGCATACTGTTTCGCCCATGATACCCCCCATGCGTTGCCATTCCTGAGGACTCAGGTGTTATTCCTCTGTACCCTGTAAATTCACGTTATATGCCACCCTTTAAACAGAAACACAGCCGTGCAAACACAACTGCTTCACGGTTGAAACACGAATGGGACAGAGGTACCCAAGCAATCGACTTTTGTACAAAGACTCCCTCTGGTGAATTTCAATCGCTTCTATAACAAATACTAATAGTTTCTCTTACGAAACTTCTATAATTTGTTGATATACATTTTATAAGCACAATTAAGCGTGAACACATTACCCTCTTTTCGGCTCCATTGTAGAGTAATATCTAAGTATCTAATGCGACACAAGTTCGCCTAATAACTTAGCTTAAACATGGGTCCGCTATCTCTCTAATGAACTATTGAATTCTGTACGTTCCGCTTTGCGCAAATCTCTGATACTGTTAAATTGCTATTTGCAGTAGGTCGACTAAATTGTATTAGATTTTGGATCTGTGCCCATTAATAGATTATGCTGTGTCATTAGTTTAATATTTAACTGTAAACAAAAATTAATTGATATTTATCGTATTAATTTTATTTATTTACTTTGATTCAGTGATCATTATTAAATTAAACGTAATGTAAGTAAATAATTAACACGACTATTTTAATTGGAAATGTTGGTTTGTTATTATTTGCTATTCGTTTTATTTATTGTTTAATAAAAACATAATAAATAAAAAAAAAATTGACAAATGAAAATGGTGTTTTGTTAATGAAATATCACCCCAACGGTACTGTCGACAAATGTTTTTGACAACCCTTTCACAAATTATGGTCGTAAGTGTATTTTTTTTAATTTTAAGTTTTGATAGTTAGTGTTACATTTTAATAAAGTTTATTTAACTTTATAAGTATTATACTTCTAATATTTATTTATTCTACATTAGTTTTGATATATCTCAGTTATATGTAGATAGTCATGACCCTTCCATTGTTATCTAGAAATACATCCTATTAATATTATATATGCGAAAATTTGTAACGATGAATGGATGTATGTTTGTTACTTTTTCAAGCTAAAACTTCTGAACGAATTTAAATGAAATTTAATACACGGCTAGGTTATATCCTAATTTAACACAAAGCATATTTTATATACTGAATCACGCGGGTGAAGCCGAAGGACATAGCTAGTACAAAATATAAAAGAGATGGAAGTAGCTTAAGTATTACAAGAGACCGTTAATTTTTCACCGCGTTCCATATTCAAATAATTTGTACCTCTATTTATTTATTTATTGTTATATTTTAAAATTAGACTACTGTTTATTTATAGTGTATGATGCTGGCTGTAAGGGCTATAGAATGGCCTACTACCCTCCTCATATTCAGGTAAAGGCCCGCATACCATAAATTTTTCAATGTGAAACCTCAGGAATATTTGACCTTAGTTAATTATAGGAATTCTATACATGGCGCAAATAATTGCCATAATGTAGGTATCTTGATATATCTTGTCTAATATTAGAGAAAGTGCATAGTTGAATTGAGCTATACTTAGAAATTGTCCAATTGATCTTAATTAGATAAGCGTGGAATTTGGTAAAGGTATGTACACGGGGCGGCATGTTACAGACAAGGCAAGTGATGTCTAATAAAGGTTTGAATTTAATGATTAATTATATAATTATAATAATAAGAAAAAATAATATAAATTCACTATCTATATATCTACAAGTATCACCAGAGGGAGACTCTGTACAAAAGTCGATTGCTTGGGTACCTCTGTCCCATTCGTGTTTCAACCGTGAAGCAGTTGTGTTTGCATGGCTGTGTTTCGGTTTGAAGTGTGGAATATGGCGTGAATTTACAGGTTACAGAGGAATAACATCTGAGTCCTCAGGAATGGCAACGCATGGGGGGTTTCATGGGCGAAACAGTACACTCTGTTAAGTCCATAGTACTGCTCATGTCTATAGGCGACTGTTACCATTTTCCATCAGCTTGTTAATTATTAACAATTGTTTATGGTTATTATAAACGCATTTGAAAATAAACCAAAACGTTAAAAAAATATTAAAAATCCTAAGAATTTTACTTATATTTTTAAGTGTTTTAATAAATAAAAATACAACATGGTTTCATTTTATTGATTTTTCTATAAATTTATGAATAATTATAACAATAAAATATAAAACTGTCAACGTCCGAATTCGAAATTTTAATTAATAATCATAAAATATGTTATGATTAAACACTGGCAGGTCACAGACCGTGGAATACGAATATTAAAAATAATATGTTTATAATTTATTCACGCGTCTTCATCTCGAAATTATAAAGGAAAGTTGCTAAATAAATTTGTATCCAATTAGATGATATTAA
Source organism: Galleria mellonella (assembly GCF_026898425.1). NCBI lineage: Eukaryota > Metazoa > Arthropoda > Insecta > Lepidoptera > Pyralidae > Galleria > Galleria mellonella. The sequence continues at coordinate 569,396 of NW_026442114.1, forward strand.
AACTAATGATGTCAAAGGTGAACTTTCGTTATAAAAATTAATATTGACTGTAATATTGTTAGTTGCATCAATTTAATTATTATAGTGAATTTCACTGCTGATTTTAATTTATATTTTATACTAAATATATAGTTATAATATCAAAACCAAAAAAACACATAGTTGAAGATTTTCTTACAAAAGAATTTTATTTTTTTTAAACTTTTAAACATTTCATTGTGAATTCGCCTTTAGAGTATTAGTCTTCGACAAATAAAAGGGATGCAACCTCTTACTCCGCAGAAATAGCAAAGTGGGGCGCATGGGTGTCACAGTATATCACATGCGCTTATGACTGTGTGTGATGTAGTCGCTCATGTTGAGGTGGGTCGTCAGTTTTCCATTCCCTTTTTAATGTAAATAGGCACTTCGCCTAATGAAAAACTGTTGTACTTTCAGTTGAACTTTCATTCTTATTGTTGTATAACTTAACTGAATAGTTTTTGTATCCCACAAGCATTCATGTCCACACCGTATGTTTATAAGGCAAGCCTATTCTAACACGTTGTTATGGTAAGTCAATCATTGTATGTCTTTTACAAGTGCAATATATATATATATATATATATATATATAGAAACTATCTACTATTCTTGTAAACGATTAATAGGTATATTTTTTTAATACTTGTGATAATTTTTTTTTCAAATAATTGTTAGCAGTGCATAGAATTCCCGTCCAACACATGTACAACGGGAATTTTATAAACTTACCTATATATAACTTAGAATGGCAAACAAGCTGACGGCCCACCTGATGGAAAGTGGTAACCATCGCCTATAAACATGAGCAGTGCCATGGACATAACAACTGTCTACATTTCTTGTAAACAACTAATAGATATTTACAAGAAATGTAGACATATATTTAAAACTTATGTGCATTTTTTTTAAACGATTCTTAGAAACGACAAAAAGAAATCTAAACAATATCATCATTATCACCTCTTTCAATCAATCTTTGTGTTCTCAATTGTACATCGTAGATAAATTTATATTAAAATATTTTACAAAATGCCATTTAAATTGTGATTTATAGTTGTTGTTTTGTAACAATTATGTAAAATGTACATAAATTGTAAGAAACTCCGATAAATTCATCGTTTATTTTGTAATATTTATGTACAATAGTATACACTGTTACGCACAAGGTACTGCTTAATATTTTATTAATTTTATGGATTCAAATATTTTACATAATTATAAATTATAGAAACACGAAATATGTAATCTGTGGATTTATAGAAAAGGCAGACACTCGAAGCGTTCAAATTCTATTAATCTCAACACTCGTCATAAACATTTCAATTCTTTTTTCAAATTATTTCACCGCGTAAAATTATGACGTGATTAGTCAGAATAAACGTTGTTTTTTCGACAGCAAGTGACCGGCGCGAAGTGGTCGCGTTATAGTGAAGCGTAACCCCATTGTGACCGTGTCTAATATAATAGCTTTCGATATGTTAGGTTTACATTCGTTCGGCCCCATAGCTCTTTATGATTACGGCCGCTTTAAATTACTCTGTAACTGTTACGTACTTATTCCGGTGGGCTTGGATTTGCTATGAAATTGTAAATCTACGTACGTATGATAATTTTGCAATTAATGCTTTGATTTTATGGTGTTCTGACGGCATTAGTTTATTCGAGCCGTCAATTCATTTTAGGGCTATTTACCTACGTGGTAGTCTTACCATATTTATTTTATACCTACCAGAGGGAGAATTTGTACAAAAGTCGTTTGCTTGGGCATCTTTGTGCCAATAGTGTTTCTACCGTGAACTATGTTTTTTTACATTGTTGTTTACATGGCTGTGTTTCGGTTAGAGGAATAACACCGGAGTCCTCAGGAATGACAACGTATGGGGGTATCATGGACAAAACAGTATACTCTATTATGTCCATGGTACTGTACATGTTTATAGGCGACATTTACCACTTTCCATCAAGTGGGCCGTCAGCTTGTTTACCATTCTATGCTGTATTTAAAAAAATCATTAAAACAACCAAGTGCAGTCGGTAAGCAATAGAAAAACGAGCGAGACAGATATAAAAACGTAAACGATTCTGTAGTCTAAACAAATTATGCTGCAAACAAGATATATCCATCACTTTCACTGCTATTGGTTAATGTAACTGTTATATAGTTAAGTTTAGTGAGTGCGCACACTAATACTGGTTGACATTTAATACCTTAACGGCACAATAGTTTCAAATTAAGGTCTTAGCGAATGGGACTAATCTATCTGTTGATGTAGGCAACGTGGGTGTCTGCGATAATTAACTCCGGGATACCTTGTTATTGAGAGCTCGTTTTATTGTAAACAGCTTTAGGTGGATTGGTTATTGATTTTTTTTTATACAACTTAGAATGGCAAACAAGCTGACGGCCCACCTGATGGAAAGTGGTAACCGTCGCCTATAGACATGAGCAGTACCATGGACATAACAGAGTATACTGTTTCACCAATGATACCCCCCATGCGTTGCCATTCCTGAGGACTCAGGTGTTATTCCTCTGTACCCTGTAAATTCACGCCATATCACATCCTTTAAACCGAAACACAGCCATGCAAACACAGCTGCTTCACGGTTGAAACACGAATAGGACAGAGGTACCCAAGCAATCGACTTTTGTACAAAGTCTTCCTCTGGTGCTTATTGCCCCTATGGCTGCTTATTTGTATCATTTGTATATGTCGATAGTTTTTTTTTTTAAATGGTATGGTAATCCCGCCTGCGCTAACGGGATACGCTGGCAGGGCACCAGTGAAGGGTGATAGATGAGAATGAAAACAGGTCAGTTAGCCTATCATGATGGATTCATCAGGAATTAACCATGATAGTTTCCAGGGAGAAACGCGAGGAGGTCGACCTGATTGGGTATACTGCTAGCAATGGAATTTTCAGTCTCCATTACTAACAATCCCTTTCTCCCCCTAGTCGACAGTTATCATCATCTTTCTACCGTTATCCTGACTATTATTTGAGGTCGGCGTAATATGTTTTTTATCCATACCATAAAATGGTTTGGTTTATAGTTTGACAAACCGCCTGCTTGACATCAATCCTTTTTGGCAATATATTTGTAAGTGGTTTCCGCAACCTACGGTATGGAGGAAAGGAGTGAGGAAAAATAGAAGGGAACGTTAGAAATGGGTAAAGGAAATTGGGTAAATAAGAGGAATAAAGGACTTATGTGGAGAAGAAAGGGGGGCACTGTAGTTGCGAAAAGGACTGGGTCATTGAAGCAGCTCGGGAGACCGAGGTCGCATACCCGTATGTACTTATTCTAGAATCGAACAGACTTTTAGAGAACGACACCCCTGACGCATTGTATATGTCGATAGTATTTAATTTTAATTATGGCAACACTAAATTACGATGGCGGTTATTGTTTTCTATCAGGTGGGCTGTCATCTTGTCTACCACTCTAAGTAAAAAACCGGCCAAGTGCGAGTCGAACCCGCACACCGAGGGTTCTCTATTTGTAATAAATGCTTGTTACGCTTTCACATTTAAATCACTGAATGGATTATAATGAATTTTGGTGTATAGATAGATAATACCCTGGAGACAGTTATAGGATATATTTTCTCTCGGTCAGTGAACATATTTCGGTCACGCGAACAAAGTCACAGATAAAAGTTAGTAAAAATGACAAGAACACAAGATTGTTATTTTGGTCCGTATGTCACGGGAATATTGAAGATGTATCTCATTCACTAGTCATCCGATAAGATCAAATCTATGAAGTTAGATTGCTATCACGGTGTTTCATTGCTGTGGCTGTCATATCAATAACTCACTTATGTACTCGTATGTACTTTGATATGCTCTTATATATATATATATATATATATATATATATATATATATATATATATATATATAAATAATTAATATAATAATTATTATTTATTATTATATGTACCACATCTCCCATATTTAGAACTAACAGAATTTTTCATCGTGCCTCCCACCAAATTGTTTATAATTACTCCTCCTGTTTATAATTACTGCCTGGAAGAGATCGCTCTTAGCGATAAGGTCGCCCATTGTTTTCCCATTGTGATTATTTCTTGTAATTGTTTATATTTATAATATGTTTACTATTGTAATCTTTTGGAGGAAACAATAAAGAGTATCTATCTATCTATCTATTATTAATGCGAAAATTTGTAAGGATAGATGGATGTCTGTTACTCTTTCGCGTAAAAACTACTGAACGTATTTCAATGATATTTGGTAAACGGGTAGATTATATCTTAACTTAGCATATAGAATACTTTATGTACTGATTCATGTAAGTACAGTTGAGGCATACAGCTAGTAAGTTATATGATCTTGTAATATTGTCTTTATTTTATATCGATTTTAATGTTTAATTTTTTTTAGCTAAATTTGTTTCTGTACTAGATTTTTGGAAAAAAACTTATTTTATTTCGCCCCCTTTTTGAGACTTGTTAATATTTGAACTATTTACTACGTCTACGTCTATGAATATTTTTACCCTTATTCTTTCTACCTTCACTAAAATAATTTTATTTCTTAAACTGCCATCGAGTATCTCTTGCTATTTAGGATACTCTAAAGGTTGACTGGTAGGAAATGCCTCCAGCATTAAGTCCGCCTTTTATACCACATTTTATTGGTCAATAATGTTAAAAAAATAAATAAAATAAATAAATATTTATCAGTGATTGACGACGACGACGATTGAGAGATGACGGAGGACTGAAGTTAATGTTCGGAATCGGTACACATACCTGATACCTGAGACAGTTTATGAAATATGTTTAATTAATAATGTAATATGTTTAATTAATAATGTTATATGTTTAATTAATAATGAAATATGTGTAATTAATAATTAATTAATTTTATGAGCGAATGAATGAATTCTTTATTGTGCATAATGTGCTAATTAATGATTGATAGATAGGTAATATACTGTACAGCACAGTCTAATCGCTACGGTACAATATTACTGAACTACGTGTAATTTTTCGGAAGTCCATATCAATTCTTAGTTGATTAGAATTAAACAAAATAATTTTAATCAACTAACAAGTTATGAATGAGTTTTATGCAAGAGATGTGTGTATGTATAGAGGCTTTCGGTACTTAGTTTTCTCTGTCTAACCCATAAAAGACCAGACGTGAAGATATACAGATTATTACAATAATCCACTGATACATTTTTTGACAGTTCCACACCGGGAGAAAGCCAACCGCGTCACGAATTATTGATGACCGTTGCGAATTTGAATCGATTCAGCCGAATATCGTGTTTGATCAATGAACAATGGTGGATAGTATTCGTACTTGAGGTGAAAATAGATAAATTGTTGTCTATCGTGGCTCGATAGCATCGAGTGGTATTCGAGTTATTCTATCGGTTTCGATAGATAAATTGCGCGCGGCGGTTGCGTGCTGGTCGTCCCGTCCCGACGTAGACATTGTGGGTGGGAATGAAAACAATATTGGACGTGAATAGACCGTATTGTTCCGACTTTGACGCGTGATAACAATACGTATTATCTATTAGTTATTATTAAAAATAGTTATGTTTTATGTAGTAACAACTACTTATAGTTTTATTATATAAATTCAAATACGCTCGGCGAAATGTGGACACGTCAAGTTATAAATTCTTCAAAACTGTCGCAGTCAATAAACGCCTGTGGCTACTTAATCTATTAATTTTTTTTTAATTAAGATATCGACTATAGAAACTTAATCCTTGTGACAGTATTGTCTTTTATAATGTCCAAATAATTTAGCTAATTAAAAATTAGGCTACTTACTAAAGACGTAAAATTGTTGGAAACTATAAACATGATAGGTTGGTTATATTAATGAATAACAGCTACTGAAATGTAATTAATATGTAATAATATTCTCTTTTACAGGTATGGATTATCCACAATTTATTACATATATTGAAACATCCCGATGTGATATTTTATACAATGCACGTATGTATGTAGATATTATATTTATGTATTTAATCACATTATATTTTTATGTAATAAATTTAGTAATAAAACTACCGGTTTAATTTACATGTAATTAGATCGAGAATATTCGACTAGTTTCGGGATCAATTTGTGATCCTTAATAATGAGCGGCTGGGACGCAAGCGCGAGACTGAATGCGCGCCTCTAATTTCTTGATCTAATTACAATTAAGTTAAACCAGTAGTTATTACATTAAAATATTTAATCACACTTAAATGGTATAATGGAATTTAATGAAATTTGGTGAATTTATTAGGTTAGCATATAGAAGACTTTACCATAATTTACGGTAGCAAAACCGTTTGTGATATTTAAACTTGTCATTTATTTAACTCTTTATTGCACCATAAATAAAAATATACAATGACAAGTGAATAATTCAAGTGAAATACAGTAACATAAATACAGATTGAAATATACACATAAAGGTACAAAAGGCGGTCTTATCGCTAGGGCAATCTCTTACAGACAACCTTTGGTTAAAGGAGAACAGATAGAATTATCAGAATTATGTTTAAATTTTCAATTCTACACATCAACTAGTCACATGTAGTGGTGATATTACTAAAATTAATCATAAACTGTTAAATATTCATAACATATTTAAGTTAATGAATATATTTGAAAGGACAATTTGATTTAGCAATTTTTAAACAGAAAAATATTAAGGTTCTATATCATTCGTGACTATAATAAAATGTCCGAATTTTTCTGCGTAATTTAGATAAATACGATTATTAAATTAAATGTATTCTATATGATATAGTTAGTACGTCTTAAGCCGTTAACTGGCCAATGCTGAACATAGGCTTTCTCATAGACTGTCATAAGGTATGTGGCCATTCCTTATGGCAGTTTACCATTGGAGATGTTTTAGTAGTTGCCATGCTTGGCAAACAGATTGGCAACTGCAGTTAGCCTTTGGTGATGCTTTAAAAGGGTACTGCTGCTCATCCTTTGACCGTTAAGTTTTCTTAGTCGCTTCTTACGACATCCACGGAAATGGTACAGATGGCCCATTCTATGTTGAGGCCACGCAACAAATTAAAGATATAGGTGGATAATATTCTTCGTTTTTAAATTAATTATTAAGACATATATTTACAGCTCCACGATAAGGAAATGGACAGATGTGTCGAATTGTTAAAGGATATTTATGTGGCAAAACTCAGCTGAATTATGGTTATGGATCTTTTGTTATTGGCCCACAACCTCAAAACCGATGCTAAAATATTAAACTTGTTCAGTAACAGTACATTTTTACAACACATAAAATGTTGTCGGCCGAAAGGAAGACTTTAAATGAAAACTGATTCGTAAGCCTTTTCGATTTTACTTTATTGCTCCTGTGAGCCAGTTAAATTTAACAATGTTAAAAACCACTACTACTACGAGTACGAGTGTCGAGTAATAATTTTTATTTAATTTAAAACAATTTTTACGATATTTTCGGTATTAAATAAGCGTTTTATGCAATAATTTTGTCAATTGCGAATCGATTAAGACAAATATTTTTTTTAATCTTATGGATTTAGGAGTTTGCCAACTCATCTGTTAAGGGTTACCTTTGAAACATTCTCTAATTAATATCAAATTATTTTTAATATTTGGTTGAATAAGACTAACACATATATATATATATATATATATATATATATATATATATATATATATATATATATATATCTCAGGTTTTTAGTGCCTACATATACATATGTCGTAGACATACTATTTATACGCACAATGCGCTTTGCGTCTTCTTTCATCCTGCGTAAGGCCAAGGAGTGGAACTCGTGGGCCCACAAACTCTATTTTAGACTATATCATCGCTTTCCATCAGATTAGATCGTGATTGATCGTGGGGCAATATTAAAAAAAATATATATTTAAATTTGTAAAATAAAAATTCATAAATTAAAAAATAAAGTTAGTTAATCTTTAGTTCGGTTTGAATGGAGGGAAATAGCAATAGATATCAGATGAATAATGAAAGTAAAATATTTTTAAAATGATTTATAAAATAAAAAAAAACAGACTCAATTGATAATTATCTTAGACGTCATTGGATTAATGAAAAAATTGCACTTTAAATAGTAGGGGTGCTCTTGTAACTTGTAAGAGATTACGATTTACGACGGGAAGCCACGGTTTTCAGAATTTCGTCGTGCAATAATAAACTAAGTGGAATGGTTCGCGGAATCTCATCAATCCGAGATTACAACGTCCCAGCGGTTGTCCCATAAAATTTCGCCTCGAGAACTGGGACACCAATAAAATTGAAGCCCGCTAAAGTGTTATCTGTCCCTACTTATGTGAGAGACGGCAGTAAATTAAACGTTAATATCAGAACTTATATCTTTATCGCAATTATTTATTTATTTTATTTGCAGTTCGAACGTTAAACAAAGTTGGTAGGCAGAGGTTTTCATACATACATATCTGTCACGCCTGTCTCCAATTAGGGTTGGCAGAAACAATAGAACGTCAAATGTTTGGATTCAAACAAGCCTCTTTCTCTTCTTCTTCTTCTCCTCAGGTTTTTAATCAGTTGCTATATTTTGCTGTCCGATTACGTTGTCAATCCTAAACGGATTTTGAACTTCAAGATTCACTTACTCACAACTCAAGATTTACTTCAAGATTTCATACATACATTACATACATCACATACATTTATTTCATACATATTAGTTTCATATTAGTGTTTTGATGGAGGACTGAAAATGATGCTGCTGGTTTTTTACAAAGTAAAAACTACCAATTCCAAAACAAGCCCTACATGTAGACATTAGATTTTATATCTATCTGCGAATATTTTTATACTAATGTGTCTAACAAAATATCCCGTTATATATCGGAATTATTCATCGTTATTATTCGGTCTGCTTTAGAACAGACAAAGTTATCATCTTCTCTATCATTAAATCATGTAACATTAAGAAGTGTTACAGTTTAATGACCATTATAATGGTGTTCTGTTCCGTAAGCAGTCTCTTACCATCATCTAGGACCGAAAAAGATTGGTGATACATTAATACCTTTATTACCACACCATTTATTTACCAGAGGGAGACTTTATACAAAAGTCGTTTGCTAGGGCACCTCTGTCCCATTAGTGTTTCTACTGTGAAGCATTGCATGGCTGTGTTTCGGTTGGGATATGGCAGTGAAATCACAGGGTACAGAGGAATAAGACCTGAGTCCTCTGGAAAGGCAACGCATGGGGGGGTATCATGGGCGAAACAGTATATTCTGTTATGTCCATGGTACTACTTATGTCTATAGGTGATTGTTACCATTTTCCATCAGGTGGGCCATCAGCTTGTTTGCCATTCTAAGTTGCATAAAAAACACGAATTGGGTAAATACTTATTAAACTAATCCACAAATAAAAAACCTATATATTAGGGATCCAAACTATTTCAAACAAATCATTAAATTCAAATAATATAAGTTATTTATATAATATAATAATAGTCTTTTATATAATAATATCTCACTTTAAATGTAAATTCGATCGTAATAACGTATGCTATCATATACATTTATTCAGGAAGTTAACATGATATATTTATATATTTAATGGCACGTTTATTTTAATATGGTCATAAAAGTTATTACAATAGTTCCAATAAATAATAATATAAAACTAATAAGGGAGCAAATCATATTGGCAGCGAAAATAGTTCTCAAAATAAATCCAGTATTTTTGATGTAAGAGCCATTACTGTAGGCACAGAAAAATAAATGACGTATCGAAAAAATATATTTTCTTTTCTATGGATATTTTGGTTTCCACGTCATCTTAAGTCTCATCTGTAAAGTAATAAATATTGTTATGAATAGTATTAACTTAGATTAATAATAAGTTAGATTAAGAATATAGCTAATAACTTCCAAGTAAATTCGTGTTCAAAAAACAAGTCTATACTCACTTTATGAACTTATTACAACAATAGCTAATCATTATCTTTTATATTTTATTTATTTATATATTATTTATATTTTATATATCTATTTAGTTGTTACATTCCATGTAGTACCAAATTTTATAGCGATTGGTTAAGACGTTAAGTTGCTGTAAGGTAATAAACAAACAAACACTTTCAAGTTTATAATATTAGTAATGATTATAAAGAATAAAATTTTTAATAAGGTCACTAGTTTAAGCAATTTATACTTTGTTGAAAATTAACGGTATAGAATATACATTTATAAATTAATTAATGGCGGCGCCGACACGGAATGTCCTCAAATTATAGTTATTAATAAGAATATTCAGAAAATAATAATATAAGCATATTTCAATTATTAGCTATTTAAATATATATAAAATATATAATTTGCATATATTTTAAATAAATTTAAATTCTTTATTTAAAGTTAAGTTATTTGATTTATGAACATTTTTGTAATTTGTAGGTACCTGTTGAAACTTAACTTTTAGTTTTTCTAGACTTAAATACGAGTAATGAATAAACACTATAATTTCAGTTGAGAAAATTTTACTAAAGTAGAACTAAATTAATTTTTAATTACGATACATAGATAATATTAAAGACTATATATGTAGTCTTTAATATTATCTATGTATCGATCGATTGATCGTATAAAGACTACATAATAGATATTTTTATATGTAAATAAATTGTTTATATGTAAATAAAAAAATGCAATTGGGATTGCATCAACTGATTAATTTTTTTTACTAATAAATAAATTTGTTCTAAAAAAAGCTCATTATAAGTGACTTCGAAGGAGCAAATTCTAAACTTTATGATGTGTGTGTGTGTGTGTGTGTGTGTGTGTGTGTGTGCGCTCGTGCGTGTATGTATATTTGAGATGGATAATATCTGATATCTATGTATTGAGTTCTTCTAGATATTGGACTTGGACTCATTATGATATCGCCCATAGTAGTCGGATATCTATATTTGTTACGAGAGGATTTTTCTTTTCTATATTATATATTTGATAACCGATATCTAATATATATGTTATTGGGTCAATATATGTATAGATATTATAACTACAATATACAAATATCACTAGATATTAGTGTATATGTATGCGTGCACGTGCGCTTATGCCAGTGCTAAATAAATTTTTAGCTATGTAAAGTCTTTAATTTATTATCGAATCGTTTAAATTTTTTAATGAATCATTATATATTATACTTAATCATAATATTATTACCAATAATAATGTAATTGAGGAAAAGAAAGTGTCAATATCGGACGAGATTATAGAAATTATTTCACTTTCATCGGAGTATTTTTGGTACATAATTTTATTGCCCATATCCGGTAATATGAGGATATTATTATGTTTATGTAATTAATTTGTTGTATCCGCTTTATCAATATTACATTATATAATTTTAATACACAATTTAATTATATATTTTTCTTTTTAAGAAAGTTACAGTTATATTAACTATTATTCTTTTCCGGTGATTTCGGATACATAACCAGTATAATGTTGATATGCCAATTAGGATATGAGTAGCCTATATCACTGTCCATCATAAATGCTACGTGTTTATTAAATCCCATGATAATAGGTTCAGCTATTAAGGCGTTAAGTGGTATCGAAAAACTCATTTAAAATATTGTATATATTTAAATAGTTGTTTTATTCGACTTTGTTCGCGAGTATTAGTATATAAAGTATCCTATCTGTTAAGTTAGTATATAAACTACCTATGTACTCAATTTTGATCAATTTCATTAAGCGTGATTGAGTTACAAAACCAAAAATCATTTACAACTTACAAATTTTGAATATTGTTAGGATTTAAAATTACAATTAAGCTACATGTTAAAATATTAACTAACAGTATTTATTTATTATTTATTGACCACATTACAAAAAAAATATTAGGTATAAAAGGCGTCTCTCCCAGTCAACGTTTGGCAAAACAGAAATGTAATTATGCAGTAAAAAAAAAAAAATATTGAAAATCCTATTCATCTAAAATTTAGATAAACAGAGTACCTTCTCTAAAGGACTATCAGGTCGAGCATACAAATACAAAAATATTGAGCCTGCCATCACATTTTTGTTTAAAACCATGAATTGGATGATCTATCAATCAATTGAGTCTATTAAACCTGTTTATACATATAAAAAACACCATCCTCTATATTCCGTGAATTTTTGCACGACTCGATCTACGAGTAATTTCTATAATTATCTTCTATCGATTAATCAGTTTATGGTGCTGTCCAGTTTTATTACAAGATAGTTATATGTAACCTGTTTTTCTCGACCAATGCGGTCGTTTGAAAATGGTAGCGATGTAATTCAATAGACGACTGATATTTCTCCGACCACAGTGTACTGAATGGCGATACACTTACAAGACAATTTTTTTTATTTATACATTATTATTAAGTTTATAATAGTTTAACTAGTAAGCAAGGAGATTTAGCTCCGAAAAAATTTCAATCCGAAAGCGATTTTTTTATAGTTTTGTATTTTGATATTTTTTTTTATACATATATTTTATTCGAAAGGTATATTGAGCATTTCGGTTCGGGCAGTTTTCCTTTTGATGAAAACATATTCGTTCTTTGAATAAGTTTTAGTAGTTTTCTTTGAAATGGGACCCTTAGAGCCGTCTAAGAAATTTATTGATAAAATTAATACTATATATATATATATATCCAAAAGGCTTTTTCAGGGTGAGTACGGTGTTTTGTTGGAAGCAACAATTTGGATACGACAAATAGTAATTTCATAAGATTTTCGCTAAAATATCGTTAAACCATTTATCTCATATTTATTATCGTTGACCATTTATCTCTTTATTTTTGTTTTATTTTGAAAAATTAAAACGCATCAATGAATGCCGAGATGTATAGTATTCTTAATTTTTTTATTTTATCATTCCTTCTATACTAAGAATTAACATCTACGTGCTATAAATATCAATTGTGTGTATTTTTAATTTGAATTCTTCTAAATTATAAACGCAATATCTTTTTATAGACATATGATTTTATTTTCAAAGACTCGTGTATTTTGTTCACAAACAGGATATTTCTTCAAAAAAGCTGAATTTATTAGACGAAAATTTATTACAGGCATAAAACGGAAGTTAATCCTATCGGTTGAGTAACAATGAATGGAGATGTTGGTAGGGACCGCCTTAGACGAACGTATGTCGACCAAATAGGCGAAGCGCTGAAGAAGGGCCGAATAAAAAATATTCGTAACCGGCGAGCGTGTATGGAAAGATTGATGAATGTGGAGGAAGCGAAAGAGGCTTGTTTGAATCGAAGCATTTGGTGGGCCATTGTTTCTGTCTACCCTAATGAGAGACAGGCATGACAAATATGCGTGTATGTATGTATATCAATGGATTCCGGTTTGATATACCCGTTTCATTACATCTAGTTTAATCTCACGCCACAGTATATATATATGTCAGTATTAAAACTCTTTTAAGATTCAATAACTCTTCGCTAGATTTCCACAAGCGTTCGAGAGTATCGCATACTTGTTATGTTTTCACTTAATAAGACGACCAGTTGTGAGTGGTAACGCACCCTGGTTCCAATCTAGAAATGTGTATCACTTATATCAATTGACCTGTTTATATTCTGCCCCAGTTTTTCCATTACTCACATAAATTAGACAAAGTATTAAAGGTAAAAACGTTTAGGATTCTTCGGAATACGTAGGAATGAGTGCTATCGTCGAAAAAATCTATAATAAATTTTTGATCGTCAAATGCTAAATGAATTGAAACGAACAAGTTTCATAATGCTATGACTCGACATGATTTAAATGAAACGGCTTTCTGTCATCGGATGATTGAAGATTATGCCCCACAAAAACCGACTTCAATTCTGATAAATCAGTTATTTTGGTCTAAAAATTAAAGTACTCTACCAATTTTGATGAAATTTCTATGATACACATCTGTAAGTATATCCTTTCAGATAAAAAAGAAATTTTTCAAATAAACTTAGAACTCATGAAGTTACAAGTGAGGTAACAAACATAAAAAATACACCTGAATTAAGAACCCCTCTTTTTTAAAGTCGGTTGCTATGGGTAGCGTATAAAGTTAGTTTTATTAGGAAATTGTAAGGCAGTTGACAGGTATTTTGTGAAAGAAGACATACTGCGACGACTCCAAATAAATGGAAAAAGGCAAGGCAATGACGATGAAGTTTGTAGGAATCATTATTCTTTATGTCCACAAACGTAATGATAAGAATAATTAATTTTAAATGTAACGCACAAAGAACGAAGTTTGCAAGATTTATTGCTAAAATTGTTTTTCAACAAATATGAACAACTAACTTTCACCCGTGACTTCTTCCGCGTGATCAACATAATGTTTACGGACCAGGATAACAAGCAGTTTATGACATTTTCCATCCCATAAAATACATGTATATTAAACTTCATGACGATTGAACAAGTCATTAAAACGGTAAGAGGTAATGAATAAATAAACTTATTTTTATATTTATAATATTAGTAACTATAACTATTTAGTAACAATAACTATAAGGGCCACCCCTTCTCTACTCGTGGGTGTCGTAAGAGGCGACTATGGTAACTTAATGGACGAAGGATGGGCAGCAACGTCCTTCTTAAAACGTCGCTAAAGCTTTACTGCAGTTGCTAACCCGCTTGCCAAGCATAGCAACTACTGGCCAAAATCTTCCTTTATCAGAGAGACCTATGTGGGCAGTTAAGGGCTGATATGATAATGACCATGATTATTATTATTCATATTATATTTTTGATATTTACTAAAGATCTTAAAAATACATACATACATAATATATATACAAATATTTTATATCTAAGTACGTACCTGGTACCAGATATAGTACTTCATCTGATCCTATGAGAGCCAAACGTCATTCACTACCGGGAAGTTTCCGGAACCTTCCTTACTAATATTACAGACGTGTCAGTTTCCTTAATAGTTTTCCTCGGTTATTTTTTTTTTCTTAATATACGTACCTACAACATACATATAACATTCCATAACGGCTATAGCACTTATAAGAAGTTAAAATCCAGTAATATACATGAATTTCTTACGAATTATAGTCGTATTATACCAAAGGGAGACTATTGGCGACCGGCCGATGCAAACTCTTTAGACAATATTATACTTTTTTATATACATTTACTTTTAGAATGTTCTTATTATTTGTAATTTCAATTTTATATTTTTTGACACAGATTGTCTGTTCGTTGCTCGCTGTTAATACATTTGTATCGCTACTAAATTCCGTGTCTACATCAATTTATCATCTCATCACAGTCCACCGCTCCGTATTAGAGACTTTGTACAATAGTCGTCTGCTTGGGCATTTCTGTCCTATTCGTGTTTCTATCGGAAAGTATTTGTATTTGCATGATTGTGTTTCGGTTTTAACCTCTGCAGAGAGCTCATTTTACAGCCTGAGTATTCGTGAGGGAAAATTCCTATGTAACCGCTTTGTTCGCGATCATTTAGGTTCAAGCGAATGAAGATGAATTCCCAAATAAATGAGGTATTAACTGAATTCCATGGTGCAGTTCAAGTTTATAGACAGTAATTATCACTTTCCATCAGGCGAGCTTCCAGCTTCTGTGTCGTTGTAAGTTGATAGATAATACAAAAGATTGAAGAAAGTTGGAATCAATTTCAATCGTAATATCTCTTTAAGTACGTTCTTTTTCAATCGACTTCAAAGAGAATGGGATTCTCAATTCGATTGTATTTTTATATGTTTGTTACCTCATAACTCCGTCAGTTTTAAACCGATTTGTAAAGTAAGAACTTACAGATTAGTTCATTACAAGTTTTATCAAATGTAGTTTATTTTTTAAATCAAAATGTCTTGCTACAGTTGACTTCGTTTTTTTCCTGTAAAACATAATTTTATTATAAATAAGCTATTACTTTATATAAATGATTGGAAAGTACAAAACTACCATAAAAACAACATAAAAGCATATCCATTCAAAATGGCAGTCGTTCGCAGAAGCTCGTTAATTGATCGACTGTGTTCGCTACAAGTCAATAAGACAAACAAGCACGGTACACACACAATAGCAATTGTCACTTGATATATAGTGAAAGTGCTTGCAAGCCAGCTGTCTGATACGCGGTGGGAAACGATTTGACTAGTCAATTATGAATAGATCTGATTACAATCGACTGTTGTAATGATTTAGTAGTGGTTGAATTTGCATTTAATTAATGTAATTATTTATTTATTTTGTTCTTACTAGCTATATCATGCGTCTTCACTTGCGTGAAACAGTACATTAAGAATGTACTGCTATGTTAGGATATATTAACCTACCCCTGTATCAACTTTTATAGAAATCTGTTTAGTTAAGAGTAACAAATATCAATCCGTCAATGCTTATAAACTTTCGAATTTACAGTAACAAACAAACAAACTTACTTTTAAATTTATGTCGTAGTTGAGTAGAGAGATAAAGTAGTATATATTAACTTTAACTGGCAAATTCATGATACTTGGATTATATTATTATAATTTTGGTAAGAATGTCTAATTTTCAGAATTTTTTGTAGTATATATATATATATATATATATATATATATATATATATATATATATATATATATATATATATATATATATAGCATTTGTTTTTATTTCCTAATGTAGATTTCTACAGGTCAAAAATATTTTAAGTCAGTCGAGTAATTTTTAAGTTTATTCATCAAATATAAACAAATATACAATAACATAAAATATTTCCTCTTTGTAATATTAGTAAAAGTAGGAAATTTTCTACAATATATAACGTTCTATATAAATTGAACTGGCAATCTCTCCGCGTTCACGAGACAGTTAGCTGAATATGACAACACTGATATATGGCTGTCAATCACCGAATAGAAAGTCTAGTGTCGCGAATTTACATGTCAAATCATATGATGACTCCCAAGAAAGTATCTGCCGTCTCAAGCGTGAACTTGACCTGATAAGATAATATGGTAATTTGAATCACATACAAATTGCACGGATATTTTTTGAAGTGACAGTTCGTGGGGCGTTATTAGTGAAAATAGTCATCAAATGCTATTATTAAGGCGGCCTCTAAAAGAAGATAGTTTTATTTATTTATTTGGCGTGAATTTACTGGGTACAGAGGAATAACACCTGAGTCCTCAGGAATGGCAACGCATGGGGGGGTATCATGGGCGAAACAGTATAGTCTGTTATGTCCATGGTACTGCTTATGTCTATAGGCCACGGTTACCACTTTCCATCAGGTGGGCCTTCAGCTTGTTTGCCATTCTAAGTTGTATAAATAAAAATTTAACTTGAATGCACAGTAAAATTGTGTTACATTTGGCGGACTTAACATCGGACGGTGTTTCCTACCAGTCGAATGGTAATATAGAAATAAGTAGGCGGTGCATTATTGAATAGAGGAATTATAAATAATACTTAATAATATACGTATATTATAATAATAGATTTACACTAATATAAATATATACATAATATGTTCATTAATCAATACATATAATAAATAAATAAAATTAACTGTTTTAGAACAGCAACTATTTTTTTTATACTTCTTAGAATGGCAAACAAGCTGACGGCCTACCTGATGGAAAGTGGTAACCGTCGCCTATAGACATGAGCAGTACCATGGACATAACAGAGTATACTGTTTCGCCCATGATACCCCCCATGCGTTCCCATTTCTGAGGACTCAGGTGTTATTCCTCTGTATTCAGTAAATTCACGCCATATCCCACCATTCAAACCGAAACACAGCCATGCAGACACAACTGCTTTACGGTTGAAACACGAATGGGACAGAGGTACCCAAGCAATCGACTTTTGTATAAAGTCTCCCTCTGGTAAAATAACAATCTATGACTATGTTTGCTTCTGTGTATTTTCTGTCTTTCTTTTTGGAGTCGGTTGTGAAATAAAATGTTTGCTACCTTCATTCAAATTATGTATCATCTAAGGTCCGGCTCCCATTTACGAAACTGTATGAGCAATGAGCTTAACCACATGTCTTATGCAACTCTTTGTATGGTTGTATACTTGGTATATCAGGGTTTTTCCATCTTTCATTAATATTAGTTCAATGTAATGATTGGAATGGAAAATCTATCTAAAAAGAGGTCGTTGACTTTTTTCTTGGTGTGATAGAGAGATAAATAAATATTTGGTAGTAAATAATAGGTACGGAAGTTGTTTTATTTTTGGATCAAAATCTATCGTTTGTAATAAAAACATCTCGAATGTTCTGAGAAGTATTCTTCGTGAAAATTAATTTAAATAAGTATCTAATACCATTCTGCTGGGGGAATTGTTAGTAATGGGAGGTTAGTCCCCGTTGCTATCAATATGGGTATGGGTATATATCAGGTCGACCTCCATGCGGTTCCCCCTGGAAACCATCGTGACAAATTTTTCGTTAAATTTGTCATGATGGGCAACTGACCTGTGTTTTCATCCTCACCAATCATCCCTCACTAGTGCCCAGCCAGTGTATAGCGATAGTGCAGGCAAGGTAACCATTCTATAATCATCCATTAAAAAAAAATACCATTCTGTTTCGCAAAAAGCGACTCAGTTGTAAACAAACATATACATGCTAATAAATGACTAACAGAGAGTAAACGAGCATACGGCTCACCTGATGATATGCGACTAAGGTGTTGCCAGCCTTTTAAAAAGGAATATGCTCTTTCCTTGAAAGTTATAATGTCGTATCGGTTCGTAAATACTGCTGCTGGAAGTTGATTCCAAAGAGGGGCTGTCGGTGTTTCTTAATCATTAAAAAAAAAACAGAAAAGAATGATATTTATGTTAAAAATATTTGAATTTAAAGTGCGGATCGTGTTACTACAATTCGAATTTGCTTCGCAACAAGCAGTTCTTTTACTCTGCTAACTCCAGCATCAAATATCATAAAATTATAATGGGGATATATAGGAATAACTAAGCAAACAACGTTGCCGTGTGGTTTCGGCATAGAACGGGCAACCTCTTCCTTTCCCATGGGTGTTGTAAGAGGCGACTAAGGGGATTTAACGGTTGAGGGATGGGCAGCAGCGTCCCTTTTAAAACATCACCAAAACCTAACTGCGGTTATTAACCTGCCTGCCAAGCAACTACTATCAAAACCCTTAATAGAGGGAGACCTATTCAGCAGTATGAGAGTAGTAGAAAGGTAACGGCTGATATAATGATGAAGGAAACAACATGGGAGTAAATCCAATCGATTGTAGAAATAAATCATAAAGTTGAATTCAGAATTAACGCCTTCGCCTTATTATAGTGAAAAAAAAAAATTAGTCAATTTACGGATTTTCTTATTTTACATGTTTTTGTTTTTATAACACAAGTTAAGTAAAAGGCTTTTTTTTAATGGATGGTAATGTAATCGTAACACCGTCTGCACTATCGGTATACGCTGGCGGGGTCACCAGTGAGGGATGACAGGTGAGAATAAAAAGCCAGGCCAGTTAGCCTATTGTGATGAATACACTTGGAATTCAACAAGAAAGTTTCCAGAGGGGAGCACGTGGAGATCGACCTGATAGTAATTCGACTGTTACTCTGCATTACTAATAATCCCTTTCCCCCAGATATAAGGGTTGACGAGGCCTTTCTTGGTCACAAACTCGTATATGAAAACAATTCCACAGCTCATTCCCTTGATTACACCATTCAATTTAAACGCAGTACGATAACTCATATTATTTCAAAGAACATTTTGAGTTTCTAACTAATCGTAATAGTAGTAAGTCCTACTTTCGCGTGCTGTGTTATTATAATAAAGAAAATTAGCACTACTTTCGTTTTTGAATCATTTAAACATGCATTGAACTGAGTCTAGTGATGGGCGATACTATGTTATATACTGTGACAATATCTATATATTGGCTCCATACTGAATAACTATATAATAAATAAATAATATCTATAGTTGTGTTTGCATGGCTGTGTTTCAGTTTGAAGGGTGGGATATGACGTGAATTTACAGGGTATAGAGGAATAACACCTGAGTCCTCAGGAATGGCAACGCATGGGGGGTATCATGGGCGAAACAGTATACTCTTTATGTCCATGGTACTGCTCATGTCTATAGGCGACGATTACCACTTTCAATTAGGTGGACCGTCAGCTTGTTTGCCATTCTAAGTTGTATAAAAAATATATAAATTGAATACGTATTAAAGAAATAAATACATAGATATCGGATTATATGGAAATGTGCAGGGAATCAATACATGCCCGGCAACATTATGTAAAGAATATAATAAAGAAAATAAGAAATATAACTAAAAATTTGTGATGATGACCTTTTTTTTTTAAGTTAAATATATGTTTTGGATCTGATGGACTACTTGAAACCTGGTATGGGTCGTGTGGATGGGCATCAAAGGTATCATAGATTCCATTCAAATATATAATTATTATGATATCTATATATAGGATTTTAACATCGATATCGTACATATTACCCAAGCCTAACTGAATTAGTGGAACTAAACATTGTATGGAGAGGATAAGTGACGGCCATAGTCTAACAATTTCGCCAACGGTTAATCGCTAATGGCACGCTTAATTTGCCGTCGTACGTCGCTGACGCTGTTTCCGATTTTCCACTTTGTTTTCACGAATGAAAGTATATTTTCACTTGATGAATGAGTAGCAATTAAGTGTAGAAAGATTTATGTAACGCTCGAGATGCTGCATTCCGTTACGTTATGGATATTTGTATTTATGTGCGATGCGATGGACTTTTGGAATTTTTTCTATTACGGTTTGATAACCTTATTTTTTCTTTTGTTTTCTATTCGAAGTTGTTCATGATATAAATTTACATAGATGTAGTAAATATATTATTTTAGCTGAAAAGAGATTATTTGGACTTTAGTTGAATTGTTTCTATAATATAAAATTCCACGAAATTAACTGGATGATATCAAAATTAATAATACGGTATTTATAAAGGTAAGTCTGAAAAGTTCTAAAAGGTTAACAATATGTTAAATTTATTTTTGGTCTATAGGGTTTAGAACTGTGTTAGCCTCATTTCATTTTATGACGAATGTAGCCACCAGTTTTTTTTTTGTGGGCCAAAAAATAACTCTTTTCCGAGTAAAATCTATATGTATATAATTTAGAACAGCCTTTTTGTTCTGCGATCTATAGGTTCTAAATTCAAATATTTTCAATTTAATGTATTTGTGAAACTTATAATACATACGTGAGTGGTATGAGTGTGTGTGTTGTGTGATTATGCGTACGCGTGTGTATGCGAGTGTGTGTGTGTTTTATAGTGCATGTGTTCACGATTGAAATTGCAGTGTGTGTAAAAAATAGGATATACAGTAAAAATAGCCGTTTAATCAAAAAATACTTACAAACTTATATACAGCTATATATAAACGTAAGTAATACGATTTCGTCTCGACATCTCATCATCATCGACTGTAGATTATCGTTAAAACTTTATGATCAATTCGCACGCTTGTCAAACCTGTCACTCGTGTAGCTCTGCCTAGTTGAAATTACCTAGAATGATGGAAACTAGATGAGTTTTTAATTAGCGTTGATTATGTTTACTCGGTGTTTAACATTTATAGAATTACTAGCTGTTTCTTGTTACTTTTCCCGCATGAAATAGAATAATAAATATCAGTTTTGGTCTGTGTATTGAATACAGTGAGTAACAAACATCCAAACTTCCTCATCTATGATATTAGTAAGTTTTTGTATATTATACATATACAGAATTCATGGTAACTTAATATAATTAAAAAAAATAGAATATACATTTTAGATTATATAAAACTTACTTTTAAATATTAATTGATATGTTAATGAGTCGTTCTCTTTTGTTTAAACTAATATTATAAAGATTAGAGTTTTTATTTATAAATAAAAAAAACAAAATTTAAAAACAACTGATTTTAAAAATTCTTTCACAGTTTTCTGGGGTTCCTTTTTACTTAATTTATATTGCTACACATGCAAAATAGGTAGAAATATAAGTCGAAGCAGGTCACTGTGAACGATAAATCTTATTTATATCTTCATTATTTCATTCCATTTCGATCTGTCCTTATAAATATTTCGTTCTCTTTGTATACCTCGTAGAATAGATATATAAGTAGTTGCCAAACATCCAATCATAATAAAAAAGTCACTTTGTCAGTTATAGAATCTAATATTTCTACGAACCACTCAGCCGTCAACTTTTTACTTAGCCACACCCTTAGAAGCGTCTAGCTTTATTAACTCAGGTGTACCGTATTTAATAAGGGTGTTAAACAAGTTTCTCTTCTATATTAAATTTTCACGATAATGTTAGAGAATATAATCATTATCGGTCTTTATCGTTAACAATGTGTATTATTAGTCTATGAAATTTTTTTTTTATATTATAAATTAGTGCTCACAACGACACTGTCACTTTTGATTATGACAAGGTATTTGTAATTCGCTCTTTGAATTTTGTATTTGGAATATGTTCAATTTTAATTTTAAATTTCAGTTTTTTTTTTTTATTTTTATTCAAAATATTAAGTCTCATATCCGAAATGTAAGTATTGACAATCAGCGTGTATGCTCAAATTAAGGGGTTGCCTAAAAACCAGCGCTGTATAGTAGAGGTAAGCAATATATAGCAATACCTGTATATTGTAGTTATAATAAATATATATTTGTCAGTAACGGATATATTAAATATCGATTATCTAATATATATTATATTGAAATGTAGAAACCTGTTTGAAATAAATGTGGATATTTGATTAACATGGGCGCTATTAAAATGGGTGATAGCCTTTTTCTACGCCGTATATATTCAGAAGAACTGAATATATAGATAACGAGGTGTTACCGATACTGCTCATTTCTACTATATATATGGCAACAGCTGAGACATCTCCAATAATAAGCAAAAAATACTGTTGTTGTTTCTGTGAATGTAATAATTATTATTGTTGGTAATAAAGAGGTATCTACCTAAATATAAAACTACTAGCTTTTACCCGCGAATTCGTCTGTGCGATATGTTTACTGACCCAGATAAAAAGTAGCCTATATTCTTCTCTATACACGTAGTATGCATATACCAAATTTCATTGTGATCGGCTAAGCCGTTAAGACGTTAAAAAGTAATAAACAAACTTACTTTTCAACCAACTTAAAAAGAAGGAGCTTCTCAATTCGGTTGTATTTTTTTATGTTTTTTATCCTCATAACTCCGTCAGGACAATTGCTTTACAATTTAAAAAAGTCTTTTCTTAAATTGCTTTAGAACTTTAGGTCTTTAACTAAAAATAGGCATTCTTACAGTTTGGTCCTATAGAAATTTTATCAAAATTGGTTTAGTGGAATTATTTTTAGATATAAATAACTGATTTTGTCATAATTGAAGTTGGTATTTTGTGGGACACGCTTCTTCACAATATTTAATTATACAATTATTATTAGTAAGGATTCTCACAGTAATATGAGACCATAATAACTATTGATCTTTACAATATTGCTTTGTTAACAAGAAGTAATTAATATATTGTTATGTTACTAAGTGTTACTACATCAATTCATTAACGTCATAATACTGCATATGTTGTTCTCTCTTATTACCCCCAATTACTATGCTCGCTAAGCGACTATAGATTTAAATTTCGAACTTTCCTTATTTTGTATCAGTGCTTTGTGGTTTAATTTCTTAGTGAATTACAACATACTGGTGTAAATGATTGTTACTAATGAAGATCTTGACATAATTATAATGAACTTTAAATGAAGAACAGTCCCATTGCCAGCAATATACCATTTCAGTTTATTCCAATCGCCTTCTTTTAAAAGCCTTTTATCAATTCTTGTGGAATTCATCATTATGAGTTAACTAACCTGCTTTCATCCCCATGTATCAATACTCACTCGTGATCCTGCAGTGCATACCGATATTGAAGGGGGGGGGGGGGGTAAAATGATACATACATACTAGTGATAAAATGGCTTTAGATTTCCATTCTGTACATATTATTGTATATGTACGCAATCATCGTATAGAAAATTTTTCAATTTTCTTACCAAATTAACTCGAACTAATCTTTCTTTTTCACCGGTTATCGGTTCTTCGAGTTATGTGACCAGCCCATTGCCACTTCAGCTTGCTTATTATGCCAGTTCTTTTATGGTATAATAATATTATTAATATCTAAATAAGTCACCATATAATGGTATAAAGTAGATATAAAATTTACTTTCCATTTTTGAATGATAAGTAATCGCTTTACAAAAAGCGTTTTTAATAAAAATTCCTGTGAGAGACGAAAATTTATCTACGACGGTGACACGACGGCGGGAGGGCATGATGGGAGGGACACGGTCCGACTCTCTCCCAATAAAAGTTCTATTGACAGATAGATCAGTTTACGATGTAAGTACATACGTATGAGTGAAGGCCCTTAAAATGGCGATAAGGACCACCATAAAGTGTTTTACTCGTTTGATACATTTACAGAGAGATCACGATAGTTATATAAAAATATCAAATCTGATTCACTGAGGGGAAGGGTTGTTAATAACGAGGATTGGTAGCCCATTGCTAGCAATATACACTGTCAGGTCGACCTCCTCGTCGTTACCCCTAGAAATCATTGTGATTGATTTATTGTTAGATTCGTCACGATGGACTAACTGACCTGCTTCATCCTCACTTATCATCCCACACTGGTGCCCCGCCAGTGTATACCGATAGCGCAGGCAGGATTACCATTCCATTATCATGCATGAAAAAACCTGATTGACTGTTCTCTCAAGACTATATAAGAAATATAAAATTTTGATAACGCCTACAGCACTATATGAATGCGTTGCCAATTCTAAAGAAACCTTATAATATTTAGGTAAACCCTCGAAAGAAAGAAAGTTTAAATTTACCAATAGATGCTTTGGACAACATTTTTAAAGCTCTATTCCTATAGTGGTTCAGAAATTTATCTATGAAAGATGCCTCATTGCCTTCAAAAGTGTAATTTTAATATTAATTTACTTGCTAGTATAACATATAGTATAATAATAAATTACGAATAGTAAATCTTTTACCAGCAACTTCTTTCGGATGATCGGGATATATATATATATATATATATATATATATATATATATATATATATATATATATATATATATATATATATATATATATATCCCGATCATATATATATATATATATATATTTAATGGATAATAATGAAATGGTAACCCCACCCGTGCTATCGGTATATACCGGCGGGGCACCAGTGAAGGATGATAGGTGAGGATGAAGTAGGTCAGTTAGCCCATCGTGACGAATTCAACAAGAATTGTTCACGATGGTTTCCAGGGGGAACCACGTGGAGGTCAATCTAATAAGGCATATTGCTAGCAATGGGGCTGTCAAACTCCATTGCTAACAATCCCTTTCCCCCCCCAAATCGGGATATATTCGCTAACAATTCGGGGTACAAAGTAGCCTGTAACTTTCACCATCTCATATAGTTTGTGTACACCAGATTTCTTAGTAATTGGTTAAGCCATTGAGGTGCTAAGAGGCTACAAACACACAAACTCACTTTCACATTTGTAATACTAGTAAGGATTGTCATTTCCAAAAATGTATGATTCAAAAAACGGAATTAATGTATTTAACATTATCTTCCAGTTAACCTTTGACAAAATACATCAGAGGGAGACTTTGTACAAAACCGTGTTTCAACCGTAAAGTAGCTGTGTTTGTATGGCTGAGTTTCGGTTTGAAGGGTGGGATATGGCGTGAATTTACAGGGTACAGGGGAATAACACCTGAGTCCTCAGGAATGGCAACGCATGGGGGGTACCATGGGCGAAACAGTATACTCTGTTATGTCCATAGTACTGTTCATGTCTATAGGCAACGGTTACCACTTTCCATTAGGTTGGCCGTCAGCTTGTTTGTCATTCTAAGTTGTATATAAAAAAAAAATATATAAAATAATTCTGCGTAAAATATTGAAAATAAATATGGGTAAATAGTTAAAAATGTATCTATCTGTATAATCATCATCATCATCACCATCATCATATCAATCATTAAATGCTTATACACACATAATTATATTTGTGTACATTTAGTAGATTTAAATATAAGTAGATACCTTTGTCAAATGTATCTGTTTACATTTATATATAATTATATTTATATATATTAAATATATATAAACAATAAGTATAAATACATATTACAGTCATAAATAATAGCAGGAATTGTCGTTCTGGAGCGTTTAAGACGGGCGTTTTACCACCTCACTATCTTAAAAACCGTCCGCTCTCACGACAAACCACTTTTATGGGCCAACGTTAAGTAGTCATGAATCTTGTTACAAAACAGGGAAATGGATTAAGTGATGTTTTGTTACTCGTAAAAGCAATATCTTTCACTTGGTAACTGATGATATGTCCCCTAACTTTCACCTAACGTCCCATGCGAAGTACGATTTGACTACACTTTAGATTTAACGTATCAATGGTCTGGTTCATGCTCATCATTACCGCATTCCAGGTGGTTTTCTTTTTTTATTGTATATTAAATATTCACTTATGTAGAATAACGTTCTTGATATCTCGGTTACAATTATAATTAAATTAGAAGAAAAAAAAAAGAAATATTTTTATTCAAGCAAACTTGGATTTAAGCGTTTTTGAATAGTCAGATTAGCAGAGGGAGACTTTGTACAAAAGTCGATTGCTTGGGTACCTCTGTCCCATTCGTGTTTCAACCGTGAAGCAGTTGTGTTTGCATAACTGTGTTTCGGTTTGAAGGGTGGGATATGGCGTGAATTTATTGGATACAGAGGAATAACACCTGAGTCCTCAGGAATGGCAACACATAGGGGGTATTATGGGCGAAACAGTATACTCTGTTATGTCCTTGGTACTGCTCATGTCTATAGGCGACGGTTATCACTTTCCATCAGGTGGGCCGTCAGCTTGTTTGCCATTTTAAGTTGTATAAAAAAAAGTCATTTTTTCATTACAACCCATTCGGAACGCAATTTCAGCCAAGAAAAACAGGCAAGAAACTATTATATAACGGCTATTATATGTAATTAAAAGAAATCACTAAAATAAATAGAAAAAAAATAAATCGAGTTTCTTAAGGGTTCTTCTCAACCGATACCAGCATTCCAAACCCAGCGCTCGTAAATGTTGACGTAGAACTGTAAAAATTAACAATTTAGAACCGACTTCGAAAAGAACCCGGATCTGGATCCAGTGTTTTTTTTTTTTATGTTTATATGTACTCTAAATATTAATAGTTGTAGCACTTCAGCTACCCGCTAACAACATGCTTTCCAACTGCATTGGGTTGACTGGAAGAGATCTCTGTCAGAGATACTCATAAGTCCACCCTTGCTCACAATATTTATAAATGCATTAACAATGTAATTTTCAAGTGCAGTAAAGAATATATATAAATAAATATATAAATCAAAAAGAATCCACTCATAATGAATATGAATATTCGACTGGTTTTTTTTTATACAGCTTAGAATGGCAAACAAGCTGACGGCCCACCTGATGGAAAGTGGTAACCGTCGCCTATAGACATGAGCAGAGACATAACAGAGTATACTGTTTTAACCCATGATACCCCCTATGCGTTGCCATTCCTGAGGACTCAGGTGTTATTCCTCTGTACCCTGTAAATTTACGCCATATTCCACCCATACATACATATCCCACATATAACAAATGAGTGGTTATCAATGTCCAGAAGAAATATATAAATATTAGATATTACACATCTCCAGTGGGTTTACTTTCAGAAATACTCGTATCAGATACGGTCAGGGAAATGTGGACATATCGTGTGCTATGTTCAATACAAGGAAAATAGGTAAATACCTCTGACTAACCTATTAGGAATTATATAGTCAGCATGTTTTATCTTTTTTTTCATATATATATTTGATAATTTTATAATGGACTAACAACTCGGCCCTGTATCACACAGGTTACGGGGTACGGGTAGAATTTTTGAAAATAATATATGGTCTGTATTGCTCGTTGGTATAGCTTTCTATAAGTGAAAGAATTATTCAAATCGGTTGTTTTGATTTTAGTTTATAATGATAAACAAACAAAAAATCCTGTTTATAATATTCGAATATATAATTTAAGATTTATCTCGGAAAAATTATTTCAAAATTTTACAAGTAATCAACCGCGCCGGTTTTAATGAATTTTCTATGAAAGTCTATCTTTTCAGATAAGAAAGGAATTTTCCAAATCGGTTTCAAAATGACAGAGTTATGGGGTATTTAAAAAAATACATAAATAAAAATACAAACGAATTGAGAGCCTTCTCGTTTTTTTGAAGTCGGTTGAAAATATACTTGCAAGTGTATTGGTTCGGTTCGGAAAATGTATTGGAAAATATACTAAGCCTCCTTGGAATACGTGCCTATGAATTTTGACGCATATTGAAGCTTTGGGTAAAATCTTTTGATAGATGTTTGATCCACTTTTATTTGATATGAAAAGATATATTGAAACTTTATGTGAAATATTGTTATCCTTCCTAATATTATTAAAGTGAAAGTGTATTTATTTTATTTATTTATATGAGGATTTCCGTAAAAGAACCAAAAGCTCGAAGGATAAACAATGAAAGTTTCAATGAAGTGGCAATAGGCTAGTCACATAGCTTTAAGAACTGACAATTGATGGAAAGGAAATTTTCTTGAGTGGTGATTCCGTATGGGCAAACGCAGTGTAGGACGACCCTCCACCCACTAGATGGAATGACGACCTTAAATGCATTGTAGAGAATCAGTGGATGCAGCTCGTTCACGACTGTTCCTTAAGACAATGTATGGGGGAAGCCTAATTTTAGCAATAGACGTTATACATAGACGAATTTTTAGGTATTTTCTTCTTTTATTATAATAACACTAGCCTTTACCTGTAACTTCACCCGAATATCCAGGTCACTCGGTTCAGTAACCGGGAAAAGAGTAGCCTATATCGTTCTCTATTTTACATAACACCTGCTGTATACCAAATTTCATAGTGATCGTTTAAACCATTATAATACTGAGAGGTAATAAACAAACAAACTCACTAATACATTTACAATATACGTCATAACAATCTATCTATTGTGGAGGGAAAGGGATTGTTAGCAATAGAGTTTGACAGCCCTATTGCTAGCAATATGCCCTATTAGGTCGACCGTGGTTCCCTTTCTTCAAAAATTCGTGAACAATTCTTGTTGAATTCGTCACGAGGCTAACTGGCCTCCTTCATCCTCACCTATCATCCCTCAATGGTGCCCCACCGGTGTATACCGATAGCGCGGGTAAGGTTACCATTCCATTATCATCCAAAAAAAAATACTATCTATTGTCTAATTATATTTATAATGTTAGCACAGTATAAATAACTCTTCTTGTTAGTAAGAATTAATCGTTCATAAAAATTCTGCTACGATTATGCAAAATCGACAAAGTTACTAAAGTTGCAACTAAATCAAAACGATTTTCAAATATAACCGATTATTCGTGCTTTCATGCGCTAGCATTTCCTAGACAAAGTTCGTAGTAATGACGTTTTGATAGTTGTTTCGTGTTTGCAAACTTTATCCATTTCGAAATGAGATTTTATTCCGTCACAGCTAAAATACAATTTCGAGGCAAAGACGTTCGGAAGCAATTTTCAACTTTTATTTCCACTGAAATGTCATTTTATACTGCATGTAAATTGTGATGGCAGATTTTCGCGTTGTAAATAGCGTCACGAAACATTTTTATTGTTTAAGACTGCTCGCTACTGTACGTTATGTATAATGAGAAATCGCTCCGGATATTGAGTTTAGATAT
The DNA here is from genome assembly GCF_026898425.1 of Galleria mellonella. Lineage (NCBI taxonomy): Eukaryota > Metazoa > Arthropoda > Insecta > Lepidoptera > Pyralidae > Galleria > Galleria mellonella. Next base: position 599,360 of record NW_026442114.1, read on the forward strand.
CTTTATTTATATGCTTTCACATTCACACACACACACACACACACACACACACACACACACGCACGCACGCACGCACGCACGCACGCACGCACGCACGCACGCACGCACGCACGCACGCACGCACGCACACGCACACACAGGCGCGCGCGCACGCACACACACACACATACGCGCAGACGCGCACACACACACACACATACGCGCAGACGCGCACACACACGCACACGCACACGCACACGCACACGCACACGCACACGCACAAGCATAATATCTTCTTATACATATCCTCTTAGATTATGTAGATAGAGCATTGAGCCTCAAACGATCGGGTCAACTTTTATCAGCTAATTAATAAATAAAATGACTACAGATTAGCTGACTCGTTTTTTTTATTAATGTATTATATACTTACGCACACAATGTATCTTGACGTATCTATATTTTATTACTTAATAAATAAAATTAGTTTATGCGCAATAAAAAGGTGTAGAATTTATAAGACAAAATAATGATAAAAAGGAATCTTGAATGAAAAAATTGTATGGAAAAGTTGACCCGCTTTTCTCGAAACATTTTTATGGGGACGCTCTATCTATATAATCTAATGGGTTATCTTTTGTGGTATTTTATTTAGCAATAGTTTTCTATTTCAATAATATCAAATGCTTTTAATTTTAAGATGTTTGTCGCTTCTTACCATATCAGCTGTTAATGGTCCGTTGCTGAACATAGGCATTCCCCATAAGGGTTACCTCCTTCGAACTTCCAAATTTACAAGTCTTACCTCATTATATTATTAGTGTAGATTAAAATACACCATCATATTATCAGCTATTTACGAGTACTATCTACAGTTGAGTATAGGCTTTTTCAGGGGTTTGGCGATAGCTTCAATACTTGACAGGCAGATTGGCAACCGCAGTTAGTCTTTGGTGATGTTTTAAGAGGGACGCTACTGTCCATCCCTCAACTATTAAGCTCCCTAAGTCGCCTTTTACAACATCCACAGGAAAGGAAGGGGTGCCTCATTCTATGTTGCAACCAGACGGTAATCGCTTATTATATTCTATCTATATTATACAGTTTTGAATACATTTTTAATGTATTAGTTTTGGCTGTAATTTGATAGTCAGAACAAACGATTTTACAAGTATAGATAAGAAATATAAACACGTACAAAAAAATGCCAATTCTTCTATACATTTCTAAAAAAAATTAATTAATATATGTATAAATGATATAATTTATTACGGTCAGTGTACTACAGACATTACGTGAGAGCTTTCTCGCTTATCGGCCACTTAATAGCCTCACGACCTAATACACATCGGAATTGGGCCAGCAAAAGTGTATGCATGGGAATAAATCTTCACCGAACATTTATTGCGATCATATTTAATTTATTTTGCATAAAATAATATTTAGAGGCCTGTAAATTAGTTTAACGATACTTTGGTGCAATTTATCATTTATTTGATACATTTTTAAAATATTGTTTACCATAGAATATTGTAAATGACATGGCCAGAAAGGGAGTGACTAGTCAAGTGACTATAAATAAAGATGAATAGAAGAAAACATTTTACGCTGATTCTAAATAGATATGGGAAAAGGGCAGAAATATATATGTATATATATTTAATCTGTTAGTAAATTAGAAATTTATAATAATTTTATAGATATAAGTAATATATGAAACTTACTATTTTGTGACTTCTTTCTTTGTCAAAGCAAATTATTTAGTCACATTTTACTCTGCAAAATATAACATCGTCAGACGTGACAAAACAATTAGATATGAATTAATATTGATACTGTTGTAAATCATTGAATATATAAAATGCTTATTAAAAAAAAATATGATTAAGAAAAATAATGGTAACATCGAACAGTAACTTTAAAATATATTTATCAAAACATTTCCGGCCATTATTAACATATACTATGAATTTTGACCGCCATGTATTTAGAAGTAGATTTTATTTCGAAACAGTAAATGATTTTGCTTGGCATAAAATGGGTGTGTCAACCGTTACAAAATTACGAGTAATATAAATTACGAGTAGCAGATACTACCTGTTATAAATATATTTATTTACTATATTTACCAATTAAGAGAGAATGACAGTTTCCCAATTCGCTCCCTTAGCGATCACAATATATAAAACATAATAAAATTTAATTACTGGACACTTTCCAAATGATTTATTGTCATTTTACGAAACTCGACAAGTTGACAAGTTAATATATCCAAGTCCGGATACTGGTTCATGACAATGTTGATCAGAGTCAATGCCAGTGGAAGAGGAGCCTGTTTTGTTAGCTGAATTATTCTCAACGTGACATAGAAAAAGTCCCTTCGACGTGCTCGAACTTATATTAAAATCGGTTCGGAATTGATGATGTAATTGAGAAACATAACTAGAGGGAGACTTTGTACAAAAGTCGATTGCTTGGGTATGGCAGGGATGGCAACGCATAGGGGGTATCATGGGCGAAACCGTATACTCTGTTATGTCCATGGTACTGCTCATGTCTATAGGCGACGGTAACCACTTTCCATCAGGTCAGCTTGTTTGTAGTAAGTCGTATAAAAAAATATTTTGCTTCATAATTTTTCAAATACATTTTTGACATCAATGTTCAAGTTTTCAGTGATAGCTTAATAAAAATATTGTCGTATGAATAACGTTTTAAAAATATTGAAAATTTTTCAATTTTGTTTTATACCACCAAAGCGGCAAACAAGTTACTGTAGCTTATGAACACCTGAATAATGAACGCGTTGTCGACCCTGAAAGAACTTTAATATGCCCTTTTTTTAAAAAAAAAACATACTGTCATCTATAGGGGAAATCTGAGTTCATTCAGCCTGTCGCATGCATTCGCATGAGAAAATTTCTATAAAAACCCACTGTTTTTAAAAATTGGCCGATAATTGTCACACTTAGTTATGAACGCACTTTAAACTCCAAATATGCGATAATAAGAATAAGTCATCTGATTAGAATAAAAATGACGATGCCTATAAGAATATGTAGAGATTGCAATATAGGATCCTTCAAAAAGAGTGTAAGGTTTCTTTAAGGTGGGCAATATGCACATGATACCCTTGGTGTATTAGGCACTATAGGCTAGGGTAACTGTTTATCAACAGATAGGCAGCATCTTCATTTACCACCTTAGTAGTATAAAAAATATATGCCAGTTAAATGAATCTAATACAGAGAGTATTTCTAATATTCATACAAAATATTAGCTCTGTACAGTTGTCGCTTAGTCACGTATTACTAAGAGAGAAGTGGTATGAAATTTTAAGATTTTTACTCCGCTAAGTGCGACGTTCTCTAGAGAAAACTATTTGAGACGGTAGATCTGGATATTATTTCTTTATTATTATTTCTAAAGTTGTCAGAAATAATAAGTATTGCATTTCGTATGGTACATGAAATGATCAATTGTAATTCAGTGTTATATATTATATATTTTTTTATACAACTTAGAATGGCAAACAAGCTGACGGCCCACCTGATGGAAAGTGGTAACCGTCGCCTATAGACATGAGCAGTACCATGGACATAACAGAGTACACTGTTTCGCCTATGATTCCCCTCATGCGTTGCCATTCCTGAGGACTCAGGTGTTATTCCTCTGTACCCTGTAAATTCATGTATATATGTTATAAATACAATTATTTATTATATAATTTGTAATTCGTTGTTTTTATTTATTTTTTAAGCGATGGTTATCTGTTTTCATCAAATAGGTCATTAGCTTGCTTGTAATTACTCTTTCTATCTCTCTTTATAATTAATTACTTGTTACAAGTTACATAAAAAAGTCAGTCATCGACTATGTATAAAGTTTTTCATTAGAATTTAAGAGTGAGTAACCAAGTTTTGTTAAAATTATCAGTCAAACATTTTCTTTTTCCATATCTATTTGGGATTGTCGTTATATTCATCTCTATTTGCGGTCATCTCACTAATTACTCCCTTTCTGGCCATGCTATCTTTCACACAGTCCATCCATCTCTTTTTGGGTCATCCTCTGCATTAACAATCATTCATATTTGTATGTAACCTCTTTCTTACTACATGACCTTCTTCCCTACGCATCATATAATGACTATTTTTCATCTCTTCCATCTCTTTTTCTCCTATTTCTTTCATCTATTTCTTTGAAACTTCTTCTTATATACTTATTCTTGATCTTACATATTCTAGTCACACAGATAAAAAATTTAAACACCAATTAATCGTTATTCTGTGTATACTAATACAGGACATCATCAAACTGTCTTTTTAATCAGTCGTGTAAAATTTGATTGTTTACATTTTCATTAAGTTCTATTGAATTAGAATAGAGAAACCTTGTAATAAAAGATGTGTAATTTTGTCCACAGGTGTGGTTGTGATGACATGGTGGTGGGCGATCGCGCTGCTAGCGCTAGCGACGCCCGCCCTCCCCGCGCCCAGGGCGGGCAACGGTGAGCTATTTTACAGTAAGCATCACTTGCGCACTATTTCCCCGCTCGAATCCGCTAAAAACGCAGCGGATACGTAGCAAAAACGCAGTAGGCACGCAGCTAAAACGCAGCGGGCACGCAGCTAAAACGCAGCGGGCACGCAGCTAAAACGCAGTCGACTCTCAGCTAAAACGCAGCGAGCACACAGCGTTTTTGTTACGATTGAGCAGCGATTTTAACGGTTTCGCATCTATTCACTAGCACATTACAATTGGTGAGTAATGTACCTACTGCAGTAATAGAATTACTATATTAAAAATTTCGTATGCGTTAACGTTAACGTATCAGTTATAAATATCTCTCAAATCGAAGTACTGCTAATATATTGTAGAACTATTTCTATGATAATATTAAAGTTAAATTATGAAATAAAAATACACTTCATTTCTGTCTGTTGGCACTTTATGGTGAAGGAATTATTATAAAGCACTGGTTACGCTTATTTAATATTTATAGATAAGTATTTTAATTTGTGAGTAAAAATATAACAAAAATATCGTTTTTTTTTTTAGTAAGCGACTATGAATAAAGAATTTCACGTATTTAATACACTCTAAATTGTATACATGTGTTTTTACATATTTTGCTTCAAAATTTTTAATTATTATAAAGCTAAAGCTAGGGAGATTTATCTCTTTAATCCAACCTGATTGACAGATAAATACACGTTTACGTCTATAATATACGTTTTCAAAATTCTTACCACTTCTTTTTTATCTATAATACACGTTTTCAATATTCTTACCACTTAATTAATGATTTACATAATTAAAAGAAAAAAAAACATAAAATAAAGTACTAAAAAATATACTTTCGCCATGTGTCTCGTAGTGACATAAATAAGTCGCATCTCAATGATAGTTTAACTTAAAATTAGGATACACGGACGCGAACAACTAAACTAGAGTATCAGTATATGTAAAACCGAAGCGAACTTTAAATAAATAATGCCATATATTTGCGATATGACGTATGTTTGTGACATTGTCAACACCGAATGTGACAATACAACAAAGACGGCAGTTTAGAAACCATTCGTTCGCGCCTTCTTATCTTAGATTGAGTCATAAAGCTAGGATAATACCATTTCGGTTTATGACCCTTAGACAGTGTCGAAGTCACTCTATTTACGTAACAAATGCTAATTATTTAATTGGTTAATATTTTTAATTAAACCCAAACTTTAGTAAACGTTTTTTGAAGTATGTTTTCACGTAGAAAATTCAAAATTAAATGAAACTACTAATGAGTGTCATCCTAGATAAATTGTTTAAGAGAGGTTTGATAAACTTTGCTATAGTTGTAAACATAATTTCATCCCAACCATCTGGACGAGTGGCGGTCTTCCACCGTGCGTTTGTTAAGGCACCTTCTTCCACGCACAACCACTCTTTAGCAGCAGTAATTCCAAACCGATATGACATTAGAGCCTTCAAGAAAAGAGCATATTCCTTTTTAAAAGGCCGGCAGTACACCTGCAATGCCGCTGGTGTTGTGGGTGAACATGGGCGGCTGTAGTCACTTACCATCAGGTGAGCCGTATACTCGTTTGCTCCTGTATTGTAAAAAAAAAATCTGTTACATTATTAGTATTAAAATTCAACTAAATATGTAGAAATTTGGTAATTTGGATTCTCCTATTTGTTATTTACTCGTTCGATATATAATGGCTTGATATAAGCTACATATTATAGCTTATTTTAAAAGGATACATTTGGCTATACATTTAACAGCATCAGTTACCGTTTCCTTGAAATATATTTTTTTTTGTAAAATTTATTCGTTCGTATTCACTATTTGGCCGTGTGGTCCCGGAATAGAATACGCCACCTCCTCCTTTCTCGTGGGTATCGCAAGCGCCAACTAAGAGAGGGCGAGGGATGAGCAGATGCGTTCCTTTTAAAGTATTTCTAAAGCCTGACCGTAGTTGCCAATCCGCCTGCTAAGCGTGACAACTATCGGCAAAACCCAACTATTGGCTCCCCAAGGGGGAGGCTTATGTTCAGCAGCGGACAGTTAAAGGCTGATATGATGATGATGATGATTCAATATTTTTTATTGACTATATTCGTCCACTGCTGAACGTAGACCTTCACCCTGGACTGCTATAAAGGACGGTCCAGAGCCACTTGAATTACCCCCCTAATGTTAAAACAATTACTATATATATATATATATATATATATAAAGTTATTAATCTGTAAAACAAACATTAGTAACCACACAACCCATGTTTAATGCTCGGATTGACAGAGTTAACGATATAACTCATAAAACTTTAGGTCGCTCCGCGGTATGTATGTAGACGCTTCAATTTTAAATTAGATGTGTTTGCGACGGCCTTTATTTTATAGCCGATATAAAATATTCACATATGAAAGTTTTATGAACGTTACGATTCAGTAAAATGAAACGGCGAAAGCTTTGTTTAATGAGACTCGGGCAGCGCGTGCGTTTTATGGGCGTATGTATGAGAAATTATTGTAAACGTTCTGTATAATTAATTATTGTAATGTTTACTTTAATGTATTGTAGTATAGATTTTTATCTTGTTTCATGTAATTATGTTTTTTTTTTAAGTACATTATAATTATCGTTATCTTTATCATGTATAAGGAATGTGACGATTCCTTATGGTAGTTCACTATTGGGGGATTTCACCAGTAGTTGCCACGCTTGGCAGGCGGATTGGCATCTGCAGTTTGGCTTTTGGTGATGTTGACGCTGCTGCCCGTCTCTGTACCATTAAAAATACTTAGTCGTCTATTACAATACCCACGGGGAAGGATGGAGTGGCCCATTCTATTCTGGGACCATACGGTAACTTTTGTATATTGTAATGTAATCTGTATATTTTTTTTAAAAGGAACAATAAAGAATTTTCATTAATTATAAAAGAAAAACGATAATTAGCTTTAGTTAATAAAAAATGCATTAAAATTTTAGAAAACTTATATGATAAAGAACAGAAAAGGTACTTTTTTTTTGATGGGTGAAAATGGTGTGGTAACCCCGCCTGCGCTAACGGGATACGCTGACGGAGCACCAGTGAAGGGTGATAGATGAGAATAAAAACAGGCCAGTTAGCCCATCATGACGAAGTCATCAGGAATTAACCATGATAGTTTCCAGGGGGAACCGCGAGGAGGTCGACCTGGTTGGGTATATTGCTAGCAATGGGATTCTCAGTCTTCATTACTAACAATCCCTTTTCCCCCTCCTCGAGAAAAGGTACTTAGGTAATAAAATTTAGTAGGCACTTGACTATTGTAATAATATATTACAACAACGACTGTCTGACTAGTTTCAATCTCAATAGGAGCCCTTATTCATGAGCGCGATTCATGACTGCGTCGCGAGCAGCACTGCGCGATCAGCATGCTGTTTGTCGCACGCGTGTGGTTGGCGGCGGTGGTAAAGGTGGCGTGGTATTGTCGTGTATTTAATACAGAAATTAAATACGTGAATAAATCCAATATCATTATCATCATCATCACCATATCAGCTGTTGACTGGCTTCTCTTATAAAGAGGGTTTTGCCAGTAGTTGCTACGTTTTCCGGATAGGTTAACAACTGCAGTTAGGCTTTGGTGATGTTTTAAAAAGATCGCTGCTATTCATCCTTAGACTATTAAGTTCCCTTAGTCGCCTCTTTCGACACAAACGGGAAGGGAAGGGGTGACCCATTCTATGCCGGAACTACACGGCAAAATCTAATATAAATAATAATAAATCCGTAGATATTTCATTTGGTAAACTTCGTCATACAAAGTGCCCAAATATCAACAAAAGAGAAAACAAATGGTAAACAACAGGGGGAAATCTGAAAGACTTGAAAAGGTCAAATTTCCTATATGGATACAGTGAAAGCCACTTGTTTTTCGTTGCTTTTACTTGTGTAAATATAAGGTGGAATTGAAGTGTTTTCATTTCTTGCTCAGAAAAGATTGTTGGACGCTATACTGGGATCTTAATGGGAAATCCGGCATCTATGTTAGGTAATACTTTATTTAGTTAATTTGTATTGTATTGTATTTTAACAAAAGCTACTAATATTCTTTTTTATCCCATTTATCTGGATAATGTTGATCATTTCGGCGATAGGTTCGAGTAAAGTAGGTCTTTCATAAAAGTTTTTTTTTTATGCAGCTAAGAATTGCAAACGAGCTGATGGCCCACCTGATGGAAGGTGGTAACCGTCGCCTGTAAACATGAATAGTACTATGGGCATAATAAAGTACATTTTTTTAAAGGGTTTAATTTACTATGTTTACTATAAACTTACTATGTTTGTAGTTTCCGACAATTGTTTCAACTTTATTCAATTAATCCATTTAAGAATAAATATCTATTTTGATAGTTAGATTTCATTAATAAAATATTACGTGCATTAGTTATGTATGTAAGATAAAAAAAAATACATTTTTTTTTACATACTTTTACCCGCGACTTTGTTCGTGTAACCAGGATATGGTTACTGGTCAGGATAAAAAGTAGCCTATATCATTCTCCATCCCATAAAGTGTATACCAAATTTTATAGTGATTGGTTAAGTCTTTATGGCGATAAGACAACAAAGTAATGTAAGTACGATTGGTAAGGTATTTAAGTAACGAACTCGCTTTTACATTTGTAATATAAGTAAGTATTCATAAAATTAGATTAGAAACAAAGTGTATGACACAATAAAAATACTAAATTAATGTAAATTTTGTTCATTACAAAAACAATCGTCCATAACTATTCAGATTTGGATATCGCGTAAGAAATTTTTTTAAAAAAATATGCCATTTTCAATTATGACAAAACTAGGAACTATCATACACTCTGACGTTTGCATAAAAATGTTTATAAAATTCAGTTTAAAATTTCTTTTCTACTTTTTTCTAGTTTATAATTGGCAACGTTATCGTATAATATAAAAACAAAAAATACCGTTACGTAAATAAACTCCACCCTTTTGAAATTGCAAATAAATGAATCATAATTTCATATAAAACAATAAACATTATCCTTGTAATATAAAATACAAAATGGCACGATGAAATAATATTTATTGCAAGTACAACTAATCATGGCGCATATTATTCCCTAGGGTAGGGTTCCGTGACGTATTTATTCAACATTACATAACTTTGCATACATTTGTTTGTGTCGTTGAAGCCGTTACAACCTTTCCCGGAGGAATGTATACAGATAAAGCAGAAGCAATCTATCTTCAAGTTACCTTTATTTATTTTTGGGACAACAAATTTATCCCTAAGACTTATGAGGGTCCCGGAATATTTGAATAATAGTGTAATATTTTTGCCTGAGCTACGTTACGTAATTCGGAAACAATATTTTTTAATAAAATACAACTTTTTGAATACAGAATCGACGGGAAATTAAGTAAGAAAATACAAAAATAAAAAATAATTACCATCGAAACGCGATTAGTGAATAAAATAAATTTTCATCATATCAGCCGTTTATTATCTACTGTTCATCATAGGCAAAATTGAGCTTTGCCAGTAGTGGCAACTAGGGTTAGTTAGTAGTTGTCTAGGCTTTGGTGATGAAAGCTAAGAGGAACGTTGTTACCCATCCCTCGACCGTTATGATCCCTTAGTCGCCTCTTACGACACCTACGTGAAAGGAAGAAATGGCCTATTCTATGCTGAAACCCCACAATGTGTTTAAAATACAGCTTATTTTCATTTCTGATACACCTTAAGATTATTACCTATATGGTTACCCATCTGAAACAACCATTGTCAACGTTGCTTACCCTCGATAATTGGTTTCCGGTTGGTCAATTTAGAAAATGTATTTTTCTAAATTGGGTCAGGTCTCGGTGATTTATGTTCGTTGTTTGATTTGCCATAACACATGTTTGAGGGGACATGTTTTTATTAATGGATGATATAATGGAATGGTAACCCCTTCTTCGCTGTTGATACACTCTGGCAGGTACTAATTAACGATGATAGTTGAGGATAAAGTCAAGTCGGTTGGCTCATCATGATGAATTCATCAGGAATTAATTACAGCGGATTCTAGGGCGTACCGCGTGGAGGCCAACCTTGCTTGTCCTGTTTTTTTTTTATATTACTTTGGTGGGAAACAAGCAACTACTATAGTAGTAGTATAAAAACAATATTAATAACAATCAGACACACTTATTTACAATATACCAAAATCAATCAACACAGATAGAAGCAGTAAAAAAACGACCTGCAAACTTCCATTCCAGTCTGTTAAATGATTCAATCAAAGTCACAAACCTCGTAAATGTGACCGCTTATCTAATCCGCGTGTCAGGTCATAAAAGATAAGGTGGGAGCGAGACGGGCGATAGTGAAAAGCGAAGTGGTTTCACTTTCATACAAATTACCACCTGGGCCGACTGACAAAACGTTTAAGTGACGGGTGGCCCTTCGAACCAGGGTCACTATGTTAATAATATTCGGTGGACAGATTTTTTTTAGGATTTTCCATTTTGCGGTTTCATAATAAATGATTATAATAACTCATAACAATATTACGCTTATTTTTAAGTTATTTTTGTATGGTAATATTTAATGGTTATTATTAATTGTTGTTTTTATTTATTTTCATAATTCTTTAAATAAGAAATAAATTATTAATAAAAATTAAAACAAAAAAAATCTTAATTTGATTATATTTTTGTACTATGATTAAGCAATATGTAAAATAACTGAATATTCATCGTGCCTCCGACCAAACTATTTACGACTATGAGAACTCTTCTCCATTCAAAGGTTGCCTGGAAGAGATCGCTTTTAGCGATAAGGCCGCCCATTATTTTCGCATTGTGTACATTTCTTGAAATTGTTTGTATCTATTTATAATAAGTTTACTATTATAATTTTTTGGAGAAAACAAGAAAGAGTATTTATCTATCTATTTTTGTTAATAAAATTGTCAATACATTCATACGATCTTTTTTTATTCAATGAGTTTGCTTCTCGATTAACCTCTGACACATTTTGTCATTATTGATCATGTTTTGTTATTACACAATCTTAAGTAAATTACCATTAATAAATCTACTAGAATAAAACATAAATATAGTACAGTCAGTTAAATTAATAGTCGTATTAATAATGATAAATATACAACAACAGTAATTAATTTAAATATATTCACACAGTGTAAAGTTTAAACGATAAAATTATGATAGTCTCATAATGTATGCAACATTATGCAGACCCTACAAGTACACGTGGAGTCGCCCAACCACTTAGAGGCGTCACTTTCGATATATCTTGTTATCTCTAATTTGTACTTCACTCATAAAACTAATATGATAATAAATTGCAAAACAGTTCGTTATACGGATCTACGAGTACATACAGAGGTTGTATTATTATGTGGGTACTTATTATTCAGTTTGTTATCGAGATAATTATACTAATTAGTGTAAGAGACCATTATCTTATCAGTTCAGGTGTTATGCAATGATCCTTAGAAGATTAAGTTATCAGATCTTTGCCTATACCTGATTTGGAAGAACATGCAGATACCTCGTGTTCAACATTAACTACTAGTTAATATTGCTTTAGTAATTTATTTGAATAGTGAGTAATTTTATTACAATTTTTTCGTCGAGTACTGACTTTTTAACCGACTTCAAAAAGAAAGAGGTTTTCAATTAAGTATTATGTATTGGCCCAATAATGGATATATTAAATATAATTTATTCAATATATAACATCGAAATAAAAAACCCGATTGAGATTAATATAAATATGTAATTAGTATGGGTGACATCGATATGATATGGGATGTTTTTTTCCCGCCATTAGTGATCAGAAAAAGCTGTGTGGTCCCGGCATAGAATAGGCCACCCCTTCCATTTCCGTGGGTGTCGTAAGAGGTGACTAAGGGAAAGCGAGGGATCAGCGTCCCTTTTAAAACATTTCCAAAACCTAAGTGCTATTGCCAATCCGCTTGCTATTGACAAAACCTCAGGGATGGGGCTGGGGGGGGGGGGCTCATGTCCAACAGTGGAGAATGGATGATGATGATGATGATGATGATGAATGTTTAGAAAAATCAATTATATAGATATCGGAGCGGTACCGATATTACTCATGCCTAATATGACTATTAATTATCGGTAAAAAAAAAACAGTTGTAATATTCTTAGGTGTCTTTTGCAATGACCTTTAGTAGAATAAAATATAAATATAAAATAGTAGACTAATATATAGAAACTATATCGTCATAGTCGTAGAATACTGACGGATCTATATATGTAATATTTGTCAGATCCGTCAGTATTCTACGACTATGACGATATGTATATTTCATTTCGAAGCGCAGGCATGGCTACCATGAATCCAGAAATAAACTAGTTCACACGGCTTTAGTAATTAAAATGCAATTAATTTGATAAGTAATTGAGTGTGAACAATAATTGTCTTACCATAGAAATTTTAAACTTGCAATAGACAAGTGTTCAATATACATTTACACATCTTACCACAAAAGCATGTTTAACAACTGTTTATGTCTAAACAAAAGAAAGTATATGTTATTAAAAATAAAATATGTTTAAAAATAATAACAATAATGCATAAACTCTGGCATATAAAATTAGAAATTAGAATTCTTACCTATATCCATTTAATAACTTAGACAGAGTTTTGTTAAAATCTGTTCAGATGGCCTTTTGTACTAAAAATTTTTTGTAATGTAATCAATAAATAAATAAAGTGTTCTACATATCTTTTGTAGTAAAACCGCAAAACTAGTGATCACTTTCTTTAATAAATTACTTACCTTTCGGCTAAATTAATATAACAGTTCCAAATGGATTTTTGAGTGAGATAAATATGCGACGCGATCTTCCATTGATCATCACTTTTTAATCGACTTCAAAAAGAAGGAAATTTCCAATTTGATTGCAATTTATCTCTTAACTTAGAAAATGATAATGACCCTCTTTAAAACATGTCCAAAGCCCAACTATGGTTGCCAGCCCTCTTGCCAAGCGTGGCAACTATTAGCAAAACTCCCTAAGTGAAAGTCTATGTACAGAAATGGGCAGTTAACGGGTGATATGATGTGATGAATGCTTTAATGTAATACTTATTAACGGATAATGTTATATATCCCTAAAGTAATTGAAACTCGAAGGGCTTTCATCAATTTTTTTGCGTAATATGAAAATTCGTGTAACAAGAAAAGTGTAATAAATGGGAACCGGAATTTTCGCATCAGCAATATATTGGAGAAGGGATCGGGATCTCGCAAGCTATTTTGGGAGATTTACTTTTTTTAATAAGTAACGTTGCAGCCAAAATTTGCGTGGAAAATCAAAATTTACTTACTGTATAATCATGTTTTAGTGATCGATGGAGGAAATCTACTTTTACTATATTAGTATTAAATTGTTAGACGACGTACTCCAAAATGATACCACTTTTATAGTTCCACTAGTGTTTTTTTATATTTATTTACATAACAAAATTATAGTTATAAAACATTACACGAAGAGATACAAGAATGGTATGCAAAAATTCAAATCATTCTTTTTCTTTTTTTAAATATACTATATGGCTTTTTTCCAGCCATGACCATTGTATTTCTAAATTTTAAACATGAGACTTATGTACATCTTTATTTAGAATATTAGAAGTGTTATACATAAGTATATAATCTTTTTAGATGGGATTAGGTATTATTTAGATATATTATATTCTCTAGTATATTTAACTTTTTTTTTTTAAATTAGTGATTTTTGTCTTCACTTTGTTCGACTGGAAGAAATCTCTTTTATGGGATAAGTCCGTCATTATACTCACTTTTTTCTTGAGATTCTGTATTTTATTTTAGATATTATTGTACAATAAAGTCTTACAGTTTTTTTTATACAACTTAGAATAGCAAACAAGTTGACGGCCCACCTGATGGAAAGTGTTTAATTAAAAATAACCGTTGCTTATAGACATGAGCAGTACCATGGACATAACAGAGTATACTGTCTCACCCATGATACCCCCCATGCGTTGCCATTCCTGAGGACTCAGGTGTTATTCCTCTGTGCCCAGTAAATTCACGCTAATTCTTACAATACAAACAAACAATATTAGAAATGGGAAAGTTTATAAAAGATGTTTGTTATACAATTACGCTTGTATAGCTGAACATACAAATTACGAATCTATTCTTTCTATTATCATTACTTATTACCAGAAGGAGACTGTGTAAAAGTCATCGGTTTAGATACCTTTATCCCATTCGTGTTTCTGCCGTAAAGTAGTTGTGTTTGCATGACTGTGTTTCGGTTTGAAGAGTGGGATATATGTAGAAGTAAAACTATAAGATACATTGGCATAATACTTTAGTCTTCAGGAATGATAACGCATGAAGGGTATCATAGGCGAAACAGTATACTCTGTTATGTTCATGGCATTATTCATCTCTATTAGTGACGGTTACCACTTTTCACCGAGTAGCCCGTCAGTTTGTCATTCTAATTAGTATAAAAAAAACATTAAATAGTATTATGAGTGTATAAAATACGCGACAATTATATTTTATATGACACTATAAAAGTAATTATAATCCATATTTTCATCATAAAATCTAAAAAACTATTATGTAGTGCAAATTACTGATTCTATTTCCATTTGAGACCACTTCATTTCCTTCAAAACACATCAAATACTATTGCGTTTTCTTATAGCACATTAAAAAGTTTTATACTTGTATAAATGCTATTTACTAAGTTGTAATATGCAGTATCTATGTCAACAGCTATGACGCGTTAAAAAGCCATTAAGATAGTCTCGGTTACTAGTGAAATCTTAGCCAGTGTCGTGAGACTATAGGGCTGCGGCTGTAAGGATATATAATCGCTAGAAGTGACCTTGAAGATAAATTGGAATTATGTTTAGGATATATATATATATATATATATATATATATATATATATATATATATATATATATATATATATATATATGGTATATTAGTCTTAGTTAACTTATAATTCAAAATATTTACAGTGAAATAATGCTGTCAGCATTATGGGGATTTTTTTTAAAATAAGATCTTTCTAAAAAATTTCATAATTTTAATCTATTCAATTTAATATTTTTCTTTATTAAGTCATCATCATCATTATGCCAGTTGTTATCTGAGCTCCTAATAGAGTATTAAGTAATTACTTAAATAATCTATGCAAAAGGGGAATAATGGAGAACAAACAAAATATGACAAATCAAAAGAAAAACTTATTTTTAATATACCTATTTAAAAAAATTAAAAGGGGTGTCGTGCACGGATATTGTAACATATATATAGATAGTGGTACCTATATATTTCTTACTCCTAATTTATAGCAGTTTATACTATAGTTATCTATACCTATAGGTGAGACTGAAATTA
The DNA here is from genome assembly GCF_026898425.1 of Galleria mellonella. Taxonomy (NCBI): domain Eukaryota; kingdom Metazoa; phylum Arthropoda; class Insecta; order Lepidoptera; family Pyralidae; genus Galleria; species Galleria mellonella. The sequence continues at coordinate 615,292 of NW_026442114.1, forward strand.
TAAGCATTCTTTTGCTTCTAATAGTAAAATTGAACATTTTTTTCCAACAAACAATAGTAAAAATACGAAAAAAGACAGTTGAATCTTTATAATTAAATTACAATAATTTGATAGTTAGAAGCGTCACTGTCTTGTATTATAAAATCTTTATAATACATAATTTACATTGGGTACATTAAACGATTTAATATACAATGGCGGACTTATCCCATAGAAGTATCTTTTATAGTCAAATTTTGGGAAGCCGAATGAAAACTATAGAATATTCAAAGGTAAAAACCATACAAGTAAAGATAAAACTCAATAATACCTAGTTAAAATTAATAATACAATATCTAGTTAAAACATGTAATACAATAAAAAAATCGTTTTGGATGTTCAAATTCGTGTGTCAACTGTAAAGCAGTTGTGTTTACATGGCTGTGTTTCGGTTTGAAGGGTGAGATATGGCGTGAATTTACTGGGTACGAAGGAATAACACCTGAGTCCTCAGGAATGGCAACGCAATGGGGGTATCATGGGCGAAACAGTATACTCTGTTATGTCCATGGTACTGGTTATGCCTATAGGCGGCGGTTACTACTTTCCATCAGGTAGGCGGTCGGCTTGTTTGCCATTCTAAGTTGTATAAAAAAAATATTTTGTTGGTTTTCGTCTCATTTCTTTATGGAGAAAAAATTCAATATCACTAATAGAATATTCTCTTAAAAGCATTCCGATTATAGTTATTTAACACTGTATACATATACCTCATTTAAACAACTAGTATATACTATAATGCACTATATAAAACCTTTAATTAACCGCCATATTTAACTTTACGATTAACGTTAAAGAAACGACTGGAAACTTCCATTTATTCTACATCATTACTGCATTGATGGTCAGTGTTGGGCGTAATTGTAGGATTTCCGCGATGTGCAAACAATTTCACCGACCTGTGGAAAGTTGGGGACAAATGGTACACAAGAAAAGCGTATGACGGACACGTAACGAGTTTGAGGTAAATATACTCGTGCTGTCATTATTTACGTATAGGACAGTATTTGCGCTATAAGAATATGCACTTTATTAACTTGTGTTTTCTGTACCTTGGTGATGTAGCGGTTTAATACTGTTTGAATATAACTTCACGCGTTTGATTCCCGTATTCATGAATGTGCTTTATTATGTTTGTAATAATCATCATCATACCAGCTATTGTCTGTCCACTGCTGAACATAGATCTCCCCTTATTGGGGAGTTTTGTTAGTAGTTGCCAAGCTTGGCAGGCGGGTTGGCAACTACAGTTAAGCTTTTGGTGGTGATCCGTAGACCATTAAGTTCCCTTAGTCAGTCTTAGACACCCATGGAAAAGGATGGGGTGGTCCATTCTATGCCGGAATCACACGGCGTTGTGTCCGATCTGATGTGTCCGGATATTTTTTACGTTTAATATATGTATATACTTATAAAAAAATATTTAAATATTTTTTGTTAAAAATATACTACCCATATTACAAGTATTCCTTAGTTTGGGACTAGATTTTGTTTATTTATATATATTCTAATGATCGCAATAATTGGCATCTTGATTGGTCTAAATAAAGTTTTAGGTTTGATTCCTTGTCGGACCAATTTGGCAATAAACAAAAAAAAAAAAGAAATTGCCAACAGATTTTTTGAACTTAAGTGCGTATTATTAATTTAAGACAATCATATTTATCAATCATAGATTTTATAACACATAATAAAAAAAAAATAGGTGAAAAGAAATAATATTATTGAAAATTAAAGCAAACATTATGAGAATATATTTTGAGGAAACTCAACCGTCACTAAAGTCAGAAGATGCCTAAAATAGTATTTGATCGAACGTTATATAAAAATAAGTTATTGAATTTCTACAAAGTATCTTCTTTAAATTATGTGTAAAAATAATTATGGCAAAGCAAAAATTGTCAACTTGACGTGATTCTTAAATTCATTTCTTTTTTGCGTATATTAATGTTTTTATCAGTACAATAATAACATTTATTATTTTCATAAATTATGTAACTATATAATGATTATTAAAACAATTGACATGATGATATTAAAGAGAATATGAAGGAAAGATAGAGACGAGAAGGATCTTTATAATATTTATTTGTATTATCAACAAACGAAGCATTTGATTGATTGAATATTTGGAAGCATAACAAATAACACTCAGTCTCGAGTCAATTTAGACAAGTAATTTCATATTAGAAGAAACAATTTTAATAATTTTATCCTTCTGTTGTAAGGGTCGTCTAATTTATGTGTTTTTAATGTTGTAGATGTTACACGAAAAATTGGATATGACATTCAGTACAGTTTACAAAAATTAAGTATTAAACAAGTAATAATGTAATTGTTCAGTTTATTTGTTATATAAAACAACAACTTGATTGCAATAAACAAAATAATGAATGACGAGAGATTTTGAAACATTACATTGAATATAATGAGAGTTTAGATAACAGATAGTGCTTTTATAAGTAGGCTTTTGATTATTATTTTTAAAATATCTTCATTTTTTAACGAAGACAACGAGAATTTTATGAATTTACTGCGTTTATCGTTTTCGACAATTATTTTAATTTCGGAAGTCTTCATAAGGGGTCGTATGGCACTTTACGTCACAGTGTCTCGCCTCGCACTGCGGGCTGTGTAGCTTGTTGAGAAAAAATCTCGTTCTGAATACATATTGATTTTGATTAGTAATAAACAGACTTTTCCATCGCAAAAAAATGTTTCAATAAATTTCAAATAGAACTAATGCTAGGTACTAATTAAGAATATGAAATAAATCACACGCATTCTAATAATTGTAAAGATCGGTTCTGAAATGGTGACAAATTCGAAACATCGCAAAAAAGAATTTAGATAAATCGTAAACATGTTTATTTTGAAAATTTTTAAAAAAAGATACTTAAATGTTATGAAAAAAGGGTTAGAAGTCCGCATTTTCACTTTAACACGTCTTTGTTTAAATCATAAGCAGGTGTCAAAGGGCCTCGCCCAGCGCACGTGTATGGGAGTCAACGAAAGCAACATTTGACACGCTTTTCAACTAACACGGCAATATTTTGCGGCTATTATCTTAAATAATGTTTATAATTTTCTATGTGCACACTCTGTTGTATGCATATGTTTGTTTTTATGTCTGTTCGTATTTTACTGTGTAATAATTTCTGCAACGTAGGCTTGATATTTAACTTTTTAACAGGAAGACATATTCTTATAAAATTAAAAAATACACAAGTATATATAGATTGTGATTAGGAAACAAAGAAAGAACGTATGTTACCTGAAACTATACATTTTAACTAACAAAAAAAGTGTCAAAAAACAAATATCAAAAAATACATAGTTTGTAAGGTAAAACACCGTAGTGGAAGCGTTTATTAAGGGAAAGATTCTGTCTGTCGAGGAGGTCTAACCTGGCATCGGCTTCGTGAGTTTTTCTGCTGTAGGTGATCGGCAGTTTTTCCTCAAATCCTATATGCACGCACACACAAATTCTTACAGGTTCTTCAAGGCACATATAGTTTAAACCACACAAATACCGTTTATTTTACAGGAGCAAGCGTCCGTGGACACGCCTCCATTCTGTCAGTGCTTTTTTATTCGTTAAACTAAGGTGGGAGAAAAATAATAATGACGGACTCCAATATTGTAAACAATCTGTGTTTTATTACAAAGGGATTAAGGCTTTATTTTGAACATACATGAAAAAGAATAATATAAAAATACAAATCCTTACTAATGTTATAAATGTGAAAGTGAGTTTGTTCGTTTGTTTTCACCTTACAGCGCCTTAACTGCTTGACCAATTACTATGAAATTTGGTATATACGTATTATATTTTTTCCAATCAGTAAATATATCCCGATCACGGGTATGAAGTCGCAGAAATAAGCTAGTACCTATAGAAAATACTAGTACATACAGACTGGTCAAATTGTCAGCAACATAGTTATACCCATGCAGTTAACAGACGTCTTTATACTGCCAAGTATTTGGGCTTGCATAGTTTTGGTTTACATAATTTGTTTGGCTTGTGTTTTAGTAAAGGGAGATTTTGTGCAAATTTTCTGCATGGATACGTCTATCTCATTTATGTTTCTGTCGTGCAGTTTAGCTTGTATCACTGTATTTCCGTTTAAAGCATGGGATCTGGTAGTAAAATTGTAGGATATGGAGGTAAAACATAGGGCGCACTCAAAGTCGGGCGGCTTGAATTATTGATGATCAGCGCCTTACTATCCGACTCGACCCACTGAAAGTGCGTAGAGATGTTGCATCTTTGTGTATCTTTTATCATATATATCTTTTATCATATATATCATGGGGAGTGCTCTGAAGAATTGTTCGGATTGATACTTGCTGCTGATTTTCACCACCTTACAACCTGCTACAAACTAAAGTTTCATTTTAACCGTCTGGACGAGCGGCGGTCCTCCTCCGTGCATTTTTCAATGCACTTTCTACCACGCACAACCATTCTTTGGAATTAACTTCTAGTAGCAGTATTTCCTAATCTATACGATACCTTCAAGAAAAGAAAATATTCCTTTTTAAAAGACCGGCGGTACATTTACAATGCCTTTGGTGTTGCGGGGGAATATGGGCGGCGGTAGTCACTTACCATCAGGTGTGCCACATGCTCGTTTGCCTCCTGTGTTATTACAGAAAAGTCATAAATGTGGTGTACACAAAACATAAGTATACTCGTTCACCGTTTATATTTAGTCGCTTGATAAAGTATGTTTTTTAATGAAATAAAATATACTTGTTATTGTATTTTAATAATCATAATCATTCGATTCTTGCAAATGGCATAACATTATAATAGAATCGATTTAAAAGCTCTTACGAGTATTGCGCAATCCGCCATTATCTCACATTCTGATCACTAATAGATTTCCGATGCTGCAAAATGGCGGAACAAAATTATTAATTACTTTACTTAATGGGTCTGCTAATTCCGTTAGAGATAGGACTTCGGTTATTAGACACGGATTATACCGTGCTTGTGCTTCGGTAATGAAAATTTCAATTACATTCGCTTCAATTTAATCCATAATTGTCTATAATCATAATCTTTATTGTGTTGCCATTAGTAAATAATTTGAGTTAATTTATTAATTTTGTAACGTATATTAATTATAATATTTTTAATTATTTACTATATTATATAAACGATGTATTTTTACATGTGTACGTGTGTTTATATCAGATTAAAGCCTGCTTTATTTTCTGTATGAAATGGTTTCAACTAATGTTTTGGCAAGAGAATAAGTAATAGCTGGAAGATTATTTACCGGCTATTATCAGAAATAAAAGATATTTTTAATCTTGAATACGAATGTTTAATGTGTTCTCTCGGCAAAAATTAAAGCAGGAATGATTGACAGCCAGTCTATTCATTACTGCCCTCTCCAAAAATTATAAAATACAAAAAAATATGTAACGGATACATGATCGAATCAATTACAATACTTAAAATCAAAATTAAAACAATTGACATTCCAATAATCTAATTAACATTTACGTGACAATATTTTATTAACATTGTACTATAAAATATTGTATTGTATTTATTAAAATAATATACTAACATTTAATAATTGAATTATAACAACGTCAACAACAATCAATTGACTATCTATTTATAGTGTTAGTTAATAACAATATGTATTTGAATAAAATATAATCATATAGTCTAACATAAGTAAACACGAATATTTGGAGCTAGCTATGCAGAAAAAAGTTATTTTCTTACTGATATCCAAGGTAAATCGAACATTTACTGCATAACTAGATCCTTTATTCCTATGGGTTTGATTAAATACGTAAAATTTTTAAGAGGTTTTTTAATTTCTCGATATAACTATAAACAGGTAATTTTGGAAACTAGTTCTTTTAAATACTTTTGACAATCTAATAAATATATACCACTAACCATAGCCGTCGTTCTTTAGGCAACATTGCAAGTTTAGCTGAATAATTTTGAATGAAGTGTGAGTCGAGTTTAGCATATTATCATCATAGTCATCACATATCAGCCGTTAACTGTCCATTGCTGAAATTAGGCCTCCCCTTGGAGAATTTTGGCAGTAGTTGCTGCGCTTGGCAGGTGCATTGACAACTGCAGTTAGGCTTTGGTGATGTTTTAAAAAGGATGTTGCTGCCTATTCCTCGGCCATTAGAACATAGTTCCCTTAATTGGCTCTTGCTCTTCCTTTACAGGGGAAAAGAGGGTTGTCCATTCTATGCCAGAACCACGTGACGTTTAGCATATATAGAAGAACAAATGAGAATAAAATGTTTTCAATTTGGAATTCATTTTGTTATATAATAAATATTTATAATAATATAAATTGTTATCAAAGAAAACCCGTTCACTAAACTTTCCAGATTTATTTGGCTTTACCCAATTTAATAAGTCGAATAGCCTATGTTGACGTAAGGAAAATTTAATTTCGTTTGCTCTGAGTTTATCCAATTTAGTTTATATCTAATTAGTTTGTAATTTTCTATGGCTCTCTACGCTCTGTTAAAGATTAAACACCTCATAAATTTTAATAAAGCTGGCTTCAAATATTTAATGTTTTACCGAAAATAACAAATTCAGAAAACGAGGAAATCTTTGACGTTGATCTGTTTAATATTTGTAATTCCTCTGAGTGGTTTCAGAAAATCTGTTAGAGTATTAAATACAAGTCATACTCGTGACTTTGTTCGCATGAATATTATACATAAAAAAAGCTATGTCTTTTTCTATAGCATAAACAATGTGTACATTTATTTATTTTATGCTTTTATTGTAGCATTTATAAAATACTACAGGTAATTTTAATGAGAAGTGATACAAAAAATGGTTTTATCGCTAAGCAATCTCTTTCAGACAAACTTTGAGTAGAGGACATTGAGAAAAATGATAAATATGGCCCACTGTTATATATATACTAATATATACAAACACATATACATACATACATATAAACAGAAATATACATAAACATATAAATACTTAATAAGGCACATACAACGGGAGTGAATGAAAGTGGAAGATGAAGAGACGTGTATATTAAATTTTTATGACATGTGGTTGAGCTGTCAAGCCGCTAGGAGTTGTTACCTCTTAGCGCAACAAATATACAAATTTACTTTTACATTTATAATATTAGTAAGGGTATTTTGAATTAATAAAAAAAAATCTATTTTATAATACTACATGTTTCTTAGTGTTTTGCATAATTTTCCGTGTAGTCCCTGCTCTCTATGCCATCCTTCTATCTTTTCTCGTGAGTATCGTAAGAGGCGGCTAGGGGAACTTAATTGGTCAAAGCTTGGGTAGCAGCCTTTTTCTTTAAATACCACTAAATGATAACTATATCATAATAACATGGGTTTGCAAGTAGCAAACCCACGAATAAAGGGAAGCCTATGTTCAACAGTGGACATTTAACGGCAGATGATTATGTCAAGCGACTAGGATATTAATTCTGTACTGATTTTGATGTTTTTTTTTGCAATTGAAAGATCTTACTTCCATGTAAGTTTCATATTAATATTGTGACGTATGTAGACCGCTTCGATCGTTAGACATGTTTAAATTTGCGTAGCAAAAAAAATATGATGCGTAGGAAAATCTACTTCTCCGTATATAAATATATATCATATATTTACAATTTAATATATCTACAAAATATCGCTCGGCGATGTGATTTTTTATTACTAAAGTTGCTGTTCGTATTTTGCAGAATATAAATAAAAATTGTGTCAGAAAAAACTGACTTCAATTGTGACGAAACTTATTTTAATCTAAAAATAAAACTATTAAACCGAAACAGATAAAATTTCTACGAAATAAATCTGTAAGTATATCCTTTCAGATAAAAAAAAAGAATATCTCAATTAATTTTACAAATGATGGCGTTATGAGATAGCAAAAGTAAAAAAATCTAAAACCGAATCGAGAACCTTTCTTTTTGAAGTTACTTAAAAATATACTTAATTCCTCGCCCGATGTGGCAGCTAATTGTTATGTTTGCTTTAATGAAATAGAGAAAATGAACGATTCGAATAGTGTTTCTCATTTGTAATGGTTTAAACATAGCGTGCTCTGTTCGTCGGGTGGAAGCTTATGAATTAATTATTTATTATAATAGCAAAACTTGGAGATGCTTTATATGCACACATTTATATCTGAATGGTGTGTTGCAAGCATGCTAATTTTCACTGCTATATATATATATATATATATATATATATATATATATATATATATATATATATATATATATATAAAGGAGAGAAAGAGGTATTAATATTTGTATTCTGTAGTTTTACATTTTTTAACTGCAACTTACAACGGCAACTTACAGTAATAAACAAGCATCGTAGAAGAAACAAAGAAATAGTTTAATCAAAGGATATTACGACTCACACAGTGGCACACAAAATAAGAACAAAACAACATGAAAGAAAAAAATAATAATATACAAAATAAAAAGAGTCTACCGTTTTCTATTCAATTGAGGAATTTGGTTAGAATTAGGATCGTTATGCAATAGTTTGTATTAGCTAATTACTCTAATAATCGTATAATCATAGGATACCACACATACTCTGTAACAACTATGAACTGCTAGTCCTGAAAACTGTGTATGTGTATAGTGCCTCTGTACTCTGTAATGTAATTGCGATATTTCACACTGGAAACCAATTACGGCCATGTAAGTACAGCTGCTTCATACACACGAGTGGCACTTAAGCTTGTAAGCAAATTGTATTAATTGGTTTTTAAATGACTATAAAAAGAAAGAGCATCTAGTATTTATTCTCTTTCTGTTTGTTACCTCACAATATCATTAGTTATACTAACGACTAACTAGTTTTGAAAATTATGTATAAAAATAATAAACTCTATTGCGAACAGTAGAGATGTCTACAAGAAGTATTTATACAGAATGTGCATATACAAAAGGCGGCCTTATCGCTAAAAGCAATCTCTTACAGACAACCTGCATAAATAATGGATTAAATTATTTTTTATCTGAAATTTTATCAAAATTAGTTTAGTAGTTTAGTTTTTCATCATCACCATCCATCATCCCTTGGTGGGATTTGTCAGTAGTTGCCACACTTGGCAGGCGGATTGACAGCTACAGTTAGGCTTTGAAGATGTTTTAAGTGAGACTATGCTGCCCATCCCTTGCCCTCCCTTAGTCGTCTTTTACGACACTCAATGACGATTGTTCTCTTTAATTTATAGTTCATTACCTAATATTATTGAAGAATTACGAAATATATCATCGTCATTTCAGCCATCATCTGTCCACTACTGGACATAAGTTTCCTCCATAGACTGTTATAAAGATTGGTTCTGAGTCGCCTAAATCCACTAACTTACTGTAATACATTTGAGATCGTCACTCCATCTAGTGGAGGGGTCGTTCTATACTGCATTTGCCTAAACGAGGTCGCTACTCAAAAACCTTTCTTCCTCATCGGTTGTCAGTTCTTCGAGCAATGTAACATGTATGTGATCAAATATGATTACGACATCTATATAATAATTTCAATTTTAATGCGTTCCGAGTTCTATCAAATTTACGAACGTGAAAGTGATCATAAAGGTCATTAAACTTATTTTTTATGTGTGAAAACTAAACGGCCCTTTTGACTGATGATGGCAGTTTTAAATGTTCTATTGGTTTTATTGCCGTTCCAGCGGCTTTTATGGCGTTTTGTCTTGGCAGGTGTGTACCAGGGACTTTAAACGTTATTGAAACGTGAACTCCATGGTTTTATTGTCTGATATTTTAATTGATTTCTGTAATAAGTGAAATTTTAGTTTTAAAATGTAGTGGAAAAATGGAACAACGCCGCGGTATTTATCTATAGTATATCTATAGTTAGGCATTTCGTTTAGATGCTGATCTAGTCGGCTGGGTCACAACTGAGTGAATTGCTTTAGTTAAGTGCTTACTTTAATTACTTTTTTTACTAATATAGTAAGGAAATTGTTACTAATAAAATGGACCAAATTGTAGTCTGTATAATAAAGTATTATTATTATTATAGTATGATAAAAAAAATTATGGATTATATAATGTTATTTAAAATACTATTATTTACCAGCTCTATCCCATGGCATTACTCGTGTGAATCAGTATCTAAAGTATTCTATATTTTTTTTATACAACTTAGAATGGCAAACAAGCTGACGGCCCACCTGATGGAAAGTGGTAACCGTCGCCTATAGACATGAGCAGTACCATGGGCATAACAGACTATACTGTTTCGCCCATGATACCCCCCATGCGTTGCCATTCCTGAGGACTCAGATGTTATTCCTCTGTATCCAGTAAATTCACGTCATATCCCACCCTTCTAACCGAAACACAGTCATGCAAACACAACTGCTTCACGGTAGAAACACGAATGGGACAGAGGTACCCAAGCAATCGACTTTTGTACAAAGTCTCCCTCTGGTAAATTCTATGTGCTAAACTATTCATGAAACAAAATTAAATAAAATCCGTCCAGTAGTTTTTGTATGAAATAGTAACAAACATCCATAATTACAAATTTTATCATTTATTATATTACCAGGATACATGCGACGATCATGCGGGCGAAGCAGCATGTAAACGCTAGTGTTATATAATGAATAAATTAGGACTGCATTAACTATTAATAAACGAGTCCAGATTATAAATTACTTTTTATAGACTATAATATATCAGATTTGTGAATTTGCATGACGGGAAAGTTAATCAATTAGTTCATTCATGGAAGGCATTAAATTTCTACACCATCTATCTGTCTGTGTGTATCATAAAAAAATAATAAATAAGACATAATATTAATCACTTTCTCCTAAAATGTTGTATAAAATGAAAATTATTAATTGCCTTCACGTCTAATGCTAGATCTATAATATTTGCGTTTTCTAAATACTAATTTGTTAAAGGTCACTCAAAAAAGTAGCTAATTTGTAATGAAAACTTTTGCTGCAATTATCATATCATCTTTTTTTTTTATACAACTTAGAATGGCCAACAAGCTGACGGCCCACCTGATGGAAAGTAGTAACCGTCGTCTATAGACACGAGCAGTACCATGGACATAACAGAGTATACACTACATACTTTTTCGCCCATGGTACTCCCCATGCGTTGCCATTCCTGAGGACTCAGGTATTATTCCTCTGTACCCTGTAAATTCACGCCATATTCCACCCTTCAAACCAAAACACAGCCATGCAAACACAACTGCTTCACTGTAGAAACACGAATGGGACAGAGGGGTACCTCTGCGTTACGCGGTAGACAATGGGCTGGGGCCGACCATTTATCCGTTTTCTTTATGTCAAGGAAATCGGTAGAATATTACGCGATTGGAGGTTATTATGATATTTATAGGAATGTGACTTTCTTAAACACTAAGCATAAGAAGCACAACTTAATAAGTATTATGCACTATACGTTGCCATTCCTGAGGACTCAGGTATTATTCCTCTGTACCCAGTAAATTCACGCCATATCCCACTCTTCAAACCGAAACACAGCCATGCAAACACAATGTCCATAGTACTGCTCATGTCTATAGGCGACGGTTACCACTTTCCATCAGATGGGCCGTCAGTTTGTTTGCCATTCTAAGTTATATAAAAAAAAAATGTATTATAATTTGTTTTATGGCTTGTTAGTAATTAGTTGAAAGTAAGCTTAAAAAATAAAATTGTAAGAATATTCGAGTTTGATGAAATATTTGAAAAAGTACGAGTGGGTACTCGAATACTTGTCCAAGTCCTCAGATCCGAGTTGGGATTCGATACTTTTTGAACGAGTACCAAATTACTCGACTACTCAAAAAGACCGACTCGTTAATGAGATTTTATCCCTGAAGGGCGAGTCAGAAATATGCTCTGAATTTGATTAATTAAATTTGAGGTTATGTGTAATTTCACTCTTGAGCGAATAGGTCAGGGCGTCATTGTGAAGGGAAGATAAGCTTGGTAAAAGGGCTCTTGGGTATACCAGAAGCAATTAATCAATGTCTTAAAGTTAGTATATAAAAAACGTGTTAGATGATAAATACGTAAATAATATTTTTCTAAGTGGACTTAGTGACAAAATTAATATAGGAATAATACTAGAGAGTAAACCTTATTAATTGGAAAAAGAATAATTGAAATAGGCATAGAAGTGATATAGATATCGTCTTATTAATACACAAACAAGTAAGTTTTGCTCCACAAAATACAGCGACTGATTATTTATAACCAACTACTCGACAATTTAGAAATTTTACTTAAAATTGTCTTTAATTACAAAATAATCAATAAAAATCACAAGTCTCGATACCAGCGCCATCTAGTATTTCTTGGCTTTAGTGACCTTAATATATCTACAAAAAGCGGATAAATTGAGAACCTCAACCTTTTGAAAATTAGTTAAATATAAGCTTACATGCGTAAATGTATTTAACATTAGTCACGGTGTGCGCGCATTACTTTCATGAAAGATCTGAAGATTTGCCAAGGGCCCATTTGTTTTGTTACCTTTCATCTGTTTGACAGCCCTTATGTAGATACACGCCCGTACCCTTTTTTGCGGCAACCCTTCCTCGTCCTTTGAAAAAATAGCCTTTGAGTTCGTTAATATAATTCAATGTTACGCCGACATAAGGGTTGCGCATTTTGTACGTAATTTTTGTTAATAAAGTATTCTCTGATGATATTATAATAAAGAAAAGGTGTTCTCCCTGTTTTACTAGTACATTTCAATTTTGCGTTTAAAAAAATCTAAGTTCAGCTTAAAGTTACTACAACTTAATATGTTGTATTATGACAATAAACGGAATGAACTAAATGCCCAAATGTCAATAACTGACCTAGTAATGACGGCAGTGAAGTTACTGAAAATAGTAAAAATTAAATATGTAAATTAAATATAAATATAACCCAAATATGAAAAAATTAATCATTATTATTATAAAAAAAGTTATTTTTTTTACATGGTTTTAAACACACTTATTTTTCATTTGTTTCTCTAATAGGCTCGTAATATATCCTAAAATGATTAAAGACTGTGTTCCACAAAAAAGATATGTTGGAATTACCCTTACATAAATTCAAAACATCTGTTAAATCATATTTACTGAGCAAAGCCTATTACTCACTAAACGATTACTTGAATGACGAGTGTGCATGGCAATAGTTGTTCATGCACTGAATTTTCATTTAATGTTAGACATAGACACCTATATAAATATACATTGTAAATAAACTGGCTTTAAAAAAAAAAGTAATTCAATTGAGTTTCTTGCCAGTTCTTCTCAATTGGATCTATATACCGAACTGGACGGTAGGGTAAATATAAAATTATAATGTAAAAATTTGACGTTCATAAGCGGCTAAAATGTCCTACATGAATAAATGATTTTTGAATTTTGAATTTTGAATTTTTGAAAAGAACCGACTGCAATCGTGATATAAAAAGTTATTTTGAAAACTAACCCACTGACCTGATTTTGACACAATTTCTCTGGGATCAATCTGTAAGTATCCTTTCAGATAAGAATTTTCTAAATCGATTTAGAACATGAAGTTATAAACTAACAAACATTAAAAAAAATGCAGTGGAATTGAATCTTCTTTCTTTCAAGTCGGTTGAAAAATTATCAAATACATTGTATTTCTTAAAAATTTTAAATCTAATTTAGAAGATACAGTTTCTTTTTTGTGTAAGTACACAATTTTAGAATAAATTAGCACGGAAATAACACAATGAGTAAAATTTTCTATAAAAAAATCAAATTGAGTGCCTACTTCTTTTTGACAATGGTAGGCATATTGCTCCATGTAAATAAGGTCCTGAGTTCGATTCCCGATCTAGTTAATTTAGGAAATAACCCATTCTGAATTGACTCGAGTCTGGGTAGCCTGAATTGTGCTCCCAGATGTATACATTGTCTGGTTCCTCGTAATACAGGATATCTAGCTCGAGGGCCCGGCGTTACGTGATATTGTATACTGGAGATATTCTTTAGATATTTGAAATTTATTATTTATAAGATAATAATATGGATTTTTTTATTACATTTATAACATAATAATTACCGTACCGTCCCGGCATAGAATGGGCCACCCTTTTTTCCCGTAGGTGTCGTAAGAGGCAACTAAGGAAACTTAATGATTGAGGAATGAACAGAATTGAATAAAACATGACCAAAATTTAAACTGCGATTTCCAATCTGCCTGCTAAGTATGGCAACTAATGAAAAAACTTCCCAATAGTAAACTGCCATATGGGACGTTTCCGTTCTTTATGGCAGTTTATAAGGGAGACCTATATGAAATGATGATGACGATGACATAAAAGACATAGGAATGAATTATTTTTATTTTAAGTAGCAGCCGTTTAATATGAAGTCCTAAGAAAGTAAACCGCTTTCCTGTTTACGATGGACAATCGTTCCATCTCGCGATCCCACCTGTATTTCGCGCACGCAATGCGTTTAGAAATTTCGATGTAACTCCACTGATTACACTTATCTCGGTAAATGTTCAACACGGCACAGAATTTCTCTTAATAGTTTGGGATCTATAAAATTACAATATGAAATATGTAGAAAGTTATAACAAAGTTGCTTAATAATATTATATGCATACTCGTTTGCACACGATGCACGCGGTACGCTTATCGATTTATATATTAAAAATGTACATTAAAAGGATCGATTTTGAATTAGAAATTAAAATGAATAAAGACAGAGCGATAAAAATTTACTTTTGGGTCTGCATCATGTGCGAGCAACATGGGACAAGATAAAAAAAAAACCAGTAGCTAAAATAATAATTATTATTATTTATTATTATTTCTCACCACAAACAATTTAGGACTTATCAATGACCCGATTTTTAAACGGTCCTGCACTGATTTTTTAGTGTTCTGGTACATAGAAATAATATCTAAGTCCTTAGGAATAGCAACGCATGGGGGGTATTATGGGCGAGACAGTATACTATGTTGTATCCATGATACTGCTCATGTCTATAGGCGACGGTTACCACTTTCCATCAGGTGGGCCGTCAGCTTGTTTGTTATTCTAAGTAGTATAAAAAAAAAGAATTCTGTCAGTTTGTATTTCCATACGAACAAGATTGTCAATACTTTTAATTCCAAAAGAAGACTTTGATACAGATTTTACAGTGATTAATATATTTTTTTCACAGTAGGTTTTTATTTTGTATGCTCTTGTATCAGCCGTTAACTGACCACTGCTGAATATAGCCTCCCCCATAAGTGGCGTTTTGCTAGTAGTTGCCACGCTTGGCAGACAGGTTGGCAACCGCAGTTTAGCTTTTGGTGATGTTTAAAGAAGGATGTTGTTGCCCATCTCTCGCCCTTCCTTAGTCGCCTCTTACAACACTTACGAAAAAGGAAGGGGTGGCCTATACAAGGACTTAGACGGATAGATAGGTTTGTATGTTTAATTTTATTTAAATTTATTTACAAATATATAACTATATCTGTGCGAAGTCGGGGCGATTGCTAGTTTATAATATTTGTAGAATTATAATAATATTATACCTGTAAAGTTATGAACCATGCTATAATTATCGACTATAATGAAGTCATGTGTGAACGGCCTTTGATGTTCTTTTTTTATAGACGCCATCAAAGTTTTCAGTCGTATAAGTCCTCTTTGACTATTCGCTGGTGAATATCCCTCTTTGATTATTTTTTTTTCTAACGAAAATAATAAACTTAGTTGTATTATTTTTTTAGTAAGTTATTTCTTTTATTTATTTAAACTTCAATGCACAATTATATAATATAAGTAAATATATAATAATACATATGGCAGTCTTAACACCTAATAATGTTCTCTATCAATCAACCATGAGGCAAGGAGAAAATTAAGTAGGCGGTGCATTTACTATTAAAATAAGTACATTTATTGTAAAAGTTACATATAGAGGCTATTTTATTTCATAGCACGAAGGTGGCAAACAAGCATACATCCTTTTTTATGGTAAACGGTTACTGTAGCCTATAAACGCCTGCAATACTAATATAATAAGAATGTTACACGCGCGTTGCCAACTCTGAAGAAACCTTAATATATTCGTTTTGAAAAACCAACACATATTGTTAGAGAAAACTTCGAAAGGGAGCTCATTTCACAGCCTGAGTGTTCGCGGGGGAAAATTCCTTTAAAACAGTATTTATTATGTAGTTATTAAGAAAATGGAAAAAGAAGTTAAAAGTAGTATTCTTTGAATAATGGTAAATCATTACTATCTTTACTAAAATGATAAACTTGAAAAAGAGTTAATTTGTTACCTCATAGCGTCTGAACGGCTTAAAGTCATTATGTAATTTAGTATATACGTACTATATGAAATAGAAAAGGATTTACTTTTTATCCCAGTAAATAACATAGTCACGAAAACGAAGTCGCGGATAGAAGCTAGTACTTTATAAGTATTTAAATCTGCTAAAGATTTTTTAGTTTTGAATGAGATTAATTCAGTGATTTAGTAGTGCAGTTTAGCAGATTTATTTTTGCTTTTTACCATTACAAAAGGGTAAAATTTTAGATTTTAAAGATAGAGTGTTTCTATAGACATTTTTCGAGAAAAACGGTTTAACGTTTAAATAGTTATGAGTGATTCCTTTATAACTTCTATATTTATTTTGTCTTATGAATTCTGCATCTTTTTAATTCGTAAACATTCATTTTATTTATTAAATAACACGTAAAGATACAATTTATGCGTAATTATATAGAATACTTATAAAAAATTGAGTCAGCAAATTTGATAATAAGCTGACAAAAGTTGACCCGTCTTTGAGGTTCAATGCTCTATCTATATAACCTAAGAGTAAAATGAATATTACCTTTATAACAACTACTATTATTAGATTACGGTAAACATTTTGATCCAAAACAAAATTTCCCTTATATTTTCCTCATATTTTTCTTGTTTGTTTAGACTTATGTAACAAAAGACAATCTGCGGGATACATTACAGTCTAGTGATAATAAACCCCCTAAAATACAATGTAATTACACTATTTACATGGGATTTTCCGTTTGAATTCAAAATTACCTTTAAATTAAATTGCCTTCACGTGAGTATCGTAAGAGGAAACTAAGGGAACTTAATGGTCGAGAGATTCAGTAAGGCAGCTGCGTCCCTCTTAAACATCACCAAAGCGAAACTGCAGTTCCCAACTTATCTGTCAAGCGTGGCAACATATATATATATATATATATATATATATATATATATATATTAAAACTACAAGCAAATGAAAATACGAAAATATATATGTAAAAGAAACGTAGGCCATTCAGTGGTTAGGAAAAAGATAAGACGAATGTAGCGTAATCTTGATTCGACATTGAAAATAAATATTCACGATTTGTACCCGACCATAGAGCTGAATTTAAATAGATGTCGCAGATGGTCATAAAGTTTAATAATTAAATAAAATAATTATTGTTCCTGGATGAGAATTATGTTAAAAAACCTAGACGATTAAGAAAAAAAAACATTATATGATGATGATGATGGAGTGGATTTGCAATAAAAATTAGCTTAAAAACATGGGTAGAAGTTTTGCGTTTTCTATAATAATATAGAGTGTTTAACTGTCAAATTAATGTTTTTTTTCTTGCAACTTAAAATGACAAATAAGCCGAAAGCTCACTTGATGCAAAATAGTAATCGTCGTCTATAAATTTATTCAGTACCATGGACTTAACATAGAGTACTGTGTCGCCCATAATACCCTCAATGCGTTGCTATTCCTGAGGACTAAGGCTGTTAAGCCCCTGTATCCTTCAATTTCATTGTTATATCCCAGTATTCACGGCAGAAACATAAACGGAATAGAGAAACCCAAGTCGAGGACTTTATTTATTTACTTTATAGGAAGTTAAACCAAAAAATTTTTTTCTGTTTTTCAACTTCTTTGGGGAAAAATACAGTTCCACTGGCAGAAATATTTCTAAAAACTATACTAGTTTTATTATTTAATATATTATGTAATTTTTATTTTTAATTTCACTTCGTATAAAAGAAAATTACATTTTTAGTGTCGGTATAAATTGATAGGTGCATGCGTTGTCTATCTCCACACAGGTCTATGTTCCTAAGCATGATTTATTCCAGTTACGTGACAAGCTCCAGGTATGTGGGGCATGAATTATTTATCCTTCTACCAATACGTAATACGCTCTAAATATATGATAATATTATCTTGTATTCGTTCATATTCTGAATAGAAAATCCAAACGTCAAATACAAAGTGAATATTTTCCATCTTCTTGTCACTTGTTGTTCACACGATGCAGGAATAAAGTGAATAATAATCAGCAAAGAACAGAGATATTTTAAAGAGCGTTCAGATCAAGGGATTTCCAGTATAAGTTAATAGTGTGACCACTATAAAATTACATATATTGTACTACTTTGATTTTTTTTTAATGGGTGACAATGGAATGGTAACTCCGCCTACGCTATGAGTATACGCTGGCGGGGTACCAGTGAAGGATGATAGGTGACGATGAAAGCAGGTCAGTTAGCCTATCAAATTAAACTGAAGTGTTTCCAGTATTAAACGGTGGTTTCCAGTGGGAACCACGTAGAGGTTGACCTGATAGGACGTATTGCTAGCTATGGGCCAGATAGATCCCATTACTAACAACTCCTTTTCCCCCTGCTATTTTGGCTAGAACTGAAGCGCGGATTCGTTGCCGCGAATCAGTACATAAAGTGCTATGTGCTAAGTTAGGATTTAACCTTCCCGTGTAACAAATTTTATTCATATTTGTTCAGTAACAAATATCCGTCTATCCTTTATAACTTAAAAAACAACAAAACCAACTTAAACCAACAAATACTCATAACGATTTTGTTTCTTTTTCTACCCCATATTTACCTCACTGACGAAGAAAAGAGAGGTAAGGTTTCGTAAAATTAACTTAATTTAATGTTCGGATCGTTTTAAAAATTAGCATCATTTGCTTCCTATTTTGGAGGAAACTTCCCTTTAGCTGTTGTCCGCTAAGCTACGTCAAAGCCCGTAGTGAACAACGAAGGTGGCCTAGAAACTTTTGACCAGAGGGCGCCACCCTCGTACGATTAGTAGTTGTATTAGTAAAAATACATTAATTGGCTACAAAGGAAATACAACTGATTGTGGTATAAAATAAGGTGTAAAATTGAGTATCGACAGTGTACTCCGGACACTCGGCTAACTGTAGCCGAACGAAAGTGAAAATCCGCTAGTTTGCACAGTTTGCGCTGGCTTGCTCACCGTCTGTAGTATTTCCATTGTTATTTTAAACGAGTAGGGATATATTATATATTTATGGACAGAATTTTAATACAATATTTTAAATTACCAGCTTTTACCTACGATTTCGTCCGTCTGTCCGGGATATGTTTACTGATCGGGATTAAAAGTAACCTATATCTTTTTCCATCTCACTTGTATACCAAATTTCATAGTGACTGGTTAAACCGTTAAGACACTATAAGCTAATAAAGAAACAAACACACATTCACATTTATTATATTAGTAAGGATGTATTAAAAATAAAATAAAATAAAAAAAACAACGTGTTTTTCGGTACTGCATACACATACATGGTATTAAATATTTTCCGAACATTTATTGTCTTAACTTAGTTTACTATTTATCTTTCTATTTGTCTCAGTAAAGATAGTGTTACCATAATAAATTTAATGTTAATAAAAACCTGTGAAATAATTAAAAACTTAATATAAAAAAAACAAGTTGATTTACTTAACCTACGAGTAGAGCCTATTTGTGACTTTATAAAGTCACAAATGGCCTATCTTACTTTTTCTTCTAAAGATAATATTTTTATATAAATTAAAATATCTAAATTATTGAATGGAACAGTGGAGACAGTCTTGTCTCAGCGTACGGCATACGGCGTGAAATTAAACGATGCTATCCACAGATATCCGCCGATACGCAAACTGGACTGAGCATGGCTGTGTGCCACTTAATATTATTATAATGATCACTCATTTATGAGCTAGGAATTTATACAATTTATATATTTATATCTGTATAATAAAATTAGCTGTGTGGTCCCGGCATAGAATAGGCCACCCCTTCCTTTCCCGTGGGTATTGTAAGAGGCGGTTAAAGGAACTTAATGGTCGAGACAGACAGCAGCGTTCTTCTTAAATTATCCCCATAGCTAAACTGCAGTTGCCAACTTCGCCTGTCAAGTTTGGCAACTACTAACACACTCCCAAGGGGGAAGCCTATATTTAGCAATGGACAAGTAACTGCAGCCATGATGGTGATGATCAATAAAATTGGGACTAGAGGATGTCTGTATTTAAGGGATCATCTTCTCTCTCTTTTCGTATTTACCTCACTGAGTCCGACCCCAAGTTGGTGTAATATTAACAATTATAAATCTTTTTATTTCAGGCATATATCCGTAGTTTACAGTCATTGCTATTGTAATATATACCTATTATTTTCATTCATTCGTCTCTATTTGCATTCATCCCATTATTACTCCCATTCCAGCCATTTTAACTTACACACAGTTTCTTCCATCTCTTTCTGGGCCTTCTTTTACATTTACAACCATCCGCATTCATAGATAATACCTTTCTTACCACATTCTCTTTTTCCCTGCGCTTCATATCTCCGAACTAAAGTAAACGATTACTTCTCAACTTATCTCTTACTAGCGCTACTTTCAATCTTCTTCTTACTATTTTATATCATACCACAAATCTATCTCAACATTCGCATTTCAGTTGTATGAATTTGTCTTTCATTCCTTCACGGTTTCAATCCTTTACGGGCCAAAAATTCAGGTCTATACGAGACATTCTGTACTTAGTATATATTTAAGATGTAAAAATGTATGATCTAACAGCAATAGAACCCAAAATCTTGAGATCAATACATGGCTCGTACTTGCTATTTTTTTCGTTGTTGTTTAGGTAATACTTAATATATTACTAAATAAATAAATGCTTATTGTACCTCTCGTGTTGCAAATGTTCATGCCTAATTGTTAAAGCCAATATATCCGAAACCCGAACACTAATCCAAGTTTAGTCAGAAAAGCAAATGTTCTATCTGGCCATAAAAATCCTATTTAATGAAAGTCTATTTTTAATTTGCTAAATTACCAGCAACTGGATAAAAGTTGCAATTAAAAAATAAGCAATTCTTTATCCTATTGGACCTAACGAGTATTTTAAAATAACAACAGGTACCTTTTACCAGAAAGGTCAAATAAAACAAAGATACGCTACCATAAATAGCTTTAATGCGTTTAATTACTGTGCACACGAGCGTGAGGCGAAAGAAAAAAGGATTTTTAAATGTATAACAATTGGAGCGTGTTCGATTCGATCCCAAAGCGGTCGGGAACGTGGTTATTTCGATCTGCAAAAATTGTACGTTCAAGTCGACCTTATTACAACATGTTTTGTTCTCGACAACAATGAATTGCAAAATCAAATACTGAACAAGTATATTTTGCAAATAAAACAAACGAGTTTAATCGTGAACCGATCAATAACCAAAGGGATGTTTCGTAGTACCGTACTTAGGTACCTTGTGTGCTTTGCAACAAATAGTTTTTCCTCTATAAAAAAAAAACGGTAGTTTCAGTTGCCATAAAATTAATATGAAACCAAAAGAATTATGAAAATTGGTTCAGAAATGGCAATGTAATCGTAAAACAAAAAAGAAATCACATGAACTGAGAACCTTCCATGTTTGTAAGTCGCTTAAAACTTTGTAGGTATTCATGCATGCAATAGTGGTATATGAATATAAAATTGTAGCTATTACACTAATAATTCTAATATATGTATTATTAGTATTTTTTTTCCATTGTCTTTTACTAAAAGTACAAATTATTATATAATAACTTTTGAATAAAAATACATACAATGTTCTTTTGAAATGTGGTTTGTTTTATCGCTGTTTTTCTATGAAAAACTCAACTGCCTTAATTTACCCGAAGCAGGTACAGAAGGACTATAAAAAGGTTGCTACCGTGCTATAAAGGGCCACTCGATAAAACGAATAGGCGCTAAAATGAAAAGGGAGGAAAACAGGGGAGAATAACTAATGGGGGACAAAGTTTTTTAAGCATCTAAGAATCAAATTTGTAAAAGGACACCTGCTTATTTACATTTGCTATTAGACTATTAGAAATCTCATCGTGCTCTGTGTACTTCTTGTGGTTTATTAATTATATTTATTTATTGTTTGGATTTTATCATATTATTATCATTATATATCAGCCATTAACTGACCACTGCTGGACACTGCTGGACACTGCCATGCTTCTACTATGGTTGGGCAACCGCAATTTATTTATTTATTTTAATGAGTCACATATAACAAATTACAACCGTGTTACGAATAGGTTAAGTTAGGCGTTGGCGATGTTTTAAAAAGGCCATTGCTGCCTATCCCTTGATCATGAATATATCATTAATGATTCTCTTATCCGTCTCTTACGACATCCATGAGAAAAGAAGGGATGGACCAACATTCTATGTCGGGATTACACGGCATATTTTACTACTATATACTCACATAATGTTTATAAACTGAATTGCAAATTTAACCTAAATAATGAAATAAATTATACATAGATTTACTCGGGTCTCCTTTATAGATTGCTACTATGAACAATCTCAAATCATTTACGTCCATTAATTTCTATCAATACTTTACTTTGAGGGGTCGTCTTATACTGCATTTGTTTGTACGAGATCGTCACTTGAGAACTCTTCCTCATCAGTTATCGTTTGTTTGAACTATGTATATGGCTGGTTCATTGGTATTTTAATCGTTTGGGTTATATTTGTCACATTAGTTCTTCTGTGGAAATTCTAGATTATTACTAGATATCAGTAAACAACATTAACATTTTATGTACCAAGCAGCATTACATCACCGAAAACAAGACTACGTTCTGAATAAAAGAGTAATGAACCTTTCATTTAACAAAAAAAAAAATAAGTACATTTTAAGAGCTTCCATAAATGTATCCTACAATTTACTTGCCTTCTAAATATAATTGTAATGGTAGAACGTAATTTATCCCGAAGAAACGCGATATTTTTTGTACAATTGTTTTCTTTTACATCTATGTTACATTGCGGATTTTTGTTTTAAATATTACTGTTGTTTTTAATTGTTTTTGTGTAATATTTTATTCTAACTTGTTCTCTAGTTAGAAACAGACTTTAATTTTAACATTTCATTTAAGTAAAGTCTTCAATGCTTTACCTTGTTATGATTATCATCGTATCAGTCATTAACTGTCCACTGCCGAACATAGGCTTCCCACATTTTTTTATACAACTTAGAATAGCAAACAAGCTGACGGACCACCTGATGGCCAGTAGTAACCGTCGCCTATAGACATGAGCAGTACCATGGACATAACAGAGTATACTGTTTCACCCATAATACCCCCCATGTGTTGCCATTCCTAAGGACTCAGATGTTATTCCTCTGTTCCCAGTAAATCACTCAAATCGAAACACAGCCACGCAGATACAACTGCTTTACGGTTAAAACACGAAAGGGACAGAGGTACCCAAGCAATCGACTTTTGTACAAAGTCTCCCTCTGGTAAAGGGGAAACCTTTACCGGTACGTTTTACCGGTAGTTGCTACGCACGCAAGAAGTGCCTTTATTTTAAGTTACTAATTAACCAAAAACAACCTGTATGCCAAGCGTTAATATACAATACACAAATACTTCAATATGGGTTTCCGCTAAATATGGTATTCTCTCAAACAGTAAATTGATAGGAACTTCATAATTAAGCCTTATCCGTACGGCGTCGTAGTCGTAATCCGGATGCCATACATTTGATGGTGGAAAGCCAACCGCTATTAAGGGAAGCTTTGGATTTACCTTAAATGATCATGGTAAAATTTCTAGTGACGATAATAGAACTAAATAGTTTGTCTGGTTAGCATACTTATTTCTTCAGATATCTAAAAATTTTATAACTTTGTGTTTTACGTATACATGTGAGTAGTATTTATATATTTTTATGTATTTGTGTAGGTGTTTGTATGCATGTGTGTGTATGTATGTGTGTATACATAATAGTATATAAGTATATATAATAAGTAGGGATATATATTTACATTATTACATGTATCACATCTCTATACTTTAGAAATAATATAATTTCATCGTGTCTCCGATCAAACTGTTTATAATTACTCCTCTCCATCCAAAGGTTGCATGGAAAAGATCGCTTTTAGCGATAAGGACGCCCATTGTTTTCTCATTGTGATTATTTCTTGTAAATAGAACAATATTAATTTAGTAGCCGATAATTTGAATTCTTTAAATACGTACGAGAATGCAGATGTATGTATTTGTTCGTGTCCTTTTTATAATATAAATATCCATTGAAATAATGTTTAATGTTCTGACAAATTTGCTTGTTCCACAACTTTAACGTATAGAAGAGAAGATTGAAAATCGAATGAACGACCATAAAACAGGGGAACCAACGGTTGTTTGCAGTGAAACTTCATAATTGTTTTGCCGAAGCAATGATTTTAAATGACACCCGTCCTTTTTGAAAGCCTATTTACCGATAAAATTTCGAGGGTTTTGAATTAATGTACTGAAACGATGCGAATGCCGGCAAAGGGCACACACGCTCGACTGGTAGATTGAATTTATAAATTCGTTTTCGTTGCCCGTGAAATCGAATGGCAATGTTTATGTTTTTTATTTTCCTTTCTTTTCACACACACACTTTAAAAAGAAGAAGGCAATAAATTTGACAGCATTTTTTATTTGTACATGTTGCAATGCTTTCTTTATTTCTTCACTATTTGTAAAAATTTAAGACATTGTTTTCGGAGAACAAAATTATAATGAAATCTTAACATTTGTAGTAAAAATATATTATTTTAATAAATAACTTTGATTTTATTTGGTTGCATTAAAATCTACTTGCCAACTTCATTATAAATAAATACTCTTTATTGTTTCCTCCATAAGATTACAATTGTATCTAAAAATAAAAAATAAAATATTTATTTTTCCTCATATCATATAGTAAATATAGCATCTGCCATCTATCGGATATTACGCGAACTATAATAAAATATCTGTAAATTATATGGCCAATCGTACCGTGAATGTTCAGTTTAAACTATTGCAGTGTCGATAAAGTTTTATATTATCCGTGCATTGCTCATATTACTCGCTTTTTATTGGGACAAATTAAACCTGTTGAAATTAAATAGCCTCGGAACCGGTTTCCCACCTTCCTCTTTCTTGCAGCCGTTTCCATACATTACTTAGGTAATGATATTGTAAAAATTACTTTTTGCGTCCGCCCCGGAGGTCGGTGCCGTTAACAAAATTGAAACGTAACCCAGCAGCGTTACGTTACGTTTCGTCCCACTATCCTGACAAATTTAATGATTAGGGACCGAAGAGGCAATGAGATGGAATTGGGGCATGGCGACTTTTATTACAGTCCGACTTTATTGGTTGGCCTAGAAACAAAAGACTTTCCTGAATGGTAATAGATTCAAATTGTTTTAAACTTCATGTAGTTTATGTTAATTAGTTTAGCTTCAAAATATTTATATAATAAGCTCGAATTTCATTAAACTTTCAATTAACATTTTGCTCTGAAAATGTTTTGGATTGTTTAATAAATTTTGCTTTAATTTTTATATACATTTAATTATAAAGGTTTGTTTGCTGAAGAGTTTATAGTTCTACAATTCTCCTTATTGGAGGATCTCGATTAAAGATAAAAGTTATGTATATTATTTTGGTTGGTTTATTATATACATTATTCAAAATACTTCCAGTTCACGCATCTTTATATCTTTTTTCTAACACACATATATATATATATATATATATATATATATATATATATATATATATTATCAAACAGAACATTTGAAATAAAATAAAAATACATTTATTGATTGGTTCATTCTATTCTTATAAACGTAACATAGGACGGCTATTATATATTAGCTATAATAAACGTGTTCCTTAAAAAAACCGACTTCAATTGTAGCAGTTATATTGATTTAAAAACTTAACTATATAACAGATTTTGATAAAATTTCTATGAGATCAATCTGTAATCATATCGTTTAAGATAAAAAAAAAAAGAATTTTCGAATTTGTTTACAACTGATGTTGATACATGATGGGTTATGAGGTAACTAACATTAAAAAAAAATATAACCGAATTGTTACCTTTTTTTTTTTGAATCTTAAAAAGGTGAAAAGACTCAAACTCAGTTTTAGTTGTAGTTAATATATCACAATAGTTGGCTTTCAGCCTGCACTTGTATCTTTTCAAGAATTAGAAGCTTATAAGAGTGTTGGATAGGTTTTTAAAATACAGTTTTCAACATGGTTATTTCACATCATTTCGCGATCAAAAATTGTTGTATATATTTTCTTAATATATAAAAAAAAGTTACGACAAAAAATATTTAGAAGCTCATTTATCAGGATGGCCTTCGCTCAGCATTTTGTTGTAGCAGTTTATCATTTTAATGCTACGCTAGTCTCCTGCGTAAGCAACGTAAGTAGAATTAGGGGGACGCTTACAATTTATTATAAAATAAAAAAAAAAAGAAACCAAAAGAAAACTCATTTTCCTTAAACTATTTTGATTGAAATAATTAGCTGTTTATGTTAATAAGCACAAATTCGTGTAATGGAAGGTAGGTTGAAGGTAAATCAGACCGGACGGTAAAGATAAGACTAATTTAGAATTTATGTAATTCTGTAAGAACCAAGACTTTGTACAAAAGTCATTTAGTTTGGCACCTCTGTCCTATTTGTGTTTCTACCGTGAAGTAGTTGTGTTTGCATGGCTGTGTTACGGTTTGAAGGGTGGAATATGGCACTGAATTTAAAGAGAAATAACACCTGAGTCCTCAGGAATGGCAAAGCATGGGGGTATCATAGGCGAAACAGTATATACTCTGTTATGTCCATGGTACTGCTCATGTTTATAGGTGACGGTTACCACTTTTCATCAGGTAGGCCGTTAGCTTGTTTGTTATAGCTAAGTTGTATAAAAAAAACTTAATTTGACTACAAAATATATATGACTAGCGGCAGTACGTGCTTCGCTACGTATAAAGTGAAATAATAAAAAATAAAAATTAAATGACCGCATGAGTGACATAACAACATGCTTGTACTGTCAACACTGAAAAAAATCTCAAGTTGACCACACAATCCCTATCTTAAAAAAAGTGTGAATTTGACACAAAAATCCCTATTAACAAAATGATCCGCCATTTATTGAATTCATTTGTTACAAAAAATGTGATAAATGAAGAACCGCTCGACCGATTTTGTACAAACTTCACATAAACTATCTACTAAATAGTCCAAAAAAAGCTTAAACATTTGGTTTGGATAGATGAGCCCGTTATTAAGTTATATAATTACAACGAAAAGTGGCATTAATTTTATATACATAGACATGAGGTTGTATGTGATAATGACAGTCGCAATAGAGCTGTCATCTGAACAAAACTAAACAGTTACATGATGTTTTTACACGTCTACATGATAAATTACGTTAACAAGCCAATCAAGATTGCCATATAAGCAAATTTAATTTACATTATAAAAAATACATCCTTTTTATTTCATTATGTGCTGTTATTTTCTGTTTTTCAATATTGTAATATTTGCAAGTCATCGCAATTAATTTAATTGAACGTAAAATCGTAACAAAATATTATTTTTTCATTACTCGATATTTTAAAAATCACTTTTAATACAGTATATTATAAGGTTCATTATACAATGTTTTTTAAGTTTTGCAAATTATTACAATAAAAAGTCTAAGCGCGTGTAACGGATTTAAAATGTTTTTCGTGTTTAACGTAAATTATCTTTTTTGTATCTGTTAATTATTATAATTTAACTCAGCATCTAGAGAGGTTTGTTATAATTATAGTAAATTATTCATCATTTCAGCCATTACTCGTCCACTACTGGATATAAGCCTTCCCTATAGACGGCCATAAAGAACGGTCCTGAGCCACCTGCATCCACTGACTCCCTGCAATGCATTTCAGATCGTCAGTCCATCTAGTGGGGGCTTGTCCTATACAGCATTTGCCCGTACGGGGTCGCCACTTAAGAACCTTTCTTCCCCATCTGTATTTATATGATAATTATATAATTATCATTAGTCTCGATTAATTTCAGTTACTTGTAGAAGAAAATTTCAATGTGTATTAGTATATAAAGTATCTTGTATGTTAAGTTCGAATATAACCTGTCCATGTACCAAATTTCATTCAAATCTGTCCAATTGTTAATAACAATATTAATTTATTCGCCAGAAACATAATTACATAATGAGATGTTACAATTTGTTTTTCTAATGTTCAGTATATTTCGCCATATTCAATAGTATGCAAATCTTTGTACATAGTATTTATTAGTTGACAAAATACATAGTTTATATAAATTGTTACATTAAAATATAATTAGTGTTTTTTTATGCAACTTAGAATGATAAACAAGCTAAAGGCCCACCTGATGGAAAGTGATAACCGTCGCCTATAGACATGAGTAGTACTATGGATATAAGATAGTACAATGTTACGCGCGTGATACCCGCCATGTGTTACCATTCCTGAGGACTCCGGTGTTATTCCTCTGTACCCTGTCAATTTACTGTCATATCCCACCCTTTAAATCGAAACACAACCATGCAAACACAACTACTTCACAGAGGAAGCCCGAATGGGACAGAGGTACCCAAGCAAACGACTTTTGTACAAAATCTCTCTCTGGTGTGTCATACTTCTTATATTAAATTATTTAAATTAATTTTATATAAATATTCGTATCAATATGATAATCTTATGTAAGTACAAATTAAAGTACTAAATATAATAAATTATATATATATATATATATATATATATATATATATATATATATATATATATATATATATATATATATATATATATAAAGTCTGAAAGAGTAACAAATATCCATCCATATACTCGAATCCTCGCAAACTTTCGCGTTAATAATAGTAGCAGGAAGATATACTTGTAGTAGGGGTGCCACCACCTAAATTGCCGATACCAGATAAACATTGCAAAAGTCCCGGACATTTGGGCGAAATATGATTTTTCCCCGGACACTTATGAAAAAATATTTTTTGTAACAAAAATAAAAACATTGTTATATAAAAATAAGGTTATTGTGAATGAATTTGTAACTAAGATTTATTTCAATTAATCATCTACCTATAAAAAACTTGGGTTTCCCCTGACAACAAAAGTGTTCGGGTTACACTCGGACACTTTTCAAAAACCCCTGCCGGACGGCCTCCGGACGCCCTTCAAACTAGGACAAATCCGAGGAATTCCGGATGGATGGCAGCCCTAACTTGGAGTTTCGCTACGTGATAGAATCAAATATGAGGGTATTCGAAAAGAGCCAATATTACCGATACAGCCCAAAGGATCAACAGCCTAAAATTACAAAGGCCCGGTCACATATCTCGAACAACCGCCAACCGATGGGAATGAAAAGTTTTTTATGACGGCTTCGTACAAATAAAATACAATATAGAGTAACTTCCTTTTGCATGAAATGAAATATTATTATAAAATATAACAAAATATCCCTTTCCTTTGCCATGGGTGTCGTAAGAGGCGACTAAGGGAAAGCGATGGATAGCCAGCAGCGTCCCTCTTAAAACATCTACAAAGCCTAACTACGGTTGCCAATCCATCTGCCAAGCATGGCAGCTATTGGCAAAACCTGCCAAGGGGGAGGCTTATATTTAGCAATGGACAGTTAAAGGCTGATATGATATTAACAAAATATATTTTTAATTAAGTCAAAGACTGCTGCAGAATCTATATTCAGCAATGTACAACAAAATCTTGAAATGATAAGAGTATTTTTACAAATATTATTCTGACCTACAAAACATGGCTGTGTAGTTCCGGCATACAATAGGCCACTCCTTCTTATCCGGGGGAAGGGATTGTTAGAAATGGAGTTTGACAGCCCCATTGCTAGCAATATGCCCTATCAGGTCAACCTCCGCATGCTTCCCCCTGGAAACCATCGTGAACAATTCTCGTTGAATTCGTTACGATGGGCTAACTGACCTGTTTCATCCTCGTCTATCATCCTTCACTGGTGTCCTATCAGCATTGGTATATAGCGCGGGTGGGGTTACTATTTCATTATCACCTATAAGAGACGTCGTAAGAGCCGACTAAGGAAGAGCGAGGGATAGGTAGCAGCGTCTCTCGTAACATCTTTAAAGCTTGACTGCCAAGCATGGCATCTACTGGTAAAAGCTGCCTATCCATTGCTTATGTTCAGCAACGGATAGTTAAAGGCTGAAAGGTGAAATCTTCAGAGGGAGACTTTGTACAAAAGTCATTTGCTTGGGTACCTCTTTCCCATTCGTATTTCTACCGTGAAGCAGTTTTATTTGCATGGCTGTGTTTCGGTTTGAAGGGTGGGATATGGCGTGAATTTACAGGGTACAGAGAAATAACACCTGAATCCTCAGGAATGGCAACGCATGGGGGGTACATGGGCGAAACAGTATGTGACTGTACTGTTATGTCCATGGTACTGCTCATATCTATAGGCGACGGTTACCACTTTCCATCAGGTGGGTCGTCAGCTTGCTTGCCATTCTAAGTCGTATAAAAAAAATCTTGAAATGATTGGAGTAATTTTACAAATATGTATTATTCTGACATACCAAACACATATGCTATATACATGTACGAGTGAGTTTAATTCACCTAAAGTTTCGGTAGAAAATGAGGTGTAATTAAGTTGATAATAAGCTGGGACAAAACATAGCAGTTACGGATGTATTTTGGGATGAAAATGCGAGTTAGAGTTGTGTGAATTTGCTGAAGCTTTTACGTCGACACAGCTTTTTTATGTAACGTGCAATGGAAAATTACTTGTTGACTCATTTGATGGAAAGTAATGACCTTTTATAGACATGAACAACACCATGAATATTGCAAAATACCAAACAGTATAAAAAATATCAAGTCCTCGACTGAATACTTCTAGTGGTCCATAGAGTATTTTATAAAATCACGTTAATATTTTGAAAAGTAAGTTTTTTTTTTTATATTATTGTAATAATTAATTTAATAATTTTTATATTGTCAGGATAAGAATACTTTATAAAGTAACATAAATACACTGTGAAGTAACTGTATGTTATAAATTATTGTTGAATAAATAATTAATTAAGTCAGATCAAGAATACCTTATAAGTAACATAAATACACTGTGGTCGATTCTGAAGTGACATTTATCTAAACCTACCCTTAATATAAGCATTACAATTTGCTATCACAGAGAAATCTTTATTGTAAGGACTAATATGAACTAATTTTCTAATAGATATAAGGCATAATTATTATAATTTTAGTTTATGATGGTCTATAAAATAGTAATTTCCCAAAATTATCAAAAAAAAATATTTTAAGACAATTTTAGAGAAAATATATCTCGAAATGGACTCCATTTTAAAGTAAGTTTGATTTATAAATTCTCTATATAACTATATCGCTACAAGACCCTACATGATAATATATATATATATATATATATATATATATATATATATATATATATATATATATATATATATAAGTATATATGTATATATATCTTAATGCTCTCTATATTATAATTATGCATGTACATTATATGTTGTGAAAATGGCATAAACGTATTGAATACAAAATAAGACATTAAAGTCATACATTTTATTGTACTAGTTTCTTTTGTCTTGAGTGCGACTTACAATTAGTTTGATCACTTATACTTAGTTAACCAGGATTGTATATACCAGGGTTGGAAGGTCGTCCACCGCGTGACATAGCGGCTTTCGCCACACTCATTACCTCTCTTATAACTGTCTTTAGTTGGCTAACTTAGAAGGGAAAAAGCTTCTGTATTAAAAAAAGTTGCTTTCTCTAGTTTTTTGGTTTTACAACTTTTGCTATTTTAATATTTTAACCATTTCTGTTAGAATTTGATATATATGTAGTATTTCTAATGGAAAAAGACACCGGCATCTGTGTTCTCCGTTTAATCAATATATCATTTCACAAAGTTGAAAAAGTCGCGAATAAAACTACCACAAGAATGTCTTAGTTTTAAATTTCATGTGGATTAAGTCGACGACTATTTTACCTACTTATAAAATAAACAATAATATAAAGCAATCATTAAAGATTGTGCCCCACTAAAAAACCGACTTCAAATGTGATAAAACCGGTTATTTTGGTCTAAAAACTAAACTACTGAACTGATTTTGATAAAATTTCTATAAAACCGATATATAAATACATCTTTTTGGTTAAAAAAAGAATTTTCCAAATCGGCTTAAAACTAACAGTTACTGGGTAACAAACATAAAAAAGGAGGAGGAGGCTTATTTCCAGCAGTGGACAGATAATGGCTGAAATTATGATGATGATGATGACTTCTATATTTGGAACTAACGGAATTTTTCATCGTGTCTGTTGTTTGTAATTGTTTATAACTACTCCTCTCCAGCCAAAGGTTGCCTGGAAGAGATCGCTCTTAGCGATAAGGTCGCCCATTGTTTTCTCATTGTGATTATTTCTTGTAATTATTTATATTTATAATAAGTTTACTATTGTAATCTTTTGGAGGAAACAATAAAGAGTATCTATCTATCTATTTATGATGATGCAAACATAAAAAAATACAACTGAATTGAAATGTTTCCTCCTTTTGAAGTCGATTGAAAACAAGAGTCCATCTCCATAACACGCGACTGTCGGTTACGTTAATGTCGGGTATATCAAACAAATCCTCTTTTATGTAGTTACGCGGCGGCGGCTCCGGTTAATGTAATAATGATGTCATCATTCAACAATCACAAAAGGTTTCGATGGAAATTACACCTCTGCATTTTTGTGCGGTGAGTCGAGTACGGAGTGTGAATTCGTAACTTTTTTTGCGGTTTGCATTACACACTTTATATAAGTACAGCAATTTGGTTAACTCATGTAACAGTATCATCGTCACAGATTCCAATTGATTCATTACCGTTCAAATATAAAATTTTTTGCTAATATCTGTTTTCATACTGGTGTAGTGTACGTATATAAAAAAAAAAAATTGTTTCATTCACCTTTATAAAGCTCATTTTAAGCATACACACCGATTTTGCAGGCTCTTAATTTCTCACTTAAGATACGATTCACTGGCCTTTTTTTGCGGCTTTACATGCGAGACAGATTGTGTTTTTTTTTATACAACTTAGAATGCCAAACAAGCTGACGGCCCACCTGATGGAAAGTGGTAACCGTCGCCTATAGACATGAGCAGTACCATGGAAATAACAGAGTATACTGTTTCGCCCATGATACCCCCACTGAAACATTGAATCACGAATGGGACAGAGGTACCCAAGCAATCGACTTTTGTACAAAGTCTCCCTCTGGTAAAGTTTATTCTACGTGTAAATTTAGGATATAAGCTACTCATGTATCAAATTTCATTCGAATTCATTCAGTCGTTTTAACAAGATTAAGTAATTCTTTACCAACTTTAAAAATTTATAATACCAGCTCCATCTCTTGGTTTTGCCCGCGTAAATCCAATATATAAAAAATGTTATATTTTAAATAACTTATTCTTGTATCAAATTTAATTTAAATCCGTTCAGTAGCTTTTACGTAACTAACATCCATTTATACATCCTCACAAACTTTTGCGTTTATTATTAGTAGTAAAATTAGTAGGATAGGATTAGGACAACAAGTAGGACTTATTAGGTCAACGTTGATTCCGCCTCTTTGTCCTAATTATCTGCTATTTTCCGTAATTTTTCATCTTTTTCTCGGAGATTCTTTGCACAACCCTAAACCAACGTTTTATGCACCATATTAGAAAAAAAAACAGACTACATTTCGATAAGAGATACCTATCATATAGATTTCGAGCAGTTCTTTTTTGCTTGACCGAGAGAAGGTTGTTTTATATAATCATTATTGTGGTAACCAAAAAATAATTGAATACCCGCACTTGATATTTACCAAAATTAATTACCATCCATTCAAGAAAGACAATGTTATCAATCAATTCAGTGGAATACAATAGGGATGTACCGGTATTTATTTTATTTTAGTCGAGAACGTGTTCTTAGTGTCTGCTCATCGTTCACAGTACAGTCGAGTACATAAATTGTTGAATTGATTTTTTTTTATGATATTTACAGTGACAAAAAAACTGACGCCACACGTGATGGACAGTGTTTTTTTTTTTAATGGATTATAATGGTATAGTAACCCCACCCGCGCTATCGGTATACACCAGCGGGCACCAGTGAAGGATGATAGGTGAGGATGAAGTAGGTCAGTTAGCCCATCGTGACGAATTCAACAGGAATTGTTCACGATGGTTTCCAGGGAGAACCACGTGGAGGTCGACCTAATAAGACATATTGCTAGCAATGGGGCTGTCAAACTCCATTGCTAACAATCCTTTTCCCCTCGATGGACAGTGGTTACTGAGTGGTTTATAGATATGAACAGTAACATGGATATCGCAGAATATACTCTGACGTTTATGGTACCCCTCTTGTTTTACCATTACTGGAGCCCTTCAAATCGAAACATAGTCATGCAAGCACAGTTTTTTTTTTAATGAATGATAATGGAATGGTAACCCCGCCTGCGCTAATGGTATACGCTGACGGGGCACCAGTGAGGGATGATAGATGAGAACGAAAAAGCAGGTCAGTTAGCCCATCGTGATGAATACATTTGGAATTCAGCACGATGGTTTGACCGACACCGACCACGGGGAGGTTGACCTGTTAGGGTATATTGTTAGCAATGGGACTGACAATCCGCATTACTAACAATCCCTGCCCCCCTATGCAAGCACAGTTAGTTCGTGGTAAAATTCTCATATAATCTTTCAAGCAATTTTTCTATATAACCTTTTGGTAAAAAAGAAATAAGGCATTATATTAAAACGATATACGTAATACTTGCGTTCCTGATTGTACCAGATAGCTTTTATTTGATACACCCATGTTCAGTTTTTTGCTGTAGGTAAGTACATTGAAATGATCTCTCTTTTTTTCGTACACAAAAATTAATTGATGCTCAAATATAAATGAAATAGATTTCGCCGTTACCTATTATGTTTCGATTTGCGATACGGATGTTCCTGTTTTTTATTCACATTATTTTGATCTGAGCCTTGGTTTTGTTTTTTAATTTGCAGTCTTGATTTGTTGCATAAAATTTAATATAGTTTTTTGCTGTGTAAAAAAACTACCGACCTTCGCATTTTTTTTTAATCTGTTTTACTGTAGGTGAAAGAAGAAAGGTGTTTTACAGAGGTGCTCAAGCAATCGACTTTTGCACAAAGTCTCCCTCTGGTAATAGAACAGTGTTTACTTATTTGTTTATTTATTATTTGGCACTTTAATGGCTTAAACAATCGTCACAAATGTTTGGTATACATATATCATATAATTTATAAGTTGGATATAGGATATTTTTTTTAATGGATGATAATAGAATGGTAACCCCGCCCGCGCTATCGGTATACACCGGCGGGACACCAGTGAGGGGTTATAAGTGAAAATGAAGAGCAGGTCAGTTAGCCCATCGTGATCAATATACCTGAAATTGAGCACGATGGTTTCCAGGGGGGACCACGTGGAGGACAACCTGACGGGTATATTGCTAGCGATGGGACTGGTGGTTTCCATTACTAACAATCCCATCCCCCGGATATAGGACATAAGCTAGTATTAGTCCCGGTCAATCGACATATTCCGGTCATACAGACAAAGTCAGTGGAGTCAATGGATGCAGATGGCTCAGGATCGTTTGTTATGATAGTCTATGGCGTGGCTTATGTCCAGTAGTGGACGGATAATGGCTCAAATGATAAATTGATAATAAAAACAAAGTCGCGGGTAAATTCTAGTTAATAGATATAGTACGTTGCCTTGTGGACCCCATTATGAATCTTTCTGTAAAATTATATGATGATACTGTGATATACGGATACCCTTCAAGGAATATGAGAAGGAATGAATATATTTTCTAACGGCAAATAGAATAGTTTTTTTCCGACCGATTTAATCTATGTTAGCTGAACTTAAACCAGAAATTTTTGAACATCTCTGTAAATTATTGATGCCCGTTAATTCTTCTCTTTCCGCGTCTAGGAAAAGTAAATAAAGTTTTATTTGAGAAATCAGTTCAAGGTATACCTGAAAAAGGTAAAAGCCCTTAAAATAATAATAATAAAAAAAAGTATATTGAACTATTTTTGTTCGTTCAACGTGAAATATTCGAAGTATATTCGAGATTTATTGTTGATGGGATTTTTCACAACAAACTGTTCTCCTTTGTCATTCAAAGTTTGAGATCCGACCTAAATATTATATTTATGTCATTCCATGAATTTATACTATTTGAGATTTGTTTTATGGTTATAAATCCAGAGTTATAACTCAGAATTTCTATAAATGTTTTATTTTTAGGGCTCGGTTTTTTTTTTTCTATACATTTTACATTATATACTTATATATCTATCGACTTCAAAAAGAAGGAAGTTTTTAGTTTGTTACCACATAACTAAGTTTTTGTAAGCACTGATTTGGATTTTTTTTTATCTAAAAGGATATATTTTATTTATTTTAATTTATTATTGATATGTTAAAGTTATACTTACAGATTAGTCCTAAAGAGTTTTTATCGAAATCGGTTGAGTAATAAAAAAAAAATAAGTTATTAAACATACAGAGCAATATATGAAATGTTACTTCACCAGAGGGAGACTTTGTACAAAAATCGATTGCTTGGGTACCTCTGTCCCATTCGTGTTTCAACCGTGAAGCAGCTATGTTTGCATGGCTGTGTTTCGGTTTGAAGGGTGGGATATGGCGTGAATTTACTGGGTACAGAGGAATAACACCTGAGTCCTCAGGAATGGCAACGCATGGGGGTATCATGAGCGAAACAGTATACTCTGTTATGTCCATGGTACTGCTCATGTCTATAGGCGACGGTTACCACTTTCCATCAGGTGGGCCGTCAGCTTGTTTGCCATTCTATGTTGTATAAAAAAAAACTTTTTTTTATTATCTGGTTGTCTATATAATAAATTGTTAAATATTGATCCTAACCATATGGCTTTTAGAAATTAATATCAAAAATAAAAAATAGTTGGTCAAAAGTGGTTTTCACTGAAAATTATTGGTTATTAGTACTTTTGACTGCAAATTTGCGATAAGGTTAGGTTAGATTAGGTACTTTTAACTGTTATTTTAGTCATAAGTATTATTGACTAAAGCATACGGTCAAAAGTACTTTGACTGATTTTGCTAGTCAAGTACTTTTGATTGGTTAAGAGTTTTGACTGTGACATATACAAGATTTATCTGTCATTACTTGTTGCATAATGAAGTGGCAATAAAAGAAAAATTATAAGATTTTTAATTCTACGCTTACGTAAAAATGCAACAATGTACTTGATTTGTTGGCGATCCTACGAGTGTAAACTTCTATTTTATGAGAACCATTCGCTTTTATGAACTCTCCTTCCTGGTTTTGGCGAAAGTGGGATTTAACACGACATCTGAAGATGGTCTAAAGAAAATCATAAAAAAAATGTGAATCCTAACTCAATACAATGTATAATATAAAACAAAGTCGCTTGCCATCTGTCTGTCCATATGTATGATTAGATCTTCAAAACTACGCAATGGATTTTGATGCGGTTTTTTCTAATAGATATAGTGCTTCAAGAGCAAGATTTTTATGTATAATACATGCATAATATAGTAGTGAAACACTAATAGTTTTGGAGGTTTCTAATGTGATGTAATGTGCACCCGTGCGAAGCAGGGGCGGGTCGCTAGTAGTATTATAAATGTAAAAGTGAGTTTGTCTCTCTGTTTGTTACCTTATAACGCCTAAACTGCTTAAGCAATCACTATCAAATTTGGTGTATGTGTATATGTGTACACGTACTATATGGGGTGAACAAGGACATAGGCCACTTTTTATCCTAGTCAGTAAACATATCCCGTTCACGCGAACGAAGTCGCGGGTAAAGTCGATCGCTTGGGTACCTCTGTCCCATTCGTGTTTCAACCGTAAAGCAGTTGTGTTTGCATGGCTGTGTTTCGGTTTGAAGGGTGGGATATGGCGTGAATTTACTGGGTACAGAGGAATAACATTTGAGTCCTTAGGAATGGCAACGCATGGGGGGTATCATGGGCGAAACAGTATACTCTGTTATGTCCATGGTACTGCTCATGTCTATAGGCGACGGTTACCATTTTCCATCAGGTGGACCGTCAGCTTGTTTGCCATTCTAAGTTGTATAAAAAAAAAATAATAGCTAGGTTATATTCATTTTAATTATCCTGTGAGAGTGAGTTTATTTGTTTGTTACTTTATAGCATGTAAATAGCTTAAACAATCGCTGTGAAATTTGGTATACACATATGGGATTATATGGGGCGCTATATGGGATTGAGAAAGATATGGGTTACTTTTTATTCCAGTCAGTGAACAAATCCCGTTTACGTGGACAAAGCCGCGTGTAAAAGTTACATATAAATATCAATGTTTGTTTTTTGCACAAAAATATAAAATGTAAGTCTTTTTTATAAGTTATTTTTGTACAAAGATATAAAAAGTCTTTTTACAAGTTATTGTACTTTAAAAGGCAAATCAAATCTCATAACAGCGTTTACTTGAAAAATCCCACGGAAAAATACATTGATTTTTATCGCTTTGGAAATAGCACAGTATATAATATCGTTGGGGATACATTCAAATTTCCTTTCAATGTGTATTGATAAGGGTTTACAAGTATTGTGCCGTTAAGAATCCGTATATATCGGTAAGGAATCTTTTAGAAGCAAGAAAGGTTTGACGTATTTTACCTGTGAATAGCTATACATTATTATAGATATATAATTTGTTTATTTATTTTCACTTCATCGCATTAATTTTAAAAGAACAAATACAGTTAATGAGAAGTGATACAAAAGGCGGCCTTATTGTTAAGCAATCTCTTCCAGACAACATTTGGGTAGAGAACATTGAGAAAAAGACAAAGGGTAGGTGGTGCACTATTATATATATATATATATATGTAAGTCTTTAACCTTACATAAGATTAAAAATATGTTCGTGCTATATAGAAAATAGCAGAAATGAAATTAAGCGAATCAAAAATTCAAAAAAGGAACAATAAATTTGAATCTCCCATACTAACTCATATTCTCTCATATCACTATAAATTGGACACATATATGTCATATTTTGACCCTTATTTCTTTTGTGAAAATAATAAGTTTCACTGTCACGTATGGGCACCACAGAATATCAGCGCTGTAGCAATTAAATTGCTGCAGCACATGCTGAGTGGTGACCACGTTGGCAATAATAAATGTGAAGTTTTTTTTTTTTTAATTCATAATGTATGTAACTTTTTGTTGTTGTCAATAAATGTTTTCTTTCTTTCTTTCTTCTTTCTTTCTGATAAAACACGTTTTCAAAATGATGCTAACGATTCGGATTTTACCCCGTTTAAAATATAGCTAAAAGAGTCTATGATTATATTAAGAATTTGAAATACAGAGATAATGTTTTGAAATCAGATTTTATGTGTCTTTTTCATTAACTATCCCATCTTATATCTTGTTGTATAATTAAATTATTTTTAACATAAAAGTAACAGTTTTGAAAGTTTTCATTCGTTTAACTGTTTTATTGATTAAAATAACAGACTGTCATAAATAATAAATTCATTGTATGTTAAGGTTATCGCCAACGTAAAAGTTTCTGAAATTTTCGAATCGAGCCATCGTTTAATTTAACAAAAATAATTGACTGTCATAAATTATTTGTTGTATGTTTAAAACATCATCGATATAAAATGTAGATACGAGATAATTGAACATAATTCGTCCACTTGGGAGCTGGTATTTAAACAAGATTACTCAATAAGTTACACCCTCAGCAGCCAAGCAGACGTCAGGATAACGGGTGTATTATTTATGTATTTGACTGTCCGTCCCCACGCCTCCGAGGTGGGTGAGTAATTGTTGTCCCCAGGGCGCATCCGATGGTAAATGTCCTGCGAGAGGAATTACAATGATTGTGAATGCAAATGTTGCATGGATTTATTAAGTCTTGAATCCCGTAATCTCATGGAATGTGCACTGACAGTTTATGAGAAATCTTAAGAGCATCTATTTCAGATCAATTATATTATACTGTCGTGACCAGGATATGTTTACGAGATTAAAAGTAGCCTATATTTTATCCATTTTATGAGACAGAGAAAGTTTAGACTATTTTTAGACACATATTATATGTATGTAAAAAATCATATTGATAGGTGAAGCCAATAAGGCGTTATAAGGTAACAAATAAATAAACTCACTTTCACATTTATTATATTGGTAAGGATGGACAACTATATGGAAATGTTTTTTTTTCTAAAACAATTTTCTGTATATTTGAATTATAATTATGAAAGTACTTTATAGCGAAATCAAACGTTAAACTAGGAAATAGATTTTTATTTTTATTAAATTGTGGATTCTGGTGATACAAGTAAATTAATAAATTATAAAAGCAAAATATGTAATATTAGAACAATATTTAGTTTTAAAAAATAAGTTCTTTTTATTACTAAAAATATTTAAATACAATAAAATAATAAATAAATGTTATATAATTAACGTTTAGCTTACTATTAAAGCATTTTTTAAATTATTATTTTTTATTACATTACGTAAAAATGTTTTAATGACATGTAATGTAGACGCTGCCGCTATTCGATATAAACACTTTTTATATAGGTTTTTTTTTTTACAAAATCTATTTTAAGGCTAGAAATAAAACAATACTTTATTCTAACTGTTGTTCTTTTTTTAAAAATCATCTTTAATCTTTACTATCTACTGTAACTTCATTACACCATTCCTCGTTACTCATCGTACGAACTTTATTTGTTTGACACAAGATGGCGTTTTTAATACTTCCAAGTAATTACTATTAAAAAAAAATATTATTGCCATTACTAAATTATGGACTTCGCTCGCAATTTATATAATGTGCGCTACCGTTAATAAATTCGTCAGTCAGGAAATATTATTGATTGTTAAAAGATCAGAGGAAGTTTTAATATAAAGAATTTCACACTGATTTGGTAGACAGGAAAAATAACTTTGGCTCAAAAATGTTTTTCCTAAAACTTTTTATTTTGACGAGCAACAGAACAAATAGAGGGTACTGGCTACCGAAATAGGGCTTTTGAAAGTTTGATGAGGTAACATTTAGATCGTAAATTGTTGTCATTTGGGAGTTATTATGTTATCAACGCCTAAAGCGAACTGTATAGATGAAGTTAATGGCAGTTTATTCTATAGCTTCTATAACCTAATTTTGATGTTCTCTGACGATAATATTAATATAAGCTGCTGTTATTTATCTTTAGAAGCTTCTATTTATTTTAAATGTAAATTAGTTGTTAAGAAAAATTTATTAATTATTGCAAGTATTTTTAAGCAAATTTTGTTATCAGTTATAATTTAAATTTGGTACATTATATCTGTACATAATATTACCTATCATTTATACTTTTGTCATTTAACCTAAAATATCTAACTGAACAACATATAATTAAAGATTGTATCCCATAAACAACCGACTTCAATTATGACAAAATCATTTATTTTGCTCTGAAATTAAACTGAATTTTATTTTTAATAAAATTTCTACGAGACTAATCTATAAGTATTTCCTTTAAAATAATGAAAAGAATTTTCTAAATTGGGTTTTAACTGACGGAGTTATGAGGTAACAAACATAAAACATGCAACCAAATTAAGAATCTGCTTCTTTTTGAAGTCGGTGGAAAAGAGTAATAATCAAGCCTTTAAAGCAAGTTCCATTAAAATAGTACTTGTTAATTATATCCGTAACATAGATATAAAGGCATTCTAGATTCACATTCGCATATAAAAGTTACACGCATGAGTGTCCCAAATTAAAACTAAGTTATTTTTAAATGAAACATAAAAAGAGTTGATTATCTACCGTAAGGATAAAATTTTGTATCTTGACATCATATTTTATACAAAATTCCTAACAATATTTCGGTACGTTGATCTATAAATATCACTTATGGTTGGTTAGAAATGAATGCATAATTTGAATAAACATATTCTATTTACAGCATCGTTCTTTAGTTTTCTATTGTACATATTGTTTTTTTTTATATCAATGACCTATTTAAGAAAAGGAAATGATTTAAGTTAATTGCTAGTTAATACCTAAAAGCTATAAAACCAAATCTAAGCATTCTCAGAAAGATCAAAGTGATACGCAGATGTTCTAGAATTTTAGGTCAACCTAACGAGGGTTCATAGCTTCAAGTATACGCGTCCTTGGTATTTAACGGTATCAGGATCTTAATGGCTACTGGTTTTGAAGCATTAAAATTGTGGTCACTAGTTGTACAAGAAATAGCTTGCATGAAAATTACGATGCTCTTTGCATTAATGCTTATAATATTGTAAATTGCTGTTAAAACTATTAACGGGTATTTAATAGTTGATAACAGATTGTGAATGAAGACATAAGATATCTTTAATGTTCACCATTTATATGAATTTCATTTATAGTAGTTTCAGTTCTTTTCTAGAATATAATTTGTAATAATAATAATCATATATATATATATATATATATATATATATATATATATATATATATATATATATATCTGTGTTTTAAATACATTATCGGGACTTAACGCGACGCGTTTGCAGCTAAATAGTACCTACATACTTATTTTTTATTGCCGAAGTTCTATTTAAAATATGTGTCAACAATGCATTTGTTTAAAATTAACTATATACTTATTTGTGACTATTATTATTGTATTTTTAATATTTTTATTACTGTGATTGGTTAGATGGCGCTGTGGGTTATCTCACAGCGCCATCTAGTTCCAGAACTAAAGTGGTTGTACTATGGACATTAAATGAGTAACAGATACACATAATGTATTTATTTAATAAATACATACTATCCTAACAAAATATTCAGCTAAGAAGCGAAAGAGGTTTGTTTGAATCGAAGCATTTGGCGTTCCATTGTATCTGCCTATCTAATGGGACACAAGCGTGACAGATATGTATGTATGTATATCCAGCTAATACAAATTTTAATAAATTTATGATTGTGCCAAGATCGTATTAGCAATCATTTAAAGATGAACCAGATGTTAATATAAAAGAATCGTATATATGTAACTTTAATTTATCTCCGCTTTCATATGAGCCTTGAACTTCGACGTTTTGAAATAGTAATGTTTTTGGTGTGAGTAATTTAAATTTCCACATATAAGCATTCTTCAATTATTAAATCTATTTTGAAGTTATAATGTCATACACATTAAAATACATATGTACATAAACATATATATATATATATATATATATATATATATATATATACATATATATATATATATATATACATACATAGAGCACTTTCTATAAGACAAAAGCTTCAACTTTTTTTCTTTTCACACTGTGTCTCACAGTGATGAAACATCGTCTGTCATCAAGTATTTTGCAAAACAAATAGTACAGTACGTATATAGAATTGGTAAAATAAAAACCTTACCGATTGTTCAGAATCTTTGTAACACAATTACGTAAATATATGGATGGTAGTCATTAGTGGAGACAATAGAAGTACTCGTATATACACTTCCTATCATGCAACAATGTGTGGAAGTTCTAGAACTATGAATCATATAAACGTTTTCCTTGCATCTGTTATGTCATATT
The DNA here is from genome assembly GCF_026898425.1 of Galleria mellonella. Classification (NCBI taxonomy): domain Eukaryota; kingdom Metazoa; phylum Arthropoda; class Insecta; order Lepidoptera; family Pyralidae; genus Galleria; species Galleria mellonella. Next base: position 659,330 of record NW_026442114.1, read on the forward strand.
ATAATTTCACAAAATGTTTGAGGAAATAGCTTGATTATTCTATTTAGTAACATTAATTTTTTTTTTTTATACAACTTAAAATGGCAAACAAGCTGACGGCCCACCTGATGGAAAGTGGTAACCGTCGCCTATAGCCATAACAGAGTATACTGTTTCGCCCATGATACCCCCCATGCTTTGCCATTCCTGAGGACTCAGATGTTATTCCTCTGTACCCAGTAAATTCACGCCATATCCCACCCTTCGAACCGAAACACAGTCATGCAAACACAACTGCTACAGTTACTGTTACTGTTAGAATATATAGATAGTGTGTCTCCATAGAAATGCTTCGAGAAAAACGGGTCAATTTTTTCATATAATTTTGCATGATAAATAGTTATGAGTAGGGGAGAAACGGATTTTTAGTAATGGAGACTGAGAATCCCATTGCTAGCAATATAACCAACCAGGTCGACCTCCACGCGGTTCCCCCTGGAAACTATCATAATTAATTCCTGATGAATTCATCATGATAGCCTAACTGGCCTGTTTTCATTCTCATCGATCACCCTTCACTGGTGCTCCGCCAGCGTATCCCGTTAGCGCGGGCGGGGTTACCAATCCATTTTCATCCAAAAAAAAACTGTCATAACTAAAGTCTTTTTTTTGTGGGAATTCAATATTTATTTATACATTGATCAGTCAATATGTTCTCTATCTATGTAGCCAGTTTGTAATAAATATGAGCCACTTGTTACAAAACAGTAGTTTAAACGTATTACACATTTTTTTATTGTTGTAAAATTTTTAGGCCGTAAACCGATTTACTTTGGCCTTAAAATGGCGAGAATCGTTGACAATTCATTGTTTTTTTTTTTCGCTCGCATCTTCCAATTGGGATGGTGAAACCTGCTTTTGTATGTTCGGATGTCCCAATGGATTTACGTCATATATTAAAGGTCATAACAGTGGAATTAGGTTTTTATTTCTCCGTGGACCATATTTGTGTGTTGTTTTTTGAGTTTTTTCTTTTTGTTCTTTTATTACACCTACGAACCTTTGGGACATGGTTCGTATTAAATTTAATGGAAGTTGTTTGGTTGTTTCCGCACTGGTTTCATTTTGTTTGGATTTAATCTTTCAAACTCGAATTGTCTCTTAATCTTGTATTTTCATTATATAATTTATATTATCATATCAAACTTTAATTGTTGTAAATAGCTGAACATAAGCCTCCACTTTGCAGGGTTTTGTCAGTAGTTGCCACGCTTGGCATGCTGATTGGCAACCGCAGTAAGGTTTTAGTAATAATTTAAGAGAAGCGCTGCTGCCCGTCCCTTGACCATTAAATTTTCTTAGAGGCCTGTTAGACATCCACAGGAAAGGTGGCCCATTCTATATCGGGGCCACATGGCAAATAATTATAATATATATATATATATATATATATATATATATATATATATATATATATATATATATATATATATATATATACTCATATAATCCATTCTCATTACAACACAGTATGTTATTATTGTAATCTAATTTTTTTTAGTAAATAATAACAGTATTAAGTAAAATCCTATGATCTTTTTAACCGACTATAAAAAAGAAGGAGGTTGTCAATTTGGTTGCATTGTTTTATTTATTTGTTACATTATATCTACTGGATGAGCTGTACAGTCTTTCAATACGCTCACCCAGGAAATCATCAGTACAATAACGTATATAAATGTCTCTTAAAATCTTTATATTTGTTACGTCATAACTTCCTAAGTTATAAACCGATTTGGAAAAATATTTTTTTATCTGTAACGATGTACTTACAGATAGACTCCTTAAAAATTTATCAAAATCAATTATGTGGTTTAGTTTATAAATGAAAATAATTGATTTTGCCATAAATGAAGTCGGTTTATTTATGGAACTCAATCTTAATCCATTTCCAATACCATGCATGCATGCATACAGCAAATTTCATGACGAAACAAACAAACAAGCTTATATTTGATTTTTACAATATGTTTTTTTTTCTATTTTTTTTGTACATATGCTTAATATACAAGTATTTATTACAACTATAATACATGATGTATGATTGGTGGAGATACGGTGAAAGGTATAAAAAAGGAACCGATTTTAATGATTCTTATATTAATCAAAATGGTTTCTCTGTGTTGATTATACATTAATTTCGAACCATTTTCTCTAAATTAATAACCTAAAATCCTTACTAATATTGTAAATGTATAGTGAGTTTATTTATTTGTTTTTTTTTGATGGGTATAAATGGTATGGTAACCCCGCCTGCGCTAACTGGATACGCTGGCGGATCACCAGTGAAGGGTGATAGATGAGAATGAAAACAGGCCCGTTAGTCCATCATGATGAATTCATCAGGAATTAACCATGATAGTTTCCAGGGAGAACCGCGAGGAAGTCGACCTGTTTGGGTATATTACTAGCAATGGGATTCTCAGTCTCCATTACTAACAATCCCTTTCCCCTCAACCTATTTATTTGTTACCTTAATACGCTTTAACGGCTTAACCAATCACTGTGAAATAACGTACTACATAAGTTGGTATAGATTACTTTTATCCGGGTCAGTAAACATATCCCGGTCACGCGTGCGAAGTCGCGGGTAAAAGATAGTATACAATAAATTTTATGATTCTCATTTCCCAGCGAAACGGTGTCCCTCATGCGTTAGTCCTATACTAATCACGTATCAATTTCGTAGGAATAGTGATCCAAAAATGTAATAAGAAATAAATAATTTCTTTTCTAATAGCCCTTTGTAATTTCCTATTACAATTAACTCAATTCCCGTCCTTATCCCATTTGATTTATGAATGAACGGAACACGAATAGAATATCGTGCGAAGTCCCTATGGACAAGAAGTTTCCCTTTCACGCAGATCGCTTACAAATGCTACGTGATTCACATGACAATATATTTCCTTACGCGTGATACATTGACTCGTATCAGTATTAAGATGGATGACGGTAAAAAATCCGACCCGCAGTGTATCGCGATCACGTGAGTTTATCAACAAATTAAGCCACTTTTGTCTCACAGGGGAACGGTGTTCATTGAATAATCATGAGATTTCAACATGAATGAAGCGAGCCGTGTGTTTTCATTTTGTGGTTTGAATAATTAGAGCGGCCATATGCAATGAATGTGCTGTGTAGGCATCTGATGTGTATAATATTAATGTTATTGCGGTGGATGAAAGATTAATTGAACCATAAATAAAGCCTATTCATATTGTTTCTAACACGGATTTTAATACGTTTTTTAAAAGAGTGAAAATGGAATGGTACTGTGGCTAGACATGAGGAAGGAATGAAATGTGAAAATGAAAGTAGGTCAGTTGGCTCGTCGTGGTGAATTTACTAAGAATTAACCAGGATAGTTTCCAGTGAGGACCTAGGGGTCGACCTGATAGGGTATTTTTTTATACTGCTTTGCTGGCATACATGCATTTGGCCCGTCTGATGGTAAACGGGGTTACCATAGCCTATGGACGCTTGTAACACCAGGGTAGTCACGCGCTTGTTACCGACCCTTAAGAAACCTTAATACGATCTTTTATAAGAACCCCGTGCTGTAGTTTCTAGAGAAAGCCTGGGCAGGAAGATTATTCCAGAACCTGAGGGTTCGCGGGAAGATTCTCTGAAACCGTACTGTGCGTGATCATTCTGGTTCTAAGGAGTGAAGACGGATCCCCTGCCGATAACGAGTGGTGCGATGGTAAAATCCCTTCCCCCCTTCCATAACTATGATATTGTTAATGCTGATGATTACCGTTTTCCATTTGATCCTCATCTCATCAGCAATTGGATGTTTAAAAACCATTATGGTTAATTACTGTTGTATTTGACATGATAATTCAACTGATCTGAGTCCATCCTCACCTATCATTCCTCACTGGTAACCCGCCAATGTAAATTAATAAGAAAGAAAGAAATATTTACTTTGTGCTTATTTTTACGCAAGAAAAGATCTTATTTCATTTGCATTATTCAAAAATACCTCTGATTCGTATTGAATTCGAAGCGAATTATTATTAACTTTTCTTATTTCATTCCTCAGAAAGCGAAAGGGTAAACACAGGTGTTTCTTATCGTATTACTTATCAAACGAGGGAACTGGGGCAGTTGCCCTTTCTTCACTTCAATTAAGAAGTACGGAAAATTGTGTGCGCTTCGAAGCGTTTATAATTGAAAAATTATTGTTGTAATCAGGAGAATAGACGAAAAGTGTTCGAGCAAGGAAATTGTTAAATTGATATTCAAAATTATCTTATAATCCTATCCTAACAATATTATAGATGTGAAAATTTGTTTAATTATTTGCTTGTTTGGATACTCAAACACGAATGAAATTAAGAGTACAGATAGACTGAATTTTAAATTATACCTGCACGTTGATCTAGGAATTGGCAGAAGCAAATTTGGCAAAGAAAACCCGTTTATTGTGAAGATATGGGGTATTATAATAAAAAATACATTCTAATATGAACTTTGTGATTTTGAAATAGAGTTAAATATTACACTTGACACGTATAAAACTTTACAGAAGACAAAAAATATATTAATTCTGAATTTAATCCAAAAACGATAAAACAAAAAGTAAAGTCATTAGTATTAATATTGTTTCTCAAAATATAGAAGTAAAAGCTATAATTATTTCTTTATATAACACAGAAAAGGCGACGGGTAAGTTAAAATCTCCTTTCTTTTCCGTGAGTGTAAGGTGAAAGAGGCGAATAAGGGCACTTAATGGTACAGGAATAGGCAACAGAGTTCCTTGTAAAACTTAGGCTTTTAACAGCAGTTGTCAATCAGCCTTAAAGCGTGGTTACTATCGGCAAAATCCTCCTTATGGAAAGACCTATGTTTAGCAGTGGACAGTCATATGATGATAACGAAGAAGTTAAAAGAAAAAGCTACAATTAAAAAACATAATAAATGTGATTTAAGAGCTATTGATGGCGAACCGTTGATAATTTCTGCATAATATTGTACGTAAATAATATTTGAAATTAATTTCTAATGTCTCATTAATAATCTTTACGACTCAATAAACCTAATTACCTTTTTGATGGCATTCTAAATATTGAAGAGGAAGTCTGCATCTTAGGCTCGTCGTAAGACACACATTTCAGAGTAGCAGTAATCTCACCTGAAAATGAAGCTTTTCCTCCATCAAAGGGTGTTACATCCTCTACAGATACAGTGCGCGGTCGGAAACCCATCCGCCTTACAGATTGTTTTACAGGAAATGTTTATATTGGTTGAATAGACAATCTTTGTACTCATTTTTGCTTCGTTATTTATTATCTTTAATATTTAAAGAAATTATTTTGGCTCACTGTCGAATTTTGCATAAAAGAATTTAACTATTACTATTAGAATTATACTAACTATTATTTAGAATAGAAATCATTTATTGCCAGTAAACACACAATAACAATATAAAATATAGAAGATACATATAAAAAAGTGTACCATACTAGGCAAAAGGAACCGGCTCAGCTGATGCCGTGAATATCCCAGCGCAATGAGAATCCCACTCTTAACTACATTTACTACTATATTAACTACTAATATATTTGCTATATTAACTATTAATTACTAGAACTTAAAAATTATACTCGAATTCAAATAAGAAGTAAATTACAAAAAAAGAAAAACTTACACATTATCTAGTAACATCTTTGTTCTTATTTTAAAATTAATAAACGACAAAATATTTAGTAAAGAAATTTGATTATAAATATTTGTAATTAGAACGTGCATCAAATATATACAAAAAGGTTTTGCCTCGCAACGAGAAGGTTATTGTTCTAAAAAGGAAAAGGTAGATTCAATCGTCACCAAACTAATATGCATGTAAACCGTATCTATCTAAACACATCACTTTAGATTGGATTTAATTCTTACTTTGTAGTGCTTGTAATTGTCAGGACGAAGTGTGTAGGAAAGAAAATCTTAGTAAACTCGTATGGGAAAATAAACAATTTTGGATTACAAAATCTTCATATAGAAAAGTGAGTGAAAGGGAAGATTTTGAGTCACTGCCTTCGTTACTTCACCCGTACGAAGCCTGAGCCGGTAACTAGGAGTATATAATTATAGTTTGAGATGTTCGACGATAAATTCCTATCTCAGAAACCGGCTGTTAGACCGTTCCTTGTGGTAGACAATAGTAGAGGCTTATGTTCAGCTGTAGACAATGAGTGGTAGACAGAATGACGTTAAAAGCATTTTTGTGTAGTATTAATTAAAGACACAATTCTATATGTACTATATTTACTTGGGTTTGGATTTATCCATGATAATTTTTTTCATAAAATTGCACAAAACTTCGTATCTTGGATATGTACTTAAACATAAGAGATATCACATTCTACGTGTGATAATAATGGGCAAAGAAGGCAAAAGATGGATCGGTCACAGAAAAAAGTCTTGGCATCGCAATGTTTGGGAGTGATCGAGCATCGTGCGTGCAGCCGAATTATTTTATCTTGCAAAGGACAAGAACAGATTCCGCGAGCCAACCTTCACTAGTTGTAAAGATAATAAGAAGAAAATAAAAAGAAAATTTACAATGAAATAATTTGTCTTAAATTGCCAAGCTTTTATCCTGTATTAGGATCAAATACGTTTGTATGTGGGTTGGAATAGGAGGTTTTTTTAGAATTTGGTTAGAATAATACTATAAATTTGATATCAACGAGAGATTTCGAAAAACAACGATTATATTTACTCAATTTTACATTACAACCGTCTTTTTGATTTTACAACCAAGCTACCCAATATGGTATAGTAAACTAATTTTGTCCCTTTTGATTTTTTTTGCAAAACCTTAAATTATGTCATTGACGTTTATAGACAGACAAATATTTTTTTTATATAGATACTTTTGTATTAACCACCATAAAGATGAATGTGTCTATACACTTTCTCGAGGCTTTTGCGTGCATAGATGGCATCAAAGCCTAGAGAGCTCAACAGCAGCCCAAGTCATAAACTCAGCGCGTGACGACCATATCTATACGACGGGATCTCGTATATAATTTGCGCAACATAATAGCGGTTACGCAAGCGTGGAAATTTGGAAAATTGTCGTGAGAGCAGTTACGCGGTGTTGGAAGTTTGCTAATTGTCTTTGTACGTCATTATTATGGCACATTATGAAACTTTCTTGTGCTCTTTAAACATTAATTTAGTGGGTAATGTTTCTATTAAATACTTAAGATCTTTCAAATAAAAACGAATCAAATTGTATTTGATAAAAAATAATTGAGTATAATTTAACAGAGGGAGACTTTGTATAAAAGTCGTTTGCTTACCAGACAGAGGTACCCTGTCCCATTCGTATTTCAACCGTGAAACAGCTGTGTTTGCATGGCTATGGTTCGGTTTGAAGGGTGGGTATGGCGTGAATTTACAGGGTACAGACGAATAACAGTTGAGTCCTTAGAAATAGCATGGCATTTTTTTACAAGACAGGGGGCAAACGAGCGTACTTGATGGTTACCTGATGGTAAGTGACTACCGCCGCTCATGATCACTCAAAACACCAAAGGCATTGCAGGTATGCTGCCGGCCTTTTAAAAAGGAATATGCTCTTTTCTTGAAGGTTATGATGTCGTATTAGTTCGGAAATACTGTTGCTGGAAGTTGATTCCAAAGAGTAGTTATGCGTGAAAAAAATTTCCTAAAACGCACGGTGAAAGACCGCCACTCGTCCAGATGGTTGGGATGAAACTTAAAACATGAAATAATAGAGTATAATTTACCAGAGGGAGATTTTGTACAAAAGTCGTTTGCTTGGGTACCTCTGTCTCATTCGTGTTTCTACTGTGAAGCATAAGCGTGTTTGCATAGCTGTGTTTCGGTTTGAAAGATGGAATACGACAGTGAATAAAGAAATAACACTTGAGTCCTTAGGAATGGCAATGAATGTGGGGTATCATGAGCGATACAGTATACTCTGTTATGTTCATGGGTACTGCTCATGTATGTCTGTAGGCAATGGTTACTTTTTTCCATCAAATGGGCCATCGACTTACTTGCCATTCTAGGTTGCGTAAAAAAATCTATTATATATTTCCTAATGGGTACTAAAAGTATAAATAGAATTTTTATAAAATTTTTTGGGTCTATCTAAACTAATTAAGCTTAAATGGCTGAAGGAATTTGAATAAAAATTCGTACATATAGAGATTGAACGTCTATATAAATACACAAAATAAAATAAAATCCTTAAAATATAAAAAGTGACAATGAAAAAATATGTCAATTTTGTTAAAAATACACCATTCTTTATTTGTTCAGACTCTAGACAAATGATATTACGCTTATAACTTACACCCTATATGAAATAAACCGGTAGCCAGTCTGAGCAGCTCACAATATATTCTGAACAATTTATCGTCATTGGAAATTATGGTTCGATGAAACTCCAAACTATGAAGTGTTGGAGAATTTCTGCGGGCTTATAGGAAACTGGTATGGTATCAGTTCAGAACAGTGCTGGATTAAGTTCTCATTGAATAATGTATGTATTATTAATAAATCGATTTTATTTTTAAGTCTATCCAAAAAAGAAGAGGTTCTTTTTCTTCTATTTTTGTTTATATATCTCTTATATCAGACATTAACTGTCCACCGCTGGATATAGGTCTCCCCCATAAGAAGAGATTTCGTCAGTAGTGGCCGCGCTTGATAAGCGAGTTAGTAACTGCAGTTAGGCCCTGGTGGTGTTTTAAGAGAGACGATGCTGCGCATTTCTTAATATTAAGTTCCCTTAATCACCTTTTACGACACCTATGGGAAAGGAAGGATCGCCTACTCTATGCCGGGACTACACAGCTACTCTTCAATCCGTTACCTTATTTTGTATATCCACAAACATTACCCACAGTTTCAGTCGTAGAGTACGCAGTTTCACTTGTTTGCATTTATTTTTTTTCTTTTGTAAAAACCAGTGACGGTAGACGGATTCACTGGGACTACTTGCAAAACGTATCGTGGCAATACAATCGTCTCGTGACAAACGCATTTGAAATCAATGGAAAATTTGAACTTTAAATCCGAACACATAATTTTGTGTCGTGCTTTATGGAAGCGTGAACTTAGTGCAATCAGCGCCAACTTGGATGGACATGAGCGTATTGCAAGACGAGTGGGCTTTGCTTTTCTCCATTCTTTCTTCACCGATTGTAGTTAATATTATGTTTTGTTTTAGAATCGTCTTTATAAACCTTCTAATTTGCAAGGGACTGTATGTACTCGTATGTACATGTAACAGAATTTTGAAATATGTTCTGTTATGATTTTAATCTAGAAGGTATAAGGCAGGTGACGTCAGGCAGGCTCCCGGTCGTAAAACTTAAAGCCAAATCTTTTTGTAATATATAAAAACATTACGTCGATCCCATATAATAATTGGGATAAGGGTAGGAAGACGATGATGATGATTACATTATTGCTATGTTTTTATCTCATTACTTGGGATATATTCACATTATATTTGAATAGCTTTACCCGTCATTTCGTCCGCTTGACCAAGATATATTTACTAAAGCCTTTAAGGCGCTTACAGATAACAAGTGAACAAACAAACCCATTTTCACATTTATAATATTATAATAAGGATAATTCTGTAACTTATTTAAGTGAAAATATTGTCCCATTCCCATTTGGTGCTGGCAGTAAGTCATATTTATAGATTTAGTATTTTGTTAAACGCCTCTAATTATTCTATCAGTATTTAGTTTAATTATTTTATCATCATCTTTATTTAGCCTATCATTGTACACTGTTAAAATCGTCATAGTCGTAGAATACTGACGGATCTTTATATGTAATCTTTGTCAGATCCGTCAGTATTCTACGACTATGACGAAATGAGACTCTGCTATTAATGTTTCCGAACGATCTTTTTGAATTTATTTTCTATATTGTCAGCCATTAACTGACCATTGCTGAACATAGCCTCCCCCATAAGAGGGGGAGTGGGTTTGCCAGTATATGAGAAGCTTGACAGACGGGGTGGCAATTTGTGAAGCAGTTTGGTTTTAGTGTTGTTTTAATAGAGACGCCGCTGCCCATCCCTCCACCATAAGCTATATTTAAATACATAAAACTCCAAATAGTGAGAAGCTACCCTACCTACATCACAAACTAAATGTATTTTTAATGAGACCCTAAAAGTTTGAAGTCCATAACTGTGTCCTTTCAGTGGTTACTACCTGAGGCACTGCTTCGTTGTTATTCGATAATGCCATGTCGCTTCGAAATCTGATGTGGATTTTGAATATTTATTATGGTACTCATTTTATTTGTGACTTTATCATGAATTAGTGCTATTGTTTATTGTGACACTAGCTTTATTCCGTGGCTCTGTGCGCGTGAAATATTGCATTGGGATTGCTAGTTGCCATTAGTAATAATCCCTCCCTCTTATTAGTAATAAATTAGAGACCGATTTTGATAATTATTTCTTTTATAATCTATAGCCAGGTTTTGGTTTAATATTAATTTTGTCACGTACTCGCTTTTTTATATTTGTTGTAAGCCCATTTTCAATCGACTTGAAAAAAAGGAGGAATTGTATTTTGTTGTATTTTTTTTATGTTTCTTATCTTCTAACTCCGTCAGTTCGAAACCGATTTGAACACTTCAAAAAGGACGAGTTCTCAATTCGTATGTTTTTGTTTTTTGTTGTCCTCCTTTAACCAAAGGTTGTCTATAAGAGGTTGCCCTAGCGATGAGATTGCCTTTTGTATCTTTATGTATATATTTTGATCTTTACTTAATGCTACTGTATTTCACTTCAATTTTCTAATCGTTATTTTATATTTGTTAAGTAAATAAATAAATGTTTTGCAAACACAAATCTGAACCAGCCAAACTATTTATATTACAAACTGCCACTTATATAAATAACAATATAAGTATATATACAAGTTTAAATAATTCATAAACTTCATCTATTCAGAAATTATCATTCAAAAGGTTTTACGTTCAATGTTATGATTGTGTTGAGGTTAATAAAATGCATGTGTGATTATAGTAATAATATTCATATATATATTTATGTATGTATTTAGTTCCTTTGCATTCCAAAGGCTGAAAGGTATAGTTGATGGCATAGTAAATAACAGTTTTGTATTGAAACAGAAAATAGACATTATGTATGTAGATAGAGTCAGGAATGCGCATTATTTGTAAGGTATAAGGGTAAACGATTATTGCACTGTTTCTGGTATGTTAAGAGAATTCATACGTAGCGAAGACTAGCTTTTTGCTCGTTACTTCGTAAGCTTGGATTTCAAAATAGGAAATCTATTTAAATAGATTACTTCTAGATAGAATATCAAGATGCAACATACACCAATTCTTAAGTTAGATCTTTAGATACATAAATGTAGAACTTATAATTAATTTGGTGCAGTAGTTTCTGCGTGATACCGAAAGAAACAGACAGACAGACAGATAGACACAATTTCTAAAAATATTATTTTGTCTCCTATTATTCCTATTAAAACATGTCATATTATTTTTTTTTAAATATCTCCCAAGTACAAATATTGTCGAGGAACAATTTTATTGTATTATTTTATAATAAAATATGTATTACGTTATAAAGTAATCTGTCAGTATTTAATAAAGCTTAATTAGAATGTATTATTATGTATGTAGGTCCCGGCATAGAATAGGCAATCTCTTCCTTTCCCGTGGGTGTCGTAAGAGGCGACTAAGGGAGCTTATGGTGGAGTATTGGGCATTAGCACTCTTCTTAAAACATCACCCAAAGCAGAAATGCAGTTGCCAATTCGCTTGTCAAGCGTGGCAACTACTGGCAAAACAGTGGCAGCAGTGGACAGTGCCTGATACAACAACAACAGCATTATGTATGTGCAAATACATCTTAATTAAAATATTGTATAAACTGATATCACGACGAAGAAATATTTTTTTTTGTTTATAATAAACTCATGAAATAATTTATTTTAAAAATCCTTTCACACATAGAAAGTTACATTATCTGTGTGTGTGTGTCATAGGCTGTATTTTATTTATAAAAAAAAAACCGTGTGAAGTCGGGACCGGTCGTAAGTACATTAATAAATAGTTTTTTTTTTTTTTTTTAATAAATTGCAGGCGTTAATAAAATACTTAATTTATTCATACTAATATTATTAATGTCAAAATTAGTTTTTTTATTGTCTTTTGAGGTCTTTATAGCTTAATCAATCACTATGAAATTTGGTATACACGTGTTATATAGGATGGAGAAGAATATAGGTTGTTTTTTATCCCGGTCACACGAACGAAGTCTCTGGAAAAAAATATTACATTTTTTTTATACGACTTAGAATGGCAAACAAGCTGACGGCCCACTTCATGGAAAGTGGTAACCGTCGCCTATAGACTTGAGCAGTACCATAGACATAACAGAGTATACTGTTTCGCCCATGATAACCCCCATGCGTTGCCATTCCTGAGGACTCAGATGTTATTCCTCTGTACCCAGTAAATTCACGGCATATCCCACCCTTCAAACCGAAACACAGCCATGCAAACACAGCTGCTTCACGGTTGAAACACGAATGGGACAGAGGTACCCAAGCAATCGACTTTTGTACAGTCTCCCTCTGGTATATTGTTTAAAATCTATATGTTCCATACTCTTTCATATAATGATCCATCATATCTCACAGAATGTCTGAAGTAATGAGCATCGTCAACAGAATATATGCCAATGAAATACGTATGAATAATCAATCTTATCATTATTCTCATAAGTCTATCCGTCTGTGCGGAAACGTGTGCATGTTATTGGAGGAATTTGTTCAATTTCGCGGTTGAATAGATCACTGAGACGAGTAATGTAACTTGTTTCCTATCATATATAATATATTATTTGTTGTATCGATGGATTAGTAATAGATGATTTAAGTTCTTGGCACATATTGGCTCTATCGGTCAAGATGGCGCGGTCATATGTCGTGCAATAAAAAAAAAATGCTGCATATTTACAAATAGATTCTGCACCATAGTTTGTATATGTTGCAATCAAAACTCTTAATCAGTCAAAAGTACTATTGATTAGCAAAATCAGTCACAAGTACTTTTTTTTTATGGGTGAAAATGGTATGGTAACCCCGCCTGCGCTAACGGGATACGCTGGCGGAGCACCAGTGAAGGGTGATAGATGAGAATGAAAACAGGCCAGTTAGCCCATCATGATGAATTCATCAGGAATTAACCATGATAGTTTCTAGGGAGAACCGCGAGGAGGTCGACCTAGTTGGGTATATTGCTAGCGATGGGATTGACTCCCTGCAATGTATTTGACGTCATCATTCCGTCTAATGGCGGGTCATCCTATACAGCGTCCAATGCAGTGAAAACAAAATTAAATGTTATGCCTATATACTATATTAAGAACGAGTATATGAATGAATGAATGAGTATACTTTATTTGCATTATACAATATAGGAAATAAGCAAGACAACAAATATAACGATACAATTGTATAAGTACAGTAATGCGATCTTATTGCTGAGAGCAATCTTTTCACTTTATATGTATATCATGTAAATTATGTATGTATATATATTCTTTTTTAGTAAAAATCCGTCAAAACTACTTTATATATAATTATTGATGGTTTTTTTTTATACAGGACTATAGGAGGACTCAGGTGTTATTCCTCTGTACCCAGTAAATTCACGCCATATCCCACCCTTCAAACCGAAAACAAAAATGCAAACACAACTGCTTCACGGTTGAAACACGAATGGGACAGAGGTACCCAAGCAATCGACTTTTGTACAAAGTCTCCCTCTGGTTTATACCATAAAAGTCTTGCTAACCTATCAAATTTTAATTTTAAGTTTAGTGTATAGTATTTGCTCAAAATCAACTTCAATATATTAAAACATTAGCAGTTTCTTTTGTATAAAAGTTGTATTTTATATTTCCATGATAGAATTAAAATTTATACATATATATACATATATATATATATATATATATATATATATATATATATATATATATATATATATATACATACATACATACATATCTGTCACGTCTGTCTCCCATTAGGGTAGGCAGAAACAATAGAACACCAAATGCTTGGATTCAAACAAACCTCTTTTGCTTCTTCTACATTCATCGATGTTTTCATACACGCTCGCCGATTACTGGTACTTTTAATTCTTTTACTTCTTTAGTACGTCGCCTATTTGGTCGACATATGCCCGTCATAAATCTCTTTCGTTCAAATGACCAAACCAACTAAAATTTATAATTAATAAATATTTATTATCAAGCTTTATAATCTTCAATTAATTCAGTCAACGATTCCATATTAATTAATTTAACACGGCATTAATTATAAAATTATGTAGGTACTTATTCAATGATATTTCGCGCTCTCAAATTAGTCGAAACTCGATATTATTGATAAGAACATTCTATAAAATGTTTAAAGTCGTAGCTTTTACAGATTTTAATTAATCCTTGTTGAAGTACGCGCGTATCAGCATTAATTAGCAGTCTAAATATATATTGTAATTTTTTGTATTTATAATTAGATTACTATTGTAATCTTTTGAAGGAAATAATGAAGAGTATGTTTCTATCTATGGAAGTTCTTGAAATTGAATTTAGTTTATTACGTCGTCCTTTGCTCGATTACCGCCTTCTTAAAAAGAAGTTGAAATGGTAACCTTAAAGTCATATAATAGATTCAGTTATAGGAAGTGATTTCATCTTATCCTACTTCTTACTCATGTAATAATAGCAATATAACCTTTTAAGTCTACTTTCACATGGGTTCCCTTTACAAAAATTCGCTACGATGTGATAATTAACTTGATTTTAAAATCACCCATCATCCTTCACTGGTACTCCGCCAGCGTATACTGATACTGCATTAAATTTTTGTCTATTAAAAATAAATTCATTTTAACCTACTTTTTTGTAATACTCGCACTACTGTCACTTCATCTTATAGAATCTTTTAAATATCGAGAATTATAAATAGTCGTTTTTTGCAGGTTATCAAATGTCCCGCAAGTCGTGCGTGGCGGGCGGTGCGCGCGGCGCTTGCATGTGGGTGCAGGAGTGCAACCGTGTGGGAGGCACGCACGCCGGCGTGTGTGTGGACGGCTTTATGTTCGGCTCGTGTTGTCGACTACCGGACACGCCGGTCAGTGTCGGAGGTTGGTATATGATTTTTAAATTTAGAACAAATAATAAAAATACACGTGTCATTGCCAGAGGTCGGTCCATAACTTTTCAGATTTAGAATAAGGAATCAAAAATAAGAAAGTTTATTGCCGTAATTATTTTTTTTTCTAATGAAACTGCGACTGCAAGTAATAAATGACCTGTAGCACAACTGACAAAATGGAGACTTATTTGTAGATATGAACAGTACAATAGACATAACAAAACAAATTTTAACCTCGGGAATGGCAACCCACGTCATGTGTTGCCATTCCTGAGGAGTAAATACAAGTACTATGCCGCTGTAAAACCCATCAATAATAGGTATTATTCCGTCGGTT
This sequence comes from Galleria mellonella, assembly GCF_026898425.1. NCBI lineage: Eukaryota > Metazoa > Arthropoda > Insecta > Lepidoptera > Pyralidae > Galleria > Galleria mellonella. The sequence goes on from NW_026442114.1 coordinate 674,930, forward strand.
GGAACTGTCGAAAGGTAAATTTTTCAAACTAGTAAATCTAATATACCTACATCAAAACTTGACGGCAAAAAGTCCGGTTTAGCATATGCCGACAAGATTATTCTGTACAGCGTTTTTCAATCGGACCCTTCTCACTAAAACGTACGTCTGTGTCCGTACAGTATTTAGATAGTAAGTATTTATATATTTTTATTTTAAAAAATAAACTTCAGTATCAACTTAGTTATTGCTAATTTAAAAAAAAAGAAAAAAGGTTTTAAATTTAATTGTATTCTTTTTATATTTGTTAACTTTTAACTTCATTTGTTATAAATCGATTTGGAAAAATTATTTTATATCTTAAAGGATATGCTTACACATTAGTTCCATATAAATTTTATCATCATCATCAGTTAGTTTTTAAATCAAAATATTTTTTGAAGTCGGTTTTTTGTAGAACACAATCTTATGAATTACTCATTCAAAATTAAAATGTTATTGTTCACTAATGTATGTACTATATGAAAATATGTCTTTGTTTGATACTTTTTGACTTTTTTTTATACAACTTAGAATGGCAAACAAGCTAACGGCCCACCTGATGGAAAGTGGTAACCGTCGCCTATAGACATGAGCAGTACCATGGACATAACAGAGTATTCTGTTTTGCCCATGATATGCCCCCCATGCGTTGCCATTCCTGAGGACACAGGTGTTATTCCTCTGTACCCTGTAAATTCACGGCATATCCCACCCTTCAAACCGAAACACAGCCATGCAAACACAACTGCTTCACGGTTGAAATACGAATGGGACAGAGGTACCCAAGCAATCGACTTTAACAATTAATCTTTAACAGCTTTACCAATTTTCATTAAATTTAATATACATTTTTTATATATTCAAATATTTTTTCGATTCGATATATCCCAATTTCGTGGGCAAAGTTACGTGTAAAAGCCAGTCAAATATAAAAATTGTCAATAGATTATTGTTTACAACAATTATTTTAAAGTACATTACTCTTCATTTCAGAAACATCCAGCTCAGTTACAGTCACGGACAAACCATATACGCCATCTAGTAGTACGCAAAGTACATCATCTCAGCCATCCGAAATATCAACACAAAGCACAGCGCGGCCAAATTGGCAAACACAGCGGCCGTCGTTCATGACTAAGCCGATAGATGGCGCGCCGGCCTCCTACAGCTATCGGCCGCCAGAAATCAATTTACCTTCATTAGGCAATTTAGATACAAGTAACGAACAAAATAGTGATATAGTTAATAAAATATCTTATAACAGTGTAAATAAGTACCAAAATGTAAATAGGCCGAGCGAAGTGGAAACTAGTCCCCACAACAAGATTTCGTCTAGTCTTAGCTTAATGCCTGGCGCGCGACCTATGGCCGTCTCTGAACAGCATGCCGAAAATAGTATATCGTCAGGTCAGTATACGGATTTTGTATTATTACTTCTTCTATAGATTAAAAGATGGCACTATTAAGAAATAGTAGTAATCATTGTTATTTTGCTTCTTAACGTGTGCTGAATATTTTCATTAGTACAACAATAATCTAAGAGATGTCGCTATTATTGATTTTTCCATAATATTGTGCGAGTTCCGTAAAAATTATAACTGAAATATTAATATTATACATAATTTTTTTGTGAGGTAATTATAAATTTACGCTTTTCGAATTTCTTCACTTTATTAGTGATCTACGAAATCGCTTCTTGCCTAATTTCATGATTCTAGGCAATGAAAAACGGGGCCCCTTGCAAATACGTTAACTTGGAAGTTTGATTTTTTTTACAACTTCAAGGGTTGAAGACTAAAAGCGTTGATATTAATTTCAGCTTTATACCTCCCCATGTTCATAAAAAAAAAGAATCTTGATAGACGGACAGACAGACGGACAACAAAGTGAGCCTATATATGCTCTTTTAGTTCTTTTAAGTATAATTGTAATTAAGGGGAATCGAATGAGCTTTCTTTTTTATTTAATGAGTGATAATGGAATGGATACCCCACCCGCGCTATCGGTTTACACCGGCGGGGCACCAGTGAAGGATGATAGGTGAGGATGAAGCAGGTCAGTTAGCCCATCGTGACGAATTCAACAAGAATTGTTCACGATGGTTTCCAAGGGGAACCAACTGGAGGTCGACCTAATAGGGCATATTGCTGGCAATGGGGCTGTCAAACTCCATTGCCAACAATCCCTTTACCAATTCAATTCCTTTTAATTCTTAATATCCGACCAATTCTGGGGTGGGCACAGCCCACTCGATCGGCTGTACCCACCCCAGAATTCGTCGGATATTAGTAAAGTTTCACAAAGATATGTCTGAAAGTACTTATTCACCTTTTTTATAAGGCCAGGCCTCTCCTGGATAATAACCTTAAATACGCCAATGCTTTTGATGTATGGAACCTTAAAAATATCTAAAAAGTTCCGAAATATAATGAAGAAAAGACGATATCCAACATTATAAATTTTCTATTTTCTAGCACAATTCATGTCGAGACCAAGTAACCTGAACACGATTCACTGGCAAGCAACAACTGAGCCGTCATTCATAACCAAACCTCGACCGTCCTGGGAGAAGCCAGCCGGGAAGCCGAAACCGACCAAGAAGTTCACCACAACCACTAGTAAACCCCACAAGAACTATGTGAAACCAAAGGACCCAGCTATCAACATGATAAACAAGACAGACGACTCCACATCACCCCCCATACAGACAACAGCAGCGACGAGCAGTGTGGGTTAGTGTATATATTGATTTTCTATTTAATTACTTATATTGTGGCCGTGTGGTTCCGGCATCGAATAGGTCACTTTTTCCCTTTCCCGTGGGTGTCGTAAGAGGCGACTAAGGGAGAGCGAAGGACGGGCAAAGAACGGAAAGCTTCTTAAAACATCTCCAAAGCCTAATGCAATCTGCAATGTGGTAATTTTTGGCAAAATCTCTCAATGGGGAGGCTTATGTTCAAGCTGTGGACAGTTAAAGGCTGATATGATGATGCCGATGATTGTGTGCTGGTCACATAGTTTGATAAACTGAAAACCAATGGGGAAGGAAGGTTCTCGAGTGGCAACCCTATACATGCAATCCTGGTATCGTAGGACACTTTGCTAGATGGAGCGGCGACTTCAAAACAATTACAAGGAGTAAGTGGATGCAGGTGGCTCGGGACCTTTTCTTATGGCACTCTATAGGGGAGGCCTATATTCAGCAGTTGACAGCTAACGTCTGATATGACAATGACTTATATATCTTCAGCTATTATATAGGTAGTTGGAGGATGCGTGACTACAGCCCGGGTATTCCAAAACCCAATTCCAACGTGAAACTTATGAATTTTAAATTTTTTGCTTTGTGCTTCGTAAATCACATAAAATCATCATCCAGTAAGCGACGTACAAAGAAGGTGGCCTGGGAGAAAGATATTGTTAGTTATGGGAATTAATAGACTTATTGCTAGTAACATACCGTATTATATCGACGTCCACTTGTTTCCCCCTGGAAACCTTCGTGATTAATTCTTGTTGAATTCACGATTGGTCAACTGATCTGCTTTTATCCTCATTTATCTTCTCTTTGATGCCCCGCTAGCATATACCGATAGTGCAAGCGGAGTTACTATTTAATTTTCATTAAAAAAAAAAATAGGGTGACTGAATATTTCTAACATTCAGCGATATCTCGAACTGCTGTAATATGCAATTTCCCATTTTTAGTCCATTCAAACTAATTTACTCTCGCACAACTCATTAAATAAGTGATAAAGTTAAATAAATTTATTTTGTCATTTCCCTTTTTAAAACAGTTTTCAATATGCCCCATATCATCATTATTTAAATTCCAATATGGACTAAACTACTATGATATTAGTATATGCCATAATTTTGCACTGCCCATAAATTAAATTAAATTTAAAGTTTAATTTCCAATTTACAGAATGTGGTGTAACCGCCATGTGGCCTCGACCTGAGCAGCGCATCATGGGCGGCAAAGACTCCAGCTTCGGCCGCTGGCCATGGCAAGTCTCAGTGCGGCGGACCTCCTTCTTCGGTTTCTCATCCACCCACCGGTGTGGTGGTGCCATCATCAATGAAGGCTGGATAGCTACAGCCGGTCACTGTGTTGATGAGTAAGTGAACATTCCTGGAAGTCATTTTATCAAATGAACGGCTGAAATAATAATAATAAAAAAAAAATTAAGTTTAAGTGTAATTAATTCATTATGTTTGATTGTCAATCTTTATAATTCATTCATTCATTCAATTTCATTCCAGTCTCCTGACATCACAAATCAGAATACGTGTCGGGGAATATGATTTCTCATCGGTGTCCGAGCAGTATCCGTTCGTAGAGCGCGGAGTGGCTCGCAAAGCGGTCCATCCGAAGTACAATTTCTTCACTTATGAATACGACTTAGCTCTTGTGAAGTTGGAGGCGCCCGTACAATTTGCTCCTCATATCTCGCCGATATGTCTGCCGGCGTCTGATGACCTGTTGGTAGGAGAGAACGCTACTGTTACCGGTTGGGGGAGGCTTTCTGAAGGTGGCATATTGCCGTCGATTTTACAAGAGGTAAGTGAAAGTAATAACAGTAGTCAACCGATTTCAAAAAAGGAACAGAGGTCCTGCCATGAAATGTTTGCCGAAATTTCGGAGCCAAACGAAACAGAAATTTGATGTTAAAATTACATAATACATGCCGTTTGGAAATATTAAAATATTGTTCCTTTTGGCTTTTATGATAGGATGTTTGACGAACGAAATGTTAAACTCCATTTATTGGTCCGGTTTTAGTATAAACAAAAACACGAAATTGAGTCCGAAATTTCGGAATTTCATTTCATGGTAGATCCGCTGGTTCTCAATTCGATTCTATTTTTGTATGCTTGTTATCTCAGAAGACCGATACTTGTACCTAAGTGGATTTAGAAAATTCTTAATTTATAGGGATACACTTTCAGAGAGGTCCATTTTTATAGCTTAGGGCATATAACTGAGTGACATCATTTTAGTGCTTTTATTTTTGTTTATTGTTAAATATTTTTGTAATTAAGCGTGAAATTAAGTACTAAATAAATATTTCTTTCTTTAATTCCATAGAATTTTCAACAAAATCGGTTCAGTAATGAGGTTTTTAAATGAAAATGAAAAGTGTCTTGCCACAATTGAAGTCGGTGTTCTTTTAAATGACTCACATAAAAAGAAGTAAAAAACAAAAGTACTCAGCACAATAACATAAAATCGAAAACGGCAAAAAGGTTGTTGTATAAAAATAAACGATAGAAGACAAAGATACTTCTAAATAAATATTACGTTAATTCACCAAACTACTCGTACATGACAGTTTCTTGGCAATAAGAAAGATACAGTCTTTGAAAGATAGTTAAAAAGTTACAAATTATTACAGTAGGTTAAAATTATGTACCAATATACATATAAATCCTTATACGTATTTATACATATACCAGGTATTCTATTAGCTTGTTTACCATTCCAAATTATATCATTTTTTTTTCACTTTATAATCTTTTTTTACACCACGAATATAGTAAACTAGCATACAGTCCGTCTGATGGTAAACGGTCACTGCAGCCTATGGACAACTGCAGCACAAAGTCATGGTGCATGTTGCCAACCCTAAAAAAACCTTGATATTCCAGGTACAAGTTCCGATTGTGTCCAATGAACGTTGCAAGTCAATGTTCCTCCGAGCTGGTCGACACGAGTTTATTCCGGATATATTTTTGTGCGCGGGACATGAACGGGGTGGACATGACTCTTGCCAGGGAGATTCTGGAGGTCCCTTGCAGGTACGTATGGATATACACGTATACTGTATGAAACATCATATAGGTGGCAGAAAACAAACAGAGATTGTCAATCCAGAACCCATCATGGTGTACTTTTTTAAAAAACAAGACTGAACCTTCTATGTCACTTATTTGTAACAACATGCAAATAAAAAGACCCGAAGACATATGTCGAGTCTTCGTCTGGTAAATACTTTATCATCATTATAAAAAATAAGGACCAGGGCAAAGAGAAAATATGTAACAGTGCAACCCTGTGTTTGTTAACAAAGTTTTTAACTTATTACTATTTATTATATCAACCGTTTATTGTCCACTGCTGAATCTAGGCCTCTCCCAAAAGGGGGTTTTGCTAGTAGTTACTACGCTTGGCAGGCATATTGGCAACCGTAATTAGGCTTTGTTGATGTTTTAAGAGAGACGTTGATGCTCTTCCTTCGAATATTAAATTCTTTTAGTCGCCTCTTACAACATCCACTGGAAAGGAAGGGGTGGCTTCGTCATGGTAGGAGTCATCATCATTCTATCCGCCTTTAACTGTCTACTGCTGACCATAAGCCTCCGCCTTGGGGGGTTTTGCCAGTAGTTGCTACGCTTGGCAGGTGGATTGACAACGGCAATTATGTTTTGGAGATGTTTTACGATGGACGTTGCTGCTCATGCCCAGGCCTCCATTAGTCGCCTCATGTGACACCCACGGGAAAGAAAGGGGTGCCTATACTATGTAGAGTATTTTAATATTAATACGTATGATAACGAAACACCTATCACTGGTTAGTTGAGTAGGTTTATTTTGTTTAATTTCTCTATCATTGAGTATGCGTGCAGCTACCAACATTTGAAGACAATAAATAATGTAGCACATGTTATTGCTTGGCTCTCAATCAGGCAACATCTATTTCAGAACACAACATAGAACAGTCCCTAGATAATTTAGGTTTCTTCCCCTTTAATGGCTTAACTTTAATTATAAATTAAGGAACCTGGTCCTTTAATTCATCTGTTTTATGAACCATGCGTTTTACATTATTTCGAATCCAAATTAATGTAACTTTATTATATTTATTTTTACACAAGCTATTACCCGCAATTCTGTACACGTGAGTTTTGGAAGTACCCACATCTAGATTATCAAGATAAAATATACACCAGGATTTTAAATTGGATCTTCAACAACACAACAGTTAAAACTAGATACAATGTGGTAAAGCAGTTTTCGCGTAATGCGGGAACAAATATACATAAAGCCATACAAAAATTCTAATAAATATTATTTTAGTTTCTCTCGCTCCTGTTAAGACCTTAATATTAATTTTCCTTAACTATATGTATTGTATTGTAAAATCATTCCCACTACCATCTAGTTATATATACCTAAGACTATCATTGAAATCGATTCTTGAATCAATATTTTATACATTTCCAGGTAAAAGGAAAAGATCAAAGGTACTTTTTGGCTGGCATCATCAGTTGGGGAATTGGTTGCGGTGAGGCGAACTTACCAGGGGTCTGTACAAGGATCTCCAAGTTTGTGCCTTGGATATTACAAACAGTGAACTCGTAATTCCTGGACATTATACCAAACGTGATTGTGTTTGTCTACGAAGCGAAAGTGCCTAAACTGTGGACGAGTGATATTCAAAAGCGGTAACGGAAGAGTTATGCGAATAAACGAACTAAAAGGATTTTAAGTGCAAGTTACCTTCAAAAATGTTGATTTAATTCAACGTTTTCTGAGGCGTTTTTATAAAATTGTCCAACCGAGAGCTAAACAGAACTCGCTATTACGCGGAATTCTGTATTCCCAATGTAGCTTCACAACGGTAAATTCACACGGCTTGAACAATAATAAACGCCTTCACAATGACTGCTTATTACCAAGGTTTTATGATTTAATGCAGCGTTATATATTTCTGCCTTAATCGCTTTAAAGTACGTCCAAGACATTTTATGTAAATAAACAGAATTGTCTATAAGATAAGGTCTTTAATAATATTGTTTGTAAACTAAGTTGTTACTATATAGAAATAATTATTTAAGTAGTGCGTTAATTTTTTTTTTTTTCTGTAAATACTATATACGTATTTTCTTGTCTTGCCTTATTTAATTAAGATTTGTATCTTATTTTACAGTATTATTAATATGTTATATAGCTGTTTGATTCATATGTTGTTTTGTATTGTAAATACTTGAGACATTTGTAATTAGGTATTGTAAGTTCCTTTCTTGCAACGCGGTACTTTTGTTATTCGAATTTTTGTAAGCTTTACTTTGCCAACCTCTATGACATTATTGTAAAATTGTAATTTATCGACCGGTGCTGTGACAGTATGTGACAGTAATTACCAAATCATACATCTATATCGTGAATTTAGTAATGATAAAAACAATCTCACTGAAGTGATGTTTGACTGTTGTATATTCTATAGCGATTTTGTTTGAATGAATAGTTTATGATGATGTTGACTTCATATTGTTCGTTTGCACAGAAGTTTGTTAATGATTAAATATTGAAATAACTGACTTGTTTTTATTATTATTTCCTCTTCAAAATTTAATGTTACTATTTCATAAGTTCTAATTTCATGTGAACGAGATTTGATTATACATGCTCTTAAATAAATAAAATAATAATTTTAGCTCATCCAGATGAAATAATTATTAGGAATAATCATTTATATCGGCTTTATTAACGTCGTGTGTCACGACATAGTCGTGAACAAACATATTCATGAATAGGGGCTCCTATCGGGTTCGATACACAGGCATCTTCGAATTTTAAAAAGCGAGGAAAGCCAATACAATTAAATATGTATACATATGAGTCACAATAGTTTTATTTAACAATAACGTATTTATAAGTCTTATTCTTCCACTAAATCCTTTGCAGTAGAATCTACTAGACTTTGGAATTCACTCTTAAATGATACCAGAATGGCGTAGATGGTTCATGTCTCCAAAGCTCAAACCAAAAGATTTTACAATAAAATTGACGGTTGAGTTACTTATATGTATAATAGTTAATTTAATTTTAATTAAAATTTAAATTGAACTTTATTTATCTATACACTGTTACTAAATTACTACTAATTTATTATTTATCATATTATTTTTGCACAATATATGTTATGCTTTATATACAAACCCTGTAGATACTTTCTTCTTTCGGGTACTCAAGTTTGCTGTCTGTGCACATTTTTGTTATAACCTAATATCTATATTAAAAGTGTATATACAAAAGTATAAATTAAAGAAATATTTATAAAAGATGTCAAAACAAAATACTTTTAAATTAAACGTTTTGATTACACCGATTTACGGACTCATTAAATACTATCTATCTCATGAATAATTGCGGTCAATGAATTAGGTCTATAGCCATGAATTAAAGGCCCAACGGGTAGCCAGACCACAAATTCCGGCCAACCCATTAGGGACCCTAAATTTAGGTCAGTAGTGAGGTCTGGGAAAATGAGGTAAATTACCACTAACTGCACCAGATAGATATAATTTAATGGAAATCTATTTCCTAAATGAATGACAAAGATAAAAGAGGTTTTAATGAATAAAATAAAAGTAACAGGTAAAATAAATGTCGGAATTGACTTTGTATGCTTAATAAGAATAAAAAAAAATCTATAACAACGAAAAATAAATCAATTGACCGCAAATGGTAACCATAACCACTAAACGTAAACAGTATAATGGATATCATAGAATATATTATTATTATTATACAACATAGAATGGCAAACAATCTGACAGCCTACCTGATGGAAAGTGGTAACTGTCACCTATAAATAAGAATAGTACCGTAGACATAACAGAGTATAATGTTTCGCCCATAATATCACCCTTGCATTACCATTCTTGAGGACAAAGGTATTATACCGCTGTATCCTGTAAATTCACTGCCATATCCCACTCTTCAAACCAAAACACAGCCATGCAAACACAATATATTGAGACACCATATTACAAAATCTGAAGATACACCTGAAAATTAAGGAATTATTAAGGTACCTTGTAATTTCCAGTGGAGCAGAATTACTCATACAAACAAAGGGTAATATGTAAGTATTTTAAAATACTTTTATTATTTAACTTGTTAAAATAAAATTAAACCTATTATAAAACAATATAATTTATTTATATTAATCATGCAAATTTAATAACAATAAAATATAATCTAGGTATTTACATTATTTCATATATATGTACATAACACTTAAGCAAAAACTATTGTAACTTAATTTGATAAATAACTAACTAAATAATATTATGACTGGTGTATGGCCTATTTATTTTGTATACAAATGCTTGTATTGATTTGGAAAATTTAAATATTATATGTATGTACGAGTATTCACAAAAAATGCTCTCCAGTACTTGTTCAAGCTCTGCTTACTTTGAGACCAGAGAGCGTTATGAGCTATTTTTAAAACTTACGGCCAACACATTCCGAGCACTTGCATCGGCAATAATAACCACGATTGAAAGTTTTCAACAGACTTATCATGTTTCAATTCAACGTATCCTCTATACCAGGCGGATATGACACAATCGTAACAAAATTGTATTATTTTTTTTAATTCTGGACAACACATTTCGAATCCTGGATGTATCGCATCGGGAGTATTCTTACAGTTAATGCTACTAAATTTAACGTTATATAATGGTAATGGACGGGTAATTGGCGCTTTGGGTATACCGAATTCCAAATCTAGCAACCACGGAGCGTGATTGATAATATTTTTCACTTTACAAAAAACATCAATAACAGGATTTGGATCAATCATAATCGTTCTTGCTGGCGGAAATAATTCTCTCGGTAGTGACAAATAGTCCTCCAAGGTATCGGTGACAACATAATTTTTCTTTGTGTTCCTATTAAATATCGATTTATCTATATTAGTATTTTCTTCTGGTCTTATATAATTAATATCATCTTGTAAATAATTCAATATAGTTGTAGGAACAACTTGTTCTTCAGAATGCTCCCTTATCGATTCATTGTAACTGTGAGAGGATAAGTTTAAAACATCTGTGGTTGGATACGGTCTGATCGCATTAGTGTAAGTATATACAGGCATAGCTATAACTTGAGGATCTACAATAACAGGTACAGGAGCTAAACGTAATCCGTAATATGGTGCTGGCATATGACCAGCAGCTATTAATGGATTCCATGGATTCATTTTGTGAGGACAATTAATATTTTGTACATAATACGCTGCCATAGTATTTGAAGGTGTAAATGCAGCAATTTAAATAATAGAATTAAAGAAATACCAATAGACGTGACAGCAGTTTGCTCTTTAATTTTGCTCTTTGTTGCTTTTTCTTTTTCTAATTTTGATTTAATTAGATGATTAAAATAATTGGATATATCTTTATCATTAATCTCATTCGTGTTTGGATTATTTTCATATTTTCCTCTTGAGATACTTCGTAATGACTTTATAGCCATGGTATCCCTGAAAACATATTTGTTATTATATCTATGGCTATGGTATTAATAAAAAATATTAATTTTAGTTATTGTGTAGTCAAATATTGACAACAATATTACTACTAGAGATTTATTCATTTATTTATTTTTGTTTATTTAAACTTTAATGCTCAGTACAATTCTATGTACATTTGGCGGACTTAACACCGTATGATGTTCTTAACCAGTCAACCATTGGGTAAATCGAGAAATAAATAGGCGGTACATTATTGAATAGAGGATTATGTACTTACTTACGGTTTGAGAAACTTCTTATTGCATTATTGTGCTACTTATTATGAAATTACAAATATATTAAACAAAGAAATAAAAGATTAATCAAACATTTGTAACTTTTGTCGTGACATTACAATGATATATTTTAATGTAGGTAGTTTTTCTTTTTAAATATGTGACGGTATCTGTCAATTTACACAGATGAGCATAAATGCGTTACGATGATCTGTATTGATTGATAATTTGAAATTTTTTTTTTAATGTCGCTTAGTCCAGAGTCATATATTTTTATTTACATGAATTATCAACATTTCGAAACATTCATTACAATTATTACGTGTAAATTTTTTTTCTTTGTTTTTATTTAATAAATTTTATAAGTTCAGTGATTAAAGTATTTATTACGTACTTTTATAATAGCGTCTGTAATTATCACAAGTGTTATGGAGTAGGTGCAAATATACGTACTTTTTAGGTTCAGCAAGTAAAAGTAATGTAAAAGGAATTGGAACGCAACCAATTACAGTATGTATGTTCGATAAAGGCAGGTACTATTTGGTTACCGGTGTACCTACTATAAATCCAAGATATATGCCTGATCGGAAAAGACAGACAATCTTTTTTTATGGTTGTTAATGGAATGGTAACCCTACCCGCGCTGTCGGTATACACCGGCGGGGCACCAGTGAAGGATGATAGGTGAGTATGAAGTAGGTCAGTTAGCCCATCGTGACGAATTCAACAAGAATTGTTCACGATGGTTTCCAGAGGAACCACGTGGAGGTCGACCTGATAGGGCATATTGCTAGCAATGAGGCTGTCACATTCCATTGCTAACAACCCCTTTCCCCCCTAAGACAGACAAATTAGACTGATGTATTATGTTAGAGAGGGAATAGTAAATATTCTCTATATGTATAGTTATCTGTAATTTATATTTATCAATATGCTTAGTATAAATCCAAAATATATTATAAGAGGCAGGCAAATCTTTATAAATGAGTAAGAATGGCATGGTAACCTACGTTGTCGGTATACTCTGGCGGGGCAGTAAGAATTGATCGGTAAGCAAGTCACTTGGCCCATCGTGACGAATTCTTATGGAGATCAACCTGATGAGATATTTTGTTAGTTATGAGGCTGTTAAACACCATTGCTAACAACCCCTCTCTCCTCAATTCACAGGACTAGGATACAATTCATACGGTTATACGGTTTCGAGTAGGCCACTCACAAGACTGTTCCACGCCAAATACTAATTCCGTGTTAGAATCAAATAGAACCGATATTCACGAGATCGGCCGATACAAAATGGAATAAGGCTTAGTTCACCCATTGCTCTGGTCGACTGACCGTTAACTATAGACATACTATCATTGACCCGTAGTTCATTTCATTAGTATCGTTACTAATACCAGTGATAACTTCACGAAATAGAGATTGGGGAATTCAATTAAATGTAATTAAATCGTATTAAAAACTAGAGCCTCGCCCGGCTTCGAATGTGTGCGTTAGAAGTAGAAAAACTAATTAAATTGATCACTTCAGAGTCGGCAATGCGTAAGTGACACCCCTAGTTGCAAGCGTCAATAGACTGCATTGATCGTTTACCATCAGATGGGTTGTGTGCTTTTTTTTACTATTGTAAGGGGTATTGTAAGGGGGCGAACGAGCATGCGGTTCACCTGATGGCAAGTGACTACCGCTGCTCATGATCACCCACAACACCAGCGGCATTGCCGGTGTGCTGTGTGTGTGTCACCTTTGTGGTATACGAGTATATAAAAATATACCACAAAGGTGCTTGTTTACCACTTTACCACAAAGTTGGCAAACAAGCATTATCATCATCATATCAGCCTTTAACTGTCCACTGCTGAACGTAAGTATTCAGCTTCAGCAGAACTGAACATATTGGAGACCGCAGTTGGGCTTTAGAGATGTTTTAAGAGGGACGCTATTGCTCATCTCTTGTCCTCTCTTAGTAGAATCTCTTACAATACCCACGTGAATGTAAGGGGTGGCTTATTTTATGGCGGTACCACACGGCCACACACACACATACACACACACATACACACACACACACACACACATATATATATATATATATATATATATATATATATAAACCACTTTTTGATGGCGTATCGAGATAAAACAAGTACCAGATTTCGAGTTCGACCTTTAGGAACACAATTATAAAAACCGTATCCAAGTTGGTGTTGTAATAGTAGTAGTAGATGCGGCGTCATATCAGAACAAAGATACAGACGTACAGACAGACAAAGAAAGAACATCTTCCAGTATAGAATTGTCTAATCACAATTTTATTATACAAGTAAAATTCATAATTATATATAAATTCAGCGCCACTTATCAGTTCCAAATCTACCTTATCTTTTAAGATAAAACCATATTATTTACAAATATGCTGGTTCTTTTCTTTGTGGTGTTATTAATTAATTATATTAATTTTTAATAGAAATTATCCCCTGTTGATGTGATATATTACTAATTGTTTTTTTTTTGTAAAAAACTATCACATTTAATTAAGGTCCATTTTTGAACACCAATTTTATTGTAGAGATATATGCATAAAATTTTGTTGAATTTGATTTTTTTTTTGATGGATAAAAATGTTAGGTAACTCGGCCCGCGCTAACGAGATACGCTGGCGGAGCACCAGTGAAGGGTAACAGATGAGAATGAAAACAGGTCCGTTAGCCCAGCATGATGAATTCATCAGGAATTAACCATGATAGTTTCCAGGGAGAACCGCGAGGAGGTCGACCTAGTTGGGTATATTGCTAGCAATGGGATTCTCAGTCTCCATTACTAACAATCCCTTTCCCCTCATGTTGAAATTGGTTAGACGGTTGGATCGCATCAATTGCTTAATATATTTCTGTTTCTTCTTTAATTTGCTACCTTTGCCATAGTATTTACGTATTGTAACACTCAATAATATTTAATATTATTTAACCAAAAATAAATAAAATTAAGGATACTCCCAAAATACAACAATATAATCTATTAAAGGCAATATAAAATACGAATAATTTATATCAGAGGGAAACTTTGTACAAAAGTCGATTGAAACACGAATGGGACAGAGGAAGCCAAGCGGCTTCCTCTGTCCCATTCGTGTTTCAACCGTGAAGCAGTTGTGTTTGCATGGCTGTGTTTCAGTTTGAAGGGTGGGATATGGCGTGAATTTACTGGGTACAGAGGAATAACACCCGATTCCTCAGGAATGGCAACGCATGGGGGGTATCATGGGCAAAACAGTATACTCTGTTATGTCCATGGTACTGCTCATGTCTATAGGCGACGGTTACCATTTTCCATGAGGTGGACCGTCAGCTTGTTTGCCATTCTAAGTTGTATAAAAATATAAATAAAATAAAAAATATAGATCAATAAAATTATAAATATAAATAAATAATAAGTAACTCACTTATCAATTGTATTGTAAAATCTATTTTTATGTTCACATTTCGCAAAATCCCCATAAATTCTTAACAGATTATGGTGATTATTTTTGTAAACGATACCGTTTCCTCCCGTAGTCGCATATTAATTGACGGATAGTGTCAAATTAATATTAATTTTGTCAAGATAGCTGTTTTATGTTGACCAAATTTCTACTCATATTTCTTACTTGATATTTCCACTTATTTGAATTAGTGTATAAAATATCCTACGTGTTTTAATGGATGATATAATTGTGTGGGGAAAGGGATTGTTAGTAATGGATACTGAGAATCCCATAACTAGTAATATACCCAACCAGGTTGACCTCCTCGCGGTTCTCCCTGGAAACTATCATGCTTAATTCCTGATGAATTCATCATGATGGGCTAACTGACCTGTTTTCATTCTAATCTATCACCCTTCACTGGTGCTCCCGTTAGTGCAGGCGGGGTTACCATACCATTTTCACCCATAAAAAAAAAAAGATAATGGAATTGTATCATCGCCTGCACTAACAGTGTACGCTGGCGGGGCACCAGCGAGGCGTGATAGATAAGAAAGAAAAGGCAGGTCAGTTAGCCTATTTTGATGAAGTCTAATAGAATAGAACATGTTTTTGCGTTATGCCGAAATAAATATCCGTACAAATAGACAGACAAAATTCCTTAAAACTATTGCTTTCTTTAAAACTATTATTTTTAATCAATAAGATTATTATTAAGGAATCTTTTATAATTTTTTCTTAAAAATAAAGCATGTACATACATATTTTAGTTAAAATTTTATTTTATTAGTGAGATAATACAAAATGTGACATCAATCTGATAAAATACTACTAGCCTAGCTGTTGTATACACAATATGCTCCAAATTGCTATTAAAGCTGAGTCAGGCGTTCTGATTCACTGTCACAAGTTTGCCAAAAACGAATGTAATGTTTTAAGGCTCATATATCTCTGTGTAAGTTTCTTTATTTTACCACTAGCGCCACCACTTACCACCTTGGCTTTCTACGGGTAGATAGAAAGATAAATTAATATTTTATGTTAGCTTTACTAGGCAAAATTTTGACACTACGGTGTTATTTTTGCAGAGATATTTATTTTTTCGAAAATGACCGCTTATATTACTCACTGATATTTCAGCACTCTGTAGATGAAAGATATAGATAATAGAAGAGGCAAAATGCTGGGTCTCCTTATACGACATGACGATTTTAAAGAGCATATGACAGTATATGACACTGAAACTATGTTTTTACAGAAGTGAAGGTATGGACAGTAACTTGACCGGGACTTATCTAATATACAAAATTCTCGTGTCGCGGTGTTTGTTACCAAACGCCTCCGAAACGACTTTATCGATTTTTATGAAATTTTGTGTACATATTGAGTAGGTCTGAGAATCGGCCAACATCTATTTTTCATACCCCTCATAAGAGTGACCCACCCCCTAAATTTTTTTTGACAAAATTTTTTATTTTTATTTTATTATGATTTAGTATAGAAAAATACATACAAATTCAAATTATCACGCTTTTACGATCAACCCCTGTTTTTATATGCCGCGATAGGCTTGCAAGATGGCAAGCGAATATAATAATTGTAGTACGAGAAATTATCATGCATACTTCTCGAAATAATGTATATGGTTAAACAACGTTTGCCGAGTCAGCTAGTTTTATTATAAATCATTCAAATATCATTAGAGACTATTGCAAATTGTCATTTCCATTGATATTTCAGTATTCATGTCTATCATACTTTAGGTTGGTCTGATAACGTAGGGCAATTGGGAAGTTGTGACGCTGAAATAAATAATTTACAAAGTAGAAAGAAAGATAAAGAAAGAAAATAATATTTATTTATTGCTGCATTTCACACATAATAATAAAAAACATTTAACAATAAACAAAAATAAACAAAAAAGAAAAATCCCTAAAATAAAACACTTTTTTCCAGTGGCATTAATTAAATAATTTCTGAAATATGTTTATTTCATAGTAGATGTACATCTAAATGTTTGGAATTTTCTTTGATAACATCACCTGTTTCTAGTATAAGTATTTAGTAAATAATACATTTTTTTATTAATACATATATGTATATTATCGATGTGAGACACCCATACCAATACAAACAGTCATACTTATGAATACAAATATTTGTATTTTCGGAGAATTGAACCCGCAATCTTCGGAAGACAAAGTGATATGTTACATACATGACCACAAAGTCGTCATGTATAGTATATACACAATACAGTGGCCACAAACTCTCTATGTCCGATATTATTATTGTATTCATTCAAATATATTTTTAAAGGCCTATTGAGAATTTTAATTAAAATTTCCCAGTATTCCATGATTGTTTTATCGTAAATATTGAAATTTTCATAAATCAGAGGCGACCTTAGAATTGCATAGAATTAATATACAAGTAGAACCGACACTCCAGTGAAGAAAATAATAACTACGGTGGTACGCTAACAGTCCGCGTCCTATTAAGGACTGAATCGATTAGGACTTACAAGTGTGTGTAATAGATACCACAATGAAATCGTGCGATTCGAATCACTTGCGCTGAGTTGCGTCGTGTCGTAAAATTATATGTTATATGCGTTTAAATTGAAAAGCCTCCCAGCATATGCGGGGTCTGAAGTGATAAAGAGTGTCTTTTAGTGGAATTGGCGCATTCACAGAGTAAAATATACCTATGAGGACTGGTGTCCTATCTGCGCAGTTTATCGATTCTTACGACAGTACTTCAATCAATCAAGCCTTTATACTTCAAATCAATTACATCGATGGAATGTCTCTTTACAAACACTTAGACAGAAATAGCGTCACTCATTTTAAAGTGACGCACTTTTAAAGTTATATTAATCTTGTAATTGGTAAGTTTTATAACATGTAAAATATTTTATTTATGTACTAAACACTTAACATAATTCTAAATTTGAACATGAATTAATTCTATATAACTTACATATTTATATAACTGTACATATTGTAATAATACGTATATACGTATTTATATTTTCAAAAGATGTTAACAGAACAGCAATCCCGCCTGTGCTATCGATATACTGACAGAGGGAGACTTTGCACAAAAGTCGATTGCTTGGGTACCTCTGTCCCATTCATGTTTCAACCGTGAAGCAGCTGTGTTTCGGTTTGAAAGGTGGGATATGGCGTGAATTTACTGGATACAGAGGAATAACACCTGAGTCCTTAGGAATGGCAACACATGGGGGGTATCATGGGCGAAACAGTATACTCTGTTATGTCCATGGTACTGCTCATGTCTATAGGCGACGGTTACCACTTTCCATCAGGTGGGCCGTCAGCTTGTTTGCCATTCTAAGTTGTATAAAAAAAAACCCCGTAAGCATACAGTAATGAATTCAGATCAAGTTTTTTATAATAATATAGGAGGCAAACGAACATACGGCTCACCTAATGGTATATTACTACTGCCGCGTATAAGCACCCGTAACACTAGAAGCATTGCCTGCAAGGAAAGGAATATGTTGTTTTTAGGGTTACGATGTGGAATGTCGAATGTGTCGATGCCGAACCAATACGACATTGTAACCTCCAAGAAAAAAATACTGCTACTGGAAGTAGATTCCAAAGCGTGATTTGGCATAGAATAAAGTGCTTTGAAAAACCCACAGTGGAGGACCGCAAATTATCCAGATGGGTTGGTCCATTGTGATAAATTCAACAGGAATTAACTGTAAAAATTGCGTAGAGGACAACTCGTTAGAGACATCTTATGCTTGAAGATCCTGTGCAAATAAAGCCACGATGGAGGAAAACTCTAGTATGTGTTATATAAGTTTAAATTTGAATTTCTCGCAGCTGTTTCTGGAAACAAAGAATATGCTTGCGCGTAGATAGCAAAACACTAGACAATTCATAGCGGTTCGTGTCACTTCCAACACAGAACTCTCGCCTCCACAACTCCAACACGAATCATACAAAAGTTTTACTAACGACGCCATATTATTTGTTATTCATGCAACTACCAGCGCAGTGGACTAATATCGATGTCGAGATATTAATACCTTAGTATAATAACTTATTGCCGTGTGGTCACGGCATAGGATGGGCCACCCCTTCCTTTCCCGTGGGTGTCGTTAGAGGCGACAAAAGGAACTTAATGGTGAAGTGATGGGCAGCAAAATCCCTTTAAAATATCACCAAAAAACTTACTGCTGTTGCCAATCCTGTTTCCAGGCGTCGCAAGTACTTCACTTATGGAATGGCCTATACTCAGGTGTAGACAGTTGATAGCTGATATGATTATAATGATAATCATCTGTGGGTATTAAGACACCATAATGATGTACTATAAAGCACCTGTCTGATAGAAAATGGTAACCTTTGTGGCGGTTACAATTTTCCATCAGGTGGATCACAAATTTCTTTACCACTCCAAGTTATATAAAAAAACTGGTATATTTTTTTAGTCCATAAACGTAGGTTTAGCTAATATAATATAATGTGTCTTTTATATAATGAAGGGAACTAAGGAATAAGATAATATGCTTCTAAACCCTGTAATCTTAATGCTAAACCTATCAAACTTAAGCACAGCCTTCCAAGTACAGGTGCTTGTTAACAGAAAAACCAGAAGTCCATTTATTTCCAAGGAAATGAAGTTTTACAAAGTATTTCTTTTGATACTTGATATGTTCTTGTTTGAAAATTATCATAATATTGCACATTGATTCCACTTTGGAAAGGAGCATCAATGTCAGCGAACAGCGATTTGGAACTCTTTTAGAGTTAAGCTAGCCTTTATACATATACTTATCTTATCTTATTTTTCGCATATGGGGTCACCTAAGCCGATACACGTCGACCCATACGGATCTTTTGTGCTTCCCTCTGCCTTATACCATCATTTCATAGATCATATTATACATATACTTACTTCTGTCATATTTTTTACCTATTATTAGTATGTACAATAAAGTATAAATAAACAACAAAATATCCAATGTAAATAGCAGATTGTGCTAAGCTCTAAGCGCAAATTAATGCTTTTCGAACTGCATACTAAACAGTTACGCTTGTTAATTCAACAACCGTAGATATTTACTTTCCATAACAATATATTTGATTGTCGTTCCCTTCCCCTTTCCTCATTTGATTGCGTTTACATTGAAGTGGTTAGTTGTATGCCCTTATGTACATAGTGTTACCATTCAGTACATTGCCACTTGGTAATGTAAATGATTATACGTACACTAAAATCAATAGTTTCTATACATGCTATGTATTCACCGAGTCTTGTATTAATTACGTCATCAGTTATCAAAGCTCAGTTTAAATTATGTATTGTAATGATGATTATCTCATTAAAATTATTACTAGTGGAATTAAGATGGTTTCATTTACGTTCAAATGTTTTTCAGCCTTCAAAAACTTTCGATTTTTGTGTTGGATGGCTTTACGAGACTTACTTCACCAGAGGGAGACTTTGTATAAAGTCGATTGGATGGGTACCTCTGTCCTTTTCGTGTTTCTACCATGAAGCAGTTGTGTTTGCATGGCTTTGTTTTGGTTTGATATGGCCTGAATTTACTGGGTACAGAGGAATAACACCTGAGTCCTCAGGAGTGGCAACGCATGCGGGTATCATGGGAGAAACATTATACTTTGTTATGTCCATGGTACTGCTCATGTCTATAGGCGACAGTTACCACTTTCCATCAGATGGGCCGTCAGCTTGTTTGCCATTTTAACTTGTATAAAAAAATACTACTAAGCAAGTAATTTTTTTTATTAATTGATAAAATTGAAATTCATATGAATTTGTAAATTTCATAACTTTCGAAGAATCCATTATAGGATTCAGAATCCCATTACCTATTCTCAGTGAAGCAACTAATTTAATTTGCAACGTTAAATCAACAATTAATTATTTGATTTAACAAAATGCTACAAAATTATTAATTTAATCATCGAGTTAATTTGTATTAGAATAATACGGAAATAATCACCAGTATAGTGAACAACATGGTTACCTATTTCCTATCAACACTGATCTTGTTTCAATTTGAACAAATAAAAATAATCTTAAAGTGTAAGGCTTTAAAACTCATAATGGAGTGCAAATATATATAGTCACGTCGAAAAGTGTAAGTCTCGAATACATATAATACATGTTCGGAACATTTAAGGGAAACGAGCAGTTTCCTGGAACAAGAAAAGGGTATGATCAAAATCTCAGCTAAGGTCTTCGAAATTATTCTCACTGTCAAGTTTTAAAATTGTAAATTCTTCAAAGAAACGATCCAAGCAAACTGTTTGGATAGATACGGAGCTGATCACATGTGGAGATTTTCACCCCCTAAACCTCAACATTGGGGAGACAAACGAGAAAAGAACAATCGCTCTTGTATATCAGCTGGTGTAAACGACAAGTTAATAGAGAAAACTTTACATTTAAAATTTATTTCTATAACTAGTTGTAACCCATGGTTACGCTTTTATAAGAATAAAAGTATTGAATTATATTTTAATATAATAATAATATATACTTGGATAAAGTTGTGGGCATAAACTTGCAGCATCTGAATAATTTTTGTAGACAGAAAAAGATGGTAGATAAATAAATAGATTATAGTTTGTATCATGTGTTTTATGTAGTTGATACTTGGCAATTCCGAATAATTATTATAGAAATATCATTAAAATATGGAAATCTTATTACAATATTTATCAAACAAGGTTTTGAGCCCATATCTTTTACGAAATACTTGGGCCAATACTCTTTTCTATACTAACATATATTAACTTCTATACTAGCTATATCTCGCAACTTCAGCCAGATGAAATAGTAAATTGTTTTATACAACTTAGAATGGCAAACAAGCTGACGGCTCACCTGATGGAAAGTGGTATCCGTTGCTTATAGACATGAGCAGTACCATGGACATAACAGAATATTCTCTTTCGCCCATGATACCCCCATGCGTTGCCAATTCTGAGGACTCAGGTGTTATTCCTCTGTACCTAGTAAATTCACGCTATATCCCACCCTTCAAACCGAAACACAGCCATGCAAACACAACTGCTTCACGGTTGAAATACGAATGGGACAGAGGTACCCAAGCAATCGACTTTAACAATTAATCTTTAACAGCTTTACCAATTTTCGTTAAATTTGATATTCATTTTTTATATATTTAAATATTTTTTCGATTCGATATATCCCAATTTCGTGGGCAAAGTTACGTGTAAAAGCCAGTCAGTGTACCTAGTAAATTCA
The DNA here is from genome assembly GCF_026898425.1 of Galleria mellonella. Lineage (NCBI taxonomy): Eukaryota > Metazoa > Arthropoda > Insecta > Lepidoptera > Pyralidae > Galleria > Galleria mellonella. The sequence goes on from NW_026442114.1 coordinate 697,243, forward strand.
CGCCATATCCCACCCTTCAAACCGAAACACAGCCATGCAAACACAACTGCTTCACGGTTGAAACACGAATGGGACAGAGGAACCCAAGCAATCGACTTTTGTACAAAGTCTCCCTCTGGTAATATTTTCATAATTGTAATACAAGTATGAAAAGTTTATAACTTAAACCACACTACATCGACTTCTCCTCGCACGTTCATAGCGGTCAAAGGCGAAGTTCATGCGGGAACAATTTGAACAGGAAATAAAGATTATTCCCTGTTTCTGTTACGAAGAATTTTTTTCTTATGTTCGAACAAAATTCTTGATTGAAGCAGGTTATTAATTTATTTCAGATATATTATTATTTGATACAAATCAAATCGCAAACATGTGCCACAGTAATCTGGATTTTTTATTTAAATGGATGATAATGGAATAATAACCCCGCCTGTGCTAACGGTATATGCCGGGGCACCAGTAAGGGATGATAGGTGAAAAATTTACCAGAGGGAGACTTTATACAAAAGTCGATTGCTTGGGTACCTCTGTCCCATTCGTGTTTCAACCGTGAAGAAGTTGTGTTTGCATGGCTGTGTTTCGGTATGAAGGGTGGGATATGACGTGAATTTACTGGGTACAGAGGAATAACACCTGAGTCCTCAGGAATGGCAACGTATGGGGAGTATCATGGGCGAAACAGTATACTCTGTTATATCCATGGTACTGCTCATGTCTATAGGCGACGGTTATCACTTTCCATCAGGTAGACCATCAGCTTGTTTGCCATTCTAAGTTATATAAAAAAAAAATTAAAATGCAGGTCAGTTAGCCCATCGTGATGAATAAATACACTTGCTAGCAAAGGGACTGGTAGTCTGCATTACTAACAATCCCACTCCTCCCAGTGATCTAAATTAAAACGTTAAAAATTTGAACATTGTACTATAAATTGTAGTCCAACATAGAATAGGCCACTTCTTTCTTTCTCTTGGGTGTCGTAAGAAGCAATTAAGGGAACTTAATAGTCGAGGGATGGGCAGCAGCGCCCCTCTTTAAACATCACCAAAGCCCTGTGGTTACCAATCCGCCTGCCAAGCGTGGCAACTACTGGTAAAGCCTCCCTTATGGGGAAGACCTACGTTCAGCAGTGGACAGATTAAAGTACATGATTTAGTCTCAATTATCTAAATTTATTGAAGGAATGAAATACATTATGTTATATATATTAAAAATGATCAAGAGAATTGAAAAGAAAATTTCATTGGGCAAAGGTTTATTTCTCATAATATAAATGTTACGTGTGAAGGAAATGGGGAGAGGGTTCCGTCAAAGGAACATTATTTCCCCATAATGTTTCTTGATAATTGAATATACTCGTAAGCTGTCAAAATAAAAATAAATAAATGCAAATAAATAGATACTTCTTTATGTAAAACGAAAATATACGACGAAATTTGTAACTGTGTTATGAGAGTTTGTGTTAAGTTTACATTATATGTCGCAATATATTTTTTGAATTATAAAGTTAATAATACATATAGAAGGATAAGTAAGCTGAAGTGGTAATGGGTCACATAGCTTAAAGAACGGACAACCAGTGGGGAGGAAAGGTTCTTGAGTGGAGACCCCATAATAGAAGTATTAGACCCCAGAGTAGAATTACCCCCCGCCCCCTAATTAGATACAGTGACAGCCACATATGCATTGCAAGGAGTCAGTGGATGCAGATGGCTCAGAACTATTATTTATGAGAGTCTATGGGGGAGACCTATAATAATAATAATCTTTATTATTACAGGCTACAATGGTCTAATTTGTTAGTAACATAATCTTAGTCTAATGTTAGTACATCTTACAATGAAATAAATAAAAAAGGAAAAGAGGAAAAAAAAAATTATACAATTTAGAATGGCAAACAAGCTGACAACCCACCTGGTGGAACGTGGTAACCATCGACTATAGACATGAGCAATACCATGGACATAACAGAGTATACTGTTATACGCCCATAATACCCCCCATGCGTTGCCATTCTTGAGGACTCAGGTGTTATTCCTGTGTACCCTGTAAATTCACGCCATATACCACCCTTTAAATCGAAACACAGCCATGCAAACACAACTGCTTTACGGTTGAAACACGAATGGGACAGAAGTACCGAAGCAAACGACTTTCGTACAAAGTCTCCCTCTGGTAACAATAAATAAATTTGGTCACCGATGAAGCATCTCATTTGAGATACCACAGATACTATATTCAGCAATGGACGTATAATGGCCGAGATGTTAATGATGAAAGTAATGCATAAAATAAACATTTCTAAATTTCACAAAAATAATTTCTAATTTGTATTGAGTTTTTTTGTCTATTTCATTTAATTATTTATTTATTACATGACTTAAGGTGTACCTTCCGCAGAGGCTCTAAAAGGATTGTTAATTTCGAGAACGGCGAGTGAGCTGTTGCTTCAAACGAGCTAAAATGAGCATTGGCCCCAGCATGGTATAGGTACGTGAATTTAAACCCTTACCTCTTCTAAATTTTTTCAAACGTACATTAATTCTTTCCCCTCTCACCGTACTGGTTACGCTTCAAACTCCTTTCTCCTACATTCTTCACGACTCTGGAACGTGCTTCCTGATGCCATTAAGAAACTACCGACTAAACCGTCTTTCAAAAAAAGCGTTGACGATCCTTTTTATTTTTATCCGAGCAGTATGTGCTTTATATTATTCCCAAATTCGTGTATAATATAGTATATATCATATATGTGTAAGTATATTTGTTATTCATATATTTATTCGTTTATATATGTAATTTTAGTATATATGTATATCAATAATTAGTAGTACCGCATTCGAGTATTCTGACACTTCCCTATGGTTGACTGGGAGAGAATGCTTTTAGCATTAAGTCGGCCATGTACACATATTTGTACTAATGAATAAATAAATAAATAATTGTTAGATTGATTTTCATATTTCAATACTTTTTTTTTAATCAATTCTTTCCAAAATATACAATATCATTGATGCGCTAATACGGACAAATATTCGGCGTCATCTCATTTGATAGCAGCTATTTGTTCATGCAAACAGCATTTTAGGAATTTTTCGTGCCGGTGGAAAAAGTAATTCGGTTGAAAAATTCTCACATTTATTGTGTTAGAATGACATATTTTATGTAAACATAAACATTTACAACGAAAAATAAAACGCGTTATGGTGATACATGGCTCAATTTCCATAATATCGGATAATTCCATAATACCATTTTATAGAATGTGTTTAAAATGGCCAATAATATGTTCCTATTTTATGAGTCATCATTCATTTTAGTCGTTAACTGTCCACTGCCGAACATAACTCCTGTCCGTAAGAGGAGTTTTGCCACTAGTTGCTATGCTTGGCAGGCGGGTTGGCAACCACAGTTAAGTTTTACAAATGTTTTAAGAGGGAAGCTGTTGCCCAACCTTCCACTATAAGTTTCCTTAAACGTCTCTTACGACACCTACGGCAAAGGAAGGGGTGGCCTATTCCATGCCGAGAAACACATGACTACGTGAATTAGGATGTACAGAATTCCATTTAAATCTCTTCAGCTGTTTAATTTTGATCGAGTAACAAATGTCCAAACATATTATAATTTTTTTTTATACCACTGAAGTGGCAAACAAGCATACGGCCCACCTGATGGTAAGCGGTTACCGTAGCCTATGAATGCCTGCAATACCGGAGGTATTACGCGCGCGTTGCCGACCCTGAAGAAATCTCTTTACCCCCCTTTTGAAGAACCCCATACTGTAGTCTCTTGGGAAAACCTCGGCAGGGAGCTCATTCCATAACCTGAGTATATTTAAATTTACAATATTAAGAATGTTCAAAATATTTCACTGCAATATCGTATACAGTCCATAAGTGAATTGAAGTGTGTGTTCTACATAGAAAATCAGCGTACAGTGAAAAGTTTGATCTTTACGCCAGCCAGGCTAGAAACTTCGCCGTCTTGTAGCCTTCTGCATTACACGGTCCATTGGCGTCCGGGATCTACTAAGCATTTTCATGGATGCAGCAAGTTGTTCTCATAAAATTATACTGTCATAGCTAACAACGAATTGTAAACTCTGTTACATTGCTGTAAGAATCAGTATGGAGTGTATAGTTGCAATATTTTTATTTTATACTATGTAATTTTTCATAATGTAGGTAATCGATTGTTAATAGATATATCTGTTATTTATCCAATATATATATATATATATATATATATATATATATATATATATATATATATATAGATAGATATTGCAATTACAATATATAGATATTATTATATAATACTTACCCTTATTAACTAGACTATGAAATTTGTTGTTTTTATGACAAGTTTTTATTTCACTGGTTTTGCTATATAATTCCGTTCAAAATTTGTGATTTATTTATTTTAGTTTTTTATTTAGTTATTCAGTTAGATAACTACTTGGTAGCGTTCGATAGTACAGAAAATCGGCATATTTATGTTAGTTCAAGAAGATACGGAAGATGAGCATAAGAACTCTTGAACTACGTCTGTTAAACCTGTCATGTTTGGATTTGTTTAATTTGTCTTGACAAAAATTAAACTCTTTGTAGTGACCAGAGCCTGATGATCGTCATATCAGTCGTTAACTGTTAACTGCAGTATATAAGCCTCTGCTATAAGAGAAGATTTGCTGTCTTTGCTGTTTGTTCTGATGATGAAATTATAAAAGTATTTTTTTTAAATAGACATTTAAGTTTACTTTTTTTGAGTCTCTCACTCGTTTTGAGTTACTTTGCTATTTATATGATCTGAGTATGGCAGTACACCTGCAATACCGTTGGTATTGTGGGTGATCATGGGCGGCGGTAATCACTTACCATTAGGTGAGCCGCATGCTCGTTTGACCCCTGTATTGTAAAAAAAATAATACCTATATTTCAGACTTTTGGTCCATTAATATTTATTAGTAACAATGTTCTTATATCTGTATGTTAGTAAGTTAATAATAAATGTGAAACATTTTTAAGAATAACCTCTTACAATAGTAACAGTTACTCGGTACTTTTATATGAACCCAGAATTAAATCACTACCGCAGTAAATTTTATTAAAATCCATCCAAAGTTTTGTGTTATTGTAGATTCAAGAGATGGTCTAGTTATAGTTTTGTACATATAAACAATAATAGTAATATTTAGTCTGACAGTAATTCTACAGACAAGAATAAATGAGAATGTAAAAGAATATTTAGTTAGAAATATTTACTTTACGAATTCTATTTATGAATTGATATTTTCAATCAAAAAAATAAGTAGAAAGGCATTAATTTTTATCTATGATTCGATTGTTCCGGTCTGTTGAATTATGAACACAGAAATATTTCGAGTCTAATAAAAAAAAAATTGTATTGAAATAAATCATGTAAATAATCCATGTAATAAAAAGTAGTAATTGTCACCAAAAGAAATGAAAAACTTCATAGATATTATTAAATATACTGTATCATTTCTGAGGATTAAGGCGGTTCGTTCTTTAACACGTTGAGCGCCATGTCAGCCATCGGTGGCTGACACTAGACTTTCCGTTTAGGCCGCGTCAGCCATCGGTGTCTGACAGTGTGTAACATGAGAACTATAAAATTTTACACTATTTTACGGAATTACAGAAAACAAAACAGACTTGGTGCGTAACGTGTTCAATGAATGCCTATAAGAATCACGTTCCAAACGTAAACTACCTTCTACTACGATAGGAAACACCAGCTCCTGCAGTACCAGCGCTTCGAAGCGGCGCGCGTGGCCTGAACGGGATTGCTGTAGAAATACGCGTGGCGCTCAACGTGTTAAACTAAAACTCAGCCACGTAAACATTTTTATTTTGCCATACAGAAACGAGTAAGATAGTAGTATAGTCTGCATAGCTTATACAAACGACTTTTGTACAAAATTTTACTCTGGTAATAATTTAACGATTCTAAGGACGAAGAAGAATTTTGGTAAAAAAAAGAATCAATTATACCATATCGCAGAAATATAAAAGTTTATACTTCATTGTACGTTCTTATCGGTCTACTTCGCATCCAATTGTCTCTATTCAGATATACAATTCTGAGCAAGTTTCGACTTTCAACAATGCCATTGTTATAAACATTATACATATATTTTTTAAGACAATATATTTTTTTTATATTTGAAATAGACATATCAGCAGTACCTATACATTATCATCACCATATTATCTGTTAACTGTCCACTGCTGAACATGGGTTTTGCTGGTTGCATAGATTTTACTCGTAGTTGCTACACTTGGTAGGCACACCAAAAACTAATTGCGGTTGTCAAATCACAGTTAGGCTCTTATTTATTTTATTTATTTAACACTTTATTGCACCAACATAACATGATTTGTTAAACAATTTTCAATACGTTAAGTGTAGTACAAAAGGCGGTCTTATTGCTAAGCAATCTCTTCCAGACAACCTTTGGGTAGAAGGAAATAAAGCATAAATAGGTAGGTGGCGCATTAAAAAAAATTGATTTGTAAAAAATAATATCTGTGACAGCATAGTCATATACACATACATAAATAAACACATACATCCAAACATATACATATATATACATACACATATAAATATATATACATACATATACATATATACGCATAAATACATACAAATATACCATACTGTTTTAATATTATATATTAATGTGTTATATATTTTTTGAAACTTACTATAAAATACTCTGTGGCACCTAAGGCTTAACGTCTCAGTGCCATGTTTATTCGAGGTATCGTACTGAATTAAAATGATTGTACATACATGTTTATAAAGAAAGAAAATAAATATTTTTTCACGAAGGTCTTGAAGCTTCACTATTATTTATTCGGCTGCTCCCAAATCGAGCATGATTTATTTTTACAGCCACCCTCCGACCTCTTGATCTGGGGCTTAATGTTTACATTCTGTTCGAGGATACGACCTTGCATACATTTCCTTCGATGAAGACTATTTTTTTTTTCAGAAAATAAGAAAATACGTGTTCATATTATGGTACTAATTGTAAATATTAGTATATCTATGTATTGATTAGATAAACAATACACAGATTAGAGTTAAACAATACACAGAGTACTTATACACATAGGTATATCCATAATGTACGTGTACAAATCATCACCACCGTCATCTTCCTACCCTTATCCCAATTATTTGGGTTCGGCGTAATATGTTTTTATCCATATTACAAAAAGATTTGGTTTTTAGTTTTACGACCGGCTACTTGTCTGACGTCAACCCTCTTTGGGAATGCATTTGTTGGTGGTTTCCGCCACCTACGGTATGGAGGAAAGGATTGAGGAAAAAAGGAAGGGAACGTTGGAAATGCGTAAAGGAAATTGGTGAATGGAAGAAATAAGGGACTTATGTGGGAAAGGAAAGTATTATAAATAGGAAAAAAAATATTGTTTATTTATAATAGAAAAATCCAAAAACTACTACCGATTATAAAAATTATTTCGCATATGGGAAACTCGATTATTAACGAATAACGTAGGTTATATATTATTTTCGAAAATTATATCTATTTGTACGAAGCTGGGCTGGTCGTTAGTTACTTAATATAAGCCATATAGAGACTGCTATAAAGAATTTTCTCTAGTATTCTACTAAAAATCCACTAATTATGATAATTGTAACATTAAGGTCTGTTTCAAAAAGTTATGAGTTCGATAATATGCAACACCAAAAAATAAACACACTTCATAATACTTTCTATTGATACATAATGAAATGATTGATACCTACTGCTGATTTATACCAATGTACAACTCACCATAAAGTTTCACCCAACCATCTGGACAAGTGGCGGTCTTCTACCGTGCGTTTTTCAAAGCACTCTCTTTCACGTACGACTACTCTTTGTAACCAACTTCCAACAGCAGTATTTCTGAACCGATACAACATCATTACTCTTAAAAAAAGAGTATATTCCTTTTTAAAAGACACACCTGCAATGCCTTTGGTGTAGTGGGTGATCATGAGCTGCGGTAGTCACTTACCATCAGGTGAATCGCATGCTCGTCTACCCCAGTGTTGTAAAAAAAAAGTTTTATATTAAAGCAGTCGAGTTTGTTTGTTTATTTGAACGTGCTAATCTCTAAAATTATCAGTCGGAATTTTAAAGAATATTTTTGTATTTGATTTCAAGGAAGATATTATAGATTATTTAACATCACGATACGATCACGGGCGGAGACGCGGGAATCGTCCACTACAATAATTACTAAACTTATTAAAAAAAAACCAATATATTGCTACTGGGGGAAAAGGGATTATTAGTAATGGAGACTGAGTCGACCTCCTCGCGGTTCCCTCTGGAAACTATCATGATTAATTCCTGATGAATTCATCATGATGGGCTAACTGGCCTGTTTTCATTATCATCAATAACCCTTCACTGGTGCCCCGCCAGCGTATCCCGTTAGCGCAGGCGGGGTTACCATTCCATTTTCATCCAATAAAAAAAATATATCGTATATATATATATATATATATATATATATATATTGCTGTTATTAATATAGCATATAAAAATTGCTAATCGATTAACGCAAAATAAGTGTATTTGGAATTAATTTAAACAGAAAAGTATTGCAATTTTACTCTCAAATGAGATAGAGGTATTTTGTTAGCGGTTGTCGGTGTGGTAAATGTGAATTCAACATGCCAACATTTCACCGAACGTAATTATTTGAATCCAATGTGGTAACCAACGAGCCTTCCATTGTCTCTCAGATTAATTAGATTACTTAAACTATAATTAAATACTTAATTGAACGTTAGGTTAGGTTAATTAAAATACATTTCCAATTTGAGAATTATGTATATGTATTTTTTTTTATACTCAATTGTTACAAAAAATAAAAAAAAGTTTTTATTTTTTAAATGTTTTGTGTGAAATTTTATTTATCTACGTCTTAAATCAGATACTTTTCAGAAGTTTAAGTTGGTATCTTGGTATTTATCCTTTATATAATCTACCTTCTATAAGTTCTTTCGTACATGCATACCGAATCCGAAAACTATTTTGTTTCCAGGAACATACTATATATGTGTATTTAATCTACCATATTAATTTTCACCTGTTCTAGACCTTTCGATTTATTTCTATTGATCTTTTTGTATTTCGGATTTGTTTTAACTGATCTTCTTATACTGTTTCTAGTCATTACTCTATCGAACACTTCTTCGCTATCATCACTTGCATCGTCGGAAAAATGGTTGTTTACGTTTAATTTCTTTGGCCTAACAACTGTGGGCTCTAGAGTACTATCAGAAAGTAGCGAATCATCATGAACAACTTTTTCATCATCGCTCGGTCTATCGTTGCTTATTTGTCGTGAAAAAAATCTTCGATTCACAACGGGTACTTCTAGGTTATTTTTCTTTTCTTCTTTCTTTTTCTCATCTCGATTACAAGACTTATATTTCATTTGAGAAAAATCAACTCTACGTAAAAAGCCAATAGGATCACCGAATCGTCTGCTGCATTTTCTTGTTGATTTTGTTTCAATTTTACTTTCTTCGATTTTAGGGCTATTTTCATTTACACCTGAATCAGAATTTGAATCTATGATTATTTCGGGCATGGAAAATTCATTTTGAACTTTCAGTCTACTATTGAGCTCTTCGATAGTTTTTAATTGTTGTTGGATAATATCATCCTTTTCGGCCAGTTGCTGATTTATAATTTTTGTTTTTATACCCAAGTTAATTTCATATTTTGATAGTTCCTTAGAGAGAAAATCTAATTCCTTTTTCCTGTTTTCTTCCAATTTTCTTATAATTGCAGCTTGTTTTGCATGCGATTCCTTCAAGTTATCGATTTCTTTCTTGTGCGTTGTAGTTAAAAATTTTATTAAATTTAAAGCCTCTTGAAGTGTGGTCGGTTGAAGAAAATCTTCTTTTAATATATTTGTTGACATTATAATATTAATAGAACTGCAACAAATAAAGGCAACCAATTACTAATGCACTAAACTAAATTCGCACTATAACAAATGAAAAATTAATTATGGCCATTAACGATTGAAAAGTCCGTTATTATTTTTATATATTTAATTTATCTTTTATAGCTACTAATTAGGTTTAAGTACTTAAATTGAATAAAAATGACTTTTTAAGCATTTAGAATGTGGTCTTTGGACAAGGCAGGAAGTAGCAAAAACAATTATGCAACTATAATTTAACACGTAATATTTAGTATTAGACACATTCCTTGAATACCAAACTATGTTTATATACTCAACTATACTCCGGCAGAAGTATAATAACATTGACTTATTGTTCTTGAAAGTATATACGACCTTTTAGAAACAAAACGTGTACTACTTCTGTTGTTATGCTTGTCGGTTCTTTTCAATATTTTGATTGTCTATTGAGATGTTGCCTTGTTATAGGAATCATAATGTGGTGAAACATATCAAAGTTATTCTGACTTCGATATTATCTACGTAAACGTAAATTTCCATGTTGATGTAACAGAAAAGCATTTATTTCAATAATAGGCGATACAGAAAGATAGACAGACTTTATTGTTCTCTCTGAAATATTACATTCTAAAACAATAGGCTATTATATTGCTAAAAATAATCACTTTCAGGCAATCTTTGGATGAAGAGGAGTAAACAAAACATAAACAATTACTAAACCAGTCTATGTTACATTGAAATTGTATTCGTTTTAAGTAGGTACTATTGTATTTATTTATAGCATCTTTAACTAATACTCAATCTTAAAATTTCATTGTCAAAAGTTTTTGGATCTGTCCAATTATATTTATAAGAGCATATTCTTTTTGCAAACGACAGAATGTACTCCCATGTTTTTTTTTTAATGGATGATAATGGAATGGTAACCCCACCCATGCTATCGGTATACACCGGCGGGGCACTAGTGAAGGATGATAGGTGAAGAGATGAAGTAGGTCAGTTAGCCCATCGTGACAAATTCAACAAGAACTGTTCACGATGGTTTCCAGGGGGAACCACGTGGAGGTCGACCTAATAAGGCATATTGCTAGCAATGAGGCTGTCAAACTCCATTACTAACAATCCCTTTCCCCCCCGTACTCCCACGTTAGTTTTATAGGTGCTAATTTAATAATTGTAGTAGGTTTTCTTATGAAACAAAATCTTAACCTATATAAAGGAACTGAATAGGAAAAAAGGTTAGAAGCCTTACTTATAAACAAAGTAGTAAAATTCTGAGAATCCTTGCCGATACCTATTTCAATAAAAGAACAAGTAAATAATATAGTTAAACAAATTTCATTTATAAGAAAGCAACCTAGTAAAGACCTGGTATTATATTTTATATACGTATATTACAAGAAGTATTATCAAATAACAATTCATTTCAATTTTAGATGTACTATTTATTATATTAATATTCTGAGAAACGCTGTTGCTATTAACGATTGTTGGCACTTGATAGAATTTCTAGTTTATATTTATTATAAAAAAAAACATTCCTACATTTAGCTACACAATTTTGGTTTCCACGTTTCTAAAAACTCTACAATACACGAGTGAAATGATTGCTTATTCAAGTAACCACATTGTTGAGCGAAGTCTTACAAGTTATGATAGATGCCTGCGTCGTTTCGGATACGAATTTTTCTTAGAATATTCAAGAAAGGCGAAAAGATAAAGAATTATTCCATTATCTTTTCGGTCCAATGATTTTATTTATGAACTAACTGTAACCCGTGATGTGTCTACACATGAATTTCTTTTGAGTAGTTCGGCAAGTTGGTATATAGGTGTTATATGTATATCTTTATAGCCGACTTTTATTTAACTACTAAATTTAAATGATTAATAATAAGATGGACTCACGTATGTGTGCCTCGGCTACACCTCGGCCCACATTTGCACGTTCGTCCATCAATGCAATCAGTTGTATAACTGTATTTGGCTAAATTAGAATTATTATTTTATATAATTATTATATATATAAACGAATGCAATACTATTGCATTGCATGCGTTTATATATGTAGATAACCCTTTTATTTTTCATGGATGTCGTAAAAGGCGACTAAGTGAATCTAATGGTCAAGGGATGAGCAGTAACTTCCCCCTTAATATGTCACCAAAATCTAATTGAGCTTGTCAACCCATCTGCCAAGCATGACGCCTACTGGCAAAACCTCCCAATAGGGAAAAGCCTATATTTAGCAGTGGACATTTAAAAGCTAGTAAATATTCCAGATAATATCAGAGAAAGACTTTGTACAAAAGTCCTTTATTTGGGCACCTCTATCCCATTCGTGTCTCTATTGTGAAGCAGTTGTGTTTGCATGGCTGTGTTTCGGTTTGAAAAGTGGGATATGGCAGTGAATTTATAGGGTACAGAGGAATAACACCTGAGTCCTTAGGAATGGCAACGCATGGAGAGTATCATGGGCGAAACAGTATACACTGTTATGTCCATGGTACGGCTCATGTCTATAGGCAACGGTTAGCAGTTTCCATCAGGTGGGCCGTCAGCTTGTTTGCTATTCTAAGTTGAATATAAAAATAAAAAAATAAAAATTAAACAAATACCTGATGTTTAATAAATCCAAATATAATGCATTTGACACTTCACAGGACTTAATTTACAGTACAATAGAACAATTGGTCATTGTTAATTAATATTTTCATTACTCTAGTCTCGACCACTGACAGTCTTAAACTAATACAAATGAAGCGAGCTAACACACGGTAAGTATTGAATAGTATAAATGACAGGCGAAGACAGGTGTTGAAATGCTGCTAATGACTCGTACTTGGACTTATAATAAAGTAATTATTATTGCATTTTGAACTCTAAGTTAGTTGTAATAAGTACAGAAATATGTTTATATTCATGTTTACTTTATTTTGACGATTTGGCAAAAAGGTTCCGCTTGCTAGCATTTTGTTTGCAATGAGGGTTTTTGGACAGTAAAAATATTAATGCGTAATAAAAGTGGGGTGTAGGTATACTTATTATCGGAGGAGATAAGTTTTTACGAGCGTGTTCTTTTTTAATGACCATGGTTTTACCATGGTATCTAACAAGTCCAAAAGTGTTTTGGAAGGTTTTTTATCAGCACTTCAAAATGTTATTCGAATTATAAATTATTAAATTTATTTAAATATTCTTTTGTAAATGAAAAAAATAGAGTAAAAGATTTTTTTTATACAACTGAGAATGGCAAACAAGCTGACGGCCCACCTGATAGAAAGTGATAACCGTCGTTTATATACATGAGCCGTACCATGGACATAACAGAGTATACCTACTGTTTCGCCCATGATACCCCCCATACGTTGCCATTCCTGAGAACTCAGGTGTTATTCTTCCGTACCCAGTAAATTCACGCCATATCCCACCCTTCCAACCGAAACACAGCCATGCAAACACAACTGCTTTACGGTTGAAACACGAATGGGACAGAGGTACTCAAGCAATCGACTTTTGTACAAAGTCTCCCTCTGGTGTTAATGTTGTTTGTATAGATTTCTATTAATTTAAATAAATAATAAACATCAAAGATAATTTTGAAGAAGTTATGAATAGATAGATATGTTATTTGCATTACTTACGCCACATAAATAGTAACAGATATAGATACATACGCAAAAACGAAATAAAATAATACACATACAAAAAAAAAACAAGATAAATACAATAAAATAAAAAAAGTTACATAATTTTTTGAGTGTGCCACAATAACACATGGTCAGCAACTCAGTTTATTAGTTTGCCCTTAAGAGCAAAACACTTATATTCTGTTGTGGCCAAAAGAATGCAAAGTGTATTAATTTTAAACCGATTTTGATATTTTTTTAACTCTTGTATCAGTTCCATCATATTTTTTTTTATAAATTGAAGTTTTTTTTGTGAAAGAAAATCTTAATTATTAATCAACATTATCATATCAGCCTTAACTGTCCATTGCTGAAAATAAGCCTCCACTGAGGGAGTTTTGCCAGAAGTTGCCACGCTTGGCTGGCTGATTGGCAAACGCAGTTAGGCTTTGATGACGTTTTAAGAAGGACACTGCTGCCCAACTCTCACCAGAGGAAGACTTTGTACAAAAGTCGATTGCTTGGGTATCTCTGTTCAATTCGTGTTTCAACGGTAAAGCATTTGTGTTTGCATGGCTGTGTTTCGGTTTGAAGGGTGGGATATGGCGTGAATTTACAGGGTACAGAAGAATAACACCTGAGTCCTCAGGAATGGCAACGCATGTGGGGTATCATGGGCAAAACAGTATACTCTGTTATGTCCATGGTACCACTCATGTCTATAGGCGACAGTTACCACTTACCATGAGGTGGGCCAGCTTGTTTGCCATTGTAAGTTGTATAAAAAAAAAGAAAATCATGATTATAATTTAAACAATTGTTTAAAATTAATTAATTCTCCTATTAACCTACTCGTATTGTAAAAATTCATTAGTTATTCTAGTTAATGCTCATAATACTTAATTAAATACTAGAACAACGACGTAGCGTTAAATTGAGTCGATGTAATTAACAAAAGTTTGTCATGTTAAATGGTAAAATTAATAAATCTCTCTCTTATTGTTACTTACTTAAATACCACAGAATCTACTTCTGAACTTACCCAATTATAACTTGACTTTTCAGTTCTGTATATAAATTTTTCATTACAGTAATATAATATAGTAATTATTTAATGACTTAAGCCTACACGAATATAAAGCAAAAACAATACTTTTAGATTTAAAATACTTAAAAACAGAGGTATATTTTATATTAGATATGTAGTTTTTTTACATGTAAAAGGTATGGCTTTTTAGCTGACATCAAAAAGAAGGTGTTTTTAATTTGGTTGTTATTTTTTTTAAGTTTTTTACCTTAAAACACAATCAGTTTTAAACCGATTTGGAAAATTCTTTTTTTATCTGAAAATATATTCTTACTAATTGGTCCCATAGAAATTTAACCAAAGTTGGTTTAGTAGTTTAGTTTTGCAATCAAAATATATAACCGGTTTTTTATAATTGATCTTAGTTTATTTTTGTGAAACACAATCTCTCTCTCTATATTTGATTCTAATATGCTCGATGAAATGTAGCATTTCGAGTATTTTGTTCACCACAATAGCAATAGTCGACAAACGACCAGAGGGAGACTTTCTACAAAAGTCGTTTGTTTGGGCACCTCTATTCCATTCGTGTTTCTACCGTGAAGTAGTTGTGTTTGCATGGCTGTGCTTCGGTTTGAAGGGTGGGATATGGCAGTGAATTTACAGGGTACAGAGGAATAACATCTGAGTCCTCAGAATTGGCAACGCATGAGTAAATAGCGCAGTGTATCATGGGTGAATAAGTATGCTCTGTTATGTCCGTGGTACTACTAAAGTCTATAAGCGACGGTTACCACTTTCCATCAGGTGGGCCGTCAGCTTGTTTGCCATTCTAAATTGCATAAAGAAAATGCCTCTGATGCTTAATGGGGTAGCCATTAGTAATTATAACTATCATCATATTTTTTGAAGATACGTAATATCTACGATGATTTTGAAGTGTTTACACTTGAATGAATATGTTTAAATAATGATTATATAATATATAAAGATTAAAAATATTATTTATAAGAACAACGTTTAACAAAGCTAAGTAAGTTAATACTGTTTAGTAGACATGTTTATTTGCAGTTTTATATGCCAAAATCTATAGATTATTTTAATAAAATTTATTATTTTAAACGCATTTTATTTTTAATAATATACACGTTCTTCTTATAGACTTAAATCGAGGTTACATACGCTTTTGTAATACGTTCTTTAAACATGTATTGTATGCTTGCCTATTGCAAGTTTGTTATTAATAATATTGATAAATCTATCATCATCATTATCATTACAATCATCATATCAGCCTTTAACTGTCCACTGCTGGATATAAACTTCCACTTTGGGGCGTTCTGCCAGTAGTTGCCACGCTTGGCAGACGGATTGGTAACTGCAGTTAGGCTTTTGTTTTTAAGAGGGACGCTGCTGCCCATTCCTCGCCCTTCCTTAGTCGCCTCTTACGACACCCACGGGAAAGGAAGGGGTGGCTTATTCTATGCCGAGTACACAAGGCCACGATAATTCTATGAAAGTTTTTAAATATGTTTGGTTGTTCATTACTCAATCAAGCTTAAATTTAAGTTGATTGAACTTGAATATAATTAATATAGAGCATATTCTGGATTAGTGCGTAAAATACTTTTAATTCTGATTACGCACAATAATTGATTAATTGTCAGTGTAAATTAATTAATAAAGTTACATTAACATCATAAATTACAGTTCCGGTACATATCTCATTTTTATACACCACCTTTTACACCAAAGTTTTTCGAGTATCGCGCCGTTCGTGGCAGTAACTTCCAACAAAAGAGTTGGCCAAGTTTCTGAACTCAGGAAGGAGGCAGTGGCGGCTAGTAGGAAACTTTTAATATTAACCTTTCGACGCTTGTTATTAATGAAGTTCAGCGAATGCTAATAACGGAATCGTAATAAACCTAGCGGATTATAACTATACATTGGACAACTGAACTGGACTATGTTGAATGAAATGAGCCAGATTCAGAACTTTATACAAAAGTTATATAATGTAAGATGTAGGAGCACTTGTATTCCTGCTGTAAAGCAGTTATGTTTGCATGGCTTTATTACGGTTTTAAGGGAATGTAGCTGTGATATTACACAGTACATAGATGTAACACTATAGTCCTCAAGAATAGTAAGATATGAGGGCAACAATGGGTGTTAAAAAATTCTACGTATTTTATTTATTTATTTATATATTCATTAGTATAAATATGTGTACATGACGGACTTAATGCTAAAAGCATTCTCTCCCAGTCAACCATAGGAAAGTGTCAGAATACTCGAATGCTGTACTACTAATTATTGATATACATATATACTAAAATTACATATATAAACGAATAAATATATATGAATAACAAATATATATACACATATATGACATATACTATATTATACACGAAATTGAGAATAATATAAAGCACTTTATTTTTATTTTGTGACGTTCATAGTGTTTTTAGTGTCTAAAAGCGAAGGTGACCATTTTTCAACAAGTGAGCTGTAAGGGGAAAGGGATTGTTAGTAATGGACTCTAACTGACCCATTGCCAGCAATACACCCTATCAGGTCGACCTCCACGTGGTTCCTCCTGGAAACCATCGTGGTTAATTCTATTGGAATTCGTCACGTCGGGCTAACTGGCCTGCTTTTATCGTCATCCATCATTCCACATATGATGCCTCGCTAGCGTATACCGATAGCGCAGGCGGGGTTTACTATTCCATTATCACCTATTAAAAAAAAAAACAAGTAGGCCGTCAGTTTGGTTGTCATACTAAATTGCATAAAAAGTGTGAGCGAAGTCGCGTGCATAATTAGTTCATCAACAAAACAAGAACGCACGAACCGTGCGAGTTTATTTTTAGCTAATTTGGGATTTGGGAAATCTTCTCAGTTTCAAACGCCGCAATCTCGAATAAATTATTTTCCGGTACGCGTACATGCATGAGTTTGTTCAGATTAACAAAGTTTTGAACCTCACGGGGCTCCGTAGCTGGTAATATAGTTAGGAAAATATTTCCCCATTGAACTTTGATAGAACTCACATAAAAAACTTATTTTAGAATTGTAAAATGTATTTTAAATTGTTAATTATTGGATAAACTTTCGTTTAATACGATAATTTACTTTGATTTACCTGTATTGCCTCATCATCCAATGGTTTTGAGTTCGAGTTTTGTCCGTTTTAATTTTTTCAATTTCATAATAAAAAATTGGAAAAATTATTTTTACATTAAAATATTTATTTTACAATTAATAAAAATCCAAGTGTGTCTGTAAATATCCAAAATAAATAAAAATATACATATTTTACCACTATAAAGGTAAACTTTTGATAGATATGTCTTCAAAACATGTTGAAACATTTTAATACAAAAGCACTTTTAACAGTAAAAGAGTCTGTTCTATTAAAGAAAAAGGAATAATTTTATTACAACAGAAGGCACATACTACTACAAAAAGAACATTATTACACCATCACCATCACCAGACATGAGCAGTACCATGGACATAACAGAGTATACTGTTTCGCCCATGATACCCCCCATGCGTTGCCATTCCTGAGGACTCAGATGTTATTCCTCTGTACCCATTAAATTCACGCCATATCCCACCCTTCAAACCGAAACACGGCCATGCAAACACAATTGCTTCACGGTTGAAACACGAATGGGACAGAGGTACCCAAGGAATTGACTTTTGTACTAAGTCTCCCTCTGATTAAGATTATTTGTATTTAATATGTATTTACTATTAGTAATTATTTTGTAAGGTTTTTTCTGCTCACTTTGTACCACTATCTCTTTGCAATATTTTCTATTCTGTACAACACATGGTTGAGAGGTAGTAAAAGTCTATGCGGTACTGTGTCTTTTATACGTACAATTTGTCAAATAAGTACATAAAGATAAATAGATAAATAAGTTGTTTGTTTATTACACAGCATAGGCACCTGTGTGATCGTAATCAACCCCGCCTCTCTCAATATTCATGGCGGCCGCCGTTATGTAAAACAAAGCGTAAATCCAAAATATACGGGCACTCTTTCACGTACAAAACAAATATTTGGCCATGCTCGCGGTACCGCATAAAAATGACGCATGACTCACCGCAGCCGAGTGCTGAATCTGTACCAAATTGGGTAATTTTTCCCAAAGTTTAATCCTGTTCAAATATTAAGGGACGTAAGAATTATATTTATTGATGTTTACCAACTGCGTTCAAATATAAACATATGAATTTAAAAATTCGAACAATTTAATTATATTTTTAATATTATTGCATCTTTTTTTATTTTTTTTTTGAAGATTCTTAGAAACAATTTACGATTTATTACATTACAATTTATTACATTTAAAGAGAGTAAAAAAAAAGAATCCAATCAAATCGGTTGTATTTTTTTATGTTTGTTACCCCATAACTCCATAAGTTATAAAACAATATAGAAAATTATTTTTTATCTGATAGAATATACTCTACAAATTGGTTATATAGGAATTTTATTAAAATCGGTGTAATAATTCAGTTTTTAAACCAAATACGCAATAATCTTTCACAATTCAAGTCGATTTTTTTGTAAAACAAAATCTAAATTATTATGTAATAATAATAAATAATAAATAGGATATTTAAATGCCGTATCAGTCACATATCAAATTTACTTAAAGATAATTTTTTCCATAAAATAATTTCAATCGTAAACAAGTTATTAGATAATGATGGAATGAAATGATTTTTCTATCCTATCTTCTACTTTTACCAGAGGGAGACTGTATACAAAAGTCACTTGCTTGGGTACTTCTATCCCATTCGTGTTTCTACAGTGAAGCAGTTATGTTTGTATGACTGTATTTCGGTTTGAAGGGTGGAATATGGTAGTCAATTTATAGGGTACAGAGAAATAACACCTGAGATTTCAGGAATGGCAACGCATAGGGGAGTATCATGGGCGAAATAGTATACTCTGTTATGTCCACGGTACTGCTCATGTGTACGAGTATAAGCGACGGTTAACACTTATTATTATTAGTAGAGAATGCCATCAGGCATTGTGTAGACATATTTTAATGTGAGCAAAAGTATAAATTAATAAATAATTGATTATTTTGTACTACTTATAAATAAGGCAACTTATTAAAAAAGTTTTTAAATTTTTTAATGCCTACAGGAGATAAGGGATCGGAGCAAGCGAAGCTGAGAGAAACGGTTAGTCTATAATAAATAGGTGAGGATTTAAAAAAAAATATACATTTGAAAAGCAGGAACAAAAATATAGCTGATACAGTTTTATAAGAGACCCAAAAAACCATCTATAGCACTGTTATGCCAAATTGAAATTCCGTAACAATATTTTCAACAATTCGTAGTGATTGAACGCTTACCTACTCCGGCCGAATGCGAACCTTTTCTGATTGAAAACATTTAGTAATTTATTTTCTTCCAAATCGGATTTGTCTCTAATGTTTTCTCATTTTCCTAAAAGATTTTTTTTCTCGACAAGTATGTGTTTTTTTTTATACAACTTAGAATGGCAAACAAGCTGACGGCCCACCTGCCGGAAAGTGGTAACTGTCGCCTATAGACATGAGTAGTACCATGGACATAACAGAGTATACTGTTTCGCCCATGATACCCCCCATGCGTTGCCATTCCTGAGGACTCAGATGTTATTCCTCTGTACCCAGTAAATTCACGCCATATCCCACCTTTCAAACCGAGACACAGCCATGCAAACACAACTGCTTCACGGTTGAAACACGAATGAGACGGAGATAGCCAAGCAATCGACTTTTGTACAAAGTCTCCCACTGGGATTATAGTATGTTATTTTGTATTTTAGATATATAGAATTTTATTTGTATGCCGTAAAGAAGACGTTTCTATCATCAAGCACGTAACATGCTCTGTGCAATGTGCTGTGAAATTTACGAAAGAAAGTTTTATTGGGTCCCAGTTAAACGGAGCGAGACCAGATATTTTTATCCGGTGCCTACGGTTTTTATCCTGACAAAGAGTTCATTTAATGTTAGTTTGAAAGTGTGTTTATTTCTTTAAGTAGCTATGGGGTAAAGCTATTTGAAATCTAGCGAGATTACGCGTAAAACTAAACAATTTCCCCTTAAGAACAGGCGTCGAAATAAATCTGAAACTCTCTTTTGAATTTTTTATTTAAATAGTTACGGAATATTTTATTTTCAACTATTTTCATATTGAAGGTAGGCCTTAAATCGTTTGTATTGTTTTATGTATATGTTTATATTATATTCTTATTAAATTGTGTGTTTTGGTATAGAATGGGCCTTCCTTTCCGTGGGTGTCGTATTTCGTAGGAGGCGAATAAGGGAACTTGATGGTCGAAGGACGATCAGCAGCGTTCCTTTTAAAATATCACCAAAGCCTAACTACGGTTGCCAACTCACTTGCCAACTAGCGTAGCAACTACTGGCAAAATCCCCGTTATGGGAGAAGTCAGCAGTGAACAGTTAGCGGTAGGTATGATAATGAGTATCCTTATTAAGCTATCATCGAAAATTTATAATTGAAAATGTTGTTGGCAAAAATATAATACTAATGAAAAATTTCAAAGCAAATATGAAGAAGGTGCAAGATTTTTAATGGTAAATTTATATATAATATATGTATTTCACTTAACACTAACACTACTACTAGCAAAGCACCTTTTAAATAATCAATCACTAACAGAAAAATAAAAAATTGTTTTTGAAATTGCATTTCGATAATAAAAAGTTACAAACGCCCTTAAGTTGTCTGGAGAAATAGAAATACTGCTTCAATTAGCACTTTTGTTGTACACTTGTGTTATATTTCAATGTAAATGTTGCAGAATGAATGGATTATGGGGATATATATATATATATATATATATATATATATATATATATATATATATATAGACGGACAGAGATCTCTCCCTGTTAACCCAATACAGTTGGAAAACACGTTCTTAGCGGGTAGCTAAAGTGCTCGAGTTCTGTACGAATACCTAAACAAATATACAAATAAACAGTTAAATGAAATATTAATATATATTAGAATATTACATAAACATACCTAATTTGCCCTATATTTTTAAATTATAGGGCAACAGCAGTTCGACAAAGTGACTGCACCAAAGTTATCTGTATAGATAGCGGTACCTCTATTACTATTAGATTATATAGATAGAGCATAGAGCCTCGAAAATGGGTCAACTTTTTGTCAGCTAACTGTCAAATTAGCTGACCTCGTTTTTTATCTGTATTCTATATACTTACGCATAATATATATTTAATATATAAATTGAGTGTTTACGCATTAAAAAGATACAAAAAATATAAGACAAAATAAATATAGAAGTTACAAAGGAATCACTCATAACTATTTATTATACAAAATTGTATGAAAATGTTGACCGGTTTCTCTCGAAGCTTTTCTATATAGACACTTTATGTGTATAATCTAAGCTATTACTATATATTATTGTTACTATTCTACTCGTGTGTTTACCATGATATAGTTGTGCTTACATGGATGGATTTAAACGGTGGGGTCGAAGGTACTCGTGTAATACCTTAGTCCGGGGGAAAGGGATTGTTAGTAATGGGATGTAATAGCCTTATTGCTGGCAATACACTCTGTTAAGTCGATCTCCATGCGGTTCTCCTTGGAAACCATCGTAGTTAATTCTTGATGAATTCTTCATAATGTACTGACTGACCTACTTTTATTCTCACAGGTCATCTGATTACACTGGTGTCTTACATACAAATAAACCTAAATTCTCAGGGCTTACACTGCATAGGAAGTACTAAAGGCTTAAATGTGTGTTCTATGTCCAGGATGCTGTTTTTTTTTATACTGACCACTGAGGTAGCAAACAAGCTTACGGTCCATCGGTAAGCGTTTATCGTAGCTGTTCATGTCTTCAGACAAAGGTTACCATTTTCCATATTCTATTAACTTATTTGCCATTCTAAGTAGGATAAAAATACTCTATTGATTAGAACCTTAAATAAATACTTTTATTTTTTCACATCAAATTATTTAGAAATGACTAGCTATATCAGAGGGAGACTTTGTACAAAAGTCGATTGCTTGGGTACCTCTGTCCTATTAGTGTTTCAACCGTAAAGCAGTTGTGTTTGCATAGCTGTGTTTTGGTTTGAAGGGTGGGATATGGCGTGAATTTACTGGGTACGGAGGAATAACACCTGAGTCCTCAGGAATGGCAACGCATGGGGGATATCATGGGCGAAACAGTATACTCTGTTATGTCCATGGTACTGCTCATGTCTATAAGCGATGGTTACCACTTTCCATCAGGTGGGCCGTCAGCTTGTTTGCCATTCTAAGTTGTATAAAAAAAATATATCCCGCAATTACACCCACTTGAATTAATACAAAAAGTATTACATGTACTAAAATAGGATATAACCTACTTGTGTATGAAATTACATTCAAATCTGTTTAGTAGTTTCCGTGTAAAACGGTAACAAATACCCATCCACCCATAACTTCAAACTTGCACATTTATGATATTAATAGGATAATGCAAGAGGGTTACCATGGGTTGCACAGTGTATTTTGTTATGGTTATAATGCAGTTTATTTCTTTAGACGACTGTAACCTTTCTCCGTCAGGTGGGCCGTCAGCTTGTTGGCCGTTTCATTTTGCATTAGAAAGGTCCTAACGTAGACGTATTTAGAAAAGATTATGTTTCAATGACCTTACGATACCGTCAAGATCAAAGCCACACGAATTATACAGTATTACATATAAAAATATACCTAATATCTAATCCATTCATAATATTATATGATGGAGCGGGGAACTTTTCACAAAAACTTAGCAAGAACTTGACGGATCGACTTAGAAAATGGCAGGAAAGTTATTCGAACTCGTACGAAGTTATAGATGTGCCGGAAAATATAATATATTATTACAGTACGACGTATAAAGTCCAAAATGTTGCGCGTAAATGTTTTACGAGCGAAAATATTACGATGCCATTTGCAAAATGCGTTATTTACATACGACTTGCCGGCAAAGCTTATGATTATTGCGTAGTGGCATAATAGATATGTATATATGGGTACGTTGTTTAAGTAATTTATTCATGTGTTAATTGATTATATAGTTCTAACATAAATACAACATAAATTACTATTGTTTAGTTACTCCGTGTCCCTAAAGATTTGGTAGATTTTTATTACTTATTATTTTTTATATACTCACTAGATTCTAAGTTACTACCATCGCCCACGAACACCCGCAACATTGGTGGATTTGAAGATATGTCGCAGGTCTTTTAAAAAGGAATATGCTCTTTTCTTGAAAGCTACGATATCGTATCGCTTAGGATCTTTTACTGTATCTTTCGCTATCATACTTGTTCATTCCAAAGTGTGGTTGTGCATAAATGATACGTCACGGAAGATCGTTACTGAGATTTCTTCACTTCACTTCAGATCAGATAGTCGGGGTGAAAGTTTAGTTTGCGGCGGGTTGTACGATGGTGAAATTCAGTAACAGGTATCAAAACGAACAATTACATATGAGTAGAGATCCAACGTATTTATGCAATTATACTGAGTCGAATACTAACGCGTTGATCAACAATAAAGCCAAGCCGCCCGACGATGTTTGCAATCCAATGGAAAAAGCTATTACTGTAGTACTCTAGTCCGGAGGTGAAAACTGTATTTCATGTGTCGGTATAGGGGCTTTATACAATTGTAAGCGATGAGTTGGCGTGAAATACCGTCTCATTCTACTAAGCACACCTAACTTTCTGTAGTGGGGGGAGGAAGGGGTTGTTAGTAATGAAGACTAAGGACCCAATTGCTAGCAACATATCCAACCAGGTCGATGTCCCCGTGGTCCCCTCTGGAAACCATCGTGCTGAATTTCAAGCGTATTCATCACGATGGGCTAACTGACCTGCCTAGTATTCGTTTAAATTTTTATTTGTACCCATATATGTTATAAGTACTTTCCAATGTACAGTTTGCGACTTGTTATGGTAAAGAATACCCTTATAACATAATAAGAAAACACCATATGAAATATATCTAACAAGAAATTCTATTTCTGTTTAAGTGATTTTTCTGACAACACATTTAATGCATCCAAGTGTTATAATCATGTCTTATTAATTCTTGATTCTATTTCCCCTACTTCGAGCTGACCCGTCGTCCGTGTCTAATAGCGAGGACAGGTCGCTTCGCTACTAACGCGTCCCATAACTAGAAAAAAGATAGCACAATATTAGGAACAATTAACAATTAAACATCAGCTAATACTAATAATAATTTGTTATTTATATATATTTATTCGTGTATATATGTAATTTTAGTATGTATGTATATCAATAATTAATAGTACCGCATTCGAGTATTCTGACACTTGCCTATGGTTGACTGGGAGAGAATGCTTTTAGCATTAAGTCCGCCATGTACACATATTTGTACTGGTGAATAAATAAATAAATAAATAATACTTATACAAATTCTTATGTATGTACTTCATATGCATTGTATTGATTTTTTTATACACTTTTGAGGATGATAGCGACCTAAATTAATCTAAGAAGAAGTGATACAAAAAGACGATTAAAAAATTCGTAAAAATTAAAAAAAAAGTAGAATTTGCGGATTTGCCTCGGTCCGCGAGGCTGTGGATGTCTCATATTGCCCATGCCTTACACCATCTCTGGAGAGTTCAATTTATATTATTATTATTTACTTATTTATTACCTTTAAACGAGGTATTTTTAGGTAAATTTGAAGGTAAATCACTGCTCGGAGTTTAATGTTAACTGAACGATAAAATACCTATCGCTGTATGTGCAGGAACAAAACGGTATTCGGAGATTGATGGCTAATATAGAAGGTCTTGGAACTTCTGATAGTAATAATTGTGGTCAATCTTCGAACATTGGCAGTCACACACATACTTATGGTAGCGGAATTAAACGAAATACATCTAAACTAATAACCACTGATACGATTTTCACAAGATAACACCTCATTTAGTAAAATATTTACAGCAATTTACCTAAGTAAAACGCTTATCTTGATAGATAGATAGATACTCTTTATTGTTTCCTCCAAAAGATTACAATAGTAAACTTATTATAAATATAAATAATTACAAGAAATTGACGACTTTATCAAGCTGTAATATGCTAATGATTTTGTCTTCAGCCTGTATAAATTCGTATAAGAAAATTTGATTTATAAAATTTCATTCTACAAAAATATGAAACTAATGACGAAGTATTTAATTTTCATTTAAAAATATTAATTAAAATTGTTAAAAATAATTTATATATGATGCAAAGTGGTTTGTTATATATATTTTTATCGAGTATCGTAAAGAAAGAGTGGAAATATTAACACATTTTATATTAACACGCGTACGGGCAAACGCAGTGTAGGACGAGCCCCCACTAGATGGAGTGATGACCTGGAATGTGTTGCAGGGAGTCAGTGGATGCAGGTGGTGGACCATTCTTAAAACATATATATACATATATACTATATATATGTATAAAAGGGTGCGTTCTGCACAACACTCAACAATTGCATTAAGAAAATCCGCTTTTGTGAAGTCGGTTGTAATATTGCCGGCTGTCCTTTTTCCCGTTGCTGTATCACCATCAATCTTATCAAATAATCAATGGAATAACAGTCAATAGCAACTTCATACATCATGTCCAATCCACTCTCATACACAATGGACGGGGAAACTTAGCGGAAAATTACCAATCAACTTGAATCTGTAAGAGGAAACAATAAATGAAGTGGACAAAATTGGAAATAGAATGATTCAATAAACAGTTATGTGTGTATGTGTAATTATTTATATATTTATTTTGCGCTTTATATTTTTTCTATTAAAGCTAGAAATTACTTTGTCATCAGGGAGAACCATAACTTTGCCATTCGAAGCCACGTCAAAATTCTTCGGTTATTTGTATTCTTGATCCATTTTACTACTGTACTAAATTTTGCAGTTGGGGACATTCTGCTTGTATCATGTCATATAAAAAAAACAATACTGTAAATTCTACAATATTATAAACAAGCCAGGTTCAGCAACAATTGTTCGAGCAGCAAATTTTTCATGAAACGATTCGTTTTACTTTAATAAAAGGTATTTACGTGTATGTATTATGTTTAACTAAGAACTAAATTGTCATAAAATTACAATTAAAATTCGTTTTACAGTAATTGTATAATGTATGCACAAATATGATTTAATTACAGTTTGTTTATGTGTATACCTATATATTATATATATTCGCAAATATAATATACGTGTATGTCAAAATATTTGAATGTTGACTTTTTAAGAAACTGAATGAATGAATTACATTTGGAGTAGGTTATAATAATAATAAATTTATTTATTTAGCTCAAAACATGACATTTCCACAATTCCACACAAACTATTCTACTTAGTGTGGGTTGGATCTCCACCATTAATGAACTAAAATATAATTCTATATGTTAACCAGTAAAATATATCATTTAATATATAAAATACATCTTTTTTTGAATTAATTCAAGTAAATAAAGTCAAAAGATATAGTTCGTTATTCATAAATTGTTCCTAAGTAATTTTGCATATGCAGAAAATGTAAAACTTAATGAACTGGAAAGCCACCAGTAAAACGCTGAGCAAAATGTTATCATTTTATACTTAAGCGCCTTTTGTATGAAAAAATAAAGAATAATTTGGAAAAACAAAATGCGTGAACAAAGCTGCGTCGCTCAGGGCACCAATAAAGGTTTATCACAATTTTGTTTTGGAATATTCAGGTAGAATAAAAGCGGTTACCTATCACACCGTCACGTATCAGAATTCAATTTGATAAATTAGTATTATTTTTTTTTTTATTTTTATAATTGCATTAGATTGGATTTTTAGTACTATTTAAACCTCTCTGGCTTGTGTGTGATACTTTACATTTTATTCTCAAATGTCAATATTTACATTAATATTCTGCTGTTTTAACAAGGTTGGACAAATAAGTTTTTAGTTTATACTTTATATTTTTAACAACAATATTGCTTTGCAAGTCGATAGGTAAAAAAATATTTAACGAACGATATGTTTTACAAATAAAAAAAGAAGAAAAAATCTAGTCCATTTCAGAGGTCAAATATAATAGCGAGCATGAATAATGCCAGAAACACTAGCTGTGTGCTAAAAAGTATTTTAGTTTCACTTAATTTGCATTGTCCACTACTAAACATACGTTTCCCCCTAGGGGAGTTTTGCCAGTAGTTGCCACGCATGGCAGGCAAATTAGCTACTGCGGTTAGACTTTGGAGATGTTTTAAGAGGGACGCTGCAGCCCATCTCTTGCTCTTTCTTGGTCGCCTCTTACGACACCCACGAGAAAGAAGGGGTGACCTATTCTATGCCAGGACCACACGGGAATTTAACTGACTACAAATTAATTAGAATCTGGAACAATATTCATTTTCGCCAAACACATTTATATTGTACTGGTTGGTGTGATAGTCTCCCCATTGAATGCGTGAGATCCTTCCATTGTTCTTTGGGCACAATTCACAAACAGGGCCTGACAAAAAGGGCACCGATTTGATGGAAAAACTCTCTGCAATAAGAAGATGAGAGCGCCCTCCTGAGACTTCACCTAATGCTGTGGTTAAAGTGTAAGCGATGAGCGGAATTTAATATAAACAGTTGATGTATGACATAAGTATATAACTTAGATCGCTTTTTGGATAACCTCCTTATATTATATCCGACGGCTTTTTTGCATAAATTAGTATTAAGAGTAACCTGCACGTTAAGACATGGTTTATCTGTGGATCAAATTTACCATTCAAATCTATTAAAGGGTAATTGAGTTACAGATATCTAAATATTTCTAAAAACCTTTTTTAATCTTAATTTTTTAATACTTATGTTCATTTTTTTTCGATGTCTATATACATAAGTGACAGGAAATTAATGACCTCGCTGTGTTTTTGTCTTTTCCGACTATTGTTTCGACTTTAACCGAAAATAATCTTCAGGGTGCGTATGGCGTTCATTAATTTCCCGTCATTTATGTATATAGACACTTTCATAATTTACTTGCAGTTTATGTGATAAACGTGGAGATTTGTTAGTTTGATTTGTCTGAAATTTTGTACATTATTTATTTATTTAAAGGAACACCAACAGCATATTGCATTAAAACATATATAACAAACATTAAATACAATACAATATTAATGCACATGCCTATTAAAGGTATTCACAGCATTTACTTTAACATAATTATACAGTATGAAATGAAGTAAACAATTTTAAGAAATTAAATAATACTAGATTACAAATATTTTAAAAGTTGAATTATTAGTTATGAAAATATACATTATAATTTATCTACTATCATCATCATCACTCATATCAGCCGTCAACCGTCCACTGCTGAATATAGGCTATTATTACATTATCTACTAGATAATATACAAAATAACTATGTGTATTTTTATATAAATTAAAATGACAAACAAACCAATCTAATTGAAAATAGTAAAACTCGGTTATAAATCTGACTACGGCTGTTACCGAATATGAATACACTGCAAGGCACATTGCAAAGTTCATGATTGGAGTCGATTGTTAAGCCGCATTTCTCTGAATTTAAAATTAACATCACAGCGAAATTTTTATTCTGTGAATTAATATAAACTAAATTTCTAATAGTTTAAGTTGAAAATATTATAAATTAAATTTATGATGGTCCATAAAATAGTAATTTCTCGAAACTATCAAAATAAAATATTAGATTAAGTGATATAAGTTCAGAGAAATGGCATCTCAGAATCGACCTCATTGATATTCATAAAGAATAGAATTTTACCTCGGTACTCTGTAATTTTATTGTCATGTAAGCTCATGCCAAATTTATTTATTCAAAAAAAGAACAAGAAAAAGTTTATTTCGGGACAACAGTCAGCGAAATGCAAGTAACTCGGAACCGTTCCTTATGTCAGTCTATGGGGAAGGCCTATGTTCAGCAGTGGACACTTAACGGTTGATATGACGATGATGAGTCAGCGAAATTTATTACAAATGTGAATTTTAGACTAAAACACAATCTAAGGACATACCTTTATTTCAGTTGGTCCCCTGTGACCTTTTCGGGGCACTCCCAAATCAGAATGGGACAAAAACAAAATAACTTTGTAACATTATTGTTGGCTTTAACATCGTGGTTCATGTAACATTTGGGATATTCCACCATTGCTGAATTTGATGTGTTTAAATTATTAGTAATATTAAGATTCATGCGATTTGCAAAAGAAAAATGCTTGAGTTCGCCTATATTATTTATTTTAAGACATATTATTCATTTTACATTTGTAAAATTTCTTGAATATTTATGTAGACGATAGAATTCATTCGGCTTGATTTAATTTTGTCACAATTGAACTGTTCTTCATTGCTTTGCAAAGCAATTTGATTTTGCTTGTTTGCAATACACAATGCTTTTTCGTAAACTCAGTTTGTGACACAATATTACATTCTACATTTAAATACGTTAAACTAGCTTTTGCTGTAAATTCGGATGCGTGAATTTTGGAAGTATGTAACCACTTCTAGATGGCGATAAAGATAAAACATTGACCAGATTTTTAAGTTACACTTTCAGAAATACAATTCTGAACTATTATATCGATTTTGATGCAGTAGTTCCTGTGTGGTGCAGGAACAAACATAAAGACAAACAGTTATTGTTTTGGTTCCTATTATTCTTTTTTCCTCCAGTCAATTGTTCTTAATATCTTCTATGTACATATTTTTACCATATCATTGTATATATTTGTTAGTTTATATTTATACCATACCATTATCATTAGGCACAAAAGTAGATACTGGGACATTAAAACTCAACCGAAGTCCGCCAAGTACCAAATCTATAAACGAGATATCGGACGCACCTAAATCAAAGTCGGCGATATAGGCACAATTTAAACTGCCAAAGTCCATTTACACAAGACGACTCTTTATGGACAAAAAGACGGAGGAAAAAAGAAACAATCGACGATTCTATCTATGACGATCCCAAATCCTGATTTTGATTATAAAGTTGGCGTTTTATTATTAATATTAATTTACCAGCCGTTAACTGTTCACTGCTGGACATGGGCCTCTTCTATAAGGGGATTTTGCCAGTAGTTGCTACGATTAGTAGGCTTTGATGATGTTTTAAGAGACGCTGTTTTTCATTACTTAGCTACTAAATTTCCTTATTTGCCTTTTACGACACCTAAGGGAAAGAAACGGTTCGTACATTCTATGCCGAGAGCACACAGCTAATAAATCGGTATAATAAGTACATATTATATATTATTTAATGCTAATTGATGTTCACTTACAACCGACGGAGAAATTGAAATTTTGTTATAATATATTTGAGATCTGACATCGTAAACTTCAAGAAAAAAGCATATTAATTTCTAAATAACTGACAGCGTACCTGATATTCCTCCAGTGTTGCCGGTGCTCATAGGCGACGGTAATCACTTACCACCAGGTGAGCCAAACGCTCATTTGTTCCCTGTTATATTTAAAACGAGTGTTGAAACCATTTCCTAGGTACTTTTCTTCTTTTTAATTATGAGTTTCCTCTTGTCGGTGCAACTAATGGTTGATGGGATAAGTAGCTTTGGGAAGCCTTATATTCAAGAGTGGACTGTAGATGCTAATAGCAATGATAATAGGTACTTTATTTTTATTCCGAATTTGAATTCCTTACAAGACTCTAAAATCGCTGCAGGGTCTCAATGGATATATGTATCTCAGGACCTGTTTTGGGGCGAAATGTAAAAGAGATTTACGTTCAGCAGTAAACAATGGATATTGAGTCATAAAAAATCTGATCTTAGTTGAAAATCTTGTTTTATTATGACTAGGAGATTAGTTATTTTTTATGTAATTTAGAATGGCGTACAAGTTTGACCTTATGGAAAGTGGTAACCATCGCCTATAGACATAAACAGTGTTTATAGACTTTATTAGAATTTTGAACAATAAACTGTATTAGTTATATCAAGCTCATACATCAATATTTTAGATAAGATTTGATATGAAAAGATGAAGTGTTTATTACGCAATTACAATTAAAGCGATGTTTATTCTCTTAAATTTTCATAAGCTTTGATTTCATATTTTATTTAAAAGTGACATCCGAAAGAAAAAGTTTCTCATTTCGTAAGTATATTTTGTAGTTATGTCATGCGATCACAACGCCAATTCTGAACCGATTATGATATTTTTTTTATTTATATAGACAAATAGTAATACGGCTTCGTGTAGATAGAATTTTCAAATGTAGTAAATGCTATTTTGCTGATAATGTAGCTTTCTATATGAGTACGTAAATGAATTTCTGAAATTGGTTTAGACATTTTTAAATTTATCCATTACAAAAAAAACAATCAAATCTTTATTCTTTATATTATCTGTGAGAGCTGTATACACCTTTAATTGATGTGTTCATATGGCCTTAAGCTTGATAGTGAAGAGTAAGATTTTTTTGTTCAAACTTAGATTTAAGCATTTTTTAATAGTAGTTTTTCTCTTTTACCTACTAATAACATTGTATATTGTCTACTTAATTATTGTGAGCATATTGTTGGTGTGTCTTTTATAAATAAATAAATATTAATAGTACAGATGTATAAGTAAGATATTATTATATATATACTCCATATGAAATGGAAACGATAAGATGGACAAAAAAGTAACGCACGAGGAAGTCTTGAAAAGAGTGAATGAGAAAAGAACATTAATAAAAATATAGAAGAGGCAGAATGTTGGACCATTATATACGACATGACTTTTTTAAAGAAAATACAAAAGTGAAAAATAGAGGGCAAAAGAGGAAGGGGAAGAGCTAGAAATAACTACATGGGACAGATAAAGGAAACGTATGAAAATGGATGATATGACTGGAACAGAATACATGAATTAGTAGCCTCGACAAGGGAAACTCTTAAATTAAAAAAAAGTAAATTTTATTCTATTTATTTTTAAGAAAAAAGTAAGCATATTTTATTAATATTATGAAGAGGAATGATGTGATTCTTTGTTTGTAATGGATAAACAATAATACACTATTAAAAAATTATTTCGCCTGTGGAGTTTTTAATCAACATCAGCAAGCACCGTTGACTGTAATTTTTATTAAGAAAAAGAAACATGCGACACTGGGGCAAGTCACTAGTTTTAATCTATAATTATATTGATAGCAATCGTTGAGTATAAATATACCAACATTAATATAGGCACTTTAAGTTTGAACATTAAACTTCGGAAAAGATTATGTGGCGAATCAGAAATTGATTCCACCAACTTCTGGAAACTTACGCGTATTCCAAATTACTTGATATTTCTGTTCAAACAACTATTAGAAAGATTTTGGTTTTAAGTTAATAAGTATCTTGTTATGTGGTCCAGGCGTAGACTGGGCTTCCCAACCTTTTTCCATGAGTGCCATAAGACGAGACTATAGGAACTTAATTCGAGGGATAGGCAGCAACGTTTTTCTTAAATCGAGGAATAGGCAGCAGCGTCTCTCTTAAAATATCACCAGAACCTAATTGCCGTTGCCAGCCAGCCTGCTAACTTCCCCAAAAAGGGCAAATCCCCTTTATAGGGAAGGCCTATGTTCCGCAGTAGGCAGTTAATATATGAAAGTATCTTAAGTACAATTTATATGCAAGTTAGAGAAAAATTGTAATACATTCTCTTTAAATTTTAAATTGAAAATGATAAAAATATGAATTATTTGTTTTAAAGGAATACCACCATATTTATTTATAAACTAACGGTCTGGCCCGACCTCGCACTAGTAGTTAGAACACTTAATTAATATACAGTTTATGTTACTCGTCGATTATTCTATAAGTGAAAGTATTTTTAAATTCAGTAAATAGGTTTGAGTTTATTCAATAAAAATAAATAACCAAATCTCTTTATAATATTACTAGTTTTTACTTGCGACTTCGTTCACGTGAGCAGGATATATTTACTGACTGACATAAAAAAGTATAACCTTCTTCATCCCATATAGTATCTGTATACCAGATTTTATACCAATTGGTTAAGCCGTAAAGGTGCTATAACGTAACAAACAAACAAACTAATTTTTTATATTTATAACATAAGTAATAATTATCGATATCTGCGTGGATTGGAATAAAAATACCTAAGTGGTTAAGTAAAACTTTACCACTTGACGACTCTAGAATGCACTGCCTAAAAGTATCTAAAAACTTCCAAATAAATTAATGTTCTAAAGAAGAGTCCATGCTCACCTTATAAACTCTTTACAACTATAGTAGCTAATCATTATCTTTTATATTTTATATTGTTTATATTTTATATATTTATTTAGTTACGTATATATATATATGTATTATTTGTTGTACATAGGTAAATATTAGTTGTTATTTTCTTTATCTATTCCAATAATGAAGTACTGCGTTCGTGATTTACTGTTCATTCCAATGGTTGACTGGTAGAGAATGCTACTAGCATTAAATTCACCTTTTTATCTTATTTTATTTTGTTTAATAAATTTATTTAAATAAATAAATAAAACAAAACTTTTAATAAATATCCGATCGTTTTTATAAAGTTTCAAATTTACTGGATAATAATTCATTTTACCTACATAAATTAGTATGTAAAGTTTCCTTGATTTATGTACAAACTTTTATTAAATTTTGTATAGCTAATTTATCGTAAAGCGTAATTTATCAATATTTTTAGTAAGTTTAACTTTTTTATAATTACAGATAAGAATAATGGGATTATTAAGACATTGTATATTAAATCATTTACCAGTATTTAATCTGAGTTATGTAGAATAAAGATTTTACAATACAATACAATACTTTATTTTAAGAAAAAGTCTACGAATATTTTGAAAAATTGTGAAAGCAGTTTATCATCTTCATCATCATCACCTTTGATCTCTATCGTTGTTTATTGGAATTATAGTACATAATCTATAAGTATGTATGTACATATATATATAATTGTATGGTTTTATGATATATATTTGTACATGTAAGTAATATTTGTTTAATGTATTCATGTATGTATATTTATATAATCATAATATGTAGTAGTTCTCCATTCTATGTGTAGGGATTTCTAAGTCAATATGGATACGTACGCGTAATTGTTTATCTGCAACAATTCTTATTTTTTTTTCCGAATAATTACATCTCTATTGTGCGAAAGGTTGACTAGTAGAGAATGCCTATAGCAGTAAGTCTACATTTTGTATCGCATTTTAGGGTTTAATAAAGTTTCAATAAGTAAATAAATACTTATCTATAAACATGATGCACGATTAGTTCAACATTACTAAAATCTATCTAATCATTTGGATGATGAAGGAATAAAAGAACCGACATAAATATAACATGAATACCGAATACATCACCATTCTATTTCAAAGATGTGTATGAAAAGGTGAAACCCAACGAAATTCGTATAATGCTTTTTTAAAACTAAAGTAAAGGAATTGCTTTTAAGCTGCCATACCTGAGAGCGTACTGTTCTATTGAAAAACGTTTGTACAGAACTACACGAATTTCTGACTAACCAATTAGTGTTGGACGATGCTCAGTTTTGGAGCTTTCATCCCGTTTTTAATAGCCTTCCGTGGAATTTGTAAATTAGTGCAATAAGAAAAAACAGAATGAGCAGAAGAGATATTTTGGAGAGTATGCTTAAGAACTTTTTTTTTCACCTGATGGTGAGTGACAACCACCGCCCATTATCACCCGCAACACCAGAGGCATTGCAGGAATGCTGCTGAGGTTTTAAAAGGAGTATGCTCTTTTCTTGAAGGTTATGATGTTGTATCGGTTCGGAAATATTGTTGCTATATGTTGATTCCAAAGAGTGGTTGTGCGTGGAAGAAAGTGCCTTGAAAAATTACTTAGTTCCTCCATCACTCTTTCGGCATCAGACCAGGCAGGGGAAAGTCTTCAGTCTTATGTTGTAGACATACCATTTATATGCACGAAATGATTTGCATGTTCTTTCATCATGCAAATGGTTATAGAGTGGAACTATCTCTTTCTACTTATGGTTTTCCTACCACATATAATTATGTGGTGAAAGCTATTTATATTTATAGAGTAATTGAAGGCAAATTTGAATAGGCTATTCGTGAGCCTACAAGCTTTATCTTAGATCACATTATCACTTTCGATCAGCTGAGATCGTGATCAATCCTAAGACCCTTGATCAGTAAAAAAAACACACATGTATAATACTTTTCTGCAAAAAAGGGCCAGTGCTATAAAAATGTTCTTTAAATTTTACGTAGGTTGGAAGGGTTGTCACGAATCATTTTACGATATGACGCGATACAGTGATAAAAGTTCTCGGTGGGGGTGTCTACTATTTGCAAGTTCTCATTGATTTATCACTTAATAAAATATAAGCTGTCTGCTCGCTAATGTAATTATTGTTATTTAAGTCACGAGAGTCGATTCTATCTGGTTATTTTATATTTAAATATTTTATATGCTGGTTAATTCAGTACCGTTTTTATTTTTTTCCCAGAGGAAGTCTTTATAAAAAAGTCGTCTGCTTAGAACTATTGTTTCTAGTTAATTTTAAACTTTCGCGTTGTTTATACGTATTTTAAATACACTATCGGGATTTGTATTTTTTTTTTAATGACGATAATGGAATGGTAACCCCATCCGTACTATCGGGCTAGTATATATCGGCGGGGCACCAGTAAAGGATAATAGGTGAGGATAAAGCAGATCAGTTAGCCCATCAAGACGAATTTAACAAAAATTGTTCACGATGGTTTCCAGGGGAAAAAACGTGGAGGTCGACCTAATAAGGCATATTGCTAGCAATGGGGCTGTCAAACTCCATTACTAACAATCCCTTTCTCCCCAACGGGACTTGCATTGGATTCAATGGACAATAGTGGTATGGTAACTCCGTCTACGCTAACGGTATACCTTGGTGGAGAACCAGTAAGGGATGATAGGCGAGAATGAAAAGGCAGGTCAGTTAGCCTATCGTGATGAACACACCTGGTATACAGCACGATGGTTTCCAGAGGGAACCACGTGAAGGTCGACTTAATAGCGTATATTGCTAGAAATAGGGCTGATAGTCCGCATTACTAATAATCCCTTTCCCCATTTGCATTGGATTGCACCACGTCATGGTCTTATCGTGACCACTTCACGTCTAAACGTCAACAATAAAGAAATAGGTATGTAGGTACTAATTAACCCTAAAACTCTTGTTTCTGCTATAAAGCAGCTTTGGTTGCATGGCTATGATTCGATTCGAAGGGTGGAATACAACAATGAAATAACAGGGCACGAACTACGAAGGTATATCACCATGGTTGTCAAAAATCGTAACTTGTAAGGGGTAAGCATGGGTATTACTGAGTGTTCTCTGACGTAAATAGTGCTGTTCATATTTGTAAGCGACGGTTACCGCTGACCATCAGGTTGGCCGTCAGCTTATTTGTCATTACAATGTATATTGTTTGCCTAATAAATGTCTCTGTCTATCCCATCTAGTAAATTCTTGTGCGATTATGAAGTTGCGAGCATATGTATTTATTTTTACGGGTACATAAAATATGTAAACGTTGTCCAGGCTGACAGTCAAATATTTGTACTGTCAAGAAATTGAATTTGAAAATCGAAGACGATGTAACATATTTTTTTAAAAGATCATATTATTTTTAATGTACCTACCTACTAACTAAACTGATATTTTCTTATCCTCGGTTTAATAAGGGAATATTTTTAAAGCTTGCATTTTATTATTCTCATTTTACGCTTAAGAGGTTTACGAAAATTGTCTTTTTTTTTACTTCGTAACACTAAAATACACCTCAGACATGACGTCGTAAAAAGTGCGTAAATTTTTACATAAATCCAAGGTTTAGTGATAAATAATTTAACGGACAAAATAGCTTCTTGTATTGAAGTTTATCCGTGTTTTCTTTATAAGTTCTTGTTTTCCAGACGTTTATAATTTATTTATATGAATACCAGACTTGATTGAAGATTTTTCAAATAGTTTAAAGTCTCTATCAATCTTCTTTTTTCTGCTTACTTTTTTTAAACTACACAACAGATTCAGATAGGGGTTTTATTGTCATTTAGATACTTTGTATGGACGGTTTTTTTAATACAATCTTAATGTGCGAAAATACTGAATTAAATACTGAAAATGTCCAGAAACTCTTAATGTTTGAGGGTGATACCTTTACATGAATAGCAAAAGTAGTAATAATTAGCGTTCCAGCCTATATTCGCTCAAATAGTTAGAATTCTTGAAAATTAGTTATTTATTAGTTATGTTATTCGCTGATAATATAGGAGTAGCTTTCTACATATATATGAAATAATTTTTAAAATCGGTTGAGTAGGCACCAGAGGGAGACTTTGTACAAAAGTCGTTTGCCTGGGCACCTCTGTCTTATTCGTGTTTCTACTGTGAAGTAGTTGTTTGCATGGCTGTATTTCAGTTTAAAGGGTGGGATATGGCAGTGAATTTACAGGGTACAGAGGAATAACACCTGAGTCCTCAGGAATGGCAACGCATGGGGGGGATCATGGGCAAAACAGTATACTCTGTTATGTCCATGGTACTGCTCATGTCTATAGACGACGGTTGCCAGATTCCATCAGGTGTTTAAGTTACCTAAAAAAGGTACTTTTTGAGTATATCCATTACAAACAAAGAAACATATAAATAAACCTTTCCTTTTTATATATTACTGTAAATAAAGTTTAAAAAACGTAGTTATGATTACTTAAGAGTAAACCAATGTTTTTGACTGAAAACAGAGCTCAAATGAGCGGAGAAAAATAGAGAATAGTACGTTGTTTATTTCCTACAAATATGTTTATAGCTGTTTGGAATAGGCATAATGTAGCATAGAATAGGCTATCCCTTCCTATCCCGTGGGTATTGTAAGAGCTGACTAAGGAGGTCGAAGGATGGGCAGCAGCGTCCCTCTTAAAACATCTCTAAAGCCTGACTGCGGTTGCTGATCCGCCTGCTAAGCATGGCAACTACTGGCAAAATCTCCCAAGGGGGAGGCTTATGTTCAGCAGTGGACAGTTAAAGGCTGATATGATGATGATATTTAATGTACTGAATTAATTGTATGTATGATATATTTTTGTATTATTACTGTATTCCATAATGATAAAATAGTATCAGTCAAAAATATACTTTTGTACACCACATTCACGCAACACTACACACACAAATAATATACACTTTTACACTAATTATTACTAAATTTCCAGTGATGCGACGTTTCAAATAAGTATCTCCATAGATTTTGTTTTAGTATTTTTATTTGTTTTTTTTTTTCTATTTAATTTAACCTACTCTCCAAAAATAAGCATAATATTGTTTGGTATACAAATTGGGAATCTGTAATTGCCTAATTTATGGTGTAAATATAATATTTTTAATTATTTTAGACATAGGCTGTTGATTCCATATGTAATAATAAAATAAAAATAAAAAGAAAAAATATTAAAATTTTGTCTACATTTCTGGCGCCAATTGAATTTATTTAAGGCGGCAGTGAATTTATTATTTTCAATTATCATACAATATGTATTTATTAAAATTACAAAGGCGTGCAAAAGCAAGGTAATTAATTACCTATAATGAATTTATATGGGTTTATTGTAATTATTTATTTTACATTTAAACAAATACAAAATAAATAATTAACATGGATGAAAATAAGGCATATTAATAATGCCTGCACTTTTAGGCTTCCAGTAGATTAGAATAAAAATTGTAAAGGTCGAAGTGGATATAGCCTGAAATGAAATGAATTTATTTTGCTAGAACGTAGGTAGTTTTAGATGATAGAGGTTTACATTTCCCGTGTATATTCTGCCTCTATGTCGACGAGCGAAATTTTAACAATATAAGAAGTTTATATATATTCTACATTATATTTACTTTCATTAGTCATATATTAGTCAAGTGCATTTGTTTTTCTTAGTTAAATATTCATTATTGGTATAAAAATCATTACACAACACTCAATTCTTATGTTTCCGTTAAAACACTGTATGAGCTATTACTTCTCTAATGTAATTTGGTAGATGGTTGTCAACTTTAATAGCATGCATAGTAGTGTGCATTCATGCATTCTTTAATATGCATTTTTTAATGTAAATCTAACCTGTAATTTGGTACTATATGTACCAAATTTGTCATTTGGTATAATTATACGCATTCTCAAATTCAATATCTTTTGAAATAGCTAACATGTTCCCTTACAAATATACATATGTCTCTAATGTACATACATGGCAGTGGGAGAATGTTTAATATCTTAAAAAGAGGGCGACAACTTTCTCTCTCTAATGTTTGTACCACATATAGCTTTAACATATTTCTTTTATACAATAAATGCTCTGGAAATTTCTGTGGAGTGTCCCCATATTAGTAATCCATATAAAAGTATGGAGGAGACATATCCATGATAAGTCTATATAAGTTTACTTTCTTTTCCTTCTATTTAACAACAAAGAATTAAAAAAAATCCTAATAGTATAATTAGGGAGGAAGGGATTGTTAGTAACAGGGTGGTTGGTCCCTATTGCTATCAATATATCCTATCGGGTTGACCTCCATGCGGTTTTCCCCTGGAAAACTATCGTGACTAATTTATCGTTGAATTAGTCACGATGGGCTAACTGACCTGCCTTTTCATCGTCACCAATCATCCCTCACTGGTGCCACGCCAGTGTATACCGATAGCGTAGACGGGGTAACCATTTCATTATCATCCATTAAAAAAAAGTAGTATAATTAATTAATTATTGTATATATGTTTGTATATGATAATATTTATATAATAGTGCGCCATCTACCCTTTGTCTTTTTCTCAATGTCCTCTACCCAAAGGTTGTCTGGAAGTGATTGCTTAGCGATAAGGCCGCCTTTTGTATCACTTCTCATTAATATTTAATATATTTGTTATTTCTCTTTTTACTTGGTGCAATAAAGTGTAAAATAAATAAATAAATAAAATAATTATTAAGTCTTAATTTTTTATGGTATTTGTTGCACTAACCAAAATCAATTTAAATTTTCGTTCCTGTAATGAGAAATATGAATAACAAGCCAAATTAATTCAAGTAATGGTGGCCTGTCATACTGAAATCGAATATGCTCGGCGAAATGTGGACATATTTATTTTTACTTATTTATATTTACCAAATTGAAAACGGTTGACATTTCTCTAATTACTATTAAAGACAGTTTTGAGTGAGTTTTATATTTTGTGATTCATTTTATGTTTTTATACTGGAATGTATTATATTTCAGTCAAAACGACGTAAATTAAAAAAGAGAGGTATCGACTATTGCATATGTGGTGAGTTTAATACTAGATACATATATCCACATTTCGCTGAGCATATTAGACTTCAATATGACATTAGGCAAAATCACCACTGTCATTTATGTTTTTTTATTACAGCACGACATGTGACCACATCATCTAATAACACCTGAGTCCTCAGGAATGGCAACGCATGAGGGGTATCATGGGCGAAACAGTATACTCTGTTATGTCCATGGTACTGCTCATGTCTATAGGCGACGGTTACCACTTTCACTAAGTGCTTTTTCACGCTACGTTTCAAGAAGCCGAGGTTATAGAATGAAAGAGATACGTCTTGGGATAGGTCATTCCGCATTGTTATGGTAAGGTTTAGGTAAAAGTTGGCCAACTTATTTGCATACGAGGGAAAGGATTGTTAGTAATGCGGACTAACAGTCCTATTGCTAACAATATAACCTGTCAGGTCGACCTCCACGTGGAAACCCCTTGAAATCATTGTGCTGAATTCCAGATTTATTCATCACGATGAGCTGAGTGACCTGTCTTTTCATTCTTATCTATTATCCCTTACTGGTGCCTCGCCAGTGTATGCCGTTAGCGCAGGCGGGGTGTTATCATTCCATTGTCATCTATTAAAAATTATTTGTATAGGCGAAAGCAGGTGGTCTACCGTATCTGGATGTAGTCGCTGGCTTACCCTCGTGGTACGATACCGTGAAGGGGAAGGTGGAATAATAGAATGAAGTTTCTCTGAGCACTCACACAGAAGGAGGCTACATCTCTACGTAATTGTATAGATTTTTTTATACAACTTAGAATGGCAAACAATCTGACGGCCCACCTGATGGAAAGGACATGGACATGAGCAGTA
The DNA here is from genome assembly GCF_026898425.1 of Galleria mellonella. NCBI lineage: Eukaryota > Metazoa > Arthropoda > Insecta > Lepidoptera > Pyralidae > Galleria > Galleria mellonella. The sequence goes on from NW_026442114.1 coordinate 739,221, forward strand.
CCATGGACATAACAGAGTATACTGTTTCGCCCATGATACCTAGATTCTAGAGTTTTGCTCACCTTATCATCTCGTATGATATGGAGAGCTCGTCTCTACAGAACATCGAGAGCCTGTAAATGAACCATCATCATAGTGTAGATGAACCATCCCAGAGATATGAGCAGTACTTCACACACGACCTTATATGTGCTTATTTAATCCTGTCTCATTTTACTGCATGATCTCATTTTAGCTATCTACGTCCTGAATATAGAATATATGCGTAGTTTTAGATGTATATTTTTGCACCAAAACCACTAACATGTAAACAACATAAAAATCAAGAAATAAACAGGTGTTGGTAAAAATTACAATAAAAAAATGATATCAATAACAAAGGGAATTAATTTTAATCGTAAGAAGTTGTATATAATCATTTTATGTGATTATGAAAGGCTTGTTTGATTTTATGTTTAAAAAAGTTAGTTATTAATATTTCGACTTATTTCAACTCTCGTATGTAAAATAAAGAATTTTCAAATATAAAATTCACTTAGTAATCTCATATAAGAATTAAGCTTGCACCTGCATAGGTTTTATGGTAATGAATATTGCTGCCCATTCTTTCACAGTACGCAATTACATATTGTAGAGAAATGGTGTTCTAGCATTTTTGTAGGGTTGCCAAATGTCTACAAAATTACGGAAAATACTTTTTCCTTTTTAGATAAACATTCTGATATTTTTGCTTTCTTTTTATCTATAATATAAAAGAGCATGCAATTATATCACAGTTGATTTCCTCGAATTTCACAAATGTTTCTTTGAAGGTCTCTTTTAATTAAGTCCGGATTTTACAAACAATATTAAATTTATCCTTTTCTATGATTCTCTGGAACTGACAATTCCGTTCTTTTTTTTGTATTTGGTAATAAATGTTGTACAATTTTCATGAAAAAATATCTATATTTTATTTAAAAGACTTAAAGGCCTCAGATAAATGTAATGTTATTCTTAAATCAAACAATTTCAGAGAATATATTTTTTTTAAATATTTGGTCTTTTTGGTTAATTTTTACTCAAACAAAACTACATAAATGGAGATGTAAAATCTTCTCTCTCAAAAACAAGATTATATTTATTTAAATAAAATTACATATAAGTCAACGTAATTTGTATATATATATATATATATATATATATATATATATATATATATGTTTACGGCAATATTACTTTAAATATTAATTAATGTCATGGTTTGAAAGTGTTGTAAATAGCAGGATACAGTAATAAAACATATATGTATTTGTTATATAAAATAATAAGTTTAGTGAAAAAATACGAGACATGTCTTATAAAAATCTGACATAGAACAAAATTAAAAATAATGCATTGTTCTAAAAAACCTCAGTGTCAACAGTCAGTATTAAAACTCCAACAGAAAATATCTTACTAGCAAATTTTTTTCTACAATTTATGATTATATTTTTTATTGTTTTGCATTATTCTGTTACTGAAAATTTGGACTTGGAATAATTCTACTATACGCCCCTACATTTTTCTATCTTCAGTCAGTCGTAATTGGGCGGTCAAGGATTATTTTTATCTGATCGGGCCAGCGACGCGGTGTCCTTTCCCGTGACCTATTTATCTTTTATCTATTTTTTACATTTTTTTAAGGTTTTCTGCATCTTATCCAACAATGAATTTAAATATTGTTGAATTTGAAATGTAAATATTTTTTTTATTTTACATAAGTTTTTCTTATGGAGTAATCAAAATGAATAAGTTAATTCGTACAAAATAAAATTGGTATGCAATAAAAAAAAATAGACACCGTTTCTAATACTACAATTATATGTACGAGTATATAATATATATTCCTGGTATATACTATATACCGGGAGTATATACTTTAATCGCGAAGGGTTTGAATATTAGAACGAATTTGGGTGAATTTATAGACATTAAATTTACGTTTAATTTAATTGTTAAATTAAATTATATGATCATAAAAACTCATACGTTAACTTGCCACTGTTGAACATAGGCTTCCACTTTGAAGGGTTATGCCAGTAGTTGTCACATTTGGCAGGCAGATTGGCAACCGTAGTTAGAATTTGTGATGTTGATGATGAGGGACGTTGCTGCCCATCCCTTGAGCTGCTTCCCTTAGTGGCCTCTTACCACACCCAAGAGAAAGGAAGGGATAGCCTGTCTATACCGGAACTATATGGCCAGATCGGTCAATATTTCTATCTAAGACCTATTAGAAACATATACGTGTAACCTATCTATGGACCTATATAATTTTGATAAAATCCTTATATAAACATTCATTTTAAAAGTAATGTTTTTTTTTTTGCATAAAAATAATAGCTACCCTAACGGGGCCTTTATTAGTGTAAACATCATTTTTAAGCAAAGAATATTACAGAACCATAGGATTTTATGTAAAAGACAGCGACTAACATAATTTCTTATTAAAAACATGGTCGATTAGACGGAAAGTCCTCGATTATATCTTAAACGAATAACTACTTCGAGCTAGCACCTGAGTTTCTTATCAATATCGCTAACAACATGGCTGTATTAGGGCTCGTGCACACGTGACCTCCTTCCAATGCCGTATTCAAGACTTTAATACCGGGTTATGTACAAAACGAAGGGGAGACCCCCACCCTCCGTACAGGTGGCCCCGTATACACATTAATGAGGCGCTGTATAGAACTAAGCTTTGTAATTGAATTGTTTTAAAGCTTCCGAACGAGTGCATTTCAAAAGCAATTTGCTTTTAACGAAGATAGTAATTGTAAGAACAGAAGGTATTGTATGAGTAGGAAAGGTGTGAAAGAGTAAAAGAGAAAGTAAGATCAGAATGAGACATGAAGTGGAAGAACTTAACTTGAAGTAAAATAAATAAACAAACAATTAGCCATCTAGTCCCAAACTAACTACATTAAAACCATTAAAAGAAGAGTATATCATTTCCTAAAGGATAGGTAACATACTTGCAACTACTCTGATGTTATAGGTGCCTATGGGGTTGGTAATCATTTACCATCAAGTTTTAATTAATTTTTAATTAATATATTTAATAAATATACAATAAATTTTATAAGAATGATTTTGTGTTTTTTTTATACAACTTAGAATAACAATCAAGCTGACGCCCCACGTGATGGAAAGTGGTAACCGTCACCTATAGACATGAGCAGTGCCATCGACATAACAGAGTATACTGTTTCGCCCATGATACTCCACATGCGTTGCCATTCCTGAAGGATTAGGTACCTTGTAAATTCACTGCCATATCCCACCCTTGAAACTGAAACACAGCTATGCAAACACAATTGCTTTATAGTAGAAACACATTTGGGACAGAGGTACCCAGGCAAACAACTTTTGTACAAAATCTCCCTGTGGTGATATTTGTTATTTTTTTTAATCCTACGGTTCCGGTACACGTAATTAGATAGTGGAACAGCTTACATGGATTTTCAATATTTTATCAAAAAGTTTTGTTTTGTATAAATAAATACAAAATGTTACATGCAATATATATAGACAGGCACATAAATACAAATACTCGTATTGTTTTAGGACCTGTAACTATCAGAAGGTAAAACAGTGCACCAAATCACTACAATATTTAGATTGTCAAATATGTTTTGTTTCTGTCTACTATTTATTCGAGATTCTAAGATTACACATTTAATATTTTTTTTTTATTATGTTAACCGTTAACTCTCAACTGCTGAACATAGGTCTCTCCCTATTAGGGGGTTTTGCCAGTAATTGCTACGCTTGGCAGGCAGGTTAGCAACAGCAGTATGGGCCTCGGTGGTGGTTTAAAAGGGACGCTGGTGGCCAACTCTCGTCCATTAAATTCCTTTAGTCGCCTCTTACGACATCCACGGGAAAGGGAGGGGTGGCCCATTCCATGACGAGACCACACGGCAATACCTACACACCTAATATACGATAATATAATTAGTAATATACTAAGCATTAAGAATTACTTGTCTGGAAGAAATCGCTCTTAGCGATAAGGCCGCCCACTGTTTTCTCAGTGTAATATATTCATGTAATTGTTTGTATTTATAATAAGTTTACTATTGTAATCTTATGGAGGTAACAATAAAAGGTATTTATCTATCTAAGCACAATTTCGATTTCAATATAACATTCATTAAAAGCTTTTAATTTCTACATTACTCACATTTCGCGTAATTATTTAAGTAAATTCATAAAATGAAAGTGCATAGTGCCATGCCAAAAGTACTAAACCCAATTAGAGCGTTTAAAATAATTCATTTTAAGAAGCGGAGCATCATGTTTCACATTTAGTTTTGGTTTTGCGCCGAGTTTCGTTTAGTGTAAAAGGAATTAATTTAACTAAAATACTAAGTCGATGCCGAGTTAACTGGTGTGTTTATTTATACAGCTCCGTTTACAGAGACGGTCCAGTGAAGATAATGCCTTTTTGAATAAAACTTTAAGTTACACAGAAAGGAATGTTTTCAGCGGTCTTTTTACATTTGGGTATATATGCAAATGTGAGCTGGCAACACTGGTATGTTTTTAACTACCCACACTTGTAATTTTTATACAACTGGGAATGGACAAAACTTAATGGAAAGTGATAATAAAAAAAAATAGCTATTTACATAAACAATACTTAAATTATTCTCTCTTATACGTAATACTTATATTATTACTCTTAATTATACAATACTATCATACCAACTTGTGTAACAATTCGTCCATTACCTTAAGGTTGTCTTGAAAAGATTGCTCTCAGCAATAAGACCGCCTTGCTGTACTTATACAATTGTATCGTTGTATTTGTTAATTGTCTTACTTATTTCCTATATTGTATAATGCAAATAAACTATATAGTCATTCATTCAGTAATACCGTGGGCATCTTAAGACGGTATATGTTAGCGGGGCATCAGTGATGAATACATCTGGAATTCAGCACAATGGTTTCCAGGGGGCTACATGGAGGTCGACCTGACAGGCTATATTGCAATGGCACTGCTAGTCCACATTACTAATAATCCCTTCGCCCCAGGACTACAATGTTATGCACGCCTTTATACCTTTATGCCCAGTAATAAAATTTGCGAACATATTTTTAAACATGTACATAAGAGTCAAATAATTAAGTCATATTCGAATTTCAATTATAAATAGGCACAATGTTTTTTAATATTTTTTTGTTTCAATAGAGATACGTGGTATTTTTAGATGGTTTGATCATGTGATATTATTAGAGATTCATATATTAAGTGCATGGTGTAAGCAAATATTTACATTTATTAGAATAGGTAAACAGCTGCTTATAAACGTTAGAATCCATTAATGATGAAACAAGTCAACTTCAAAGATAGGAAATTGGGTAAATGTAAAATAAATGACGTCACAAATTTACAACTAGCTGTATCACATGGTTTTTCTCGCGTGAACGATGATATATCCTATTTTAATTGTAGGTTATAAATAATAATAAGTAATTATAAAGTAGGATAATAGATAGAGACATAAAATAGAAATTAGTACCGAAGTTTATAATTATTCAAAGTTACACCACAGATAATATAATACTATATTGTTACAAGTTAAAAAAAAATCCTCAGTATTATAATTCCTAATGGAATAGACAAACGCCATTCGGCGACTATTGACGTTATAGTGAACGCGACACTTGATTTACCCACAATTCGTCGAGCATATTAGAAACCAATGCTGTAGACGGCGAGCCTGTCCAATGCTGAACATAAGCCTCCCCATCGGGAGGTTTTGCCAGTAATTGTCATACTTGCCAGGCAGATTGGTAACCGCAGTCAGGCTTTAGACATGTTTCAGGAGAGACGCTGCTGTCCATTTCTCGTTCTCCCTTATTCGGCTCTTACGACACCCACGAGATAGAAAGCGGTAGGTTATTCTATGCCGGGACCACCTTCTCGAATCGATATACATCATTAAAACATTTATTTATTCCAATAAATTTAATTGTTAAGTATTGATAAAATATTTTGCGCAAATATTCCATAGCTAGATAATATAGAATACTCGCCAGGAATTTAATTAAAAAGAAGTAGAGGCGCCCTCTGAGGCCGTGATTAAAAAGGCAAGAAGCAGTCCTTTGTTTGGACGCCTAGGAGTGAGACCGGTGCCGGCTTTTAATCTCGCCACAAAACCGCCACGAATTCTTTGCGAGACGACTATGAGATGCGACATAATTATTAAAAGTTTGCCTCGAAATGGATTATGTCCTGCCAACGCCTATTGTGGTTGGAAACATTAGAAATTTTTTAATCCGTTTGTTATTCTTTACTTTGCAACTAACTTTCGTGACATTAATGCTTTTTCTATTTATAAAAAAAATAATAATAATAACAATGCCACTGGCTATTAATATCCAAATTTAAAAGGTATTGTATGACAGATTTGTTAGAAATAATTCGTAATAATGAGTACGTAATTATTGTTAAATTACAGAGAAAAAAAACTATTTAAATTATAACGAAATACGCTAATATTAGATGTGTTTCTATAGATGTATGGAATATATTTAAATTTAGAACATAATGTCTAAAACAGATATTGGTCCTCAACCACAAGAATCAAGAGTTTGTTTCGTAAGAAAAAAAAAAACAGTTTTCTAAGTAAGTCTTCGTAAGAAAAAAATCGTCAAAAAATTGATTATGTTCTTGATATGTATGTTGGTTTATCAACATATCAGCCAATTACTATCCAACTTTGAATGTAGGTGTAACCCTTGGGGGGTTTTTCCAGTAATTGCTACGCTTAACAGGTAGATTGGTAACCGTACTTAGGCATTGGTGATGTTTTAAAACGGACGCTGCTGATTATCCTTCAGCCATTAAGCTCCTTCAGCCATTAGTCTTATGACACCCACAAGAAAGAAACGTTTACCCATTCTATGCTAGGACCGCACGACAGAAAGAATTATAATCATGTAAAATAGACGCAAGGAATACATGTATGAATTGAGAACCTCCACCCTTTAGATGTTATTCTATTTATATTTATATTCAAATTATATCGTCCTACACAATATTGGGAAATTCATGTCCTGGTCCGAATGGCATGTAATAGGTAACGCCCACGGAAGTATCTCTGTTATTTACACTCACAATCTGATATAGATATGTTTTGTTTTGACGTCTGTTTATGATAAGATTAAAACATAGACTTGAGATTAATATCTAAGATGAATGCTAACCTCTACAAAGTGTAATGTAACCCATCATTTATCTATCGTATCGCTTAGACAGTGATAATACTCATACCTAAAATATGTGACATACAGGCTGTGACGAAAAGAGTATAAACAATTCAAAACACATCAGGAATTTGTATTCACAAAATCCAACAACTTTCTCCAAGATATTGTTAAATAATTTTTTTTTCTATTTATTTAAATAACTTAAGTGATCATAACAAAAGGCGGACTTAATAATAGTAACATTCTCTACCAGCCAACCTTTGGGATGAACAATATATCACGAACGCCATACTTCGTTATTGGAATAGGTAAAGACAATAACTGTGAATAATGTATACCTATACACAATAAATGATATATACATAAATAAATATAAAGGAATATATATATATATATATATAATCGGTGAACATCTATTTTTCATACCCCTCAATGATAAGGGTGACCCACCTCTAAATATTTTATTTTTATTTTTTTGACAATTTTTTTATTTTTATTTTATCATGACTTAGCATTGAAAAATACATACATATTAAAATTTTCACGCTTTTACAATCAACCCCTGTTTTTTAATCGCGATTTTTATATGCCGCAATAGGGTTACAAGATAGCAATCGAATATAATAATTGTAGTACGATAAATTTTCATGTATAGTTCTCGAAATAATATATATGGTAAAACAACGTTTGCCGAGTCAGCTAGTTTTTATATAAAAAAAAAATCAAAAATTTTTGTACGTTTCAGTCCCTATTATTTGATGGAAGTTACTCACTTTCATCATTATGTTTAAAAAAATTCAAATCCAGTGGTTTTCAATTAGTGCTTATTAATATAATGTAATTAAATTAATTATTAATTAATAAGTTGTAATAAAATTGGTACAAAAGAAATACATAGATGGTATTTTTACAATTGAACAACTTGTCCAAGAAATAATAATAATAGTTCAGTTGTTCAGTTTCATGAATATTATCACTACCTTCGGTTGTCACATATTGATATTATAAAGTACCTAAAAAAATTTTAAAAAACATTAAAATCCATTTTGTACAGGATTTACGAAATACAATTTTCATATTTTTGCCCATATACGTTTTTTATTTCATATTATTCAGTTACATAAATTCTATTGTTGGGTTTCGAATAGATGCTGGTTTATACAAAGTAAAGTGAAATGAAAGAGTTCAGTAGTGTGAAATTTAAAGCCAGTTATTTATGTAATTAAGTAGTAACTTTCCAAAGTAATTAATTCGACTTAATATGCATATGGCGGCACATGTAATGTTTATATGTTTTGACCCACGTTCCTTGGAGAAAATTGTTTAGTTTACTCTAAAAATAATACTTGTTTTAGTAAAATTGAACAATTTGTCCAAGATATTGGATTTACAATTGCTTCATAGCAGAGTCTAAAGAGTTTAGATTATGTCATCAAATAGTGTTTGCAAGTGTGTGCTTCTGTTTAAAAGGTGACATATGGCAATGAAAAACAGAATACAAAGGTGTGACATCTTAGTCCTCAGGAATGGTAATGCATGAAGGGTATCATGGGCGTAGGACATAGTATACACTGTTATGTCCATGGTACTGTTCATTTCTCTAAGTGATGGTTACCACTTTCCATTTAGTGGACCGTCAGTTTGTTTGCCATTCTAAGTAGAATAAACAAAGATAGTATTTTTCGTCACAACCTGTATATTTGATATATAATAAATATAATAAAGATAATAAAATTATACTTACTTTAATAATAATAATAATAATAATTCTTTATTTGGAACAAAAACATTGGTTACAATATTATTGAAAAACGATGATATCCGCAGAAGTATAAAACTGTGTCGCGAATATCAACGCCCTCCTCCTCATTGCAGGATTCCAAAACAGACATTTAAAACGTATAGTAGTTAGTTACATCAACGAAGACATTTTTGTTATATCTAGCAACTAACTACAATACTAATAAACTACAATAATTTAAAAAATGTAAATACAGTAGCCTACATGTTAAATTAAAAAAAAAAAAAAATAAACAACAAAAAAAGTGTGTGTGCGTAAATGTGTGTGTGTGTGTGTTAATGCACTTACCATAATAATACGTAACACATGAGAGCGTAATAACCTTTACTTGTTTACATGAGTATCTATTAAATTATCATGTCGAGATTTTATCGGATTCGAAACAATATATATCTTTAGATAGCAAGAATTTGACAGTTAATCAATTCAAATCAATCTGAGGCTTCTTTATCGGAATTTATATTTCCTACTTGTTTGACTTTAATCTTTTCCTCACTGGTGTATGTCCTGGAAAAAATTCCTTTCGGGATTGGTATTAGATTGTAAACTTAAGTCATATTTTAATTCTCATAATAACATTTCTTGATAATTCCTTTTATTAGAGTATATTTATCTAGAACTAACCCATTCAATAATCTAATCGATGTATTTATTATTTACATTTGTAATATTTGTACATGTTCCTTTGTTATGGGTAGTTAAATAATACTACATCAATTATTGAAACTAATAGACTTTGTGATACTCGTAGTGTCTTTTTCATCTCTTATATTGGAAAGTCATGGAAATCCCGATTGAATATATATAACGTTTTAAGATCTTTATGCAAGATAGATAATTTAATTTTTAATTTAACAAAAATAAAATCATTTAGATTAAAAAAAAAGTAATATCAAAATTTATTCAGAATTAGCAAAAACATCGCATGACATCACTTTTAAATGTCCACATTTAAAACAGTCAGGGTTTTTATGACATTTTCACATCCAAAACCCTGACTGTTAAATTCCATATATAATTTCATTATTCAATTATCTGTTTTCCTTTTTTTTTTTTAATTATGTCCAATATATTTATTTTAGACTAATAGTACTAATGTACAATATATTATAATGTATCAAGAATTTTTTTACACCACCCTGTTTCTAACATCTGGATATACAAGATTGTTTCATAAAAAAATTACTTTAATTGTGGCAAAATCAGATATTTTGATTTAGAAACTAAACTATTTGAACCAAATTTGATAAAATTTCTATGACAATCAGTAAGTATACCTTCGCGATAAAAAAGAATTTTCTAAAACGGTTTATAACTGGTGGAGTTATGAGGTAACAAATTTAAAAAAATTTAACGGAATTGAAAGCCTCCTGTTTTTTGAAGTTTGAAACGTCATGTCATTATTTCTTCACAGCCTCGACTTAATGATGTCGAGCCTATTCTGACGCCGAAGTTGCTCACGTGATACTACAATGTGTAGCTGTGGCCTCTCAGCGTTCAGAAATCCTTGGAACAGTGACATCGCTCCGTGAGGCTTGTGAAGATCCCGGAAAGTTTCTGTGACTCTGGACGTAGCTTGGCTAGCTGTACTAGCCACGTCTTATATGGCCCAAATGAGAGACTTAGTGCGGAAAAAGAGCTCAATTTATATTACATTTCTTTAGGTAATAATAGTAACAGATACATGCATTCATCATTACCATCATCATATGAGCCTTTAACTGTCCAACTGCGGGTTGGCAACCGCAGTCAGGCTTTAGAGATGTTTTAAGAGGGACGCTACTGCCCATTCCTCGCCCTCCTTAGCCGGCTTGTACGACACCCACGGGAATAAAAGGGGTGGTTTATTCTAAGCCGGGACTACACGGCCAGCACATGCATTTAATACATTCATTTATTTATTCCATACGTAAGGTAAATATTGACGTATTTATTATAAGTACGTATATTATCGCGAGAACTACTCGAGATGTCTAAACGATTATACGCTTCAGATTTTCACATTATAAATCCACAAACGCATACGCGAGGTTGTTGTGTACAGTATGGTGTCTGGTAATATCAAAATCGATGATCCGTCACCTAATGAGGATCGAAATGAAGGTGTCGATCTAGATCAGATATTGACTGACGAAATTGGTCAGTTTGGCCGCTATCAAGTGCTCACACTGTTACTAATGGTTGCACCTGTAGTATTTACGGCCTTTTCTAGCGGCGAATACATTTTCACGACAGCGAGGATTCCTACAAGGTATTGGTATTTTTTTCAATTATTTATGTATGTAATTATGTGTCTTTACGAACAATCTAGGAAATTAGACTAGCAGTTCGTTATTAGTAATAATGGAAGAGGCTTAAAATGTAGATATAAAAAGTAAGCAAAACATTGTAGGATAGTTTGCGCATATATTAAATGGAAAAAGAACAAAAATGGAAGAAGCTCATGAAACAGAATTTATAAAAATTAAGCAAAAGAATCTTAATAATAGAATATAGAATAATCCAATTTTATATGCCCCAGGTGTCGAATTCCTCAATGCGATGGCGAGGTCCCAAATCCTGAATTCCGTCCTGAATGGGTATTGAATGCTATTCCTGGCAGCAGTAAGAGTTCCTTCGAAGGTTGTTCGAGATATGAAGACAGCAATAATCTCGCACCCTCTAATGAGACTTGCCCTCCATGGTGGTTCAACACCACCACAGTGGATTGTGATGAATATGTATATGAAAATTCTCTCACCATTGTTTACGATGTACGTAATTTACAGTAATTATATAAACATATAATAATAACTCTAAACTCAGATTCACGCATAGAGGTCAATGAAATATTTTTTTTATTTTTAAATGGAATAAATTCGATGTTTTCGGAATCGGATGTAAACAAAATAACTAAATGAAATTATTTTTAACGTATACTTGAATAACCATTTCTTTTTATCACTTCATACATACGACTGTTTTAGAAATGATATTTTGCTACTTGTTGCCAATTACGAAATATCATAAACTTTCGCTGTACTTGAATTTATAGTTTCTTTTTTTTGTTTTTTATTTATTTTACTTAAAGCTAATTATTATATTGCGAGAAAAGTATACAAGTATAAACAAAATTGCTATAAAAAGGAAATACTACTATATGTTAAATATAAAAATTATATTCTAATAATTATTGAGTGATTGAAAATTTCAAATATCTTATTTTTAGAATACTAGGCTAATAAAAGGTTCTTGTCAATAAATTAATAAAGAGCTAATATCTACGCAAAAGGTATTGTACTTAAATATGTAATTACAATCCATTTTTGAAATATTCCACCATACCTAAAAAATAACAAACAAAAGTCGGATACTTAAATAATAAAATAATAATTATTATTCTAATATTTTTTATATTATTATTATCCATTTAAATTTCATCATAGCTTTTAAAGAAATTTAAATACCTATTTGTACATATTTATATTCAATTTATACTCAACTATAAATAATATCTGATTTATTCAAAAATTATTACAGTGAAAAGTTAGCTTTATTTATTTATTTAATACTTTATTGCATCAATATTATATAAATTGTTAAAGGATTTTCAATAAGCATTAGTATAGTACAAGAATGAGTCTTATTGTTAAGCAATCTCATCGAGAGAACCTTTGGGTAGAAAGAATTACAGATTGAAAGAGCGTTAAAAAAATAAATGCAAAAATGGTTAATCTTTTACTTCCATACTTACTAACATACTTCTATGTTAAAATTGCTATCTCTATCTCTCTTCAGTCATACATTCTGGATAGAGTGGTCGTGATTTTAATGACTATAGTGGATCGTCCATGAGGTCCTTTTTCGCAATTGATGTCTCTCTATTCTCTCTTTCTATATATCTCTAAGAACCTACAATAAATTTGTTATAATTCTTCCAAATTTTTTCAGTTTGACTTGGGATGCAACGAATGGCGTCGCTCGCTGGTTGGATCCATCAGTTCATTCGGCAAACTAATCGGAATACCTCTTGCTGGATTTATCTCTGACGGATGGGGTCGACGCATGTCACTAGTTATTAGTATCATTAATATCGCGTGGATTGGTGTCTCGCGCTCATTTGTCAATAAATATGAGTGGTTTGTTGCTTTAGAAGTATTGGAAGCTGCTACTGGCGCCGGCGCATATTCAGCATGCTATATTTTAGGTACTGAGATTTTAACTTAAAATACAGTGTTGTGCAACATGTACATGTATGTATGTGGTTGCATTATTTGTATTGAAATATTCAGAAATTAATAATTAATTTATTTTACCTAAAGGATGGAGAAAGTCAGCTAGGGATAGGGGAAAGTGGAAACAGTTGGGGGAGGCCTATGACGACAGACAACCTGACCAACATAATGGTTGCTAGAAAGCTAGCTTAGTAATAAGTAGTATGTAAGTTAAAGTAAAAATGTGGTCAGAAAATAAAGGCTTTATTATATTATTATTATATAATTAAATTAAATTATAAATTAATAATATAATCGAATTAAATAATAATATTAGCTTTGTTATTTTGTAATAACTAACTTCAAAATGAAGTAGATTCTCAATTCGGTCGTATTTTTTTTTATATTAGTTAGCTTATAACTCCGTTAGTTGTAAACTGATTCGGAAATATCTTTTTTTTTCTGTCTGAAAGGGTATACTTACAGATTGATTATATAGAAATTTTATCAAAATCGGTTTTGTATTTTAGTTTTTAGATCAAAATAATTGAAGTCAGTGTTTTTATGGATGTTTAATTATTTATATAACTAGTCAACGGTGATTTACTATACTTTTTTTTTACTATATTTGTCATTTTTGTAAGTTATTTTGACGTAATGTGTAAGTTCTAATAATTAAAATATACATAATTGGTTAAAAAATTAACATAAGTTATTTATATAATATTTTTGTAATAATCTTATTGTTTTTATATTACACTTGTTCAGTGATAACAACATTTTTCTTTATTTGCAGTAATGGAATTAGTTGGACCTAAATACAGAGTAGTAACCGGTGCTACGATGTCGTCACTGTTTGCCTTAGGACAAGTGACTTTAGGTTTGACAGCGTGGGCTGTACAACAATGGCGATCCCTATTATTAGTACTATATCTACCCCAGTTCCTAATAATAAGTTACTATTGGATACTGCCAGAATCTATTCGATGGTTGATAAACAAGGGCCGTCACGATGAAGCTGAAATAATTCTTGAAAAGGCATCCACAATAAATAAGAGACAATTATCAGAAAAGTCTATAAAAATATTACGAGCAACTGCAGGAACACAAAATGATAAATACGAAACAAAAGAGCCTTGGCTACCGATTCTGGTTATAAGATCTCGCGCAATACTATTGCGTTGTATTGTGTTGCCGATATTGTGGATCATAATGACATTGATATACTACGGTCTATCTATTAATTCCTTAAACCTGACGGGCAACCAGTACTTGAACTATGTGTTTGTGACGGCAATAGAAATACCAGGGTATTGGACAGCCATCTTGCTGTTGGATCGTATAGGAAGAAAATCAATGTTGATCTGTGGTTATTGGTTATGCTCTGCATGCCAATTCGCTGTTGTATTCATGCCTGATGGTAAATAAAATTTTAATCTTAAATTATTTTATAAATATTTTAATTATAAGAAAGTTAGTTACTTTGTATGCACAAAGGGCGCTGTTGCACAATAACAAATAATAACAAAGCAATAATAAATTGTTGAAATTTGTACAAATTTATCACTATGATGCTCTATTTTTACTTTAAATTCAATTTAAAGTAAATAACATTACGTAATTTAAAATAATCTTATTTATTATTAGTTTTTAAACTTGTGCCATTTATAGAAACAGTACATTTAAATGAGAAATCGTACAAAAGGCAGCTTCATTGTTAGGCAATATCGTCCAGACAATGGGTAGTCTTATTTTTTGGAATATCTAGACAGCGGTCAATTCATTCGATATTTATTTCAATCTGTTACAAAATAAATGAAATTTATTCCAATTATGGCCTTCTTACGTTCATATATTCACATTAAAAAGTTTTTTAATACTTAAGACTTTATACATAGCATAATATTAGTGCTAAATTTCTTATCGCTGTTGAACGATAACAGTCTTGCAGTTTATCACCAAGATTGACAGCCCGGAGATAAAACCTATGCAAATTAATAATACCACATGCTGGAGCTTAGTACAAAATCATATTATAACTTCATTGATATCAATAAAATTAATTAATATTGGGCCAAAAGTTTTTTGGTTTACGTTCGTTTTACATCGTGATAAAAGCACTGTTTTGTCATATAAAAAAAATAGTCACTCGTTAATTGTGAGTATAATGATCATGTATCAACCATAAATTGTCCACTGCCGAACATTCCGATTGAACAGACGACCCTCTTTTAGATGGAGTAACGAGACGACATTGCAAGGAATCGGTGGATGCAGGTGGCTCAGGACCATTCTTTATGGCGGTCTATGAGGGAGGCTTATGCCTACCAGTGAATGAATAATGGCTGAAATGATGATGATGCTGAATATAGCCTCCTTTATAAGGGACAGCTTGGTAGTAGTTGCCACGCTTGGCATGCACAGTTAGGCTTTTGTTGATGCTTTAATAACGATGCTGCTGTCAAACCCTCGACCATTAAGTTTCTCTACCCCATTTCTATTCTATGCCAGGACTACAATTATACTAATATTAATGACTAAAAATAATAGTTATAATGTTAAAAATCTTTAACCATTATATTATTTTGTAGATTGTATGTATTATCATTATATTTTCGCTATTCAATAAATCACTACCATTGAAATTGATTTAATCAAAATATATACATTTTCTAGGTATGGAAAATCTCTCATTGGTTGTTTACCTAATTGGAAAGTACAGCATTGCAATAGTGATGAGTTCAATTTATGTGTACACCGCAGAATTGTTTCCCACAAAGTACAGACATAGATTGTTTGCCTTCCCAGCTACCGTTGGAAGATTGGGTACTATAATTGCACCCCTTACGCCCTCTCTTGTAAGTAATTTTTTTCCTCTCTAATAATTATTATTTATTTTGTTACATGAGCATTATTTCAGCCGTTTAATTGTAACAATTTAACTGTCCACTGCTGGACATAAGCCTTCCCCATCAGGGGCGTTTTGCCAATAGTTGCAACGCTTGGCATGCGGGTTGGCAACCGCAGTTAGGCTTATTTTAGATAATATTTTATATATATATATATATATATATATATATATATATATATATATATATATATATATATATATATATATATATATATATATATATATATATATATATATATATATATATATATAGACATTCATAAAAAATTACGATTTAAAAGTGCTTGTAAACTAGTACATGTATGTATGAATGAGGTGATTAGAATTTGAAATTTAATGATTTAAAAACAATACAATGTTATTACAGTTTTTCTGATATAATTTAAAAAAATGTGTTTAATAACTACATCTAATATGAGTATGCACATAAATTATGTACAATACAGATTTTACAATACAATAGAATACAATACAATACAATGAGTACCGTTATAATTATTACGTGGAAAGTCATAAGTCCTATTAATTTAATGCACAAACACAATAATTGATGTTTAGAACATCAAAACTTATATCTAAAGCATGTATTACTACTTTTCCATACGTTGTAAATTTTCTATCATGCTTATTTATGTCATTACTTATTATAAATGTGAAAGTGAGCTTGTTTGCTTTATAACGCCTTAGCGGCTTTACCAATCACTATGAGATTTGGTATGCACGTACTTTATGGGTCGAGGAAGGATATGGACTACTTTTTATCCCGGTCACCCGATTGAAGTCGCGGGTAAAAGCTAGTAATTATTAATAAAACTATTGCGTTATGTTATTGTCACGTTTTTTTATGATAAACAAAGTGCTTTATTTTTTTTTTTGTTACTTTTTTCCCAGGCTTCGGAAATATGGGAATCGTTGCCGTCTGTGATGTTTGGAAGCTTTGCTTTATTGGCGGGTATCCTAGTATTTACTACACCAGAGACGCTGGGCACTAAACTACCTGATACTATGGAAGAAGCAGAACAAATCGAATCCAGGAAAATACAAGCCTGATTTTAAAATTATTTCCTTTCTAGATAGGATACTGTGATATACAATTTCTTTTTTATATTGTATGTTTACTTACTGATTTTTTTGTCAACGTCAGAGACGCTTAAATTACTAGTAATTTAAACATACTTAGAATGTATTTTTTAATATTGTTAATTATGTGAGATGGAAAAATAAAAGAACCCAAGAATAATGTACTTTTCAATAGTTGTGTCAATGGTTATTTTTATATGACTGAATAAAATATTTTTTAAAAATATGTCATAAGCATTTACTTTTTTACAATTGTAGACTACTTAAAGACCTTGTTTAATCTGTACTAATATTACAAAAAGGAAAGATTGTTTGTCTTTTTTTTTATATTACTTTAGTAAAACAAGTATACGACCCATCTGATGGTAAACGGAGTAACCATAACCTATGGACGCCTGTAACACCAAGGATGTCACGCGCGTGTTGATTGCCCTTAAGAAACTATAATATGTCCTTTTTGAAGATCCCACGCTGTAGTCTCTAGGGAAAGTCTTGGCAGGAAGATCATTCCACAACCTGAGTGTTTACGGGAAGAAGTTTCTCTAAAACCGCACTGTGTGTGACCATTCTGATTTTAGGATATGAGGATGTATTCCCTGGCAATGGCGAGCGAAATCATGACGAACGAAAAGTGGCTGTAGGCTTATAATTAATAAATTAAAATATTGCTCAACAGATTTTAAAAATCTTTTACCTATAGAAAGTTACATTATCAGCGAGTAAAATAGATTATATATTACTTTGGACATTCTATCCAGTTGTGCGAAACCGGACCTATTTACTAATTAATATTATAAATGTGTACGTATAATACCCAAGATAACTGAAAGCAGGAGTAGTATTTTTTTTAAGTCTTTTGATATAGTATAAGATATACATATAGTAGCAGAGATTGAAACAAAAAGTTATAGTGCTAAAAATAATCACTAATATTAACAACGTATATTAAGAATAGCAAGGGACCTATTATTGAGCCCTGCGGAACACCAAATGTCAGTAAATAGCTACTCTAATCTAAACTGCTTACAGACATTTTTTGTATTTTGTTATGAATATAAGATACGATTTATTATTTATATATCTATTTATATATGTAATTCAAATAAGTTTATGACAATATTCAAAGATACACCTTATTTAAAGCTTTACAAGGGTCGGTATGTACTGAAAATGTTTTATTGTATGCAATTATTTATATTTTGAAGTAGAATGTTGATGTAATTCAATAAGTTACTTACAGAATTATATTATATTATCAATATTCAATATTCTTTTAGAATTTTGACATACACCTTTGTTTGCATTACTAAATGTCAAATCGTCATGTCGAGATTTTATTCTCATAGATATGACTAGACAGTTTTTCTCTAGATAAATACTCAGAAAAGATAAATTGCCGGTCAATTTTTAAAATCAATGCAATAGTAAATTTTCTATAGAAATTTTGACACTATTTTCATTCAAAATCTAATTTATAATTGATATTATATTCAAGCACTTTCCTGTTAGGTGTGGTGGGATATATTTTTTTAGAAATTAGGCGACTTATTTCTCTGGTAGAGTAATTTTATAGTATAATGTTAGATGAATAAAGTACAATGCGTCTATCTTGGATTTTATAAGAATGTCTGCTTCAGAACTTAGTAAGCGTGACCATATACACGGAATATTTGCCCTAGCATGCAACAAATGAACTGAATTTTGAAATAATCTCAAATTATTCAATAGTATATATACAGCCCCAAAAAGTGATTATTTTTAATTCACATAAGTATTTTTTGAAAAAAGATAGCAAATAAAAAAGTCCAATTTAAATAAGCCGTTGAAACGCAACTTTGGGTAATATGGCATCAATGCCGTCGCATGAAAGTAAACAATTATTGAGTGTTATATTCAAGTTTGATCAGTATTAATTTTTGTTAATTTTTCCTGTTTCCCAAGAAACAAAAATTAATTATTAGTGTGTCGAAAAATAAACACCGTAACATGCAGAAATCTTAATGCTGTATAGTGAACGATTCAATTGTTTTCTTTTGTGAAAATCATTTTGATATTAGTACATTTATTTAAACATCATTACTTACGTATACATAGTTTTAAAATTATATTTTAAGTTAACATTTCGATTATATAATCTTAATTACCAATCTGACGTTAGAATACGTTTCCAAGTTTTCGGTTATTTAACAGTCGAGTAATAATATTAGTAATTACGTATTAATTATTCAAATAAGGAAATTGCGCGAATTCAAATAATTCGTACACCGCTACCAAAAAAGCAATGAAACATTAATGACATACATGTTGTTTACTTTCATGTTACATCATCACATGTTCCAGATCGTTTTCGATCACGTGGTGCCAGATAAAAATATGATAAGTATTTTTGGGGGTTTTATGCATTATTAATAATATTTCTTTTTGTTAGATTAATGCACACCGCTTTTAAAATTCCTAGTCTGTGGCATTAAATGTTCAATATAAATTCAGAAATGTTTATATTATATAATGTATATATATTATATAATATAATAGATATATATCATGATATCAACTATCTATAAAACTGTATTGAAAATTACTTTTTTTTAAAAAAAAAAAAAAGAAATACTCTCTAGCAGAAAGAAGATCATCCCGTTCTCGTAATTCCAAAAAAAAAAAATTTCATTTGCCATATTGCAGAATGTTTTTAGTATTTTAATAACACTAAGTAATGTCGGTACACGAAAGACAAAAAAAGGAGAAGAGGAAGACCACATAGAAGATGGGTAGATGACATTAGGGCTGAAGCAGGGGGTATTTGGACAAGAATTGCTAGCAATACTCGTAGAGACCATTGGAGACAGTTGGAGGAGGCCTTTGCTAATAAGCAAACAGACAACAGCAATTAAATAAATAATAAGTTGTTTTAAAAAAAAATGTCTGAATAAAGGCTTATATTATTATTATTATTATAAGTAATGTATATATAATATACGTAACTTTCAAGTGATCACATTAGTATTATTGGTAATTCATAGATTTGTTAGATTATTAGATTTTGTATCTGTATTTGTATCATATAAAATTAGGTTTATTTGTTTGGGGTATTATGTTTTAGGTTATTTTTAAAATATAAGTTTATTTCAATTGTTTTCTTTTATTGAGTAATAATTGAATGGTAACCTCGCTTTAAGTGAGGGATGATGGTCCTCACCTATCATATTTACATACCATACCCCTCATCCTTATGAGGAGTTAGGTCGGTTAGCCCATCGTGATGAATTCATACGGAATTTAGTACAGTGGTTACCAGAGGGAGACCGCGAGGAAGTTGACCTGACAGAGAATATTGCTAGCAATAGGGCTACTAATTCTCGTTACTAACAATTTCTTCCCCCTATTCTGGCATAATGTTAGCGGTAATAATCTTCTTATATTTTCATATATTTAGGTTAATATATTAATTAAGTAATTTTTTTTTTTTTTTTTTTTACAACACAGGGGGCAAACGAGCATGCGGCTCACCTGATGGTAAGTGACTACCGCCGCCCATGATCACCCACAACACCAGCGGCATTGCAGGTGTGCTGCCGGCCTTTTAAAAAGGAATATACTCTTTTCTTGAAGGTTATGTTGTCGTATCGGTTCGGAAATACTGCTGCTGGAAGTTGATTCCAAAGAATGGTTGTGCGTGGAAGAAAGTGCCTTGAAAAACGCACGGTGGAAGACCGCCACTCGTCCAGATGATTGGGATGAAACTTTAGTTTGTGGCGGGTTGTACGGTGGTGAAAATCAGCAGCAGGTATCAATCCGAACAATTCCTCAGAACACTCCCCATGATAAATTCGGTAGAAGATGCACAGAGACGCAACATCTCTGCGCAGTTTCAATGGGTCAAGTCGGACAGTAAGGCGTTGACTATCGATAATTCGAGCCGCCCGACTTTGAATGCGGTCTAACGGAAGGAGTTGGTACTGTGGCGCTCCTGCCCACAGGTGAGAACAGTATTCCATATGCGGCCTGACTTGGGCTTTATATAATTTCAGGCGGTGTTCTGGCATGAAATATCGTCTCACCCTATTGAGCACTCCTAACTTTTTGGAAGCTATCTTAGCCTTCTCCTCCAGATGACCGCAAAACTGGACGTCGCAAGATATATCAACGCCCAGAATTCCTAGACTTGACTTTTTATCAAGGGAAGTGCCCTGAAAGTGAGGAGATACGACAAACGGCGTCTTTTTTGCGGTAAACGCGCAGACTTGTGTCTTTTTGGGGTTAAATTGGACAAGATTTTGTTCACCCCAGATCGAAACTTGATGGAGTGAAGTTTCGATTTCAGACACAAGTCTATTCCGGCACTCATCGGTATGTGCCCGCGAGATCTTTGCATGACCGGTATATAATGTATCTCCTGTACTGTCGTCCGCATAGCAATGAATATTACTTATCTGTAACATATCATTGATATGCAGAAGAAACAGAGTCGGAGATAGTACACAGCCTTGCGGGACACCAGCATTCAAAGGTTTTAAATCAGAGCATGCACCGTCGACTACGACCTTAATGCTACGTTCCTTGAGAAAACTGGCGACCCAAATGCACAGTCTCGCAGGCAACCCAAATGAAGGTAGCTTTGAAAGCAGCGCTCTATGCCACACCCGATCAAAGGCCTTCGCAATATCCAGACTAACTGCTAAGGCCTCTCCCTTACTCTCGATTGCCACTGCCCATCGGTGTGTTAAGTAAGCTAAAAGATCACCGGCCGAACGTCCCTGTCGAAAGCCATACTGGCGATCACAGATCAGCCGGTGCTCTTCTAGGTACCGGAGCAGTTGACGGTTAATGATGGATTCCATAACCTTCGAGAATAAGGAAGTGATAGCTATGGGCCTATAGTTAGCTGGATCTGAGCGATCTCCCTTTTTAGGGATCGGATGCACCAGAGCAGTCTTCCAAAACTTTGGGACTATGCCCGATGAGTAGCTAAGCCGAAAAAGACGCGTAAGAACCGGAGCCAACTCTGGTGCGCACGTCCTAAGCACAATTGGAGGAATACCATCAGGCCCACTCGACTTATGGATTTCGAGAGAGAAAAGTGCTCTACGCACTGAGCTATGCGTGAATTTAATGTCAGGCATAGAGCTCCTACAACACGTGATGGTCGGTGGTGGTTTCTCCCCGTCATCCAATGTCGAGTTTGACGCAAAGATGGATCCAAGAAGATCGGCCTTTTCTTTAGCGTTCTGGGCCAACGAGTCATCCTCCCTGCGCAAAGGTGGAAAAGATGACTTACAGAAATTCCCTTGTGCAGCTTTGGCAAGAGACCAGAAAGCTCGAGTCCCAGAGGGCAAACTAGCCAGTCTCTTGCCAATTCTACTAATATGCTCTGACTTCGCTGTGGCTATAACTCTTTTGAAAGACCTAGAGGCAGAGTTATACTTCTTTTTAAGAGCACTGGTGTTAGGATCTCGCGACGCCACACCTTTAGCCCAAGTTAGGAAGCACTCCTGTTTCAGACGAGATGCTGTTCTACAGGAGGCTCCATACCAGGGCTGGGATTTCCCGCCGACGGGCACCACAGAGTTAGGAATAAATAATTCCATTCCCTGAAGCACCACATCAGCAATGGAATCGGCAATGGCGTCGGGATCATCCAGTGTGAAGCAAACCTGCCTCCATGGGTAAGATGCGAAAAAAATCCGCATCTCATCCCAATCTGCCGACCTGTAGTGCCAAATGCGACGTCTACCCGTAGAACGAGGTGGAGTCGGACTCGTAAGAGGCACTTCGCTCCGCACCAAACAGTGATCCGACGATCCAAGCGGGGCTTCGACGGAGATCACATAGTTGTCTGGGTGGGTGGTCAGCAGAAGGTCCAGCAGTGAAGGTGAATGGTCCAACACATCAGGGATTCGCGTAGGCGAGGAAACAAGCTGTGTCAGACCATAAGCCAAAGCAAAGTCATGAACAGATCTTCCCGCATAGTCGGTTGTACGCGAACCAAGCCATTCGGCATGGTGGGCATTAAAGTCGCCAACAATCACGACTTCAGCGGAAGGAATCTGCCCAAGCAGGGAATCTGTAGCCATTTGGACGTGTTCAATTAGTTGGTCGGTTTCAGTGTTACCGCTGTGGGACCTGTATAGGCACGCATAGATGCGGGGATGGTCATTGCAATCTACGCGCAGCCATAGAATGGACAGGTCCGTACCTTCAAGAGTCCCAAGGCGTCGACAGCAGATATCCTCTCTGACATACGCACATACACCGGCACGCGAAACAAAACAATGTTCAAGCTTATACCCCGGGTAGGTCAGGTATGATGTTTCGTTAGGAGGGGATATCTGTGTCTCCGTGAGGAAGAGCAATGCCGGCCGCGCCGTTTCTAGGTGGTGGTGGACAGCGTTCAGGTTTGAATGAATTCCCCTAATATTACAGAGGCTCACATTGAGCAAAGGGGATGCCGCAGAAGTCTTGCTCTGTTTGCCCTTGGTCCCATAGAGCGGAATTTTGCCCCCCCCCCCCCCCAGAATACGCAGGGCAGCCCGAGCGTGGTTGCTCGAGGGAGGATTCTCCAGCAACATGGCTGCTGGTACCTCCCTGGGGTACGTTATTTTTTTTAAATTCCACTGCCATGGTATTGAAAGATAGGGGGACGGAGTTGGGGGAGGATTTTAGGATAAGGAAGGGGATGGGTATAGGATGGGCCTCCGGAAAATTTAATGGCCAAGAGATGGTTTACAACGTCCCTTTTGAAACATCATCCAAAACCAATTTTGATGTTAAACCTGTTATCAATGAACCAGTTAGCACTTGCCAACCCGCCTACCTAGCGTGGCAAGTACTGACAAAACCTCCTTATAGGCGATGCCTACGTTCAGTTCTGGACAGTTAACAGCAGATATGAATATGGTTATATAAATAATTAAGAAGATAGATAGATACTCTTTATTGTTTCCTCCAAAAGATTACAATAGTAAACTTATTATAAATTAAAAAAATTACAAGAAATAATCAGAATGAGAAAACAATGGGCGACCTTATCGCTAAGACCGATCTCTTCCAGGCAACATTTGGATGGAGAGGAATAATTATAAACAATATTAAGATCTCAGGTCAGCATACTGATGATTAGGACGAGTATGACTTATGAGAAGTGGGTGTCTCATCGATATCTGTACTCGAGATATACGTAACATTATCTTCAAATCGTTTGAAATCTTATTTGTGTGTTAAATCCACAAACGTATATGCGAAGTCGTTGTGTACAGTATGGTGTCTATTGATAATAAAATCAACGATAAAAATGAGGATCGAAAAGAAGGTGTCGATCTAGATCAGATTCTAATCGATGAAATTGGTCAATTTGGCCGCTTTCAAGTGATCACATTAGTATTATTGATATTTCCAATAATATTTGCGGCTTTTTCTATTGGCGGATACGTTTTCACGACAGCCAGGATCCCAACCAGGTAATTAACTTGCCTATTTTGCTTCACATGTAAACCATATTTACAGACAGTTATTACACAATTAGGTGTTATTGATAAAACAAAAAAAAAGTTAAAAATAAAGTAAAAATGTTGAAAGTAAAAGTTAAGAAAATTTTCAACATTTTTACTTTTAAACTTATTTTTAATTTTTAATTTTTTTTTTATTTTAAAAGTAAAAAAATAATTATTATTAATATATATGCAGACAAAAGTTCGTCTTTTTGATACTTACTATTGTGGCATGATATTTTAAAGATTTATTTGAGTATATAAACTGGAATAAATGTAACTAAAATATGAGCATGTTAAAAAGTATAACGAGTTACGTTATCAGACTCTGTTTGTTTTAATGTGAGAGTTAATTGTACAAATTTAACTTGGACATCTTATACACAACAGTTTGTGTAAAAAAGAAAGTAGAAATCCAAATAGAAGTTGGAAATATCAGAATATATACAGGAGTTATTTAAAAATTAAGATTTATCTATCGACACGTATACTAATTTAATTATTGGTTATTTGATTAGAATTATTTTGTTTAATTCCGCTATCATTAGTGCTTGTTAACACTCGAAGATTGACCAACACTGTTACTACTAGAAGGCCCATAATCTTCCATATTAGCTATTCTATTATTCCATATTATGACTAAGTTTTGTTTACGCACGTTTTGCAATATTTTGTTTTAGCCGACATAATCCTAATGAAATAACCAGTGATATGGATTTCCGTAAGATAACACCTAGTTCGGTAAAATGTTTAATTATTTGTTTGAATGCACTGATCTCTGTAACAATAAGTCCGATTTGAAAATATCTTTTTGAATTGGATAACTTGAGTAAGGTATTCAATATTATGATACAAGTATGGCCGAAGTCGCGGGATAAAGATAGTAAATTATGAAATTAAATTATACACAGAAATATATTACAGATGTCGAATTCCTCAATGTGATGGCCAGCAGCTAAACCCCGAGTTTCGCCCTCAGTGGGTACTGAATGCTATTCCCGGTAGCAGCATAGATTCGTTCGACGGTTGCTCGAGATATGCTGATAGCAATAATAATACATCCACTGATGAAGTCTGTCCTGCTTGGTGGTTCAATACAACAATAATCAATTGCGACGAGTATGTCTATGAAAATTCACACACCATTGTTTATGAAGTAAGTAATTTAATTTAATAACATAGACATAAAGCGGGTTTTCCCTTTTTACATGATGTTATTGACTATTCACGTTACTAACTCACAGATTACGTGTATGGCTGCCAAGCGTTAATAGCAGCGTTATAAATACACTACCTGTTCTTAATTAATGGCTTTGCTCGTTCAAATAAAAAAATATACTGAACAACATGTATTGTAAGTTTGGACAACACCATCTGTTAAGTTTGAATAACCTAACTTACCCATATATCAAATTTAAATCAAATCCATTCAGCTGTTTATGCTTATTTCTTTAATATACAAATATTTTAATAAAACTCCCCTTTTTTATTATTAGTAAGATAATAAATAATATTTAGTACGTTCCGTTATTGTATTCTTCATCTACAATAAATTCAAAAGGAATCATGCACTTATTATGTAGATTTTAAGTTTTAGTAATATTTTTTTGAATTATTTCAGTTTGATTTGGGATGCAATGAGTGGCGTCGCTCGCAAATTGGTTCTATTAGTTCTGTTGGTAAACTGATAGCAATACCCCTTACTGGATATGTGTCAGACAGATGGGGTCGACGTGTGGCACTTATCATTAGTATTACCAATGCCGCTTTGGTAGGCATTATACGTTCCTTTGTTAATACTTATGAGTGGTTTGTTGCTTTAGAAGTATTGGAAGCTGCTACTGGCGCCGGCGCATATTCTGCATGCTACATTTTAGGTATTGAATATTTTTTTACTATTTTACATGAATTAGTAAAAAACAAATGTATCTGATTTTTTTTATTACAGAAAAACCAACAGCTAGAAAATTTCATAATAAAATAGACATTAAAGATAAAAAGCTAACTATAGGTATACACAAATAAAAATAGGATTTAACTAATGCACATGACATTGCTAATACTTACAATCAGCTAATTTAAACTTAGAGTGAGTGAGAATAAACATTATAGTAGTACAAACATTATAAGTAAGCAGTTATGCAAAATAAAAACTTGAAATCACACGTTCAAAGATACCAAACTATAAAGTTTTTTTTTTTTTTTGAGTAATACTAATAATATTCTAAGCATGTCATTAGATTTTAAAATATTAATATTAAACTAATTAATCATTCAATATTATAATTATAAATATCTTTTTACTTGCAGCAATGGAGTTAGTTGGTCCAAAATACAGAGTTATATCCGGCGTCACAATGTCATCATTGTTTGCAACAGGAGAGGTGATTCTCGGATTCATTGCTTGGGGTGTGAAATCATGGCGGCCCCTCTTATTAGTACTATATATACCCCAGTTTCTTATAGTTGGTTACTTTTGGATTATGTCAGAGTCAATCCGGTGGTTGTTAAGCAAGGGCCGCTACGATGAAGCCGAAATAATTCTCAAAAAAGCGTCTAAACTAAATAATAAACAGCTATCGGAAAAGTCTATGAAAATATTAAAAATAACTCTGGAAGCACAAAGGAATACAGAGGAAACAAAAGAGCCATGGCTACCGATTCTAGTAATAAAATCTCGTACAATGTTAATACGTTGCATCGTATTGCCAATAATCTGGATTGTAACAAATTTGATATATTACGGATTGTCTATAAATTCTCTTAACATGACGGGCAATCAGTACTTGAATTATATATTAGTGACAGCTATAGAAATACCAGGATGCTGGACAGCAATAATGCTTTTGGATCGCGTTGGAAGAAAACCGATGTTGATGTTTGGATTTTGGTTATGCGCTACTTGCCAATTAACTATTGCATTTTTGCCAGAAGGTAAATTTAAAGAATTGCTCTTTTTAAAGTAGCTTAGTATGTAAATCTTTGTGTAAACGAAGATAATATAAACATTTTAAGTAAGGACCCACACAAAATTCACGTTTTTCATCGTTTCTGTCGATTAATAAATCGTAAAATTTTAGTATTAGTATAATGATGATTTTTACTTCAGAATACTTCAACATCACTTTGACTCTATCTCTGTAAAATTTAATATATTACCGTATATATTATATAGTATCTCGTATGATGTACATATCTTTGCTTTCTTATTATTTACTTCGGTTTATTTGCAAATTTCCAAAATACATTCTAATAATTATTTGAATCAATCATCAGATGGAGACTTTGTACAAAAGTCATTTGCTTGGGTACCTCTGTTCCGTTCGTGTTTCAACCGTGAAGCAGTTATGTTTGCATGGCTGTATTTCGATTTGAAAGGTAGGATAAAGCAGTGAACTTACAGAGTATAGAGGAATAATATCTGAGTCCTTAAGAATGGCAACGCATGGGGGGTATCATGGCATCAACAATATACTCTGTTACGTCAATGGTATTGCTCATGTCTATAAGTGACGGTTACCACTTTCCATCAGGTGGGCTGTCAGCTTCTTTGCCATTCTAAGTTGCATAAACAAAAATCTGCTGGCAGACCGCTCATTATTATTACTATTTAGTATTGGATAATATTAAATAGTAATGATAATGAGAGTGAGAGATAAGGATTTATCTTTACGTATTTCAGTTGAATGACATATCTAATACAGATTATCTCTGAGATTGATGCAATCAACGTCAAGTTCAATGATGTAGTTATCAACAGTAGCACACGATGCGGTTTTGTTATGTTATAATATTTTATCTTTATGTTGTGTCATATAAGATAGCGCAAAACATCATAAAATAAGACAAGTGATATTTTTTTTGCGTAACAATGCAAGAAGTATCTTGCACAAATTATACCGTTGCATGTACTTTTCAAATTGTCAACAATTAGTAAATTTGTCTGTTGTAAATTTGTAAACAAACGATAAGTTATTTATGATATTATTTTTATCGTCACTAACAATATAACCACTGTTAAAAACTTTTACAATTTCTGATCAAGCTAGAGTTTATTATGAGCACGAAAAACTACTCGTAGACAATTTTATAGATTAAATTTAGCTGTTCTACGAACTAGTACTAAAATTACAAATCAGATCAGTTTAAAGCTATGTAACTTAAATCTATTAAGATCTTAAAAATTTGAAATAAGGTTCCTGAATTATTAAAATTATATCGATTGATAATGTTTATGAGAGAGGATAATAATTTCCCAAAGAGGGTTGACGTCAGGCAGGCGGCCGGTCGTAAAACTAAAAAAACCAAATCTTTTTGTGATATGGATAAAACCATATTACGCCGACCCCAAATAATAATTGGGATAAGGGTAGGAAGATGATGATGATAATGTTTATGTTTTCAAGGTCAGGAGAAGCTCTCATTGGTTCTTTACCTACTTAGCAAGTACAGCATCGTAATAGCAACGACGTCAACTTATGTGCACACCGCAGAGCTCTTTCCCACAAAGTACAGACACAGATTATTCGCCTTTCCTTCCACGGTCGGAAGAATTGGTACTATCGCAGCACCCCTAACGCCTGCTCTTGTAAGTAAAATGTTAGACTATACCTTGATAGTACAATTATCTCCTTTCCATTTTTTTTAAAAAAAGAATTATGTTTATAAACTTTTTAATGTCTTTTAATATTATTTAGTTTTTTGGTGTGTTTTTTTTTTAATAAAATTGTTTTTAAATAGTTTAAAACATAGTGAAACTGCTCTTTTTTTTATAAAACTGTTTTATTTATTATAAAATGCTTAGCTTCAGATATATTTATTAGAAATTATAAACTTTTGTTATGTATTAAAGCAAACATTGCGCTCTTTTAGAAAAAAATGGAATATAAATATACTGCAGTGTAATCTCAGTATAATATTATGATGATGAATAAATTATGACTTTCTTGAAGTCAGGTAAATATAATGTTTTCCTTGTTCTCAGGCGTCAGAGATATGGGAGTCGTTTCCGTCAGTGCTGTTTGCCAGTTTTGCTTTGTTAGCAGGATTTCTTGTGTTTACTACACCAGAAACGTTAGGCACCAAACTACCAGATACTATGGAAGAAGCAGAACGAATTGAATCCCGAAAGATATATGACTGATTTCAAAGTTATTTTAGTATCATTCACCGAGCTATTGGTGTAAAGACAATTAATATATATTTCATGCCATCAGTCTCTTTCTTCTAGACAATATCCTTAGAGAAGATTAAAGACAAAACTATCGCTGTTGAAAGAGAAGATAAAAACAAAATTATATAAGCAGATCCACAGTTAGCAGTGGAACACTATGATTATGGTAATCATCACGACGATGAGAATTTGAATACAGTATTACACTATTAGATACTCAGCTAAAAACACTAAATACCTAATGTACCTATTAAAATAACGGACAATGTAAAAGACGACGTCATTGCTTAAAATTTAACATTCAAAGTGTAACAATCAGAAGCGCAATACCAGATTAATTCAGAAAGATTATTTTACTGGGAAATAACATGGTTATATTTTATTTAGGCTCCCCTTTCATTTAACGTCTTAGCAATAGATCTAAAATAAGAGAGAATTTACATACATATTACTATATTAGGTATTATATGTGTATATATATATATATATATATATATATATATATATATATATATATATATGTTAAGATTTGTAAGATTTATTAATAATATAAAAATAAGAATAATGTTTAAATATGTTCTTTTTAGGTGAAATAGCTTTTTTTAATGAAATGAATAAAATATTATTTTAAATGTTTTGTAGTAATATTCTATACTTTATAGTATTACGCAGATTATACTTTATAGATTACGCAACGCAAAGGGAGATAATTATTTATCTCCCTTTGCGTTGCGTAATCGGGTAAAACAGTTTTAAATTGTGGAATATTTTGAGATATTAAGCAGTGATCTCATTGAATTTAATATTCCAAATCTCATCTGTACGTGTCGTAAAACAAATATAAAGATAACTGAAAGTAGAATTCAAGGAAACAGTGATGAAATTCAAATCGTAAAATTAATAGACTCACCAGTTTATGGTATCGTAAAGCTGTAGGGCTTGTGGCTACCCTTACAGGGGGACTTACAATATTCTGCAAGACAAGTTAAAACCGGATACAAATAGTATAAATGAAAATAATCTTATTATGAAGTGTCATTTTTCATTCCGAATCTTCAAAATTTATTCTTCAATATCATGTTCAAAAAGACCTCAAGGATTATATAGTTGTATTTGACCACTGATTAATTGATGGTGGTGTAAATTGATAGTTTGCATGCGTGGGTGCATGCGTGTGTACTTACGTGTGTACTTGAGTGCGGACGTGCTTGTGTGCGTGCATGGGTGTAAACGTAATGTAAAATATAAGTGAAGTAACGTAATTATTTACTATAACGAAAATCTACATTACCTTCGATGGTTCCATCTGAGATTTGTGTTAATTATAGGCAGAGGGAGACTTTGTACAAAAGTCAATTGCTTGGGTACCTCTGTCCCATTCGTGTTTCAACCGTAAAGCAGTTGTGTTTGCATGGCTGTGTTTCGGTTTGAAGGGTGGGATATAGCGTGAATTTACTGGGTACAGAGGAATAACACCTGAGTTCTCAGGAATGACAACGCATGGGGGGTATCATGGGCGAAACAGTATACTCTGTTATGTCCATGGTACTGCTCATGTCTATAGGCAACGGTTACCACTTTCCATCAGGTGGGTCGTCAGCTTGTTTGCCATTATAAATTGTATAAAAAAAGGCACAGAATCCAAAGCTGAAGTGACATATGATTTGTCGTAGCAAATGAAGTTTTACCTGTGACGTATATTTAAAGCCTAGGCACAACGTTATACTAAAGTAAAAGAGAGAAAACTTGATAAATACAAAACGAACTACGCTCCATGGATACTGTGGTAATAGTAGACCATTGTTTTTTAGTAGACCGACTAGGAGAAACCAATCTTAGTGCTGGTAATCTAATGAGCTGCTGCAACTGATTATTTATTTATTTAAATTCACTAGGTGAACTTCACAGCTTACCAATATTCTCACCTGGAAAATACGGTTGGATAAAATGTTACTATTCTCACTCAACTCTACAGTTAATTTAAATATTAACAACAAAGTTATATTAAATTAACTGGGTTACTTTCATTATTCTTCCTCAGACGTCACGTCGCTTAAAAGCGACAAAGAAAACTCAATACCACCGAAACCGCTGTTACATTACAACCGTGACTTTATCAGGAGCTACCAGAAAGATGGCGCAAAATCCTCTAAAGTTATTTAAATGAGCCCAGTCACGGAGTTCCGAATAAATGCATATTGAATTTGTTTGCGTTCGCCCAAACCAGAATACAGATAGTCCATACTTCTCTATTTAAATTTCGTCCTACAATCTACATATTATTGCTCCGGGCTCCCGATATCTGTTTCTTTGTTTAAATAGCACGGAATAGTATTGCATGTTCGATATCACCTCCGCGTCTACCTTTGAATTGGATGTTTTTAAATCGAGATTTCTATTTGTGATTCGATTCGTTCAATGGCTAATCTGAATAGGAAAGGTGGTGTTAGAAAAAGAACTAACTACAAATGTAGTATTCAGGGTTGTACTATTAGCACAAATACTATAACTTATTTTTTTATAAAAATCGTACAAAATTTTCAGAAGTGAAATAAAAAACATGTAAATATGTATTTATTATCAAAGTATGTTTGTATAAGCACAAAGTTTAACATTGATTCTTATACTAGGGTTAAGTCTCTCCTGTAAGAAACATAAATAATATTGCCTAATACATACTTACAGAAATAAACATAGGCTTTTTAGTAGTACAGATAACTGTTTACCTATTAGTTTATACATATAAAACAGTTATTAAATAACAAGAATTATTGAATTAATTTTTAAAATTAGTGTAATGAAAACTATGTTTAGTACCGGCTAAGTATTTTGAGAAAAAACAATAATGAATGATAATATCCCTTCAGTTTGCTTGCAGACAAATCCCGTAGCTTAGTTTGCTGTTCGATAGCTTTAGTT
Source organism: Galleria mellonella (assembly GCF_026898425.1). Taxonomy (NCBI): domain Eukaryota; kingdom Metazoa; phylum Arthropoda; class Insecta; order Lepidoptera; family Pyralidae; genus Galleria; species Galleria mellonella. The sequence continues at coordinate 772,027 of NW_026442114.1, forward strand.
TACATTTATAATCGATCAGACATAAGCACTTACTGGAGCTTATATATTCCTGTTGTGATGCCGTGTATGCATTAATAACTTTAAGCTCCTATTAAGCTAGCATTTCAATATAAGATATAATTTAATAAGTTATACCCAAACCTATTAATATTACTCTCTGTAATGGCTCATGTTTTAAACTTATAACTTGAAATATACGCTTATATAATTATGAAAGTGAAAAAAAAAAGAGATGTATATAAAAATAGAAGTCTTGGACACTCGGCCTCCTACAACCACCCCGCAAGGGATTTTACGTAAAGATAAATAGATATGTAATATAGTGTAACATTAATATTTTCCTGAAATTCTCATGGAAATGTAGAAGAAATATCCATGGTGACAGAACAGTAGACATAAGAAACTATTGGTGCAATAAAGCCATGAAACTGGCTTATATATCAGTAATACTGATGAGGCTATAAAATGTTAATTAATCGATATTTTCAAATGATTTCTAAAAGAAACTGTACTTTTTCCAAAAGATTATATATTTTATTCGCTAAGGAATTGCTTTTGTATAGAAAAAACTGTAATTTTCTAAATGTGCAGTATTTTTCTAAAAGGTGTACTGTCAAATAAGAGATTTATTTTTACAAAAGGAGCTGTAGTTTTCAAAATGAGGTGTACCATATATTCTGTGCCTATGTTACACGATATCGTCAATTGCGAATTGATTTTAATAATTATTTTTACAATGCTCTTAAAAATGGTTACGTTTGAAGCTACTTTACCTGGTTTTATTTATAGGGTAAAAACTGTTTACTATAAGGCAATGCTTACTTGTAGACACATAATGCCACATTTTCTTTTCATATTGTCTATGTAATATCTGTTTTTTTTTTTATATATTATGATACCACTGTAACCACTGTTTTTTTGCGGATAAAATGAGATAGTTAATCAAAAAATTATATAAAAATGGTTAATAAATATTATTAAAATATTCGTTTTCGTTTTTAAGCTGAGATAGGTTGGATATATCTTACTTGCTGGAAAATCTCGATTGCAATCGCTCGGAGTTATACCAGTATGTATAAATCACGTTAGAAATATTTCAAACTACAGACTTTAGGTTAGGATTCAGGCTTCGAGTGAGGTATTGGGATATGGATTAAATTATTTCACCTAAAGTATATTTGGGGTAGACATTTATAAATTACGTACATTTTGTATCAACAGATAAATGTAGTTACTCGTATGTACTAAAAAAAAGTGGATATTGAATCAAAATCAATTCAATGAAAGTAAATTTGAGGTGAACTTAAAAATTGACTATTTTATATACATATCTATACTAATATATAAGGCGGAAAAGTTTGTTTATTTGAATACGCTAATCTTTGAAATTACCAGTTTATAACCGACTTGTATTGTAGTTAAGCTTTGGTGATGTTTTAAGAGGTACGCTGTTGCATCTCTCGACCATAAATTCCTTTACTTGCTTCTTACGACACCAGCAAGAAAGGACGAAGGGCTTATCATATAAATCAATATTATTATAGATTGTCTACAAAGACACGATCTTTTAAAATCAATATTTATAGAAATATTTACAAAGTGGGTGGGTGTCGTAAGAGGCGACTAAAGGAGGGCGAGGGATGGGCAACAGCGTTCCTCTTAAAAAATTGCCAAAGCTTAACTGCGGTCACCAACCCGCTTGTTAAGCGTGGCAACTACTGGCAAAACTTTCCTTATGAGGAAGGCTATGTTCAACAGTGGACAGCTAACGGCTGATATGATGATGATGAATAAAATACTCCTCTGGCTGGACCGCTACTGAAGACGTTTCCTCACAAGCATAAACAGAACACTATGTCCATATATGGTTACAAATATTGAAGTAAAAAGTTTTTAATTTTTTATTATTTTTTTTTATTTTTATGTAACTTAGAATGGCAAATAAGCTGACGACCCACCTGATGGAAAGTGGTAACCGTCGCCTATAGACATGAGCAGTACCATGGACATAACAGAGTATACTGTTTCGCCCATGATACCCCCCATGCGTTGCCATTCCTGTGGACTCAGGTGTTATTCCTCTGTACCCAGTAAATATCTATACATGCCATGTCCTTCAGTGAATTCAGTCCACATTACCTATCTCCATTATGGTAGTAGTGTCAATCTATCCTATTTAAGAGCTGCGCTATTGTCAGTGGAGCTCTTGCCACTCACTACGATGTTCAGCGAGTCTCTTCACCTCTCGATACGACACGACACCAACTCCTTCTTTGATCTGCCTGACGTATCTATGCCTTCGTCTTCCTCTTCCCATCCTTCCTTCTATCTTACCTTCTATTATAATGTTCATAAGTTCGTCGTGTCGTATCAAGTGTCCCAATATTTTTTCCTTTCTATCCTCAATAGTTCTTATAATTTGTCTCTTTTCCATAATCCTAAGCAGGCCCTCTTCATTACTAATGCCTTTTTATTTTTATACAACTTAGAATAGCAAACAAGCTAACAGCCCACCTAATGGAAAGTGATAAACCGTCGCCTATAGACATGAGCAGTACCATGGACATAACAGAGTATACTGTTTCGCCTATGATACCCCCCATGCGTTGCTATTCCTGAGGACTCAGGTGTTATTCCTCTGTACCCAGTAAATTCACGCCATATCCCACCCTTCAAACCGAAACACAGCCATGCAAACACAACTGCTTCACGGTTGAAACACGAATGGGACAGAGGTATCCAAGCAATCGACTTTTGTACAAAGTCTCCCTCTGGTAGTAGTAGTAATAACGGTAAAAATAATCAGTAAACGTAAATTATTAGGGTACATTCTTCCACGCAGCTCAGCGGTCGTTCAGAGATCCGATCTTATTTATAGCCTGGTCTATTCATTGTACGTGATTAAGAAAGTAAATGTTAGCACAATTAGGCACGTTAGGGAATTCGTCTTGGACGCAACCTGAGATGGGTTGAGCCTCATTTGCAGCGAGTGAATATTAATCATCATATATTAGCCGTTAACTGTCCACTGCTGAATATAGGCCTCCGCTTTAGGGAGTCTCGCTAGTGGCTGCCATGCTTGGCAGACAGGTTGGTAGCCGTAGTTGGGTTTTAGTAATATTTTAAGAGGGACGCTGCTGCCCTATATGAATTATTCAGCAAATATTGGGTTCGATTTTGGAGCACAAGTCTATTCTAAAATTACATTTCAATTTGATATCATAGTGAAATTTTTATTATAAGGACCAAAATGAAATGAATTTTTAGTAATTTTAACATAAATCACGTACGATCCTGCAAATCTTTATTATATGGTACGAATATGAGTACCTTATAATAAAGATTTGCAGGTTTTGTAAAGATTCGCTATAATATCGAACTAAAAGTTTAATTTCAGAGATAGACTTGCTATATATAGCTAGGGCTCAGGAATATCAATCTGGCAGTCTATAGAGGCCTATGTTCGGCAGTGGACAGTTAATGGTTAATATCTATGGTATATAGAATTATATATAGGTATATATAATTTAAGTACTGTCCGCTAACACTGAGACCGTACAATGAAATCTTCGTAATGGCTGTTTACACGGCACGGAGCCATTGGACAAAATGGATTATGCTTCTTCGTTATATTATCTCTGTCTATTCACTCATTGCATCTCATTCGTACATCTTACATTAAGGCAAAAAAGGTATAAAAACTCCTTGCGTTCGGCCAATAACCTTAATAAAATTTCTCGAAATTCTCTCATAAATGGAAGTAAAGAAATGTTACCGTTTATAATAAAATAAATATTACCTTCATAAAAAGGACATCATCCAACTCCGTATAAGTATCATATTAGCTATTACTTGGCCATTGCTGACCATAGGCCTGCTCCATAAAGATATTTTTTATTTTTTATACAACTTAGAATGGCAAACAAGCTGACGGCCCACCTGATGGAAAGTGGTAACCGTCGCCTATAGACATGAGCAGTACCATGGACATAACAGAGTATACTGTTTCGCCCATGATACCCCCCATGCGTTGCCATTCCTGAGGACTCAGGTGTTATTCCTCTGTACCCAGTAAATTCACGCCATATCCCACCCTTCAAACCGAAACACAGCCATGCAAACACAACTGCTTCACGGTTGAAACACGAATGGGACAGAGGTACCCAAGCAATCGACTTTTTTACAAAGCCTCCCTCTGGTAATGATTTGCCAGTAGTTGCCACGCTCGGCAGAGGGTTTTTTTTTACAACACAGAGGGCAAACGAGCATGCGGCTCGCCTGATGGTAAGTGACTACCGCCGCCCATGATCACCCACAACACCAGCGGCATTGCAGGTGTGCTGCCGGCCTTTTAAAAAGGAATATACTCTTTTCTTGAAGGTTATGTTATCGTATCGGTTCGGAAATACTGCTGCTGGAAGTTGATTCCAAAGAATGGGTGGCAACTGCAGTTAGCATTTGGTAAATTTTTAATAGGGACGCTGCTACCTGTTTTTCAACCATTACACTCCATACTTCACAAGATCCGATCCCATACATTTAGATATTTACCCGAGGGATACTTTGTATAAAAGTCGTTTGCTTGAGTAACTCTGTCCCACTCGAATTTCGTCCGTGAAACATAAAACATTCATCACTACATGTGTATTTTGAAGAATATGACAGCAAAATTACAGACATAAATCTTTAGTCCTTAATAATGGTAAGGTATGAGTTGTATCATGGGTATTACAGTATACTCTATGTGTCCATGGTGTTGTTCATGTCTATAGGCGACAGTTCCATCAGTTGGGTAGTCGATTTGTTTGCCATTCTAAGCATTTTTAATATATGTACACATACACACACACACACACACACACACACACACGCACACGCACACGCACACGCGCACGCGCACGAACACGAACACGCACACACACACGCACACGCACACACACACACACACAAATATATATATAATTTATATTACAAGTAATGTTTTTTGGTTTGTCTGAAAAATCAAATATTAAAATGACTCTTAATAAAAAAAACATATACAAATAATCATATGCACATCTTATATTTAGATATGTATGTATACATATATGTTATTTTTTATGCGAGTGCTAATCGATTGTGTTTCTCTAGACAGGGGCTTGACCTGTACTCTAAGTAGATGCATCAACGAGGCGGTTTACACAAAACCACCAGTGATCTACCTACTTCCTCACATTGCTTTCCTATGCAAACTAGTCAAGCCTCAGGTGTTTGCTTGGCGCTGTGCGCAATCAACTGTACCATTGTTAGTAACTTTACAACAAAGTTGTTCAACACACATATTTATGTAGAGTGTGTCGGGAAAATTCCCGCTTCAATTTTACAAATTGTTCTCTTATAGTAATACAAAAATCAAGATATTTAAATTTTACAGTAATTTTACATCCTTACTAATATTATAAATGTGAAAGTGAGTTTGCTCGTGCGTTATTACTTAGCGCCTCAACGAGTCGCCAAATTTGGTAAACACATTATCAGATCAGCCGTTAACTATCCACTGCTGAACATATGCGGAAGCTTATAGAAGGAGCCTTATTCAGGAGTTTTGTCAGTAGTTGCCATGCTTGGCAGGCGGGTTGGCAACCTCAGTTAGACTTTCATGTTTAAAGAGGAATGTTGCTGCCAATTCATTTACCATTTACTTCTCTTAGTTGCCTCTTACAACACCCATGGGAAAGGAAGGAGTGGCCCATTTTATACAGGGACCATATGGCATAGAATGGTATACAAGGTATTCACATAGTATTTGGGATTAGTAATATAGAAATAAAATAGTGACATATTTTTTAAATAACCAAGTTTTTAATGGCGTACAAGCTCATGGTCCACTTTATGGAAAGTAGTAACATCACTAAATACACTTGGATCCCCATGGAACTTCTAATGTATTGCCATTTCTGAGTACAAGTGCAAAATACAAAAAATAAACTTGAAAATCCACTCAATTCCAATAACCAACACCATAGATACCATGCTATAATTCTCTCTTTAATTTGTCCAATATTTTTTAGGTTCGATACATTAGTTCTACAGCAATTAGTGGGTGCCGTTAGCTAGTAATTTACTGTCACAATCAGACAACGGAGTGCCGACTCTCTACTGCAATTGCGGACCTATTACGTAACATTCTTATTCGCGATTGTCCCCAGCTTGAAGGCAACTATACGAGTTATTTCCATTCTATAAAATATAAATACTGTCTAATTGTGACTACTGTATACTAGGTGGTACATGTATTACATCTCCATATTTAGAAATAATAGGATCTTCATCGTGCCTCCAATCAAACTGTTTATAATTACTCCTCTCCATCCAAAGGTTGCCTGGAAGAGATCGCTTTTAGCGATAAAGTCGTCCATTGTTTTCTCATTTTAATTATTTCTTGTAATTGTTTATATTTAGAATAAGTTTACTATTGTAATCTATTGGAGGAAACAATAAAAAGTATCTATGTATCTATCTACAAAATTATTTACATGTATAACATGGTTGGGTGCTTTGAGTAAGTCATGCTCACTAAAATGTCGAGACAGATGGCAGCGTGGTGAGCCGGGTTTTTGGATTCGCTAAAATGTGGTTGGGCACAATGAGAAGTTGACTCATTCGTAATATTCGTGAACCATTTCTGCCTGTTTTGGTACTGTAATTGATTATTTTCATTAATTTGTTCTAATTTTATGCTAATATCTTAAATTTTATGATGTCATACTGCTTAGCAGTTTGTATTCACATAAATTTATAATTTATATCGTATGACTTTTTGAGTAAAGCAACAGTTAAGTTTCTTGCCAGTTCTTCTTGATTGAAATTGCGTTTCAAATGGACAGTTGAAGAATAAAAAATACTATTAAATAATTCTTTAATTTTCTTGAGTAAAAATATTCCTTTCTTTTTTCAATATAATAAATTCATGACTGTAATTCTAAGTCAGGTTAGTCTTAGTGACATTTGTATAACATTGTAAATGATATATTCAAATATGTCCATATTTCATCCAATATTTTTGAATCTAACAAACAATAGGTTGCAGCCTGTTACTATCTTTCAGATTAAGCTTATTAATATCATTTTATAGTGTTATAGTTGGTAATACAATGATCTAGGTAGGATATTGATCCATTAATATTGATTTTTAAACGACCATAATTATAAGAAAAATTAAAATTCATCGAAGATTTATATTATATCAAATTAAAATTTTGATTTTGATAGGTTTAGAGAAAAGATACCATAGAATCTCAACCTCACTGTATATTGATTATTAGTATACCTATAATTTGAACAAAAGTAAAAATATGTAGATGGAAATTAAATGAAAAAATGTATAATAGCAAACAATTTCCTTTACACGCAATCTAACCGCTGATAGTGCTAAGAGTCGTGAGCTTGTGATTAAGGATTGTACTCCAGTTTCTTGTTACACTAGGTGCGGTTTCTTGTTTGTTTTTAGACCGCAAGTAAATTAAAAATACTTATAAAATTATATACGTCATATTATATATCGAAGTGAATGGATAATGTATAGAATTTATCGTCTGGCGCAAAAAGTTGTAGTGAAATAAATATGTCTTAATATAAAACTTTCTCCTATCTGATTCTCAAGGTTACCTTGACACTTTCGTTATAACATAGTATCTATATTAAAAGTGAATATACAAAAGAATAAATATATTTATTTCAAAAAGGTTCCCGCTGAAAATCAGCGCTGTAGCTCCTCGGTTGCAGCATAACGCTGCACGGGAAATATTTCAGCAAACATTGCGTAACACCTTCGTCTCATATACGTACTATTTGACTCTGTATGAACGTTTTGTTTTTAATGTAACAATATTTGATGAATAAACTATTATTTATTTATTTTATTATCGTAAAACAAGAAAAAATTATTTTACAAATTGGGAAAATTTTATATTTTTAAACAAATTGCAAACGCAATAATTAACTCAAAATTTATCTATTTTAACTTCTTCCACCCATAAGAAACTGTATTATCAGAGAATAATACGAATTGCATTTTATATAAAAAAAACCGAACGGTCCCAGGGCTGTCGCTATATATAAATTAGTAATTGAAAATGCATTGTTGTTTTACGCACTAATTTTTTTATTTCATTTTGAATATATGAGTTTCTTGTTACATTATTAACGACATTTCATTTCACATTTTACCAGAGGGAGATTTTGTACAAAAATCGTTTGCTTGGGCATCTCTGTCTCATTCGTATTTCTACCGTGAAGCAATTGTGTTTGCATGGCTGTGTTTCGGTTTGAAGGGTGGGACATGGCAGTGAACTTACAGGGTACAGAAGAATAACACCTGAGTCCTCAGGAATAGCAACGCATGGGAGGTATCATGGGCAAAATAGTATACTCTGTTATGTCCATGGCACTGCTCATATCTATAGACGACGATTACCACTTTCCATCAGGTGGGCCGTCAATTTCTAAGCCATTCTATGTAGCATAAAAAAAAATTATCCCACTAGTACTGAATATCATAATTTAATTACAAATAATCTCTACTAAGCAAAATAGTGAACATTAATCATGAACCGGTATTAGATTCAGAAATGCAGACATTTACGTGGTGTATTTCGCTTGTTACGAAGCACCGCCAGTCTGTTGCAGATGTTTTGTAACCAGATAATTCAAAATGAAACACCCACAAAACAACAGAATATGCTAATGTTCAGTATCTGTGCTCGTGTAGAGGTATGTTCACGTAGCTCGAATACAATACTAAATTAACTACCTCTCTACAAGTGGCATGAGGTTTGCTTATATTATATGTATCATTTAGTGCGAAAAATTATAGAGAAAAATTCCAATTTTAGAGAAGGATAGAAAAAAGTATCGTTTTATCCGGTGACGAGGACCAAGTTGAGGATAAAAACTAACCTTAGTTATTTTGTATTAATTTCTTTATTTTACAAGATAAAAAAAAATATATATTTACAAATTATATATTATAATCAGATATTATTATTATAATCAAAAGAATTTATAATCAAATTTCTTGCAACACTGAAGAATACATATATATATATATATATATATATATATATATATATATATATATATATATATATATATATATATATATATATATATTATATACCAATCCTTTTTAAAAGTCGGTAGCACAGCTGCAATTTCACTGGTGTTGTGACGATAGTCCCTTATTATCAGGTGAGCCACATTCTCGTTCGTCATATATTGTATAAAAAAAGATCACGCAATCACGTTTAAAAACTAGTAAAAGTAGAATAACAAGATTTAGGTTGCATAAGTAATTTTTTATACAACTTAGAATGACAAACAAGCTGACGGTCTACCTATTTGAAAGTAGTAATTGTCGCCTATAGACATGAGCAGTACCATGGACATAACAAAGTATACTGTGTCACCCATGATACCCTTCAAAATCTACCATTCCTGAGAACTAAAGTACCTTTGTACCATGTAATTAACATTATTAACACATTTTATACGTTTCAGTCAGCAGTTACAAGACAATGTCGTAATGTTGGCACACCGCAACTGACCGCGGGCTACGTACGTGTTAATGTACGGGTATTCATGTATTATCCCATAATTATGTTACGTTGTTAGTGTAAATTAGAACATTTAATTATAATATATAATAAATATGTCTATTACGGGAATACACCTGCAATGCCGTCGGTGTTGTGGGTGATCCTAGAGGGCGGTAGTCACTTACCATCAGGTGAGCTGCATGCTCGTTTGCCCCCTGCGTTGTAAAAAAAGTATCAGGTATGTTAATCGTCATCATCATCATATCAGCCTTTAATTGTTCACTGTTGAACAGAAATCTTTCCAATAAAGGGAGTTTTGCCAGTAATTGCCATGCTTGATAGGCTGATTGACAACCGCAGTTAGGCTTTTAGAGATGTTTTAGGAGAAATGCTGCTGTACATCCATTTACCATTAAGTTCCCTTAGTCACCTCTTATGGCACCCACAGGATATGATGGATAAGAAGGAATGGCCTGTTCTATGCCGGGAGCACACGGCTAGAAATAAATAAATATATAAGCGCCTAGTTCTACTATTATCTAATATATAAAATTTTCGTGTCGCGGTGTTTGTTACCAAACTCCTCCGAAACGGCTTTACTGATTTTTATGAAATTTTGTGTGCATATTGGATAGGTCTGAGAATCGGCCAACATCTATTTTTTATACCCCATAATGATAAGGGTGACCCACCCCTAAATATTTTTCTTTATTTTTTCAACAAACTTTTTTATTTTTATTTTACTATGATTTAGCATTGAAAAATACATACAACTTCAAATTTTCACGCTTTTACAATCAACTCCTGTTTTTTAATAGTGATTTTTATATTCCGCAATAGGGTTGCAAGATGGCGATCGAATATAATAATTGTAGTACGATAAATTTTCATGTATAGTTCTCGAAATAATGTATATGGTAAAACAACGTTTGCCGAGTCAGCTTGTAAATACATAAATATATGTTATAATAAAAGTAATATTTATTATTGTAACCTTTAAAAGCCAATCAATAGGCGAGTAAGATTAATTATTGTAATGTAATTGTAAATCTCTCAAAATCCGTTCCTTGATATTTTTTCCTTAAAAAAATAGCCGAAGTGACTAGAAATAAAAAATAAATGTTGATTACTCTAACTGCATATTTATTGCATCATGTATAGTGAAAAAAATAACTTACTACTGGATAAAAATATTTATTATATACTATTAAAGAATAGATTACATTACATAGCTTCGATATACGAGTAGTTCGATGTGACCTTAGCTGTAAGCATTTTCTTCTCAAACTTTGAATGATATAACGCCCTCTGGTTGTAGGAAAAATGCGTGCCAATTGGGTGGGTGTGACGAGGGGACGAGTTTTAGAGTGCTGTGTCATTTGCACAGCTCGTTTCTTCTTATATATTCTTGTACAGTGGTCCCGTTATGATGTTTCTTTTCACGTCAGTTAGACGTTTGTTTTACGTGCCAGGCATATGTTACTTATGAGCTGGCCTACTTCAGAACTTTTTGTAAGCTTCTGAGTGTAATATGATATTCAGTATATACTTACTTCATTATATTTTGTCACGACAATATTTATTTGTGGAAGTGAAATTTGGTAGTGTAGAAGTTTAACGCATTGCATTACCAGAGGGAGACTTTGTACAAAAGTCGATTGCTTGGGTACCTCTGTCCCATTCGTGTTTCAACCGTGAAGCAGTTGTGTTTGCATGGCTGTGTTTCGGTTTGAAGGGTGGGATATGGCGTGAATTTACTAGGTACAGAGGAATAACACCTGAGTCCTAAGGAATGACAACGCATGGGGGGTACCATGGGCGAAACAGTACACTCTGTTATGTCTATGGTACTGCTCATGTCTATAGGCGACGGTTACCACTTTCCATCAGGTGGGCCGTCAGCTTGTTTACCATTCTAAGTTGTATAAAAAAAAACTTTGAATGGTTATATGAATGATGATGAAATGATCACCCCGTCTGCGTTAACGGTATACGAGTACGCTAGCGGGGCACCAGTGAGGGATCATAGGTGAGAATAAAAACGCAGGTTTTAATTAGGTAGGCCGTCAGCTTGTTTGTATTTCTAAGTTACATAAAAAAAATCTTTTAGTGAATAAAGACCACTAAAAGAAACCATCCAATTTTTTATACCAAACGAATTAATCGGTTCTATGCCACAAAAAGTAAACGAAAATACCGTCTTAAAATTTATATCGCCCCACCTGAACTCGAAGAAAACAGAGTAACTGCGAGCAAAAGAAGCAACGTGGACAAAGTTTATTACACTATCTCGATGCAAAAACTCTTTTGGACCATTTATCTTTGTCGCGGCGAACTTAACACAAACTCCCGGAAAGTATTTAGTGAGGAAATTAAAGACAAATTTGGGACTTGTCTTAATATTAAGTAATTATAGTACCTGTTAATTGATACCGTGGGCGGCAAAAGTTGTTCTTTGTATATTATATTAGTAGTATATTTTTGAAGTGAAAACTTTTTTAAGCACGTTGGGCATTTTTTGAGACGGAAAAGAACCATTGAACTCGCGACACATTTACCGTTACTATAATTAACTCCTCTCTATATAATTTATCTACATATATTGTGTATGTACGTACATAGATATACATGCATGTTAATATTTTTTAAGATGAGAAAAAATAAACATTAAACTCCCGACATTGTTACCGTTACCGAGACCTACACCTCAGAGCTCTCGGTAACGGTAATTCAGGTGGCTCAGGATTCCTGGGGGATGTGCTAATATACCGGCGCATCCCCCGAGTAGTAGGGTGAGCACTCCATCCACCCTATCTTGAGAGAGGAAACCTGCTCTTACCATCAGAGGGCGAGTCATTGCCGTCGGAGATGTGGTGAGTGCGAAAGCGAACTCATGTCACCGACATATGGCACCTCGAGGGTATATCGACTGGTTTTTGTTGGGTTTTGTGTAGGATATTTGCCATTGTATGGGTCATCAGCTTGTTTGCTATTACAAAATGCGTCGTTTGCTCGTTTGTCTCCTGTATTATAAAGAAAAAAAAATTAAAAAATACAATTACTGCACTACTTACTGACTACATGACACTATTTTTCCATATATCCGTATTTAGGTAATTAGGTTAAATAATTTATAATATGGACCTGCGTATTTTAATAAGCAACTGCTTGAGATAAAGAATTTTTTTCTATAGTAATGTTGAAATATTATGAAATCCTTTCCCATATTTATCACTGTCGAGCTTGTATGAATAGATTGATGAAAGGAAACAAGCGAAATAGTTATTTTATACTTTTATACTGGGAATAGTGAGCAGCGGAGGGCTCGCCCAAATGGAATGAAATAACGGTCGTATATAAAGAACTTTATGGATGACACAGCATATACTGTGCTGCCCATGGCACCCTTCATACATATTACGGATCTTTCTTTACCATATCTGTGTCAGTTGTTCCTTGTATAGAAGTTCCTCTCTATTTAAATAGTAACAAAAATTAATTATGAAATAATTAATTATTAAATTTAATAAATGAAAATTAATTAAATTAATCATAGGGAGATTTTGTACAAAAGTCATTTATATAGATATATATTAAGTATGACTTTTAAAATTTCCTTAATTCAATAATGCACCGCCTACTTATTTCTCGGTTTACCCGATGATTGACTGGTAGTGAACACCGTCCGATGTTAAGTCTGCCATTTGCACATAGAGTTTCACTGTGCATTAAAGTTTAAATAAATTATATATTCTTTATTGCATTTGAACAATAGATACAGTGGTTAGTTTAACAATTCGTTAGCAAGGGAGGTCTTATCTCTGAAAGAGATCTTTTCCAGCCAACCCAGTGTATGGTAGTTAGAGAGAAAAAAAATTAATTATTAAAATTATAAATAAATAACTTAAAGAAAAATATTCGGTTGATATTTGACGCTCAAAATAAAGATACATACAGCTCTTAATCACCCTTGATTATTCTAATCAAGTCATCACTACGTTTATCACGTTTACAAAACAGCTTCGAACCGTGATACATAGATAACCCCTAGTAATTGCAGGGAAAACACTTTAACAACTTGTAAACTGTCACAATACCTAAAGATCCCATTAAACTTTAGCAATTTCTAACTTTTCCTATTAGACCTTCTACACACATTTCGTATTACACTTGTAAACGCTTAGAAGGTTTTTACCTATAGGATATATTGAAAACAATATGAAACTTAGTATAAGTAATTAATCACATCACAATAAAAGCAATTATCAAGGTCGTCCTAGTGTTGAAATCATTATTAGGGCTGGGTAATATTAAGCAATATATATATATATATATATATATATATATATATATATATATATATATATATATATATATATATATATATATATTAGTTACAATATCAATATATAAGTCTAATAACGAATATTGTTAAAAGTCTGTTATCCAAAAAAATATGTCGGATAACAGACTTTTAACATATTTACAAATAGATATAGGCGATATCGAAATGTGTGAACTTTTTTTTTATATACCGCTGTGGTGGCAAACGAACATATGGCCCCCCTTATCTTCGAGGTGGCCACGGAATTGTACATCAATAGAGATGTCGACACCAAGGATCCCAATGCTTTTAGAGATGTTAAGAGATGTGCCTTGGAACTGTGGAGCCACAGCAAATGGGGTTTTCTTAGTGGTTTTATCTACCATCAATGTCCACAAACCCAATATATAGATATCGGATCGGTATCAATATTACCCATGCTTAATCACTGTATGTATATTCCCTATATAATTGTCATTACTTAAATCATTTACATGTAGATGTCTCCCAAGAAAAAACTTCGATTGCAATAAATTGTTAATAATGAGAAAATTAAAATAAGGTAGGTCTACTATTGAACTTATGATAGAAGTTTACAGTTAATATGATGATGATGATGATGATGATGTAATAATAATCTATACTTATAATAAATCTGTAGAGAGGTCAATTCTGTACATGAAATATATTTCCAAAATAACTATCAGGGGGTGATTAGTGATCGATACTGATGCCAAAAATGCAATCAGTAAAGTTTTTGTCTGTCTGTCTGTATGTTTGTTATAGAAACAAAAACTAACGGACGCATTTCAACGAAACTTGGTACAATTATTCTTCATACTCCTGGGCAGGTTATAGTATACTTTTCATCACGCTACGATCAGTAGGAGCAGAGCAGTGAAGGGAAATGTTGGGAAAACGGGAGAAGTTACTCCATTTTTAAGCTTCCGTCGCGTGTGGCTTAATAGCCACTTTTTAAAATGTAAAAATGTCCACCCGTGCGACGCCGGGCGGGTCGCTAGTATATAATAATAATCATAAAATTGGATGGAGCTAAATTAATGCAGATGTGTCTCAAATAACATTATTATATTATAATTTGCTTCTTTAAATAAATTTAATTTGTGCACCAATATATTGCTTAATTGTTCAGTCGCTAATGTTTACTTTTTGTATGTTTACTTTTTATGTATATATTGTGTAAATAGTTTTCCGTAAATCGTACAATATATTAGATTAGACCCATTTCACAATAAATTGTTTTGTCAACTTAAATCTCTAGGGTTAGTTGAACAGTGAAAAGATAAAGTTAAAAACTTTCAAACAATTGTTATGGACAATAAATATCACTTTATTGTAGACTAGCAGTTAATCTGGGAGGTTAAAATAGTTGTTTTAATATCCTATCCTAGAAAAAGAATGGATCGAATTCATGATTGATTTTTTTGATGGGTGAAAATGATATGGTAACCCCGCCTGCGCTAACGCTGGCGGAGCACCAGTGAAGGGTGATAGATGAGAATGAAAACAGGCCTAAATAGGTATCTAAACACTTTTATGCTAAGTCTCTTTTGGGTAAAATTTTCTGTTCATTGTATAATCTGAATGAATATTACAATTTTTAGTTTATTTTGTTTGATAAAAGAAAAAAAAAACAAACACAATATTTAATTAAAAAATTTATGTTATATAACAGATAGCATTAAAACAATAATATGACCTATTCTATTCTAATTTTTGGTAGAGACCTCAGCAAAATTCCGAACAACTGCCATTTATGGTTGGAAGGACATAATTCCTTTGCCTTTCCATAAGGAATGCATATAATAAAAATGTAGAAAATATTATTGGAATGTATATTATTGAATACCACATAATACTTTAAGGAGTATTCATATTACATTCTGTTACATAATTTCTACCATTAATAGACCAAAATAGTATATTATTTTAGAAAAGATTCAAAATTGGAATTTAACATATTTTAATTAAATTCTTTAAGAAAAAGGTGTTACCAGAATTAATATTCAAATTGCTTAAAAAATAATAAATATTAATTAAATTAATACATTGTAATTATATTTTTATTTCATCACTTCATTATGAACTTTACGGCGTTGAAAAATATTATCTTACATAATTTAATTAAAATATTCTGAGCCAACTTTATGGCAGTTTATTTACTCCGTTTATCAAAATATTCGTAAACTCACGTATAATTAGTTTAAAAAAAATATACCTACGTATTCTTATTATGAACTAGTTATAATTTCTTTTTTAATTGATTTGAGGCCACCGATTATCCGATTAGAAATTATCTTAAAGTTATTCTAATATAATAAATACTTAAAACGAGGATTGCCAGTAATAGAGTTTAGCGGTAGGGTTGTCAACCGTACTATATATTTATATACTATATAGTACATTACTATATTTTGGTTGATCATACGATATATTGTTAAATTAATATATAATACGCAAAAATATTTCAATAGCTAATAGGCATAGGCATAGGCATTTACATAATCGATATTTTCAACTAAGAATTCGAAAATGACTATTTCGTCGAGTATAGTATTTTTTTTTAATAAATAGATAATACGCACGCATTCCTTTTTTTTTTTAATCTTTCCTTGAAGAACTATAATTTTTATAGGTTATCTAAAAAAAAAATATTATTAGCAGCCGGAAAAATGTTAGCAACCCTAATTAGCAACACTATTGCTAGTAATATACTCTGTCAGGTCGACCTCCACGTGGTCCTCCCTGGAAATCATCGTGTTTAGGTACTGGAGAATTTGTTATAATATGCCAATTGACTTGACTTCATTCCATCAGTGTATACTCATAACACAGAGGGATGACCTTTCCATTTTTTACTCTTAAAAATACATGTGATACTTTTTATTGTAATTCATGCAAGCAAAGCCGTGGGATTTATCTAGTTACCAATAAAGGCAAGACGATGGTAACACCAATACTTATGATATTGTGGATTTTATTATTTTCACTTGTTCTAGCGTATTATTGAATTCCTCTGCTAGAGATTCTTGTGTAAGCAATAAAGGCATTCTTCGACGCTATACCATTCCGCGGTAACCTGGAACACTAGGCCAAATATATTTTTATTTTTTTCTTTACTTCGCCTGCCAGTTCAGACAATTTAGGTTTGGATTAACAATTAGTGACATACATATAAATGTAATTTAATACTTTTTATAGATACAGTACCCATGCATAATGTAAAATTATCTTGTATATAATAATTTGAAAAGAGTAACTGTTGAGTTTCTTGCGGATTCTTCTTACCAGGTAACATTCTGAACCAAGCGGTACGATCATAAAAAATGACGATTTTAAGGAGCTTGTAAACAAATCTATTTAATATTAAATCTATATATATTCTTTATTGCACTTGTAAATTACATTGTTAATGCATTTATAAATATTGTGAGCAAGGGTGGACTTATCTCTGACAGAGATCTCTTTCAGTCAACCCAATGCAGTTAGAAAACATGTTGCTAGCGGGCAGCTGAAGTGCTACAACTATTAATATTTAGTGTACATAAACAAATATACAGTTAAATAAAATATTAAGATACATAATAAAATATTACATAAATACATATACTATAAATAAACATAATATCTACCTACTTATACAATGGATGTTAAAATAAATGAATATACTACCTAGAATAGAAATTTAGTTCAATGATTTTAAGGTTTGACAGTTCAATTATAAAAATAAATAAATTAAGATTATGACTAAAACGAAAAAAAATGTAACTTCAACCTTTTCTTGAAAGAGGTAATTGAAGGGCTCTCTTGTATGTGGGAAGGGAGTTTGTTCCATAATTGGGCAGCTCGATACGAGAAAGAGTTGCCCATAAAATGTGTTGCCCATAAAATCTATTTAAAATATAGTATAAATATAGCATAAAGTTATTTCTATTCTATATTTTTTTTGTGAAGAATTTATTATTTTAAAGCGTTTTCAATTCGTATGTTTTTAAGACTATGTTAAGCTATTAGATTTTCAATTATGAACTGATTCTATATTTTTTTTACAAATGACAATATTTAGTTTAGATTTTTTTCCTTATTTATTTATTCTTAACAAAAAATGACTGGTACAAAAAGCGGTCTTAATGCTATATATATAGCATTCTCTTCCAGTAAACCTTTGGCAAAACAGAAACGAAACTTAATACTTCAAAATTCAAAATATTGGAAACCACCTAAAATACAGAATAATTCACTATAAACTTAATACGTTAAAATACTACTTACATATACTCGTGAACGACGTTAAATTCGCAAACTAACTTAAACCTAGTACATTAAAATACACTGCAAAATTACGTTACAATTAACCATCACTCTTATATGAAGCTGCTGAAGTAATCAGCTTATTTTATCATTAGTAGGCACTATCAAAATCAATGAAGTGTACGAGAGTGGAGAACATACGCTTGTCAGTGTTAACATGTTCCCGTTCTCCTTACCACCCTATCTGCATAATTAAATTGAATTTCCATTATGCCTCAGTTCAGGGGCGAGTTTTCTGCCTAGACTGTAGTTACGAACCAATTAAGACCTCTTAAAGTATTTTGCATAATTGTTTCTGAGACAATCTTGGAATTTATTTCATTGTGTTGCCACAGAGTTTTATAGAAAACTAAGATGTTTTACAAATGATAATTATAAGCCAGTTTCTTTTTTGTTATTAAAGAATAAATATCTAATGCTTAACGAGTTGTTTTTTAATTTTAGTTTTAATTTATTTTTTGTAGAAATTTCGTTCATTAATTATTCAGGGTGTATAGTTAATTAGTTTTTTACTAAGTTTTCATTTAATAATTGTAGTAGTTATTGTTCACTGCTGAACATAAGCTGTCCTCATAAGGGTGTTTTTCCAGTAGTTACATGCTTGGCAAGCGGGTTGGCAACTCTAGTTAGGCTTTTAGAGATGTTTTAAGAGGGACGCTGCTGCTCATCTCGTGCCCTCCCTTAGTCGCTTCTTATGACAGCCATGGAAAAAAAATGGGTAACATACATACTGTATGCCGAGACCATTATTTAAAGTTAATTATCCAGTAGTTTAGAAAAAAAGAAATATAAAGTAATTTAATATTTTGGGCCGCTTTTTAATTGAAATTTTAAATAACAAATACGTCATTTGTAACAAAAAGTATATGGAAACTATTGATTGCAATAAGAATTATCAAAATCGGAATTTTATTACGTGAAAATAGTAACCTTCAGTAATAAATCCTTTTTAAAAAGAACGCCAGCATATATGTAATTCCTCCGGTGTTGCTTGTGTTAATGGGTGGTGATAGTCACTTACCAACAGTTGAGCCACATGATCGTTTGTCTCCTGTGTTATAATAAAAAAAAAGAAATTAGAATAACTCATTTTTGAAGCCGGGTAACGAGCTATTTATTTAATACAAGTACATGGAAACTTTTAATTAATATTTGCAATATTAGATTAGTTTGAATACTAAATATAAATTCAAATGTAAAGCTTTTTATTGAAAAATATCTTAAAATAAACAATATAGAAGTTTATTTACTACATATAATATATGTGCCTTGCTAAAAGAGTAAACTTTTTAGAAATTATATTTTTAGGTTGGTTCCGGTACCACATAAAAACTACTGCAGTAAATAGGGTGTGATTTCAGCCATTGTATTCCTGAAGGTCTAACTTAAAGACTGATATATGTTTCATCCTGATACCTGTGAGTGATCATCATTGCTTTCATATTTCTGAGGTTTTCCCAAGGGACTACAGCATGGGGTTCTTCAAAAGGGGGGGAAAGAGGTTTCATCAGGGTCGGCAACGCGCGCGTAATACCTCTAATATTACAGGCGTTCATAGGCTACGGTAACCGCTTACTATCAGGTGGGCCGTATGCCTGTTTGCCACACCAGTGGTGTAAAAAAAACCCACACAATTGAAGTAACAGACACAAAAAAACTAGTAATATTATAAATGTGAAAGTGAGTTTGTTTATCTACTACCTCTTAGCATCTTACTGGTTTTTTTTAATCTAAATACAAAATTTTATAGTAATTTGGTACACACGTTTTATATGGGATAGAAAAGGATACAGGCTAATATTTATCCTATTCAATCGACATATTCCAGTCACGCGAACAAAGTCGCGTGTAAAAGCCAGTTATCAATAATTTAGTTACAGCAGCTGACCCTAATAAATATTATCAATTTGACAGTTAATCCGTTAGTTCAATGCATAATGTCGAAGCACTCCCCTTGTTTTATCTTGATCCCAAGTCACATGTTTCGGGATAATAATTTATTCGTCTACCCTACATTTAGCACCCAATAAATATCTCCGTTGTCAAATAAAACCATTGAAATCTAGATTTATAAGGGACCGTAATATAACTATTTACTGAGCGCACCTCTAGTTCGTTGGAATTTATTTTAAACAATATAATGTATTTGGTAGGGATTTTGTAAATATTTTATCACCTATATCGTGTGCTATTACAGTATCAGATAAATATAAAAAAAAAAACAAAGGCACTCCGAGAGCGACGACAGAAGTGAAAATTTGAACAATTACGTGTGTATTTTTTGAATAGTCAGAGGTCTCGATCACGGTAACGGTGACGGTGTCGCGAGTTCAATGGTTTTTTCCTATCTCGAAAAAAGCCAACATGTATGTATATCTATGTACGTAAATACACAATATACATATATATATATATATATACTTATATACAGAGGTGTCGGTTATGATAACGGTAACAGTGTCGCGAGTTCAATGGTTTTTTCCCATCTTAAAAATGTGCAACGCGCCAATTGAACTTAAAAAAAAGTTTTTGTAATCAATATATTTATTTTACTCTACATCTCGGGTATTACTTAGTTTTTTTTTTGAGAAAAGGATACCCTTAAACTTCTTGAAAACGAAGAAGATTATTTTCAACCAGAATATCAAAGAAATAAATTCAAAGAATTTATTTCTTAATATTTAGTTTGTATAGAATTATTTTTAGATACTTACGCAAGGAGTAATTGAAAAGATTTGAAAAATTTTAATAAGTGTGTCATTGAAAATTGTGGGGGCGTGCAACACTTAATGCTGAACAGCGACAGCAAAATTTATCAGAAATATACAGTATTTCATTTTACAGCAGAAAGTGGATGGCTTTTTTAAATGAAATTGTAAATCGCCCTGCACTACAGGTATATATACGTACGAGTATATGTTAACTATGGCAGCAGCGTCCCTCTTAAAACATCTTTAAAGCCTAACTGCGGTTGTCAATCCGCCTGCCAATCGTGGCAACTACCGGCAAAACCCCTACGGGGGAGACTTATGTTCAGCAGTGGACAGTTAAAGGACTGATAGGATATACATGCTGATACATTCAACACAGGTCAATTAGCCCACCGTAACTGACTGTTCAGGAATAACCAGCACTTTCATCAGTCGACCTGAAATAGTATATTAATGAAGCTACTAGCAACGTCACTAGAACCCTAAAGTGGGTACAGTCTCGGCGTTTATTACTTAAGCAGTAGACACATCTGCAATAAAGAGTAAATAAATATATGCTTTTATTTATTTATTTTTATTGAACACTTTACAAAACAAATGTTTGGTACAAAAGGCGGACTTAATGCATATATATAATATAGTATTCTATTCTAGCAAACTTTTGGAAAAATTAAAGTATAGGTTAATGAAAAACTATTCTGTCGAAATAGTATTTCAGTTTTAAGTCTATGGCAGGAAAATTTTGCGATACGTAAATTTACTAATACGATTCACTAATTATTTAACTGAGCAAATCATTCGAAATATTCGGATCATTTAAAAATCATTCGAATACTAATTTCATTCACTATATGCTTTTATTAGTCAGTCATGTATGAGTGGTCACGAATGTAGCCGAGTTGACCCGATCGCTGGAATGTCCTTTTTCAGTTTATAATCGATAGTATTGGTACATTAGTATATTATATTTAGTAAAAATTTGCAATTTTTCATACTCGTCAGTCAATTAAGCAGTAAAGTATTTTTCTATTAATTACTTATTCACTATTTATATATTATATTATTAAATGAATAGTAAATAAGTAATTAATTTTTTCCATACCATTTATGTAGTCGATGGCTATACTTTCCCTCAAGTGATATTGTTTGACCATCCAAATCCATCCAATCCAAAAATGTAAAAAAAAAGTTTATCTGGCGTTTGACAATGCATTTATTTGGTCAACTTTAGGGTTCCATAATGGATTATGTAAAACAGAATTCTCGAAAGGGTTCCGTTTTATATATTCACGTTTCCAAATCCGCTGGTGACTGATGACCTTTTTTCGTTTTAGTGCAGCAACAAAATACAAGCAAGGTAAACCATGGCAACCGTCAGTAATAAACGTAGCCAATAAGATCGAAAAAACAACCTATAAAACTATTTACCTTTTTTATATTGAAATCATTTAATTTTTACATTCTCTGCCGTTCTCGACCAACGTAAAATGGACTGATGTAGTCTTAAGAATGAGTTTTTCTGACACCGCTACCTAATGGAGTCAACAAGGGAGATGGGCCTTTAAAAAATGGTTGATTGTAACTGAAATAGCAAAAACACACGCCGCCATTATTGAATTTTTTAAATATTTATTGAAAGAATTATTTGCTTAATATTTATATATAATATATATATATATATATATATATATATATATATATATATATATATATATATATATATATATATATATATATATATATATATATATATATATATATATATATATATATATATATATTATTCTTCGTTCCTTAATTCAAAAGACATTTAAAAATGGAAGTTGTTTTTGTTGTTACAATTGTTGTATCAGCTTTTAACTGACCACTCCTGAACGTAGCTTCTCCTATGAGGGGGGTTTTGCAAGTTGTCACGATTAGCAGGCGGGTTGGCAACCGAAGTTTAGCTTTTAGGTAATGTTTTAAGATTCACACTTCTGCCTATTCTTCCACTATAAGCACTTTTAATCGCCTCTTACGATACCCACGGAAGAGGAACGGGTGGCCTATTCTTTGCTGAAATCACACGGAGGTAGTTATAATTGTAAATAGCTTATTTATAAATACAATAAATTGTTATTTCTATAAAATAATTGTAAAATTGTACTCGTAAGTCACGTGTGTGTGCACGGCTTTGTGTGTTTATTTAAATTTAAAGGTTTTTTTGATAGAAAACAAGTTTAATAAATTAAATAGATCGAAAAACTCTTAGTAAACTCGCCCTATGTCATGTTGGATTCGATTAAACGTGGATGAGCATGTCTAGAGTTCTCCACTCTAATGTTAACCGTTGAGTAATTCTTTAGATCCATCAGTAATAACAGTCGGAAGCGTATTATATTTCTCCCTCCATTTTATTTCTCTATTTTTTTTTTATCATTATTTCGTAAAATCACATAATCGTGGTTACTTGATTTTCAAAGTTAGATATTGGAAAATTCCCCTTTTCTTTTCATTTCAAATACAAAAGATATATACAATCAGACAGGTTCTTATAAAAAAAAAATTGTAAGGAATGTTATAATTCGATCCTAATCTACACATAGCCAGTCAACTTCTGATGAAAATACTTTTTTTTATAATATAAATACCTTTGTGTGTGCAAACAAGCATACAGCTCAAGTAATGGTAAACGGTCAATATGCCTATGATCACCTGCAGCATAAAATGTAACGTGCGCGTTTCTGGCTCTGAAAGGACCTTAATACGCTCTTTTTAAAGAATCCCATACTGTAGTCTTTAGAGAAAACCTAGGCAGGGAGCTCATTTCACAGTCTGAGCATTGACAATATCTCAATTAAAGAGACTACAGGTGATAGTAATAAATACAATCTACAACAGTACCTATATGATTCTCTTAAATCCTCATTTTTACAATTTTTTGTCTGTAGTTTCAACTTGTAATTTCTAATTACCTCGTGAGGGTAAACTAAAAAGTATTTGTTTATCCAATTCCAATAATTGACTGGTAGAGAACACCATCTGGCGGTAATTTTGCCAAATGTACTTATATTTATAACGTGTTTTAAAGTTTAAATGAATAAGGCACATTGCGTGATGTGCGCGCGTGCGTATATAGTATAAGTCATACTTAAATACAATTTTCCATCAAATTATTTCCTATTCCCGATAGAAAAAAAGCAAATAATGCATTTAGAAGACACAAAATCGTCCCGTGTTTTCCACCAAACTGGCCGTGTTCAGGGCTCGGCTAATATTTTATGCAAAGACGGGACCCGTCTGCCGCCGTGACAGAGTCCTGTTGTTTGCACAGGAGAGATCAAAAAGGGAATTGGGTCTAAATCCTCGCTCCTACGTTCTGAATAACAAACTAATTTATCTACTGTTCAGTTGAAAATTTTTAATAGCGATTTTGTGTGGGCTTTCTTTTGTTGATGCTTATTTTATTTTTAACTAATTTTATAGTAAATTAAATGTTCTTATGATCAATATCTTAACTCTTGATCCATTTGCGTTGCAAACCTGCAATATATTAACTAAATAATAATTTATATAAAATTAATTTATTAACAATTTTAATACTAATCAACGAGTTAGAAAGTAAAAAGATATTTGTATTTTTACCGATCCATGTGTCGTGAATTAACCATAGTGATTTATAGGTAAATCACGTAGAGTTTAACCTGAAATGGACTAGCAAAAGACTGATCTTTTCTATCTATAATCTATCTATAATCTTAACTATCTGTTTCCCTAATATAATTTTTGGTTAAAGTTACTTTATATTTCTCACTCGATATACACATGCACATCTAAACTGTAAGTATAAATACAAACAAATGTAAAGATTAGGTTTTATCATCTAATAAATTCCATGCCTACTTTCCCTGCCGGCTTGATTTTATCTTTTAATTTTATGTGAACCAATTCTAAGGAAATAAGCTATAAAGTTAAAAATAAAAACGCGTATTGGACATTCGTGTAGTTTTATTAAGGCCAACATAGAAACATTATTGAGATTTCGTAAGACCTTTGTTTTTATTTTTGTTTTACAACTTGGAATGGCAAAAAACTGATGGTCCACCTAATAGCAAGTGCCAATCCTAGCCTATAACCCAGGACCATGAACGTCAGAAAAAATATTCAATTCCTCCTCTTATGCGTTGCCATTCTGGAAAGGTTACCTCTGTACTCTATACTTTTACTACCATATCTTACCCATAGTCGCAACGCGGCAAAAACACGAGTAAGACATAGGTACCTACTTATAAACAAGACTTCAGTACTATCTCTTCCTTTAGGAACTATAACATAGAAGCCGTAAGTCATCGCAAACATGTAGCAGCGATAGTGTATCTACAGATAGATATGTTTTCTTATTTTTTAAAAGCCAGGATCCGCTGCGTATAGTAGAGACTTCTTCAACACTTATCAACATCATTATAATATTAAACGCAATTATTAAATCATTCGGTGCTTATTAACTTAAGGACTAATTACCTACGTAATTAAAAATTAACTTAGCTTGTACTTCTGTGGAATCCCCGTTTTATAATTAATTAATTAAGTACTTTTGCATACAATGTACTTAATTAGATTTGTTTCTTAGAATCATTTTGCTGAATATATTAATAACATTTCTAGAAAATTCTAAATAACTATATATGTTTATTAGTATACATTATAATTATTAATATATTTTAATCAGAAATACGACCTAGAATTTCATATAAGAGACTAGGGCTCCCTAGAAAAAATAGTGTATTATTAAGTCTCTAGAATGGAAATGTAATTCAATCTTCAGATTTCGTGCAAATAACTACAGTTTTTTTTTACAACTTAGTATGGCTAACAAGCTGACTGCCCACCTGATAGAAAGTGGCAACCGTCGCCTATAGACAAGAGCAGTACCATGGACATAACAGAGTACACCGTTTCGCCCATGACACCCCCCATGCGTTGCCATTCCTGAAGACTCAGTTGTTATTCCTCTGTACCCTATAAATTCACGCCATATCCCACCCTTCAAACCGAAACACAGCCATGCGAACACAACTGCTTTACGGTCACGTGGGTCGGTTTACAGTACAGTCTGATTAGTTAACAAACATTTAAACATCTTTGCGAATTCCATGTTTTTATATTCATTATCATCATGTCACCTGTTAAATGTCCACTGCTGAATATAAACCTCCCCCTAGGGGGTTTTGCCAGTAGTCGTCATGCTTGAGAGGTGGATTGGCAACCGCAGTTAGGGTTTGGAGATGTTTTAAGAGAGATGCTGCTACCCATCCCTCGCCCTCTCTTAGTCGCCTCTTACGACACTCACGGGAAAGGAAAGGGTGGCCTATTCTATGCCGGAACCATAAGGGACTATATAATATTATGTATTTATAATATATAATATTAGTAGGTTATAAATATTAAATAATTTATTTGTTTTTATTTTATGCTACTTAGAATGGCAAACAAAAACTGACGGTCCACCTGATGGAAAGTAGTAACCTCTATTCATTGCAATTCCTGAGGACTAACGCGTTATGCATTTGTACCCTATAAATTCACTGTCGTATTCCATCTTTCAAACCGAAACACAGTCATGCAACTGCTTCATGGTAGAAAGACGAATGGGACAGAAATACATGAACGACTTTTGTACAAAGTTTTGTTATTTCTTGTCATCTTAACATCTTAACTAATCGTGATAAAATTTGATATATAAGTACTGCATCAAACAAAGGAGAGCAACATTTTTCAGGCCAATAAACATATAATCTCGATAAAGCAAACGAAGTCGCGGGTAGAAACTACCTAATTACTCTATCAAAAGTCCGATAGAAGATATTTAACAGTATACACGCTTAGACATTTCATTTGCACAAAGGGACAGTGACAGTTCATTTGTCTAAGAATACAATGTACCCCGTTGTAGTATCTTGAAGTAGATAGTTGAATCATGTTTTACAGTAAACGGTAAAGGCAGCAGCTTTGTAGCTTCATCCAGCCTAGTGTCGCGATAACAGGTATAAAGGGAATTACTGATGTAAAATAGATTATCACAGTTTAAAGGACTACAGATTCAATACTAACGATGTCACTAACCTGTTGAAAGTTGAATGGAACGGAGTTAATAAGACTGGTTAATTCTGTTAGACATTTAAACTATTTCATGTACGAACATAACGTGACGTTACGAAGTGAAAAAAAAAAACTACTGGCCCTTTAAATAAGTGGCAAGTGCAATCATCGATGGAATCTTTATCGCTAACGAATCCATGAGATAGAATGAGATAACAAGATCGGATATCTCATTCCAACTTATGAACTCACTTTCGGTAACGATTCCATCGATGTGCTAAGTGGCGACTTTTGTTTGTGATACTTAGAAAGCAAAAGAAGTTGACGGCACACCTGATGTTAGGACGTAATACGAATTACCAGTCCCATTACTAGCAATATACCCTGTCAAGCCGACCTCCACGTGGCACCTCCTGGAAATCTTTGTGCTGAATTCCAAGTGACTCCTCACGATGGACTAACTGACCCACCTTTTCGTTCTCACCTGCCATCCCTCACTGGTGCCCCGCCAGTATTAGATGGCAGTTAATAAAAAAAAACCATCGCCTATAGACATTTTAGAATACACTATTAAAAGATTAGGATTTACTTTTAAAACAAAAACGTCTGTTATACATTAAGTAATTAAAGCTTAGCCATATAGTCTGGCATAGAACGGTCCACCTCTTCTTTTCTCATAGGTGTCGTTAGAAATAACTAAGGGAATTTAATGATATAGGAATGACCAGCAGTGCTCCTCTTTAAACATCGCCAAAGCCTGACTGCGGTTGCCAACCCGTCTGGCAGGGGGGAAAGGGATAGTTAGTGATGGAGACAGAATCCCATTGCTTGCAATATACCCAACTAGGTCGACCTCCTCGCGGTTCCCCCCGGAAACTATCATGGTGAATTCCTAATGAATTCATCATGATAGGCTAACTGGCCTGTTTTCATTCTCATCTATCACCCTTCACTGGTGCTCCGCCAGCGTATCCCGTTAGCGCAGGCGGGGTTACCATACCATATTCATCTATCAAAAAAAAAACCCGTCTGGCAAGTGTAGCAAAGGACGTCTATGTTTATCAGAATAAAACTTCCATAAAATATATGTAAAAACATATTGCGTAGGATCGTCAAAAGGTCGTTCCAAAATAAATTTCCAATTATTCTAGAAATTTTGTTTGCATTTTTTTTAATAAAAATAACTTGAGGTTTAGTTGGTAAATACAATATTCTATTTTTTTTTTAATAAATATGCTGGTTACAGACCGAATTCACGAGGGAGAGGTTACGGTATCCGTTTGTTATTTTGTATTTATTAACTGCTTACAAACATTTGGTCCAAATTGCATATTCAATAATCAATCACATGCAAATGATTCGATTAGTATTTTGGTCTTAACACTACATGTAATTAAATTTAAATTGTACGGCTGAATAACTCGAAATACTGTTTCAATTACTTTATTTAAAAAATTAAATACGTAATATGTAAATTTAAATACTTAAAAGCTTCTGAACCTTTCTTGGTAAATTGTAAAAGAGGCATGTCGAGTAGCGATCTAAATATAATACTTATATAGTTAAATCAATTATTGAGGGTAGAGGCGAAACATTAAGTATTGAAAATATAAAATGCATAATATCTTAACCCTTTACCACCCACCACCCCACCCACATGAACTACCTACAAGAACATTTATTTATTTATTAGTAATAATTAGTCATAATTTAAGATTTTGTTCAAAAAATGAATTATCACAACAAATTGTATTCCCCAAAAATAAACCTTCTTCAGATTTCAATCATGAGAAAACCTGTTGTTTTTATTTAAAAACTTAATTACTAAACCGATTTTCATAAAATTTCAATGGAACTAATCTCTAAGTGTATATTATTCAGATATAAAAAGAATTTTTCAACTCGGTTTATAAATGACGGAGTTATGAGGTAACGTACAAAAAAGCATACAACCAAATTAAGAGACTACTTCTTTTTTAAAGTCGGTTACAAAACACTGACTCCAATCATAGCAAATCCTAATATTTTTATTTAAACACCAAACTACTGAATCGATTTTATAAAATTATTCTATTCTATGAAACTAATCTGAAAGTATTTCCTTTAAAAAAAAAAATACAAATCGGTTCATAAATGTTTGTCGAAAACAGATCGCTCCGTTTGTACTTGTACAACGTAATTAAAAGTAACAAATAAAAATATAAAACTGATTTGAGAATCTACTCGTTTTTTAAAATTGGTGGAAAATACGTAATGTTTTAACTTTTTACGACGCAAAATTTTTTTTGCAATGCCGGGGTTTGACGAAAAGCACTAAAAATAGATATCCTTGAAAAAATAATATCAATAAGTACCTAATAACTATTTATTTTTATAAGAAAAAATATATAGGTTACACATAATGGAACAATGTTCACGTATGACTATATATCTTATGACGTCTTTGTGTGGGCACTTCACATGACCGACCAACTAAACTGACGATGATGATGATGTGTCATCGTCATCATCACACTTTTACAAATCATTCAATAATTTAATTCTATTTTAATGTTTGTCAAACACAAGGCATGCTGTGGTTGCCTTTAAATGTAAGAACAGATTTAATCTACCAGTGTATTGTACTAAAATGTTTAGCTGTATCTTATGTTGGTAATCCTATAAATAAATAAATCATAGATGTTAGTAATAAATTTATTTCTAAATCAAATTTAAATCAAATATTACATCACAATAAATTTGAATTTTATCTTTAAAACTAATAAAGCATCACTACGCAAATAAATATTTATTATTATTATTATTTTAATGGGTGATAATGGAATGGTAAACCCACCCACCCACGCTATCGGTATATACCGGCGGGCCACCAGTGAAGGATGATAGGTGAGGATGAAACGACAGGTCAGCCCGTCGTGACGAATTCAACAAGAATTGTTCACGATGGTTTCCAGTGGAAACCACATGGAAGTCGACCTGATTGGGCGTACTGCTAGTAATAGTGCTGTAAAACTCCATTTTTAATAATCTCTTTCCCCCTTATTATTATTATTAATACCATATCAACTAAAGCACTTTATATCAACAAAACTTATCTATAAATTCGTCTAGTATTTAATCTCAAAGTCTTGGAGGTGAGTAATTATCTTCAGATTTTGATTACTTCATTGTTATGTGACCACTGGCAAAGTAAATATTTTAAATAATATCATGTTCATATTTCTTTCCCAATAGGATACATGCTTTGTATTGTATTTAAATGTTTATTTAATTTGTAAAAAAAGAAAGATTTAACTCTATTTCGGTTACCATGCGGTTAAAGCTGTGAGCGAAGCTAATCTAGCATAATGAAGTGATTACAATATTATACAACCAGCGTGTGCCCATTAAAGTAATAATGCAGTTATAACTCAAAAAGGAAGCACATAGAAGCAGGCTAATTGCTATAAAAACAGCTGCAATTAAGAACATGCTGTTTTTCAATTCAGACGTTGCAGCGAGCTTAATGTCTTTAGTAGTGTATTTATTTGAATTCTCTGTTTAGTTTGTTCGCAACAACTTTTATATAGAATAGAGCGATATAATTTATTAAAGCTTGTTACTGCAGTGGTATAAAATGCGATAAAAATTTTGTATGTAAATGTTTTTAGACAGATGTTTTAAAGGACTTATCTTAATTAGTATTTATAAGCGTTAAAATTCAAAATTATATTTAATCTTAACATACAATTAATTTATAAACAATATGTACAAATTGTACTTAACAATACAAACATTTATAAAATAAGCATACATAATCAAATGAAACTTATACTGTCCAGATAAAATTTAAAATAATTTTTATTCATTTTAAAAAAAAGAATGAATGAATGTAGATGACTATAAGAGCAGAGGAAGACCTAAAAAGACATGGATGGATTGTGTGAAAGACGATATGGCCACAATGGGAGCGAATGCAGAAATGACTGGGAATAGAAAAGAATGGAAGAGGAAAACATATTACGCCGACCCCAAATAATAATTGGGATAAGGGTAGGAAGATGATGATGAATTAGTCAAAATAATATTTATGATCCGTACCCGACCCAAAGGTCCCATAACATTATCATCATCATCGTCATCTCAACATACTTGTACAATCCTATTAATATTAAAAAACTTTTTCTTTTTCGCAATAACTACTAAACGGATTTGAATGAAATTTGATAGATAGGTAGGTTATATCTTAACTTAGCACACAGAATACTTTGTACACTGATTGAAGTTGGAGAAGTTGCGAGATATAGCTTAGTAAGATAAGTAATACCATAAACAAGTTTTAATTATCACCTGATTTCTTCCTTTTCTCCATCTGTCAAAACTTGTCACTGTCAATAAAGTAATAATAATAGTAAATAAATATTAAAGTTTAAGTAAATTTTTATTCCTATAATAAGTAAATATATATAAAATCTTTTTAAGACACCAGATGTTTTAGTTATATCCAATTAATTGAAATACATGGAGATAAATCAAACTTGGTATATAACCTTAATTTCTGAGTAAAACACACCCTAAACTGTATTTTCTATACATGGTAACTTACTCGTGGTATATGAAGGTATCCTACTATAGGGGCGATGACCTCTAATTTACAGGTATTACAGGGAATTATTACATACAAGTGAGTAAAACAGCTCCTTATTACGCTCTATGGAGAGACATGTTTAGCAACGAAAAAGTTTTGGTTATGATGATTTTTTTTAATGGATGATAATGGAATGGTTACCGCGCCTGCGCTAACAGTGTACACTGATGGGGCACTGGTGGGGGGTAATAAGTGAGAATGAAAGGGCAGGTTAGTTAACTCATCGTGATTAATACATCTAGCATTCAGCACCATGGTTTCTAGGCGGGCCACAGGGAGATCGATCTGATAGGATATATTATTAGCAATAGAGTTGGTAGTCCGCATTACTAACAATCCCTTCCTACCCGAAGAGAATATCGCGATCATCATCCAAATTCGACTTATTTCAAATTTAAAATTAAATATTTTCAGTCTAATAACCCTTTTCTGTGATTCGTAGTTCCAAGATCGAATTTGAGCCTAATACTCCGAATTTTCCAAATTCATATTTGGATAATTTAAAATAAAAATATTGTTACTTATTCTGTGCTTGACCATTATAGGGACACACTCTTATAACCAAATACAATTTACATAATACATCAAAAATGAAAGAAGAGGAAGCAACGCTAGAATGCTGTATAGGTTTATTAATCCATAATTCACTCATCCAGCACTCGTAGTTAGAACAAAGAGCCCACTAAAAGTGGATGGATCCTCGAGAACGGAATTCCGTACCCTCTTAACATAAGTAATTTACATCACAATAAATTTCCAACATCAAATATAATCATGATCCATTCTGTTCCATTTTATAGCGGTTGGTGAGGGCCGTTCTATTGTTCAACTTGTAATTCACCGCAACGCCAAAACGTGAAGGGCGTTCATTGTGTTGCTGGGGGTCAGTTGTGACTCCGTTCGTGCGAAGTCGTGTCCTCACATTTATCAAATTTACAGAATATAATACAAATATTATACAGATGCTGTAATGGCCATTGCCAGAGGCTTAGTCCATGAGAAATTTTGCGGTTTCTACAACATTCCATGTTTTTCGAATTCTAAAAAGGCAAATCCGCAAGATCCGTGTACATATGCACGCAGTTGAGAGTAGAGAATAAAACTTGGAAAACAAATGATGCATAATACATGTTCAGTCATTCAGTCTTATCAGGCTACTGGCACGAAACATGTAAAGCACATGTACGCTTTTGAAAAATATAGTTTACCACAGTCAAAGTTCAAGAATTGTTGTCAGTAATTTTCATGGCCCCCTTCATCCATTTTGTGAAATATGGATGTGATATTTGTATACAAATAAACAAACGGTATTGATCCTTTAGCTAATTAATGTCTCCTATTGTATTATTTTACGACTAACTCCGGGTTTTGCAGACTTATTGGCTAATAAATTCATGTGTCGATACTGATGGCTCTACGGTGCTTTAAGGAAATCGTTGAGATTTTTCACGAAATAGGATAATAAATATTAAGCAGTGATAGCGAGCCGTACGTTTTTCATTGGGAATTCTACTTGGGAAGTTTTATATTGGCTTGTAAGTCGGGCGTGATGTTAATGATTGTTATAATTGGTGCTAGTTATAAAGAACAGCTATCTCTCATGAGATGCCCATAAAAGATGGCTGTTTTCTGCTTAACTAGTCCCAATATAATCATTAATAGACACTAATAGGTTACATAGGCTGATTAAGAATACAATAGTTCGATGACGTAATAAAGTAGATACAATTGACAAATGCTGGAACACAGATGCCATTTACAAGGTCAGTAGAAGCAATCCGGAGTTTTTAAACTCATTGAACTACCGCTCTATTTTGTACTGCTACATTTTTTTTGCATTTAACTGAATCAGATATTGTTTCATTTATATATATTTTTTTTTACAACACAGGAGGCAAACGAGCATGCGGCTCACCTAATGGTAAGTGACTATCGCCGCCCATGGTCACCCACAACACCTACGGCATTGCAGGTGTGCTGCCGGCCTTAATAATATTAAAAATTCGACTTACGTACGAAGTTTAATAATAAAGCGACTAAACAAAATGAGACACATCGTTTCATGAAGATCAGGTGCGTTTGTTTCCAGTTTCGATATTGTTAGCCAATTTTTATTACGCATTTTATTGTCATCCGGTATCGCTTTATAAATTTGATCGTCGTAAAATTTTCGTTATCCAATAACAACGATATTATAATTGTCACAAAAGATTCAATTTATAGCGTTTATTATAAGCATTTGGTATTAAAAAGTTAGGAAGTTAATATATTTATTAAAAAAATAGTCTTTAATATTATCATCATCATCATATCAGCCATAAAGAAGGTTCTGCTAGTAGTTAAAGAGTATATTCCTTTCTAAAAGGCCGGCAGCACACCTGCAATGCCGCTGGTGTTGTGGGTGATCATGGGCGGCGGTAGTCACTTACCATCAGGTGAGCCGCATGCTCGTTTGCCCCCTGTGTTATAAAAAAAAAAGTTACCATGCTTGGCAGGCAGATTGGCAACCGCAGTCAAAAATAGTCTTTAATTTAGATAAAATTAGAACGTTTATTGATTTCATAAATATACGTCCTCTTAATTAAAAAACATAAATAAATAAATATCACTAAGGCTCGGCATAGAATAGATCATCCCTTCCTTTCCTGTATGTGTCGTAAGAGGCGACTAAGGGAGGACGAGGAATGGGCAGCAACGTCCCTCTTAAAATATCTCCAAAGCCTTACTGCGGTTGCCAATCTGCCTGCCAAGCATGGTAACTACTAGCAAAATCCTCTAAGGACAGTTGAAGGTTGATAGGATAATGATGATGAAATAAATACCACTAAATATTTAGTGTAACTTAGTCCCGAATTAAGCAAAGCGTGTATTATGTATACCACGCAACTAGACTTTTTTACGTAAATATAAACATATTTTTAAATACAAAATCGGGTCTTAATGCGATGAAAAAGCTTTTACAAAAATTAACTAAGCTAGTATGTTTATTATTAACTTTTACACGCAATTTTGTTTGCGTGACCGGGATATGTTTACTGACCGGGATAAAAAGTAACCTATGACCTTTTCCATTCCATATAGTATGTAGATACCAAATTTCATATTGTTTTGTTATGCCGTCAAGACGCTATAGTGTAATAAACAAATTCACTTTCACATTTATAGTATTAGTAAGAAAACACACTTAAAACACTCAGAACAATAAAAATAGAGATACGAATATAAATTATTGTATTGTACAGGAATCGAACATGTGACCACTGAATGATAATACAGCGAAAGAACTATATCATCGAGGCTGTCAATAAATGAAATGTGTTGATTTAAGTTAAATTATTTTAGTTCTATCCATAACCGACTGCTTTTTGATCGTTGGCTTATTTGTTTATTCCAAGTTTAGTCAAAAATGATAATTTATTTAATGAATCTTACATATTAAATTAATCTTTTAATCTAATTTGTACAATGATAACATGCTCCTTTGGAAAACCCTGCTACCATAATTAGAACGGATAAAAGAGGAGCGTACAATTGAATCAGCCTTAGCTAAACATAAATATGGAGTACCTTCTGAATTTGATAATTGAATAATGGATGGTTCATTAAAAAATTTGATAAGGCGTATTACCGTTTGTAACTAAAACATTTCGTATTTTCAACCATCTTCAAAAAAAGGAAGAATGTTCTCAATTCGGTTGTACTTTTTTTATATTTGTCACCTCAAAACTCCATCTTTCATAAACTGATTTGGAAACTACCCTTTATTTAAAAAGATATATTTCCAAATTGGTCCTATAATAATGTTAACAAAATCTATACAGCATTTGAGTTTTTAAATCAAAATGACTGATTTACCCGCGACTGTCGGTATTTTTCTTTTTTGTAAAACAAAATATACTTGTAAGTGAAATAAATTGTGTTTCACAAAAGGAAAACCGACTTCGGTGTGGCAAAACCTGTTATTTTGATTTAAAAAACTAAAGAATTGAATCGATTTTGATGAAAAATTCTATGGAATCTATCTGTTAGTATATCCTTTCAGATTAGGAATATTTTTTCCGAATTTCCGAGTTTATAATTTATTTATTATGATATACGGAGTTATGATATAATAATGACATATATGCACTTATTCGATGTTTCATTACGAAGAACAGAGTTGGCTAAGCAAGCTCCCCTATCTCTTGCATTGAAACTACTCAATGATATTTTGAGTCAGTATCCGCAATTGGATGTATTTGCCTCCAACTTGCTGGAGTTTCGTCAAGTGACCACAGAGTATTTGTGTTCAGACTTTTTTATATGTTATTGTCCTCATGCTTTCCTGGGTGAGCGTATTGGAAGACTGTAAGGCTCTCCCATTGGATGTAATAAATCAATAAATAAAATAAAAAACGCAAATAAAAAGAGAATCTCCTTTTTAAAATCGGTTGAAAACTTTCCAATCCAATTTCGTCCTTTTTATTTTTACTAAGAGATTACCGAAGGAAAAGAGCAACTAAACACAAAAGAAATATTTCTAACACAAAGAAAACGAAGGTTGAAACATTTGTTTTATCCTCGGAGAAAATGTCTAACGACGGCACTGATATGCTAATGGCGCTCGTCAGCGGCTATTGTACCTACACCGGGATTTAAGGTAACCGGCCATAAAAAGTGCAGGACTCAATGGTTCATTACCGCTTTAGTGCGGAACGGGGATTTATATCACATTTTATATAATATACTAGTCTACGATAATATCAGTCTAGAACGACAAGGTTTCATTTAGAGCAAGCAGGTCGTGCAAGAAATACTGAAAATGTGTGTGCTACAAGAACGTACTCGTAAATATAGTAATAGAGAAAATATTTCGCGCCAAATCGGCGAGAGGTCAATTTTATAACGCAGGTCGTCTAGTAATTCACTACGAGAAGATACCACTAACAGCTAACAGGCAAGTAGTGGGAAAAGTATTAAATACGGATGTGGATAATAAAAAGATGGGTGAACTGTGTAAAAAATAATAAATATTTTTCTGAACTACTTATTATCTTGCGAAAGTCCATATCACTGTTATTTCATTGGAATTATTTTGTTCATTTCCGTCATCATTAGTATGTGTGTGAGTATCAACACTCGAAGATTGACCACCATCATTATAACCAGAAGTTCCATAACCTTTCATATTAGCTATCAATCTCCGATTATCATTCTGTTCACGCACGTTTTGCAATACGTGTTTTATCTCTGAACGAGGCATCTTCTGGCAAATTCAATGATCGCTGCTCGGAGTCTAATATTAACCACTAGGTACCTAAACTGTGAATAACTAATTTTCAACCGTATTGAGGTATTTGTCTTTTTAGCTGGAAAACGGGATGCATGGCATAAAAATAATTTACCTGAAAGTGCGTCGTTTAGAGATGAAACATATCGCAAAAAGTGCGGCAGCAAAATAGCAATCGGATATTGATGGCTAATAAGGAAGGTTGTAGAATTTCAAGTGGTAACACTGGTGGTGAATATTCTCGAATGTTGGCAATCACTGAATTTACTGGGTACAGAGAAATAACACCTGAGTCCTCAGGAATGTTACCATTCCTGAGGACTCAGGTGTTATTCCATGTGGGTATCATGGGCGAAACAGTATACTCTGTTATGTCCATGGTACTGCTCATGTCTATACGCGACGGTTACCACTTTCCATCAGGTGGGCCGTCAGCTTGTTTGCCATTCTAAGTAGTATAAAAAAAAATCACACCTATACTAATGGTAACGTAATTAAATAAAATATATCTAATCAAATTACCAGTAAAAGATGACAATTATTATGTACTAGCGACCTGCTCACAATTAGTTTTAGCTTTATATAATTGTAATAAAATTTAAAACCCATTGTTTTTCTTTTGAATTTATTTATTTTAAATAAAAATATTTTCTTTATAATATTAGTTTAGAATTAACAGAGAGTAACACAAAGATAAGTAGAAGATAAATTAGGTTACCCTAATTAGTATTAGGACAGGATAATGATGACAATATATAACAATATAAAATAAAATAACTACACAAAAAAAACAAAAGGGCAAAATTATATTCTTTAATCCAGGGGTTCCCAAACTTATTTTGTCTACTACCTACTTTGAGAATAAATTATTCTTAAGCGCCCCCATTTCTTTACTTACTTAAAAACCACTATTACTTCAAATTATAAATCACCCCCCCAAACCCCTACACAACGCCCCTATTTTTTCTCTGGATGCTAGTATTCTAGCATCCCCGACAAGTTCCGACGGACCGTGAATCATATTCATGAACAAGGACTCATATCGAGTTTCAAACGCCTGCTGATATTACAAGAAAATGTTTTTTTTTAATTAATATATTTCATTCACGACGGAGAAAAACGTCAACACCATTTTCAATTAGGGCCAAGAAAACCTTCTGCTGTGGCTGATGATCTTAAATTAAACGTAAAAAGGGTAGACGTAATTTCTGTATCCGCACTGGGAGTTGTGGTCATGTACCGTCGTTTCCGACAATATACGATCGACCCTTCTTACTGACCACTAGAAAATTTAGTCATAATTTGTATAGTGTTATGGTATTAGATATCACATGTCGATGTTTCTACATAAGTTAAATGTTCAAAAGTAATTCATCAATTATCATTGAAAATTATTTTGTCTGCATCGATAGAGGTAGTTGCCTTGTAGTTCTGGCATAGAATGAGCCATCCCTTCCTTTCCTGTGGGTGTCGTAAGAGGCGTCCAAGGGAACTTATAGTGGAAGAAGGATAGGAAGCAGTATCTCTCTTGATATATCAAAAGCAAAATGCGGTTGTCAACCCGCCTGCCAAGCATGGCAACTACTAGCAAAAGCCTCTCCATAAGGAATATGGAGAGGCCTACGGTTAGCAGTGGACAGTTAACGGTTGATACAAAAAACTGTAATTTATGGCTGTATTCCAAACTGAAAAACAACAATGCAAGAACAGTAACTAGGCGAAAAAAACATGAATATTTGTTAGATGGCTTTTACATAATATCTCACTTTGTGAACAAATGTGACTTTTATATATGCAGATGAATCTTATATAATACCTCGCTGTATTAAGTATTTCTGAACATGTCTATTCAAATGAAATAACATGAGTTTATTAAGCAAGTTCTTTTATTCCGAACAACCGTTGAGAACAATTGGGAGCACGTATCAACAGTAGGTCCCGAAACTCGACCAGATAGTTGGCTAACTGCATTAAGTACAGTTAAGTCAGCCCCTGTGCCTGCCACTTCTTACTTTGTAACAAGTATGACGGCCGCCTCGGGCTTTCGTGGAATTGTTAATAATTTGATCTGTGAGTCAGCCGGGACATCAGCTAAGTAATTGATTATTTTGTGATGCAAAAGGTAATTTATATTGCTTTTGACTGTAATTATTTCTGTGATAATTAACGGTAAGTAATTAAAACGACCTACTTTAGGTTTTTTTTTTTAATGGATGATAATGGAATGATAACCCCGCTTGCGCTAACGGTATAAGCTGGCGGGGCACCAGTGAGGGATGATAGGTGATGATGAAAGCAGGCAATTCATCACGATGGGCTAATTGCCCATCGTGATGAATTGCCCTAGAATTAACCACGATGGTTTCCAGGGGAACCATGTGTAGGTCGATCTGATAGGGTATATTGCTAGCAATGGGGCAGTTAGACCCCATTACTAACAATCCCTTTCCCCCCTACTTTGGGTTAGTAAATATATTAATATATGTATTATATACTGATTAGGAAAAGTCTAATCTCTAACCTATACATGTATGATGATGATGATGATGATGATATCAGCCATTAACTGTTCACTGCTAAATATAGGCCTCTTTTTTTGGGTTTTGCCAGTAATTGCTACGCTTAGCACGTGGGTTAGCAACTGCGGTTAGGCTTAGATGATGTTTTAAGATGCACGGTGCTGCCCATCCCTCGACCGTTAAAATCATATAAAAAGGAAATTAAAATTGTATATTATAATGTAATTATATTTTATTAGACATAAGGCCATGAAATAGCTTAATATTGTACGCCTGTAGCTTAGCGTAGACTGTGTTGTACAGCATATTAGCTACCTATCAACCTATAACTACCAGAGAATGCACAATAAAGAATTTATTCATTTATTTATTTATTTATTTATTATATACATATAATTAATGTAGTATAATACTTATGAAAGTGAATAAGGAAAAAAATATGATCAACAATAGAAATATTCAGAACTTGTCTATATTCAATTACCTTTTATGGGATTTAACACAAAGGTACATAAAGAGATTAAAAAACCATGCTGTTTGGAAAATTTTGAGAGATATTTTGTATTTGTACAGATTTTAAATGTCTTTAAACATTTTTTGTATATTCATGTCAATAGTTAAAAATTGGTATCCCTGTTCAAATTTTTGCTGTCGCCTCGATTCAGACTTACGAACTTTGAAGTCCATAAGACACACTTTGACTCTATTATTATATTTTTCTTCTACTCTTCTTTATAATTATCACTATTGTATTTCTGAAATATCTGATTACGTGGTACAATTCTCATTTTATTTGTTTGTAACACTTTATTGTACAATAAACCTTAAATTATATATATAAAGTTCTTAAAAAAGAATGAGTGCAATGGCAGACTTATCCCATAAAAAGAATTTCTTTCAGTTAAACTTTGAATGTATGATAGACAAAAAATAGCTCATTTAAATAACACGTAGTACCTACAGTTACAATTGCTTATTATTTGTTTCTATAAATCTTGTCCATAGCTTTATTATAAACTTTAATAATGTACAATTATTTCCTTCACACGTTCGTAAATAGGCATATAGCCTGTTTGATAGTTATCGATTACTGTAGTAACTTATATAGATGCCTATAACACTAGGATTGTTACGAGCGCGTTGCTAACCCTTTAAAAACCCTAATCTATCCATTTTAAAACACCCGATACTGTAGTTTCTTAGAAATATCTCACCAGGGAGTAAACCATTTCAAACGATATACATATATATGTAAAATTTCATAACAGAATTGGTTGAGTCGTTAAGATTCCAAGAGGTAACAAACGAACGAACTAACTTTTACGTTTATATGAGACTTAAATTTTACCGTACACAAATTTCGCTGCACTCTTGAGAAATAACTATTGCACCTGTACAAATAAATAATAAAATGAAAACAAAACTCTACGTAAATACTCTAAGTACGGTACCGAGGGGAAACTTCCGAATTGCATCATAGTATCTTTAGTTCCTAGTTTACAGCAAGAGACAGGCTACATAATAAATAGAACTTTTAAAAGGAAATCTCAAAGCACTGTTTTCTTGATATTCTCAAAGCACTTTGCACTTCTTTAATCAACTAGATGGGAGTAAGAGCTGAATAGTATTAAAATTTTTAGTACAAATTACTTTGTGCATTTTATTGGAGCAAATTTTAAAGACAAAGAGTGGACAGCTATGAATCGTTTGTATCATTATTCATAACTGCATATTTTATCATTATCATCATTTCAGCCATTATTCGTCCACTGCTGGACATAAGCCTCCCCATAGACTGCCATAGACATATACAATTTTAGGTCGTCACTCCATCTAGTGGAGAGTCGTCCTACACTGTCCTATACATACATACTTTACGCTTTCATATATAACCACAATAGCCAAACGAAATTTTTTAAGGATCAAGATAGAACCATGAAGGATGGTAGATCAGGAAAAAGTCAGATCAGTTTGGGACAAAATCATAATAATTTCCATAGATGGGAGCTTGACATGACATATATCACTGGTAATGGGACCATTAGTTCCATCATAATGGGCCATCCTTATCCATGGGTGTTGTAAGAGGTAACTAAGGCAATTTATTAGTCGAGAAATAGGCAGCAGCGTCTCTGTTAAAACTTCACAAAAGCCTAACTGCGATTGCCAACTCACCTGCCAAACGTGATATATGCAAAATCCTATCTTATGGGGGAAGTCAATGTTTAGCAGTAGAAAGTTAACGATTGATATGATGATAATGACTAATAATCGTTTATTAGTAATTGCCCTTTTTTTATGCAACTTAGAATGGCAAACAAGCTGACGGCCCAGCTGATGCAAAGTGGTAACCGTCGCCTATAGACATGAGCAGTAACATGGATATGTGGATATAATAGAGTATATTGTTTCGCCCATAATACCCCGCATGCGTAGCCATTCCTGAGGATTCAGATGTTATTCCTCTGTACCCTGTGAATTCACGCCTTCAAACCGAAACACAGCCATGCAAACACAACTGCTTCACGGTAAAAACACGAATGGGACAGAGGTACCCAAGCAATCGACTTTTGTACAAAGTCTCCCTCTGGTAATATGAACCTTCTATCATATTGACCAAACTATCATCATAAGAAAAGGGAATGATCATACGATACTGAACTACGCTATTTAAACAATGCCAAGGAAAGTTTACTTTCAGCACGTGATAATAGATTAATAAAATAAAAATTAAATGAGTGTACTTTTTTTTCCTTTAAAACAGGTTCCAACAAAATCCTTTAACAATATTAATACAATAATTAGGCATAGAAGTTCCAAAGCTTTTTCGCATTATATCGTACGCAGGTGAGAATCGTGCCAGAAATTCCGAACAAGTCCAACGGGCCTTTGGAACACCTGTGGCTAAACTGGCAAATTTATGCAAAACGGCCACTGTGAAACGTTACAGGCTAACAAGACTACAAAAATACGAGTTCGAAAAGTGGAAAATATATTTGCACTTCAAAAACATAGTTTAAACCTTGGGTTAGTTTAAAACCTACGGTTTACTATTATTATGAGTAGGTTTTCTTTTATTTTGCCAGTAGTTGCCATACTTAGCAGCCTGGTTGGCAACCGTAATTAGGCTTTGGTGATGTTTGAAGAGAGACGCTGCTGCCCATTCCTCGATCATTAAGTTCCCTTAGTCGCCTCATAGGACACCCACGGGAAAGGAAGGGATGCCCCATTTTATGCAGACTTTAGACAGCATTTTGTGATGTTCATGACACTATTCATCTCTATAAGTGAATGATAATATGATAATAATGATAATAATGGCTGTTCTTATTAAAAGGTATCACTAAACATTGACAGTATCATGAATATCACAGAATATACTATAATATGACGATAATGCATGGCTATCCTAGAGAAACAAGCCATAGTATAAAGTCTCCTTTTGGTGCTCTTTATTAACTCTAGTTTGCCGTGTGGTCCTGGCATAGAATAAGCTATCCATATTTTTTCCGTAGATGTCGAAATAGATGACTAAGGAAACTAAACGGTTAGCAGATTAAGCGTGACAATTACTGGTAAAATCATCCAATAAGCTCACCCTATGTTCAAAAGTGGACATTTAATGGCAAATATAATAATAATGATGCTGATTAAGGCTGATATTTGAGGTGTTGCCCTCTAGCATCAAGAGTTTCTAGGCCACCTTCGTCATACACGAAGTTAAAAACCTTGACGTTCGAACGATCGCTTAATAGAATTCCCTTGAAATCGGATTTTGAAGTTAATTTAACAACTATTAAATAAAATATTTTGTCCTATTTCCAAACCACTGCTGTAATAAAGCGACCGGGATTATCCGGGCGTTACGAATCGGTTGACCACCCCCACTATTGGACCGCAAACCGACTGTAACCAAATTAAAACTATATGGCGCATTACACACAAAACGAAATAAATCGTAATTGATTTATTCCATTCTTAATTACATTGATGATATTAATTAATCGGCGATTGAAAGTCACTTTTATTGGCCAATCTGATTTCGGTTCAAATTTCGAATTTAATTTGAAAATGGAACGTATCGAAATTGTCGGTTTATAGGCTCTTTAATCTAATTCGATATTCAGGCCTTTGCGGCTTTTAGCGTAGGTATACATAAAAGTATGTACATACTATTATCGTATACTACCTACAAAATGTTATGTGCTATTTTCGTAATTCTAAATCCAAAATTACTTGTACTGTTTAATTTTAGAGATTATAACCAATACCTACTATTAAATTTATGAAAAGAACTAGTGTAAAAATTAGCTTTTGGAATATCCTAAACCATTATTTCTCAAACATTTTTACGTCGTAACCTATTAAAAAGCTGAAAAGTTAAGTAAAAAGTTTTGAGGTCGCGTCACTATAAAATTACAATAATATTGTAATTGGTA
Source organism: Galleria mellonella (assembly GCF_026898425.1). Taxonomy (NCBI): domain Eukaryota; kingdom Metazoa; phylum Arthropoda; class Insecta; order Lepidoptera; family Pyralidae; genus Galleria; species Galleria mellonella. The sequence goes on from NW_026442114.1 coordinate 815,901, forward strand.
ATCGATGAGAATAATGGGAACAAAGTCTATTTCCTGTATCCACTATTAACACACTACTACCTTGACAATAGGTGATAACAAGTGACAACCAAAAATAATAATAATAAAAAAAAGATTACGTATTAATAATTTTAGCTCTTATTTTAAGTCTATAATAAAAGATATTAGTAGTTGAATGAAACTTGTACTCGAATGATTTGATAATCAATCCAATAATTCGATAAATTGCTCAGTCGGATAATTAGTAATGATCTAAACGTTCTTCTAAAACGATCTTGAGGGTTGGGGGGAGGAGGGGGGGCAGGAGTCGCGTTTGTTATTAAAGGTCAGTCTATTGAAAAGTAATGAATTTTTAAGACCTTGAAAATTCATTTAATTATTCGACTAAGAAGCTTAATCGGATTATTGATGTTAAATGATTTTATCAAATTATTGTAGTTAAGTACTGACAAGCATAAAAAAATACAACCGAAGTGGGAACCTCGTTCTTTTTAAAATCGGTTAAAAAGTGCAGATACGCCGTAAAATCTCGAGACAAATTTCAGTTCTTCGTTGATATTAAAAATATTAAACAGCTTTTTTTTCATAGTATTTTCAAACTCAACAGCCGTAAACATGATGTAATTAAACTGAAGCGCTTGTAATGCTGCAATTTTGTGAGAGCTCTTTTATGTTATTAAATATATTTATTTGTATTTAAAAAATATATATTAATAGTTGTGTGTATGTTATATGATTTATTCATTAATTTTCGATTTAATATTATTCCTAAATAAAACCCTGAGTTAATAAAAATACAATCTATATTAACTTGACAATTGGAAAATTGATGAACGAAAACTATTGTGCCATTCAAAAAACGATATAGATTATAAAGATTAACAATATGTACACACACAATATTAATAATTAATTAAATAAACTTAATTACATAAAAGTAAGATGAAGAGGCAACAATGTATGGTCTTATCGCTAAATAGCGACCTCTTTCAGGCTACCTTAGGATCTAGAGAAATAATTAAAATTGTGTCTGGTCATGCCGTAACAAAAAAATAATAAGACTAAAAAAAGAAGAAAATAACAGCTAAAGGTTTTTTTTTTTATACAACTTAGAATGGCAAACAAACTGACGGCCCACCTGATGATAAGTGGTAACCGTCGCCTATAGATATGAGCAGTACCATGGACATGACAAAGTATACTGTTTCGCCCATGATACCCCCCATGTGTTGCCATTTTTGAGGACTCAGGTGTTATTCCTCTGTACCCAGTAAATTCACGCCAACGTCATAAAGGTGACGCAAGCGTAATAATTTAGTTAAGTGTAATAATAATAAAATAATTCTAATATGTTTACTGCTACATGAATATATAATACAAATAAATAATAAATAAATAGTAATTTAAAAAAATAAATAGTATTTTTTTAGTTGTAACTTAAAATTCGTCAGTGATTTTATTTCTCTTATAAAAACTAATACATCATTCCAAAGGATAGCTAATACGGTTTTCTCTTTCTATTATGACAATTTCTTTAATAAAATACTCTCTTAGAAGAATGCTACTAATTTAAGTATAATCCTGTATATATGTATATACATATATACATTTACTTTGTATTTATATTAAATCAATGAGACTCGCTGACGTTAACTTAGTTATTCAAAACGCGTACAAACTGAACTCTAGTTCGTTATAATGCGTCACGTAAAACAATTTCGAAGCCCCTTATCCCCCTTGTACTGGCTGAATACAATACACTCACTACGACATAAAGGTAACCAGTTTACGTAGACATGTTCCTCATTTTAAACATCACACAAATTGAAGCCGCCAGGGGTCGTATTATATTGGATTCGAGTTTCCTAGGAATCATTGGCGTGCCTTGATATTGTGACACGGGTTCCAAACGGCGCAAGTACTATGATATCGGTCTCGTAACATTACACCAGAGTTTATGAACAGTAATATCATTTTAGATGCGAGTCAAATTTCAAAATGAAGGGAAAATATTTATCAAAATTTACTTTCTGTCTATATATGTATATTTCAACGCAAATAACTCCTAAAATTGATTTTTTCTATACAAGAGTGGTGGTAAACAGGCATATAACCTATCTGATGATAAACGGCCACTGTATCCTATGGACGCCTGCAACACTAGAGATGTCACGTGCGAGATGCCGATGAATACCCTGAAGAAACTTTAAAAAGAAGCCCTTTTTAACTTAACCCTTTTTGAAGTAATGGGGAGATACTGAACAACTTAACGTCAATTTGCCAATTCTGTAATTTTTTTTTTAAATTTCCCTGATGGCTTTTGTCATGACTGTTTTTCTTTTCTCTTTTACTTTTTATATGGAGATTTTTTAATTAAAATTTGTCACTTTTCCTTATAATTCTTTAAACATTTTCTTTCATAGAAATTTTATTCTAACAATTACAAATATTTTAGTTATAAAAAGTTTTATAAGTACACATTATATGTATTTTAATGTAATAACAACTGGAATAACTCATATTAGACGTAAAAGTTCGACCAGTTTCGGAACCATTCCGGGACCTTACATTAAAATTTTAAACATAGCAAAAAATTTCTTTATTAATATCAAAGGAATGCTTTCTAAATGAAATTAACGACAAATATAAATATTAAATCAATTAAGGAATTTTTATTTGTACTACAATTGAATATCAGCAAAAGTCTTATTATATTATATCTATATTATATTATACACACCTGGATTTCATCACGATGGTTTCCAGGGGGGACCACGTGGAGGTCGACCTGTCAGGGTATATTGCTAGCAATGGGACTGGTAGTCTGCATTACTAACCATCCCTCCCCCCAACTTACCTAGGTTCCTCGACCAGGTTAAACATTATGATTAGTCATAACATACATTAATATTTCAAGTGGTATGGTAATATGATGATGATGATGATGATGATAATAATGAATGGCCCATAAGAAAGTGTGAGTTCAGAAACTATCCGCTAGATGCACAGTTAAATTTTCAATAAATTATTGGCATAAACACTGTAGCTGTAGTTACGTAAATTTGTGTTAAACTCACACTAGAGACTCGGTTATGGTAAAAGCAAACCTCGATTTTACACCTTTTTACTTGACTACTAAACAAAAGTTTGTACACATACACCTTTATTATACTTACATACGTATATGAAAAAACAAATACACATCGGTGAATTTTATCTTGTCGGGTTTAGCAGGATTGTTTATACTTATATCTTAATTATGTCTTAAATATTTTTTAATTATGGACATTAAAATGTTTCAAATGTCTATTTAAAGTTGAGTCTATAAAGTGGAGTCTTCATATCATGATAATTTGTATGGTGATTTATAGTTGGGAGGACTTAATAAATAAAGAAATATCACTAAACTAAAAGGAGGGAGAGGGATGGACAGCAGCGTACCTTAAAGGCTGATATGATGATGATATTGTGCAGCGCCGCAATATATATAAAATGTAAATTAACATATCCTTTATTAAAAACATTATTATAAAATTCAAATTGCAATCCTATTCCAATTAAAATATTTAACAAAAATACTGGAAAAGCTTAAATAAATAAAACTAAAACTCAAGAAAGACTTATACAAATAAATGATTTTTTAATGTTAGTATTCACTAACGTTAAAAAAACATTTCTTATAATAATAATAATAATAATAATAATAATAATTTATTTATTTGCTAGAAATGTGGTAATAATAATGGTCTTAAATATAATAGATCTACACATTTCGCCTTATCTAAAGGCATGCAAATTTAGTATTATAATTTAGTGGCTTACGTATATTAATAGCCTAGTAGGATCAATCCATAAATATTGGCAGCCGCAAACATACTAGTGGTAGCAGACTAAACAAATACAAATACAAACTAAACAAAAACAAATACATAACAAGTCAATAATATAACAAATGTCATACAATACAAATGAAATTACACATTTACATACATTCATTTAATTTTTTAAAAAGTCATTTATTAAATAAAAATTGCATTCCAGTAACCATTTTTTTAACCGTAATTTAAAGTGACTTACTGGTAGTTCTCTTATTGATTTTGGTATTTTATTATATATTTTAATAGTCATTATATCACAGTTTTGTTGATACAGTGTGGTTCTGCAGATGGGCAGTTTCAACATTGTGGGATCTCTTGATGTGACTTCATTCATATTTGAAAGTTTTGTAAAAAGTTGTGGGTTTTGTTTAACAAATATTCCTACTTCATAAATATACATGGATGTAAGTGTTAATATTTTTAGTTTTTTAAATAATGGTCTACATGTATCTGTTGGTTTTACACCACAGATAGCTCTTACGCATTTTTTCTGTGCTATAAAGACCTTTTTCGACATTATAGAATTTCCCCAAAGCAGAAGCCCATATCTTAAAATTGAACCCACATAACCATGATACGCTATCAGTGCGGTTTGTTCATTGGCCTCTCTTTTTAATCGCCTAAGAGCATATACAAAACTATTTAAACGTTTCCTTACGTAGTTAGTATGAGCTTTCCAGTTACAATTTTTATCCAAGGTAAATCCTAAAAATTTAATTTCATTACATTCAGTCACTTTTTCATTTTTACATTTTATAACAATATTTTTTGGTGGCATGGAATAATTAGAAAATTGCAAAAATTTGGTCTTAGATATGTTAACATTTAAGTCATTATCCTGAAGCCAAGATACTATACTTTTCACTGTGTTATTGATTACAATTTCATAGTCACTTAATGTTTTTTCATCGTCTGGAATAAGAACAGATAAATCGTCAGCAAACAAAGTACATCGATATTTTGTTATATCAGGCAAATCATTTATATACAAAAGGAACAGCAATGGACCTAAAATGCTGCCTTGAGGAACTCCTGATAAAGTACAACGATAATTTGATGTAAATGATCTAGTCATACATATATTATTAATGCGATTTATCTGGACGCACTGTCTTCTATCTGTAATATAACTTGCTATCCAGTCTAAAGCACGACCCCTAATACCATATCGTTCACATTTGTTTAACAATACTCTATGATTTACATTGTCAAAAGCCTTTGTCATATCAAAGAAAATTCCAGTTATTCGTTTTTTACTGTCAATAAATTTTGTTACGTTACGGATGACAGAAAAGGCAGCCAAAGTAGTTGATTTATTTCTTTGGAATCCATTCTGTTCTTCTTTAATTATATTAAATTTATTGATAAAGTCGATTAATCTTTTATACATTAATTTTTCAAATACTTTAGAAAATATTGAGTTCAGTGTTATTGGCCTATAATTTTTTAATTTATTTTTGTCATCTTTTTTATGTAATGGTTTTATAATAGAATGTTTTAGACGTTTCGGGAATTTTCCTTGTGTAAAAGAAGAATTTATAAGATAAGTCAACACCGGTGCAATTTTTTGAGCAACCAATTTTAATATAAGTGTTGAAATATCATCAAATCCCACCGAGCGAGTATTTTTCAAGGACTTTATTACTTTTATTATTTCATCTTCACTGCAAGGTATTATAAATATGGATGAACATAAATTTTTTATACTTTTATGTTGATTATAACTTTTTGATGTATTTATACCAGTGATAGAGATAAAGTAGTCGTTGAATGCATTAGCAATTTCTTGAGGGTTGTTTATTTTTTTATTTTCGACCTCAATGCATCTTATGTCTTGTCTGTTTATAATATTACATTCCTTTCTACTTATTACATCCCAAGTAGCCTTGCATTTATTCCTTGAATATTTAATAAATCTACTGTTATTTATTCTTTTTGAACAATTAATACATTTGTTTAACATTTTTGCATATTTTAAATATTGTTTTTTATTGTAGCCTTTATTTTTTTTATAAATATTATATCTGAGTTTTCTTTTATATATACATGATAGTTTTATTCCCTTTGTGATCCATTTTACTTTATTACTTCTTTCCTTTATTTTGACTCTTTGTATTGGAAAGCAAAGATTATACATTAAACAGAACATGTCATGAAATGAATCAAATGCATTATTTATGTTTGTTTCACTTAACACTTCTATCCAAGATAAACTACTTAAGACATCTATGAATTTTCGTATATTGTCTTCATTAAAGTCTCTTTTAATTATATAATGATAACGTAGTATAGGTTTTTGAATATGTAATTTAAATGTCAAAGTTTGACCCGTATTATGATCTGACAAGAAAAGTTCATGAACCCTACCTTCAGCTGATGAAATATTGCTAAAAATGTGATCTATGCACGTGTTATGTCTTGTAGGGTTATTTATATGCATTTGTAAATTATAATTAAGAAGAACTTCCTTTAAATAGCAAGAATTTTTGTCATTTATAAGAGTATTAATATTAATATCCCCTGCAATAATAATTTTTTTGTTGCTTCTAAAAGATATTTTGTGTAATATATTTTCAAAATTTTCAAAAAATACATTATTATTAGTACCAGGTATTTTGTATATACAGATAACAATGCAGTTCCATAATGGTATTTCTACTCCACAACATTCAAAATATTTTTCAATTGAGAGATCATTAAGAAATGGAATGTGTTTATATTCTATATATCTTTTTAAAAGAATACATACCCCACCGCGTTTTTCATTTAATCGAGAAAAAGAAGTAGCCAATTTAAAATTATTTAAGACAATATTATTTTCATCTCCATTTCTAACAAAAGTTTCCGATAAGCAAACAATATCAGGGAATATATCCTTTTCCTTTAATTCATTTAAACACAACTCTAACATGTCTAGTTTATTTATAAGTCCTGCTATATTCTGATGGAACAATGTTAATGTAGTTGGATCTTTTTTATTATTTACGAAAAAGCTCATTTCCTTCATTTTTCGGAGGAAAATAATTGTTACCATTTTTTAGATTATTCTCATATATTGAGCTATGTTTACTTACACTAGGAAAGTAGTAAGGTATAGTACCTTTATGGGGCTTTTTAAAATCGTTAGAGCTGGCTTTTTTAGGTAATATACGACTTTTTATTTTATTATAGCATAAATAGTGTTTTTTGTAAAATTCGAAATCAACAATAACATTAAGTTTTAAACACAGTTCCGAAAGGAATTTTCTTTTGCCACCCTTATTGTCTACTTTTAGAAACTGACAATTTTGAAAATTTCTACATACATTTGAAATAAGTGTGTTTAACATATATTCATTTAAAAACTTGCTACTGTTTATTCCCAATACAATTATCTTTATATTCTTAAACCTTGTCAATAAATTTACAAATTCAATCATTACTTTTGTCGGATTCTTGTCATTTTCTCCGGCACATAAAATAATATAATTGTCTTTTGAATCTTCGATCTGATAACATTCTTGAATTATATCTTGACATAAAGCATTTGGCTTTATAATAGAATAAATTTGATATTTTTGGTAACCAGATTCCAATCTTGAATAAATAAGTTTTGATGCTAGACCTGTACATTGCTGCGAACCAGTTATTAACATTTTGGGAATATTTGTTTGATTAGTAAAATCACTTTTTTTCCAAGAATTTATGTTCTCTTTGTCGTCTGTTTTTTGTGGTATACTCGTTGTTTTCTGTAATATTGTCTTCTTATTAGGTTGAGAATTGTCGTCTGAATTACGGTTTGAGTCAATATTTTCTATGTCAGTCTGGTTTTCTGTATTAATTGATAATTCAAAATCTGGATGTTCTATTTCATTATAACTATGATTTTTTAAATCAAAAAGTCTTTTCTTTTGTAATTTGACTGTTTCATCTTTCTTAACATCCCCTCTTTTCTTTTTAATACTCGATGAACTCGAGTATATTTTTGTGAGGTGTGTAATTTTATAATTTTGTTTTGACAATTGTTTTTTCAAAGTACTATTTTCTATTAACAAATCATCTATTTCGGCTTTTGCAGTTTCTAACTGGGTTTTAAGATTATTTATTTCTATTTTTAGGTCGTCTACGATGTCATCACGAGTAGATAAATCAGGCAGACTTTTTGTTGAATAAATAGATTCTGTTGACTCAGATGTAGAACTTTCTGATAAACTCGATACAATTCTTTTAGTACGCCTCATTGTAATATAATTCGTCTGATCCATTTGTCTATAGTACAGATTCGCTAACTTAATTTTTTTTACATACAAAAAGTGAATTTCGTTGGCAGGAACCGATCGCAGACACTTACGCAAGAGTCATTCAAACCGTGCTTGAAACCAGTGTACCACAATCGCAGTTACTTGTTGATTCGAAATTATGGATTATATGTTAACTGAACTTAGATTTTGTTCGTTAAAATTTTCATAAATTTCTATTAATACCCACATTCAATTTCTGTAACTTTTAGTGAACCACAATTTATGTTTAATATATTATGCAGTCTATATCACCTATATTTTGTAAACCTTGGCTTATTATTTTATTAAGAAGTAAGTCGCACTCACTTTATTCTGATATTTGTTACTTATAAATGAAAAAAAAAAAAAAAATACTGTTTCACTTCATGAGTTTGTTGGTCAAATTTAATTGTCTTTATAATTATGTATTACTTGTATATTATATTAAAATAACAGTGTCACTAAATATTTACACTACTTTCTACGATTTAAATAAATTATAACGATTAATACTGTCCCAAATTAAATTAAAATAATAAAATATGTTAGAGCTGATATGCACTTCATGACAGCTGTCATGACAATGCTGTCTTATAAAATCATGATGGCATATGATTATCTGTAACTGTTTTGTATACATAACATATATGAGTATAATATAATCATTAACAATGGCAAAGCATGGAGAATATCATGGACGAAACAGTATACTCTGTTATGTCCATGGTACTGCTTGTGTTTCTAGGCAAGGATTATCACTTTCTATCAGGTGGGCCGTCAGCTTGTTTGCCATTCATAGTTGCATAAAATAAAAATAAATAAATCATCATAGTGCCCTTAACTGTCCACTTTTGAACATAAACCTCTGCCTTGGGGGGTTTTCAGAAAATAGGTTTGGCTTTTTATAAATAAGTAGGGTAAATAGGTCTCTCTGCCCACAATTTCAAAGTATGGATTACACATTATTTTAATTATTTATAAGCCTTTACATAAATACTAAAAACAAATGTGTTTATTACACAGAAAATTTTACATTAATTAGCATAATTTTAATAATTTTGTTACTCATAAAGTTGACTTTACAAAGTCGTACTGAAGTTATAAAATATATTATTTTTAATACACCTCTGTTCAGGAACAATTTGAAATATAAAATACATTATTAAATTGAAGTATTAATAATTATATATATATATATATATATATATATATATATATATATATATATATATATATATATATATATATATATATATATATAAGCACATAAAGTATCTCATGCGCTAAGTTAGGATATAATCTACTCGTGTACCAAATTTTATTCAAATCTGTTCAGTAGTGTTTGCATGAAAAAGTAACAAATATCCATTCATCTATACAAACTTTTGCATTTATAATATTATAGTGATTGATCACCAAAAAAAAAAAATTAAATATGAAATGCTAGATGTTGCTAGAATCCAGATTTGTGGGATTGTTGATTTTTTTATAACTGAATTAATGATTATTTTGTAATTAGATAATACAGAAATTAATAATGTCAACCATCTTAACAAGATTTATTTGCAAATTAATTAATTATTAATAGAATTTATTAAAATTTAATTTATGATATATTTATTAATTTATTAATATATATAAATATATATTCTTTATTGGATTTGAAAAAATAAATATACAGTGATTAGTTTAACAACTTGTTAGCGAGGGTTGGCTTAATATTTATCTAAAAATATATTATGTTACAATAACCATAACTATTGAATACTTTTTAAAGTAATAATTACCGGTTTAACCTACGTGTAATTAAATCGAAAGAGCTTGACTGGTTTCGGGATCAATTCGTCATCATGAGCAACTGTAACGCGAGTGCGAATATGATTGAATACATTATGTTAATTGTCATATAATTTGTATAAAAGTTAAGAATAAATTATTTGTATTTGTGAAAGTATGTTTGTTTGGTGTGACGTTATACATAGACTACTTTTCATTTTGAATAATATGGGACTGATTAATATGGGATCAATTAAGGTCAAAATATTCCAGTCATATGGACGAAGCCGCGGGTAAAAATTAGTACTAATTAGTACAAAATTATGAGCATTAAGATGCTTGTTTCTGACTTAACAACTCTGTTTTCAAATAAATCCCGTGAAGTGAATCATTAAATTTACAATTTAATTACAATCAACGTCTCTTCTATGAATTGGGGCTAATTTTATTGTTGCTACAAACTTTCAAGCCATCATAATACCAACTTAGCACGATGTTATGATTGAAAACAAAATATTTCAGATGGAAATAATATAAAATATAATAATATGAAATTAATTAATTAAGCAGCATGGGCTTAGCTGAAATTTACATATATTTATTCACTTTGTACACATTAAAATATGTCTACGGAGCGGACTTAATGCCTGATGGCATTCTCTACCAGCCAGCCGTTACATTAAACAGAGAGAATAAATGGCGATGCATTAATTAAAAAAAAAAAAACATTAATTAAATAAATATTTTGACAGATAGCAACATTATTACATTTTAAGATAAATAAACATACAAACAAATAGAATAATATACTTACTGTTAGGGCCGTAACTTGGTTGCGAGCCGTATTGCAGTGGGTGTTGCTACAGGCTCACTCAAATCTCGCGCGGAATGTCTGCGCGGCTTTTCTGCGCATGTCCGATAATGGCGAGGCGACAGCCAATAGAAACGAAGGTATTTTGTCGCGCGGTCGGAGAAGTGGACGCGCGCGAGTTTTTCCGTTCGCAGTTTCTATTGCTGCCATATTTTAATAAAAAAATTTATAAAAACCTAAAAAAAAGCGGCGGTGTCTACATTCAAGTTGTACCATTCACTTGTACTATTCACTGGTGAAGTGTGTGTATTCTAGTGTCTTGTGGTGCGAGACAGTTCACGTTATTACGTATTCTCCATCTTGGAACTGCTGCTGTTCAGCCGGCCGGCCTACGTGAAAGCATATCGGTACATACGGTGAGTGAGCCAGTTTGTTCGATACAGCTGTAGTAAAGGAGGTAGCAACCAAGTTCTGGAGTGTACCCAGGGCCCCATGCGTCTGACCTGGTAGATTTCTTGTATACCCAATTGTGGGTATTGGCTCTCCATGGCCACACCACTTACAAAAGATATACATACATAAATCACATACAATACACATAAATAACCATACATAGTACATATTAATTTTATAAATATATTATATTATTATGTTAAGTAACATTATGTGGGATAATAGGCCGTGTAGTCCCGGTATAGAATAGGCCACCCCTTCCTTTTCCGTGGATGTCGTAAACGGCGACTAAGGGAGGGCGAGAGATGGGCAATAGCGTCTCTCTTAAAACATCACCAAAGCCTGACTGCATTTACCAATCCGCCTGCCAATGCCTGCGTAGCAATTACGGGCAAAACTCCCCAAGTGGGAGCCTTATGTTTAGCAGTGAACAGTTTAAAGCTGATATGATGATGATGATCTGTGATAATATTTTTAATAACTTTAAAAAATGTACGAAATACAAAACGCAAAGGGAAGTATACAATACAGAAATATAGTCTCAATAGACAGGAGATTGGTTTATTTTCAAATATACTCGCAGAACCACATTCCGGAATGGCAAAATCTTTATTTACTATATTTTAGTATCAATAATTCCCTTTATCAAAATAGACTACTGAGATATTATGTATTATTTATTTATGTATCAATGTTTTAAGTATGTGACGTATTTTATAAAATTAGGGTATTATGAGGCTGACATATCCTTATAGGATAAAAGCCTCTAAATAAAAAAAAAGATAAAAAAAAAACTTAAAAAAGACATATTTCTGCTTTTAACTGAATTGTATATATATATATATATATATATATATATATATATATATATATATATATATATATATATATATATATATATATATATATATTATATTATATATATATTTATATATATATATATAAATATATATATATATATATATATATATATTATATTATATTTTTATATAGTGTAATATATGAAGTATCATTATATCACGGCATCGTTGTCTGTCCACTGCTGAACATAGGCGTTATGGTCTATAGAGGACTGCCATAAGGAACGGTACTGAGCCATCTCCATTCACTGACCCCCTACAATACATTTGAGGTCGTCACTCTATCTAGTAAGGGGTCGGCATACACTTCGTTCACTCGTACGAGATAACCATTCAAGAACCTTTCTTATATGAAGTATATTTTATACCAATTCGGAATGGATTTCGTTGATTCTTTCTAGTTTATTTATTTTTTATTTAAAGCCACATATTATTAGTTGCACCGACAAAAGAAAACTCTTAAATAAAAAGAGACAGAATATTATAATAACTATTACAGATAGATAGATAGATAGATACTCTTTATTGTTTCTTCCAAAAAATTACAACAGTAAACTTATTCTAGATATAAACAATTACAAGAAATAATCACAACGAAAAAACAATGGGCGACCTTATCGCTAAAAGCGATCTCTTCCAGTTATAGTTAAATGTAAATCTATTGCTAAATAAAAGCAATAAGTTCTATTTTGGATATAACAAACAAGCATCCGTATTTCCCAGAAAAATGTATACAGAATAAAAGAAATATATTACATAATTACAACAGTAATTATTTATTAATATATAATGAAAACATTATTAAGAATTATATAACCAAATTAAATGTCTCAAATAAAATAAAAAAAAATAATAATATCCATAATATCTTTGAAGTTAGCAAGAAAAATAGTTGTTTTCATTAAGCTACAGGCATAATTACATTTATTTTTTACTTGCGAAAGGAAAAAAGAGCATTAGGCTCTTAATGACTTCGTTTTATCGTGTGCTCATGACCTTTCTTGAAATGTCCGAATATGTTTGTGCCGCCATTAACTTACGGGCTTTTAAATTATATATGTATATGTTGCTAATGAGTCTTTTATATTTCATTTTATTTTCATGAAAATTTATAATTACAGGGTTAATTCGTAATCATTAGCATCTTTTTATAAAAGTGTTTAACAAGTGAAACCAAATATTTTACGAAAGAAATGTGTTCGTTTAATGAAACACGATTAAGTATTGAACAATTTAATAAAAACAAATACATCTGGATAAGCTATATTTATTTATTTTAACTCCAATACACAATTATATAAGATTACATATGTTACACCTAATTTAACACCTAACACGTTCTCTACCAGCCAAACATGAGGCAAGCAGAAAATTAAGTAGGCGGTACTACTAAAAAAAGTACAAATATTGTTACTTATACATATACATGCATAAATATGTATAAATATACATACATATGTATATATACTTATCTACACAAATACATATATGTAATATACAACTATAATTCTAATGATGATAAATCAGAACAGCACAGATAAAAGAAAAGAAGGTAAAAACTTAATATTTTTTTTCGACAAAGGTTGACTGGGAGAGAATGCTATATAGTATTAGATTCGCCTTTTGTACCAGACATTTTTTTTGTAATAAAGAAAAAATAAATAAAACTTAATTTGGGATTAAATGGCTATACATAGCTATTTGGTCCCAAACTAAGCAGAACTTGTATAATTAGTACTAAATAACTGATAAACATAGGTACTTAAATCATCATAATCATATCAGCCGTTTATTGTCTATGGCCGAATATAGGTCTCTCCCATAAGAGGGGGTTTGCCAGTGGTTGCACGTTTGGCGGGCAGGTAGGCAACCGCAGGTAAACTTTGGTGATGTCGTAGTAAGTAGGCGCTGCTGCTCTCAACTTTTCCTTTAGTCGCCTCTTACGACACCCTCGAGAAATAAAGGGGTGACTTATTTATTATATATTGGGACCAAATAACATTCATAGTCTAAAGAACTCTATTTATCCAAGTCCAATTAATAAAATATGACAAAAATATATTTTACATTATAAAAAAAATCGACTAGAATAGTCATAAAATTAAAATGAGGTCAGTACTTGAATAAATTCGAATGATTGCAAAAAATAATTAACAAAATCGATCTATAATTTTATTGTGACGTCACTAATTTATAACGTATTAATTATTTAAAAAAATTGGAAGATTTAAGAATCTTCAGACAAATTTAAATATGTATAAATTCTGTATATAGATTGATTAAAAATTTTACTCAACAACGTCTCGAATTTCTCTCATGAAAATGTGAAATGTTCCGCTAATGCGACTTTCCAAATCCATAAATCTCAAGTTTTAGCCACCAGTAACGAGAAATATAATTTTTTTTTAAGAAATTTACACAATTTCTTAAAGAAATTGTGTACAACGTTTGTCAAAGAATTTATTCGGATTGTGTTCCAATAAACTGTAAACCGACCTACATTTACAGCTTTACAGTAGGATTTTCTTTTACATTATGAGAAAAGCCCTGCTTATTTAGGTTAAAGAGAGTTTGTTTGTTTTGTACGTCTTTGTTTTTTATTTTTGTTTCAGACTATTTTGGGAAATTAATTAATAATAATAATTTAATAATAATTAAATAATTGTAATAATATAGACAATCAACATATTGAAAATAATATTTAGGTATAAGTAGATATAAATTTCTGAATTATATAAATATGGCTATAGAATAAATTTTATTATAAAGAATTATTTTGTAATAACTTTCAAACTTAATGACTGTTGTATGCCAGTAATGACAGAATGTTTGAAACCAACTATTGTGATATACCATATCACTTTATTGTACCACATTTGTAGTAATAAATTACATTTAAATTTCATTCATTAAATTAATCTCGATATAGGTTCGAATGAGGCATGACATAAGTGATAACTGTGTTCAACAGTGCGTGTTATAAGACATGTTAAATAGTGAACAATGAATTATTATATCAACTGCTGACAGCCCAATTTAAACATAGGCCTCTCCCATAAACCCCCCTTTGGGGGGTTTTGCCAGTAGTTACCACGCTTGGCAGGCGGGTTGGTAACTGCAGTTAGGCTTAGGTGATGTTTTAAAACGGACGCTACTGGCCATCCCTTGACTATTAAATACTCTTAGTCACCTCTTACGACAGCTATGTTAAAAAAGGGGGTGATCGATTCCACACGGCAATGTATAAGTTGTAATAATAATGATGATGATGATGATAGTTGTAAGTATGTTTTAGGATGTTAAGAGATTTAATTTGATTGATGAAGAAAAAAGGATAATGTTATGAGACGTGTAATAAAGTAAATATATACACATACATAATCTTTTGTTGTCTGCAGAACTAGTCCCAATTAAGCTAATGGACACAATAGATGGCTGTTTTATAAATATATCATAACTAGGTTCTATTATTGTTATAACTGTGAGAACCTATAAAGTGAGCGCCTGACATTAATTGCAGTTATATTTTATTTAAATTTTTAAGAAAAAAAATTAAATTAACATTCTGTTTTACTCGTGTTTCCACTGCCAAGAAACTGCACTTGCATGGCTGGGTTCCAGCTTCAGTCACTCATGATGGGTAATATGGCAGTGAGATTCAGTAATTTACGT
This sequence comes from Galleria mellonella, assembly GCF_026898425.1. Lineage (NCBI taxonomy): Eukaryota > Metazoa > Arthropoda > Insecta > Lepidoptera > Pyralidae > Galleria > Galleria mellonella. Next base: position 831,610 of record NW_026442114.1, read on the forward strand.
AAAATATTGAGGCAGCTTCGTCCCCAGAAATGGTAAAGTATCAAGGTTAAAGTTAGGTCATGGCTGTATTTAACTTTTACTAAAAATTGGTTAGCATTAAATTTTATTACTAAAGTACTAAGAAGTTTTAAAATCCGGTATCTCAAATTTTGCACCAAATAGATATACTGTATACATATATTATTAATATCTATATATAGGTATTCCATGCAAGTTTTTAAATACCGGTTTCCGGTATTTTGATTTTTTCTTGATTTTTAAGTCAAATTAATATTAAAAATCTTTCCTTAATATTCGTAGATACCAGTTTTTATACTTCTACTATCGAATTTGAAAATTTGGTCTCAGTGGTTTCACATGTGTTTGATCATAACTGTCGATTAATTAGTTTCTTGTACTTTTGTTATTTTTTTGTCTTTTTTTTTTACTGAGGCTAAGAAATCGATTAAAAAAGCGGAGTTTCTATATTCTTCAAATAATAATATATTAATACTTTTATTTTCTCGTTATTGAATGACAATAATTTTGTAGATAAATATACACTGCACAGACAGAAGGTTTAAGTTCAGTTTCAGTGTCTACAGTTTCTGTGTCTATATCTACAATTACCATAGATGTGACTATCTATGTAGTATGTTAAGTCTATGGACAATAGTTCATGTCTATAGGTTATCATTTTCCCTCATATCATCAGCTCGGTTACTTTATTAGTCGTGTAAAAAAAAAAACTTTCTTTTTTCCTTATAAACGTAAAAAAATATTTCGCCATCAGCATGTATTTTTACTCTGTACCTAAATATAGTACATTACGTTACACGAAGTAAAAGAAGTAGGTACGCCTTGGGCAAGTTAAGTTTTTATGTTCTGAACATCTACATATTGTTTACATTTTATGAACTTAAAACATAAAAACTTTTCTACTCGAGTCAGTTCAGTGGCAACAAGAAGAGAATTTTTAAAAAATATATAAGTCAATATCAAAATAATAAGTAAATAACAATAAAATCTGAATGAAGTTGGACAAATTTTTTTTTTAAATACACACATATCTGTATAGCCTGTATGCCATTGGGGTAGACAGAAACAGTGGAACGCCAAATGCTACGATTCAAACAAGCCTCTTTCCCTTCATCCACGTCCAAAGATTGATGAATATCAATCTTTCCATACACGCTCGCCGGTTACGGGTATTTATAATTTGGGGCTTCTTCAGCACGTTGCCTATTTTATCAATATACGACCGTCTAGAATGACCTTATTGAAATCTATTCATTCGTGCTTGATAAATTTCTTTCGTAATACTTTCATCCTTTCTCTTCAAGTAGCCAAACTTACGCAACATTCTCTTTTTGATCTTTGTCACTATTTCGTCTTTAGTCCACACTTCTCGCTATTCACATTATATATATATATATATATATATATATATAACCTTTCCTGGTGACTTGTGATACGGGATCTTTGAATACCCAGTTCAGGCACCAGGTCTCTATAAGTTTGATGTATCTCTGGTATTATTTTAAATGTTTCTTTGTACTCAAAAAAGTTGTGAGATAAATAAATAGACGTTATTATTATTATAAAAAAAAAAACAAAGTACGGTAATGCAGCATTTACCTGTAATTTTTTAAAAACAAATGAACATGTTTCAATATTGTTGGCAGATTATTAAAAAAAGTGTTTTGCTAGCAAACTTAAATGTTAACATGTTTAGTGGTATTTAGTTATTTAATTTTATATTTTTATAGTTTTAAACAATTTTTACTTCTAATACTGATAATTTATAATGATATTATTGACTAGTCAAATAACAATTGCCAAAAAAATTTATTATTTTGCCTACTGGCAATCAATCTGGATTAATTTATAGAATAAAACAGAATTAGTTATCTAGAAATGGTAGAAAAAGAATAGACTGGAAATAATGTTATCATACTTTTTTAATTAATAATTATTTTAAATCATTAATGTTTATAATTTTGCAATGCTCTTATTTGCTAAACAATGGTACTTTTTACTTTCTCTTCTTTATTTTACAGGATATTTATTTGTTTTTGTATTATAAGTATATTTGTATAAGTACTTATATATGTTTATAAGTGTCTTGTTATATGTACTCAGTAAGATTATGTATTTTTATTTTCTAATTTGATTAATGTTTTTATCTATTATTTAAATTAATATTGAACAGAAGAAAAAGTTTTATTCGCAATATCCATCTTACTTGAAGTATTCTTTTACGAAAACAACAGTTGAATTTAATGTATTTATTTTATTAAAAAAGTTTAGTTTATTTAAATTTTATAGAATTATTTTAATATAAATTTAATGATTAATTGGTAGTGTTAACATTCTCATACAATATGTATATTTGAAATACTACATACTAAATTATGTAAAGTTATTCCCCACAGAGGGTGCAGCGTCTGAGTAATGTACGTACATATTGATGAGTTGGCAAGTGACCGATACGATTATAGCTGAAGAATCAGTAAGTTAAAATGGCAATTGAGTGGCCTTATTCCAAGAAAGGAAACCCGTAGAAAGGTTTTTGAGTGGTGAACGCGTACGGGAAAATGCAATGTAGGACGACCCCCCCCCCGCACTAGATGGAGTGACGACCTGAAATGCATTGCAAGAAACAGTGGATACAAGTGGCTCAGGATCATTCTTTATGGCAGTCTATGGGGGAGGCTTATGTCCAGCAGTGGACGGATAATGGCTGAAATGATGATGATGATGATTTTAAGAAACTAAAACTGATGTGAATGGCAGGATTTTAATTCAACTACTATTACAAATATGTAATAGTTCAATTAAATTAAGGACAGCCTACTTATTTCTCTGTTTACCCAATGGTTAACTGGTAGTGAACACCGTCCGGTGTTAAGTCCAAAATATGTACATAGTTTCACTGTGCATTAAAGTTTAAATAAATAAAAATAAATATGCCTGCTTTGCGGTCCCGGCATAGAATACGCCATCCCTTTCTTTCCCATAGGTGTAGTAGGAGGCGAATAAGGAAACTTAATGGACGCTCGCTCTCGCTTAGCGGACAGTTAACGAAAGATATATATATATATATATATATATATATATATATATATATATATATATATATATATATATATATATATATATATATATATATATATGATTATTACAAATGTGAAAGTTTGTTTGAATGTTTAGAAGGATGAACATTTGTAACTCTTTCACGCAAAAACTACAGAACGGTAACTTAGCATATAGACTAGTTTATGTACAGATTCATGCTTGGTTTACACTGGCAGGATACCAGTGAAGGATATTAGGTGAGGATGAAGTCAGGTCAGTTGGTTAATCAAGACAAATTCATCAGGAAATGTCTAAGATTATTTCTAAAAGGAACCATGTGGTGCTCGACTGGAAGGAAGGCCAGATTTTTTAATGATATTTTAAATGGCGAACAAGCTAATCACATAACGGGACAACAATAGACATGAATAGCATCATGGGGCATCACAGAATGTACTATGGTCCCATATACCATACAGGTACAGGCATACACAGTCACTCATAGTCCTCAGAAGAACAATGAATTATAGGGAATTCGAATCTAGTCGATAAAATAATATTCTTTACCAATACCAAATCATTACGCGATAAATAAGCGATACTTAAGCGATAAGGTCGCCCATTATTTTCTCATTGTGATTATTTCTTGTAATTGTTTATATCTATAATAAGTTCACTATTGTAATCTTTTGGAGGAAACAATGAAGAGTATCTATCTATCTATCCATCTATCTACTTTCCTACAATATGAAGGCAAAGAAAAATAATATTAAAAGATACAGTCGTATAACCGTGATGGTTCTTACGACATTTGGAATTGGATGAAAATGTATTTGGCAAAATACGGCCAAGTCCATACTCGATGATTACCGGCGCGAACGCTATTTACGTTTATTTTTTATTAATATATTATATATATTTTTTTTTATAATATATATTATATATTTTTATTCCTAACGAGGGTTGACGTCAGGCAGGCGGCCGGTCGTAAAACTATAAGCCAAATCTTTTTGTAACATGTACAAAAAACATATTACGCTGACTCCAAATAATGATTGGGATAAGGGTAGGAAGACGATGATTAATATATTATAAAACCTTTATTTAGACATTTGATGATTTAGTTAATTGCGTTGAAGAAGTATTAACCCTTAAAGATTAACTTTCAGCATACCGTAGACGGGTTCAAACTCCACCCGCTTCAAATTATATTCATTCGCCCAATAATATTTTAAATATAATTTTATATTTTAATACTATATCTGAAGTAATTAGATTACTTTCTCAAATTATCAAATATTCTCTGATTACTTTCTCAAATTATCCAATATTCTCTGATTACTTTCTCAAATTATCCAATATTCTCTTATTGTAAATATGCATATGTTAGTTTAGTTGATTTATTTTCGAAGCGAATTTACTGAACCTTGTAACTGTTAATTAAGTGCCATCCACTCTCTAATCTATATTGCTGTGGTCCTATGGGAGGTTATGTGCTTAATGCGTATGTTATTATTACTATATTATATCTACCCACGTTTACTCAAGATCTGAATTTAATTATTCTAACATCGAATGAGGTCAATGAACTTAGGTCTGGAATTTAGATATTTTAAAATGGGAAATTTATAATTATTATTCAAATCTGAATTTGGAGAGAAATATTTTGCACTATATTTTATATGTTTTTCTAAAAGGATTAAATTTAAAAAGATAAATATATATTTTTCTAGAAAAATGTCATTCAAATTTTTTGTGATGTAACTTTTATTATATTACACCAAAAAAATAACATTAATCGCAACATAAATCAACCGTCATAAAAAGATCTATATAATAGGAAATTAAAAATATAAAAGTAAAAAGAGAAATATAATAAGGTAAAAGTAAAAAAAAAAAATTAAAAGTAAATACATTAAAAGGTAAAAGCAAAATGTATTTTAACCGTAATGCGTGATTCAGCAAAAGCGAACATTCCCAGCCGCCGAAGCCGCAATTTAACTTCTGGTAACAACGTTACAGTAATGACGTCATTATACCAACGTGCAGCGATGCAATGAAAAGGCCCGTTGCAATTAAACTTAATGCGACACCCCATTTTCGCTGCGTTTATACGCTTGCCTGGTAACCGGCAAAAAGCACTGGCACTGAAGTGTTCTTAGCCGCAATTAACAAGTAATAATGTAGCTTTCTTTAATACTACGAAATGATATTTAAATTTTTAATTTAACATTTTAAATTCCATCCCAATCATCTAGATGAGTAGTGGTTTTCCACCGAGCATTTTTCAAGCCGCTTACCTTTACGCACAACAATGCTTTGGTATTAACTTCAAGCAGCAGTATTTCCGAATCAATAGGACACCGTCACCTTTAAGAAAAGAGCATATACCTTTTCAAAAGGCCTGTAGTCTACCTACAATTCCTCTAATCTACTGCCTACTATGAGCACCCGCAACTCATGGTAGGCGGTAGTCACTTACCATCAGGTGAACTGCATGCTCTTTGCCTCCTGTGTTATAAAATAAAAGTTTTTGAAAAAAATATTTAATTATATCTAATGTAGATTGTCATGTGGTCCCAACCTAGAATGGGATATCCCTTTCTGTTCTGTAAGTATCTTAAGAGACGAATAAGGGAATTTAATGGTGTAGGGATAGGCAATGTCGTCCCTCTTAAAATATTGCTGCCAAACGTGGTAACTGTTGGCAATACCGTCCTTTTAGTGGGTTAAAAAATTGATTGGAAATTTTAAACGGAAAGGTCTTTATATTAAAACAAGTTTATAATAATTTAAGATTCTTAAATATATTGATTTAAAAATAAAAGTAAAAAAAAAAAATTAAAAATGATTTTGAAAAAAATTTTATGGCATAAGAAGACATTCTATTCTCTGAAACCGCACTGTACGTTACCATTTAAATTCAAGTCTGTGAGGATAAATTCTCTATCACTGGCGCGCGGTATGATATAAAAGGTGGCTGTAGACATCATGTCAAACAATTTCTTAGAACACAATCCGTTATACAAGCGGTACATCACGCAAAGGGAGGCAATGTCTCGCCTTAAAATAAAGGACTCGATACCGCTTGTGAGCTTGGTATAGTCAACAATTTACATACACCGTCTTTGAACTGAGTCAAGAGCACCAAGCTGGTATCCAGGTACTCCAGCCTATAGATGATAGCAGTACTCCATGTGTAAAAACTGGTATATATTTTATTTTGATACGCCATCTAGAAGAGATATATTTTATCGATTTTTCTGTTTCTGTAATTCAGAAGTCTGAAATAGCAAGCAAAATGCTAGTAAGTAAATAATTATCATATTATTTTAACAAATAATATTACTATAAATTAATATAGCAATTTGCACTGTGTACTACTTGTATTATCATCCCTATGATGTAGTTAAAGCCGATTAGGGAACAAAGTACATTACACCATGAAGGAAAAGGGGAAGTCGAAATTAAGCCCCCTATAAGCACCTAATCGGCATGGTAAAAGTAGGCCAATAATGTCCTCTTATGGAGAGATACATGGGGATCTCGCCATATACTGAGCACGGGCTCAGTATTGGGACATTTATGGGCTTTTGTTCCCTATGAATAAATTTCACTGAACTAGATGTTATTACGCGGAAATCCATATAGTCCATAAGTCGGTTAGTTGATTAAATTTATTTTGTTTAATTCCGCTACCATTAGAATACGTAATTTTAGTAGTAATCAATTCTCAAATATTAGAAGTCATATGTATTCTATTAGTTGTGGATTTAAACAAAATGATTTGAATCGACTGTTCTCTAAATGTATAATGGTCGAAAGATGGGCAGCAGCGTCTTTCTTAAAACATCACCAAAACCTAAATGCAGTTGTCAACCCGCATGCCAAACGTGGCAACTGCTGGCAATACACCCCAGTAGGTGAAGGCTATATATATATATTCATTAGTGAATAGTCAATGGCTAATATGATATGATGATATGATATCTGAATAAATAAATAAATGGTGATCTTAACCTATCTCAAGTTATGTGTATTCATACACAAATATAACAAAGACTGTGTTATCTAATTTTTCGATCAAGAATTTATGACTTTATTAGTTTTAATTAATTATTATTTTTAATTAAGTCTTAATGCTCTGTAAGCTGAAGCTTGTAATGTGAGATGAAACGCTGTGACACAAATCACCGTATGCCCTCGGAAGGAGACTTTCAAATTAAATCGAAACAGTTTTTGAAAACGGCAAATACAGTAAGGTTATAAAGTTATTTTTATACATTTATATATAAACAATTTAAGACTATGTTTAAAAAAAAATAAAAGTTAAAGTGAATTTTATCGATTGTAAAAAAAAAAATTTAAATCAGTTCAGAATTGGAGAAGACATAAAATGTGTATGTAACATACAAAAATAGCCATTGCTCTGAAAAAACATTTATCATTATAATATTGTGTTTAAAAAAAATTTACTTCAATTTAGACAAAACAATTTATTTTAATTCCAGACTAAACTATTGAAAAGGTATTGAGATAACAATCATAAAAAATACAACCGAATTGAAAACCTCATTTTTTTTGAAGTCGGTTAAACAATTTATTAACTACTATAACTAAAACTCTCTCTCAACTCAACTATCTCATAATCTACTTTTAATATTTTTACGCAGTGGTACGTTAATAGGTTGCTACAGTTGAGGTTTGAATTTTGGCAAAATGGCCGGTGTCAGCGTTCCCTCTCACACAAAGCTTTGTATAGAATAATTTACACCGAGACATTCTAAGCCAATGGTATTTATTAGCCTCATCAGATATACAATAGTTGTTACAACAATCTAGATTGAGAAGGGTCGACTTAATACAATTGTTGGGGAGATTTCGAATTATTCGTTCAATTACAAGAGATGTCGGGATGCTTTAGAGCGACTTGTGATTGTTTTCTTGGGTCGTTCCGCATTCCTTCTATGACGTTTCATTTGATTCATTATTTGTCTTAATTCAACTAATTTTCTGAGACACGAGAGATATTTTTATTTATTTATTTATTCATTTTACATACTTGATAAGGTAATAATATATTTAACAACGATTCTTACACTAAGCTCAAGACCTGTATCACAGGAATCTTGTATTATAAAATACATTTTTTTTTAATACTGACACTAGTTCCATAATATATTACTTGTAAAACAAATAATTACATATCGATAGATACGAGTACATTAAAATGTTATAAAGTAATATTATAATATTGTGCCTGTTAAATTTTTTTTCAATTATATTAGTTTTCTTAAACATCTTCTGTTAAAATGTGTACCTACATTTATTAATAAAAATCAGATAGACTACTTTAAACAATAATAAAATATTAAATTTATTATTGTAATAAATATTGCAATAAATTATTTTTCTAATGTGTATAAAACATTAATTTATATTTTAATTGATTTTATAATTATTTATTATCATGATACTTGAATAAAAAGTAATAAAACTGTAAGAACACGTGATTTCGCTGATTTGTTTACTCGAATTCGGCTGTGTAAATATAAAAAGATTGTTACTTGGGCACTTCTTGTCCAACCGTTGAACAGAGCAGAGCTCCCTGACATATCGACAGTGAATAAGTATAATAAACCATGTGGTCATTATATCACATATCACAATTATTGTTAATGGAAGTCCTAAAGAAGCTATAGTTAAATAAGTGTCAATGGATTAACAAAAGTTGGGTATTTCTTTTATATTATTTGTTATATATTACATACTAAGCAAAATAAGTAAATATGATTTAATTGTATGATATTTAAAATGAAATGAATTGAGGGTACTTGTGCATCATTTCTCTTTATTACTAAGAGGCTTACAACCTGTATATTGCTAAAGAATATATCATATACATGTAAAGATTACGTAGTTAAATTATTATGAAAACCTCAAAAATTCTCAGTGCTGTTTTTTATTGGGTATCGTAGTTTTTATATATTAATGTTTATACAATCCTTATTAATATTATAAGCATGAAAGTGTTCTTTTTTTGTTAGTTCTTGGTACTTTAACAGTTTAACCAAATACTATGAAATTCAGTATACAGGTACTTATGGAATATGTATAAAGTTACATTTTATACTGGTCGATGAGCATATCTCCGTCACCCAAACAAAGTCGTGGGTAAAAGTTAGTAAGTATAATAATTCGTCTTCTTATTCTTATGTTTATACTATAGCTTGTAGAGGGAGGGATGTAACAAAAAAATAAAAACATTTACTTAGCGCCACTCACGCCGATTAGGATCAACGAATCGTTAACAGTCATTTGTCAAACTGTCAGGACGAACCTTAGCTTTGTCTCGCACGTACCATATGTAAACCCGGATGAACTCACTTGATAAGGGATTACGTGTCTATATATAAACAACTGAAAGCAATCTACGAGATTATTAAACTTGATTCCTCCTCTACGTATTGGACATATCTGGCGATCTACTATTCGAACACTTTCCGATATGCTGTCATGAGAAAATTTTGATTTTTCAGTCAACTTCGAAAAAGAGGTTCTTAATAAAGAAACCAAATATGGTTGCATTTTTTATGTTTGTTACCTCATAACTCCGTCAATTGTAAATTGATTTGGAAAATTCCTTTTTTATCTCAAATGATATACTTACAAATTGATCCCATAGAAAGTTTAAAGAAAATTCAGTTTATTAGTTTAGTTTTTAAATAAAAGTAACTGACGTTGCCACCTAATTGTAATATATAATCTAATATAATCTAATTGTAATCGTAATTAGTTACACCGACAAGACGAAACTCTTGAATGAAAAGAGAAAAAAAACTTAATTGCTTTTTATAACAACTGAAACTTATACGTCTACATTTTATCAATAAGTAGATAAAAAAGGCCCTTTTATAGAATTTCAAATTTCTAAAAATAAACTTTTATACTTACAACTAGATGTCCGTATTCGACACTCATAAGTTCTTGTTGTTTATAATATAAAGTTATCAAAGTATAAATTTAATATAATTATAAATTTCATTAACATTCTTTATGTAATATTTACATATGTATACGGACACGGTCTCCTTTAATTTTTGTTAAATGATTAGGTTTGTTTCCCGCTACTTCGTACACGTGGATTTTAGAAGTAGGAAAATCAACGAAACAGACTACTTTTAGACGACATATCAAGATAAAAACACCAGATTTTATGTTAGATCTTCAGGGACGCAATTATAAAAATAGTATTTAAATTAGTAGCTACTACATCAATGATTATTGGCCATGATTTATCAATTAATCAATGAAAACATCTTTATTCATATACATCTGTTACAAACTCTTATGCTACGTCATTTCATAATTATAACAATTACTGTATAAAATAATATTGATTTAAATTTAAATTAATAGTCATTAAAAATAGAATTGAAAAGAAATTACAAAAATTACAAATAATTATGGATTTCACATTATTGTTATTAAATGACCAAATCTATGATTTTTTGTCACTTACATTGTTATTTATTTTATAATACACTTTAGTAGAGAGAGTCTTTTGAATCTTAAATTTTATTTCATTTAAATTTAAAACCCCATCTGTTAGTTTAACGTATACAGTGCCCCATGAAAGATGTACTGACTTTTCTAAGACGGTAACTGGGAATATTTAATTTGGTTTTTATTTCTTTTATTGAAAGTATGCATGTATCACATCTCCAATACGATCACCTGTTATAGCCCGATAGACTAATGAACATACAGACAACTTTACAATTTTTCTAATTTATTAGTAGTTACATTCTTCTATCAACAAATGCTTTAATTAACCGTAAAGTAAACATAAGTACTCATTATCCTAATTAGCAGATATTATGGCATTTCATCAAACGGAATACAAAGTTTTGTCTCCGTTGTAATGAGACCGTGGCACGGAAGTCCCACTTCCTTATATCTTTCCAGCTGTTCACATGTCGGCGCAAATTCTTACCGTTTCTCGCAGAAAAGTACGAAGCGTGAACACGGGAAATGTGCCAAATTATCCTTACACTCTACATATTAAAAATTACTAAATTTCGAACTCTATTGCAGTAGCAACAAGGATCAGATCATTTTAACGGTATGTAGACTATACTCAAGATGTTGCTGGTTTGGAAAATTAATGTTGTCATTCCAAAGCCTACTTTCGAATTGAGCTACAATTTTCTAGTGAAATTGAAACAGAATCCTGACGGGTGTTTTTTCTTAAATAAATCAACTGTCATATTTGTTTATGACCCAAAATGTACGACGCAAATATGGTGTGGAACAGGTGCAATACGGGGTAAGAGGAATATAATACGAGCGGGTAAATAATATTGTTATTTATGTACATTTTCTGAGAATATGGTTTGTCAACAAACAACATGTTTATTATTAAATATTTTGTTCTATTAACGCATAATGTTTTTCATAATAATTATTAATAATACTATACAATATCAGACATTATCCATCCACTGTTGAACACAGGCTGTGACGGTTCGACTATAGTACAATAGGTTTAATACCATAAGTACATAGAAAAGAAACAGGGGTTCCTCTGGGTGACCGCTGCGAAAGCTGAGCTATTTAATATAAACAAACTTTAAAGTCAAGGTTCACAATAGTATACAGAGAAGACGTTACCATATATGAAATATTGACACAGAAGGGAAACTCCTTTGATGTGTTTCCAGAGTGTAGTGGACGTAACAAGAAAATTAAATAAATTAAACAAAAAAATATTATATTTTATATTAACCAAATTATAGTTTACCTTTTTATCATCAGGTGTAAAAAAGATACATACAACACAGTTTAATAAGGTTTATGAGAGCCTTTAAAGTTTTATAAATTCGATAATCAATTTAATATAAAATACCAAAATACGTTAACATATAATTAAATTGAATTTAAAGAAAAGTTCAGTTCGAATAATAGGCTAAATCTGATTATTGAAATATCTACCCTTCGGTGACATAATCTATGACGTTATTAGAGAAAGAATAGAAAAAAAAAAAAAAAAAAAAGGGACGGCAGATCGGCGGGCGCGCGGGAGTCGCTTTTTAGGAATTTCGCAAAAAAAAAAAAAAAAAAGGAAAAAATGGCGCAGGAGTGGTGTTTTAAGGAACTGCGCAATAAAATAAAAAAATAACTAGGATATAGATCTAGGAGGGACTGGTTCGATGAAGGGGTTTGAGATCTTAGTGTATCACTATCGATTAAGTGTGTGAAATTAATCAATAGAAGACTGGAGAATCCGGTGAGCTTGTTCCATTTATTACTACGTAGTTAGATTTTTGACTGTGATCACAGGCAAAGTCTATACTTAATATTTTTCCCAACAACTATTAAAATACGTATTTAGTCGAGTCTATATACCTTTAGGTAATGCGTATATCGTTAAATGCAATCACATTTGAACAAAGTTTACATCAATATAATTTACGTACTTACGTTATTCTACTCATATACAAAATCCAATTATATGGTCGTTTGATAGAACTTCATCAATTTGATTCAATGTTCTAATTGTCCAGTTTTGGAAAATATTTATTAAATCAGCTATTAAACTATTATAATACTAACTAGTTTCATATCTAGTTATTATAAAGTATTTATTTATTGAGGATAATAGACTAAAGTGACTATGGTCTGGTCTCATTGCTGGGGAAACAGCCATTGATGAGAGAGAGAGGGGTTATTGAGTGGCGACCCTGTAAATGCAAGTGCGGTGTGGGCTACCTCCATTGTTTGGAGTGACTGTTTTATGTGTATTGTGGGGCCGTTCCTTGTGTCAGTCGGTGGAAATTGCCTGTGTTCAGTCGTGGGTTGGTGATGGTTGAGACGATGATGATGATGAAATATTTGTATTTATTACACTATTACAGTGTTGGTTTGGAATATCTGTTCATACTTAACGCTTCATGGTGAAGTGGTTTTATACCATTACTCGGTCGACCAGATTAATGATTCTTAGTCTATATTTGATTATCCATGGCTACATGTGGGGATTTGTTTTACACCAGATGTACAAAGAGACAGCTTAACTGTTGCAAGTGATATTATGTGAATGTAATACTTTTAATACATTATTAATTGTGTTACTAGATAAATTCATGTGACTGTGGGGTATTTATGGTAAACAAGCCTGTATTGTTTAAATAGATATTTTGTCTTGATTTATTATAAACTTTAATATTGATTTTGTTGTAGTAAGCAAGCTGATAATAACAATTCTGTGTGTATTACTGATTACTAATAATATTTAATTATGCTGATATTATAGGTGTGGATTTATTTCCTAATGGTAATAAAAGTACTGAAAGATTCTCTGACTATAGTTGCTCTTGACTAGGTGTGGGGTTCAGTATGGAATTGGTACTGTATGACACTTGTGAGGCTATGTATTTTGCTCATATTTAGAAAGGAAGTTGTCCTGGCGATGGGGTTTGTATGTATGTTGTTTGTTCATGTTATATTGACTAGACAAGTTCGGACAGGGTTAATATTAGTGAATATTTACTGGATTTATATTTAATATACATGTTTTGAATATTTTATGGGAATAGTATGGAGATATACAAGTAGTAAAATATAATATTAGTATTTTATAAATTTAATTATTGAGTTATATGTTTATGTCGGACTGTATCCAAGGAGATATTATCCTATTAATATCAAGTTAGGACAATTACTTTAAATATTAATAAAGCAAACATTAACACTGATTATTCACTTCTTTAATAAATTTACATTAGAGGTTAGGAATCAAATAGATAGCATATTGGGAAATCTTCACCACTCATGTATTTGAGGAATGTTCTTGATAATTAGTACTGTATGTATATATTATTGCAAGTACAATTGCAATAAGGTTTGTCCGGAAAGTACGTATAAAAGTTTTTTAAAAATTTTATTTTACAATTATTCAGGTAAATCAATTTTATCCCCTTCAAAACTCCCCCTGTGACATAATGCACTTGTGCCAACGCCGTTTCCACTGTGAGAAGGCTCCTTGAAAGTCCTCTGGTTGTAAGTTTGTCAGCTGCCCCGTCGTAGCTTTTTTTATCTCATTTATGTCCCCCAAATGCCGCCCCCGAAGTACCAATTTGGTTTTTGGGAACAAGAAGAATCACACGGGGCCAAATCCGGCGAATAGGGGGGTGTTCGGTCACGTAATGGAATTTTTACTCAAAAACTCACGGACAACAAGAGAGGTGTGGGCAGGGGCATTGTCGTGGTGAAGAATCCAACGCCCCTCTCGCGCCAATTCTGGACGAACTCGTGCCACACGAGCTTTGAGGCGTCTGAGCACATCGACGTAGAATTTTCCATCAACTGTCTGGCCTGGAGGGACGAATTCTTGATGGACAATCCCCCGAACATCGAAAAAAACAATCAACATTGTCTTGACATTTGAGCGGGATTTTATGTCTTATCGAATTAGATCGGCAAAAATTTCACGGCCATTCTTGCCGAGTTTCGAGAGAAACTTACGACGCGCTGCTCTTTAGCGGGCTCCATGCCGACGGGGTTTCGTTAAGAGGTAACTTCACAGATGTATGAATATATTACTCCTCTTTCTGCAGAACATATACGAATAAGAATGTTAAACTTCTAATCTTCTGTTCATTCTTGAATTTGAAAGTAAGCTTGGCTACTGATATGAATATAAAACTGCAGCATTACTGGATACTATTAATTATTTCTGGTGTAAACCATGATTATTTATGTCACTGATAATTTAGTTGTATATTACGGTTGATATATGATGATTTTATATTTAAATATATTAAACAAATACAAATAAACAAACTTGCTAGTATTTGTTACGTTGACAGTTGTGATAGATAATCAAAATTCAATTCAATACATCAATACGTCATTCAATACGTCATTAATATGACAGATGTCAAACAAAAGGAGATTATACACGTTATGATTCTATATCTAAGTCTATAGAAAATTTATATAATTTTCTGTTATTTTATAATAACTGTAGGGGAAATATTGGAATTATTTATATGAGAAATTTTACTTAAATGATATGATAATTATTTAAAGACCTAATTTCTTAGGGATTTAATCATGATGATTTAAACACTAAAACATTTGTTTATCTGAGAAATCCTCTTAGTAAATAGGTTTACTAAGACACTAAAAGGAAGTAGATATAGTATAACTATAGTACAGCTACAATAATTGTATGGGACTTACTGTCCTTTCTATACAAATATATATTTAATCTATATCTTTCACATTATAATTATGCAATATATTGCCTCTACTACTACAACATACACAAATAGGACTTATTGTCCTTCCTATATACCTATATATAATAATTGACCTGGCACTTTAATGTGTAATTTATCAGTACTTATGACAACAACCAATTAGGACTTATAGTCCTCTCTATAAAGCTACATAATTATTTAATCTGATTATTTCACAATGTGATTAATCAAACCTCTACAAATATTACAAAAGATCTCTATTACTCTCAACACAATAATAGCTTGTTGGACTTAGTGTCCTCAAACTTATAGAAAACCCAACTGGTTATTTCACGAGACGTTGTTAACTTGTGATTAATCAGTGTCTTTTAAAGGACTTATAGTTCCTTTAGATATATCTCTCTGAATAAATAATTGGTTAATTCACAATGTGGTTAATCAACAATAATATTATATATAATTGACTGGACTTATAGTTCATTCAATAGCACTCATTACTTTTAGTAGCTCTCGACCTATGGGTTGGACTACTCGTTCTTAGGCTCCGGCCTAATCAACAGATTTAACTTGAACCTTGAGTATTCTTGGTATTAAGTAAATAATATTAAATTGACAATGCTATGTTATGATATAGCAATTATCAACATTATATGGCTTGGCCAATTCCAGGGTGTGGAAGGTATCCCCTATCACACAAATCTTCATCTCTATCGGACTGTCTTCACAGGTGATCTCTAATGTCACATTATAGGGCCGAAGGGTTATGTCCCAACAAAGTAAGTTCTGGTGTCTGGGTGATCTCGCTTCTTGGTCTGATCTCTTGTGGAGCCGAAGGGAAACCCCCATTGAGTAAGCTCGTAACAGGGTGACGCTGGGAAACAGTTTCGTACTGTTAGTGGGTGATCTCTATGTCGCCATATAGGACTGAAAGGGTCATCGCCCATGAGTAAGCTCTCGTGTCGGAGTGATCCTGGGATTTCAGTTCCGATCCTTTTGCCTCTGGCAAACACCAATTTATACTGGAAGCATCGTGGGGCTGGTGGAGCCACTGTAATGTTGAAGTAAATGTACTTATGTTTGGTTTGGAACTGAGAATACTCATGCCCTTATTACCATCAGAGTGCATTAATAAATAGTAATACCCTTCCCTACCTTTTAGGAGGAAGAGTTATAGATAGTTGGAAAGTCTTCCACTGGTCCGGGCGTGTGAGGGGCCCGACCGCTCCCCCATTTTTTTATTATTACAGTTATTCTGTAATTTACTATTAAATTAACATAACTTCCTAGTTACATGAATTATGAGTATAATTCATTAATTATTCTTAATCCTTAAAGATTTATCAATCATCTTCATTATTTAACTCCTATCATATACCAATTAAAGAACCTTTTGGTTATTACACACACAACGGGTCCTACATTACTAGACGATCACACATTTATTTATCTGGCCAGATGATCAAGTGTTCTACTAAAGATCTGTTCAATATTATGTGTTTATTGTAAGGGTTTATATGATTCATAAGATGTTTGGGGTGTATAAAGCAATATAGGTATGGGGTTATATTGAGGGTGTTAGGCCTTTCTTTAGGGTAGATTTTCATTATATTTTCATAGATTTCATTAGGTAAAGCCTTCGTAGGCTTTTCTTAGGCTTTGTAGGTTTTCCATGTGTAGCTTAGTTCAGAGGGTAGTTATTATAAGGGGTGCAAAGGGGGGGACCATCACAATTGGTGCCGTGACCAGGATATAATTGGTTCATGGCTATTTACATATCAGATCAATAAGAACACTTGGTCACAATTGGAGCATGTGACTTTAGGGATTGGTCATTAAAATATGAAGGAGTTATAAAGTTAAACAGTAATATCTGTTAATAATATAATTCAACTCCAACTTTGAAGATTATGACTAAATAATTATACTGTCATAATTATTATAAAATCAGAGCTTTATAGTGCTTACCTTATGGTAAATAAGCCCATATTAATAATTCTTTTACTCTGAATTATTTTAATTATATATGTAGGTTAGGTATACGGGAGTCCATTCATTTATTCTTATATTTAATATAGATCTAGGATTTGGACCTAATTTCATGATCTCTATGTCTATAGGTAAATAGCCTATTTTACTGTTATTTTATGTTATTAGGATTTAATTTATCAAATTCATTCAATCGTTACCTATTGATTACCTATTGTTCCTATCGTTACCAATTGTACAACAAATTACATAATTTGGTTTTTTTTTCTTATTTACTCTGTATCAATTGAATAAATTATATTAAGAACTACACTAATAGGTACATAACAATAGCAGCAAAGATAGCTTGCTACGTTATACTCAGTTCACACTGATCTAATTTTATGCTATAGGACACATTTATTATTCTTTTGCTTCATTAATTCTCAATTCTTACTGAACTATTAATTTAACATTATATTAATTTTATAAACAATAATTATGCTATAATGACTTATACATAAAATTTATTAATCTCATTTTATTATTAAAGAAATAAATTAAGATGAATTAATGACATTATTTATTTCTGAGGAAATATCCAATTGATTTTTATTTCATAAACTTTTATGATGCAGTGACATTGATTTTATATATATATAAAAAAAAATCAAATATTATATAATTATGATTTGATTTTAATTTAGGATGTTTAAATAGCTTATACAATGTTTTATAGGGGTTTCAAATTGAAAGTTAGACGTTTCATAAAAGATCATTAAGGTTAGTTAGGGCCTTTAGTTACTTTATTTGATTACCTAAATTTGAAAATTTAATTAGGTATTTTCATATTGTTAAATTTAATTCCAACAATTTATTAGGATGCTATTATAAATATTTTATTTAGTTTTCTTCACATAATTTCTTTATTTCACTTTACAATTATAGTTCAGATTTTATTTGATTATTTACTTATTTTGACTTAGACACTTTATTATATAAAAAAAAAAAAAAAACCCTTATACTTATATCAGAGGGAGATTTTGTAGGTTATTTATTCAAGTACACTCTTTACATGCCTAAGTATTTTACATACTTAGATTTTGTGCACACTTAGTTATTTAGTTCTTTGTAGTTGCACATAACACAAGACATTTGTATCTTTTGAAATAATAATTTATTGTACAAAATAAATTAATTGATGTATCTAATGTAGTTGTTTGTATTTATGTTAGGTTTGCTATTGTGATCTTTTGGGGGAGGCGATGGGGGGTGTCTATCTACCTATCTAATGTGGTTACATAATATTTTATTATAAAACTTATTGATCATGTTATTTCTGAGAGTATTAAGAAATAGTCATTGGTAATTTAAGTATATTAAAGGAATTTCTTATAATAAGAGTTTTAAACTATGGGGGCCGTTTGTATTATTTTATGCAACATATTTATAGGAGTCTTAAAATTGGGGGGCCGTGCAAAATTTGTCAGACAGATAAGAGTTTTAAACTATGGGGCCGTTTGTATTATTTTATGCAACATATTTATAGGAGTCTTAAAAATTGGGGGCCGTGCAAAATTTTTGAGACAGGAGGGCCCGGTGGTGATAAATTATTATTTATATTAGCTTTACTTCTATGATTAAAATTAATAAATAAAAATTAAATTTATTTGAATTTTGTTAGGGACTACTATTTTTTTTTATTCAATGAACACTAGGTTATTTCTTAGATGAAATATGTATTTGTGGTTACTTAGACGCTTCATAAAGTTTTATTCGTATTGTTTAAATTTATTTCAACATCTTCATTTTAATATTTAATTAACTTGGGATTTTATCTAATCATTTATTTACACTTAGACAATTATTTTAGGATTCCTTTTTGCATTTATTACATTTTAATGCTTAAATTATTTCACTTCATTTCGCTTTAGGTTTTTTACTTAGGCTCTTTCGC
The DNA here is from genome assembly GCF_026898425.1 of Galleria mellonella. Taxonomy (NCBI): domain Eukaryota; kingdom Metazoa; phylum Arthropoda; class Insecta; order Lepidoptera; family Pyralidae; genus Galleria; species Galleria mellonella. The sequence goes on from NW_026442114.1 coordinate 850,855, forward strand.
TTGTTGATATGTTATACTCATACATTTAAGCTTTTAATTATGAACTTCCATTTAGATGTTTTAACTCGTATCTTTTAAATAGATACTTTATCTAAATTTACTGATACAAATAACGTATCTATTAGGTTCTTTACTTGAAGCTCTTCACATATTTAGGTTTTATACATTTAGACTCCTCACATACTTAGGCTTTTCATACATTTAGGTTTTATAGACTCCTTTACACACATTTAGGATTGTATTCATTTATGCTGTTTATGACATTGTAATTACATGCATTGAATTTATTACATATAAATAAACGAGTATAAAAATTTTAATTATAAAATTTAATGGATTCACTCTATCATTACAGCGTATGCAAATTAATTATAAATAATTATTTACAAATCTATTCATAAATAAATATTATGCTTAATTATTAATATATTGAGTAGAAATTTTAAGGCTATTCATACACATAACATTCAACAACACATAACTTCGGGTTTAAAGATCTTTTTAATACTTTTATTGTTTTGAGTCTTAAGAATGTCAGAGTGTTAGGCTAGTATCGATGAATCAATGAAAAATTTAAATGATGATCTTAAGCTCTGTAAAGTTAAATTATATACACATATGTGAAGTACATTTTTAGGGTTGGAAAAAAAATTGTAACAATAAACTTATCTTGTTGTAATTATCAATCCGGTAAACTCCTTGATAATTAGGGGGCCGGATGTGACGGTTCGACTATAGTACAATAGGTTTAATACCATAAGTACATAGAAAAGAAACAGGGGTTCCTCTGGGTGACCGCTGCGAAAGCTGAGCTATTTAATATAAACAAACTTTAAAGTCAAGGTTCACAATAGTATACAGAGAAGACGTTACCATATATGAAATATTGACACAGAAGGGAAACTCCTTTGATGTGTTTCCAGAGTGTAGTGGACGTAACAAGAAAATTAAATAAATTAAACAAAAATATATTATATTTTATATTAACCAAATTATAGTTTACCTTTTTATCATCAGGTGTAAAAAAGATACATACAACACAGTTTAATAAGGTTTATGAGAGCCTTTAAAGTTTTATAAATTCGATAATCAATTTAATATAAAATACCAAAATACGTTAACATATAATTAAATTGAATTTAAAGAAAAGTTCAGTTCGAATAATAGGCTAAATCTGATTATTGAAATATCTACCCTTCGGTGACATAATCTATGACGTTATTAGAGAAAGAATAGAAAAAAAAAAAAAGAAAAAGGAGGGACGGCAGATCGGCGGGCGCGCGGGAGTCGCTTTTTAGGAATTGCGCAATAAAAAAAAAAAAAAAAAAAGAAAAAAAAATGGCGCAGGAGTGGTGTTTTAAGGAACTGCGCAATAAAATAAAAAAATAACTAGGATATAGATCTAGGAGGGACTGGTTCGATGAAGGGGTTTGAGATCTTAGTGTATCACTATCGATTAAGTGTGTGAAATTAATCAATAGAAGACTGGAGAATCCGGTGAGCTTGTTCCATTTATTACTACGTAGTTAGATTTTTGACTGTGATCACAGGCAAAGTCTATACTTAATATTTTTCCCAACAACTATTAAAATACGTATTTAGTCGAGTCTATATACCTTTAGGTAATGCGTATATCGTTAAATGCAATCACATTTGAACAAAGTTTACATCAATATAATTTACGTACTTACGTTATTCTACTCATATACAAAATCCAATTATATGGTCGTTTGATAGAACTTCATCAATTTGATTCAATGTTCTAATTGTCCAGTTTTGGAAAATATTTATTAAATCAGCTATTAAACTATTATAATACTAACTAGTTTCATATCTAGTTATTATAAAGTATTTATTTATTGAGGATAATAGACTAAAGTGACTATGGTCTGGTCTCATTGCTGGGGAAACAGCCATTGATGAGAGAGAGAGGGGTTATTGAGTGGCGACCCTGTAAATGCAAGTGCGGTGTGGGCTACCTCCATTGTTTGGAGTGACTGTTTTATGTGTATTGTGGGGCCGTTCCTTGTGTCAGTCGGTGGAAATTGCCTGTGTTCAGTCGTGGGTTGGTGATGGTTGAGACGATGATGATGATGAAATATTTGTATTTATTACACTATTACAGTGTTGGTTTGGAATATCTGTTCATACTTAACGCTTCATGGTGAAGTGGTTTTATACCATTACTCGGTCGACCAGATTAATGATTCTTAGTCTATATTTGATTATCCATGGCTACATGTGGGGATTTGTTTTACACCAGATGTACAAAGAGACAGCTTAACTGTTGCAAGTGATATTATGTGAATGTAATACTTTTAATACATTATTAATTGTGTTACTAGATAAATTCATGTGACTGTGGGGTATTTATGGTAAACAAGCCTGTATTGTTTAAATAGATATTTTGTCTTGATTTATTATAAACTTTAATATTGATTTTGTTGTAGTAAGCAAGCTGATAATAACAATTCTGTGTGTATTACTGATTACTAATAATATTTAATTATGCTGATATTATAGGTGTGGATTTATTTCCTAATGGTAATAAAAGTACTGAAAGATTCTCTGACTATAGTTGCTCTTGACTAGGTGTGGGGTTCAGTATGGAATTGGTACTGTATGACACTTGTGAGGCTATGTATTTTGCTCATATTTAGAAAGGAAGTTGTCCTGGCGATGGGGTTTGTATGTATGTTGTTTGTTCATGTTATATTGACTAGACAAGTTCGGACAGGGTTAATATTAGTGAATATTTACTGGATTTATATTTAATATACATGTTTTGAATATTTTATGGGAATAGTATGGAGATATACAAGTAGTAAAATATAATATTAGTATTTTATAAATTTAATTATTGAGTTATATGTTTATGTCGGACTGTATCCAAGGAGATATTATCCTATTAATATCAAGTTAGGACAATTACTTTAAATATTAATAAAGCAAACATTAACACTGATTATTCACTTCTTTAATAAATTTACATTAGAGGTTAGGAATCAAATAGATAGCATATTGGGAAATCTTCACCACACATGTATTTGAGGAATGTTCTTGATAATTAGTACTGTATGTATATATTATTGCAAGTACAATTGCAATAAGAATGTTAAACTTCTAATCTTCTGTTCATTCTTGAATTTGAAAGTAAGCTTGGCTACTGATATGAATATAAAACTGCAGCATTACTGGATACTATTAATTATTTCTGGTGTAAACCATGATTATTTATGTCACTGATAATTTAGTTGTATATTACGGTTGATATATGATGATTTTATATTTAAATATATTAAACAAATACAAATAAACAAACTTGCTAGTATTTGTTACGTTGACAGTTGTGATAGATAATCAAAATTCAATTCAATACATCAATACGTCATTCAATACGTCATTAATATGACAGATGTCAAACAAAAGGAGATTATACACGTTATGATTCTATATCTAAGTCTATAGAAAATTTATATAATTTTCTGTTATTTTATAATAACTGTAGGGGAAATATTGGAATTATTTATATGAGAAATTTTACTTAAATGATATGATAATTATTTAAAGACCTAATTTCTTAGGGATTTAATCATGATGATTTAAACACTAAAACATTTGTTTATCTGAGAAATCCTCTTAGTAAATAGGTTTACTAAGACACTAAAAGGAAGTAGATATAGTATAACTATAGTACAGCTACAATAATTGTATGGGACTTACTGTCCTTTCTATACAAATATATATTTAATCTATATCTTTCACATTATAATTATGCAATATATTGCCTCTACTACTACAACATACACAAATAGGACTTATTGTCCTTCCTATATACCTATATATAATAATTGACCTGGCACTTTAATGTGTAATTTATCAGTACTTATGACAACAACCAATTAGGACTTCTAGTCCTCTCTATAAAGCTACATAATTATTTAATCTGATTATTTCACAATGTGATTAATCAAACCTCTACAAATATTACAAAAGATCTCTATTACTCTCAACACAATAATAGCTTGTTGGACTTAGTGTCCTCAAACTTATAGAAAACCCAACTGGTTATTTCACGAGACGTTGTTAACTTGTGATTAATCAGTGTCTTTTAAAGGACTTATAGTTCCTTTAGATATATCTCTCTGAATAAATAATTGGTTAATTCACAATGTGGTTAATCAACAATAATATTATATATAATTGACTGGACTTATAGTTCATTCAATAGCACTCATTACTTTTAGTAGCTCTCGACCTATGGGTTGGACTACTCGTTCTTAGGCTCCGGCCTAATCAACAGATTTAACTTGAACCTTGAGTATTCTTGGTATTAAGTAAATAATATTAAATTGACAATGCTATGTTATAATATAGCAATTATCAACATTATATGGCTTGGCCAATTCCAGGGTGTGGAAGGTATCCCCTATCACACAAATCTTCATCTCTATCGGACTGTCTTCACAGGTGATCTCTAATGTCACATTATAGGGCCGAAGGGTTATGTCCCAACAAAGTAAGTTCTGGTGTCTGGGTGATCTCGCTTCTTGGTCTGATCTCTTGTGGAGCCGAAGGGAAACCCCCATTGAGTAAGCTCGTAACAGGGTGACGCTGGGAAACAGTTTCGTACTGTTAGTGGGTGATCTCTATGTCGCCATATAGGACTGAAAGGGTCATCGCCCATGAGTAAGCTCTCGTGTCGGAGTGATCCTGGGATTTCAGTTCCGATCCTTTTGCCTCTGGCAAACACCAATTTATACTGGAAGCATCGTGGGGCTGGTGGAGCCACTGTAATGTTGAAGTAAATGTACTTATGTTTGGTTTGGAACTGAGAATACTCATGCCCTTATTACCATCAGAGTGCATTAATAAATAGTAATACCCTTCCCTACCTTTTAGGAGGAAGAGTTATAGATAGTTGGAAAGTCTTCCACTGGTCCGGGCGTGTGAGGGGCCCGACCGCTCCCCCATTTTTTTATTATTACAGTTGTTCTGTAATTTACTATTAAATTAACATAACTTCCTAGTTACATGAATTATGAGTATAATTCATTAATTATTCTTAATCCTTAAAGATTTATCAATCATCTTCATTATTTAACTCCTATCATATACCAATTAAAGAACCTTTTGGTTATTACACACACAACGGGTCCTACATTACTAGACGATCACACATTTATTTATCTGGCCAGATGATCAAGTGTTCTACTAAAGATCTGTTCAATATTATGTGTTTATTGTGAGGTTTTTTAAGATTCATAAGATGTTTAGGGTGTATGAGTTAATATAGGTATGGGCTATATTGAGGGTGTTAGGCCTTTCTTTAGGGTAGATTTTCATTATATTTTCATAGATTTCATTAGGTAAAGCCTTCGTAGGCTTTTCTTAGGCTTTGTAGGTTTTCCATGTGTAGCTTAGTTCAGAGGGTAGTTATTATAAGGGGTGCAAAGGGGGGGACCATCACAAGGCCTCTTCCATAAAAGGGAGTTTTGCCAGTAGTTGCCACGTTGGCAGAAGGGTTGGCAACCGCAATTAGTCTTTGAGGATGTTTTAAAAGGGACGCTGCTCCCGATCCTTCGGCTATCTGGTTCCCTTAGTTGCCTCTTACGACACACACTGGAAAGGAATACATGGCCCATTCTACAAGTATGCCGAGAGCCCACGACTTCTCATTCTTAGATACAAGTGAATATATTTTAAGAACAAAACGTTCCTACACAGCTAATGGCATTAGCGTATTCTTTTCAAGTATGTTACATGTAGCAGCACCAAATCAATAGTTGCGATCACGAATTAGAACATGTCAAAATTAATGTCCCCCAAGAAATTAATTAACGAAGGTGGTGCACTTAAGTTCGTGGTTTCCCCTCGTGTGTGCTGGCCGCGCTCCAAGCGGACGAAAACTTTTTATTAAAGCTCCGTGTCGGGCAATTTCGTTTCGAGCTTCTGCGTGTCCTAATGAATTTCTGAAGCTTTCCTCCAATCAAACTTTTCTCGTTTACGATGATGTATACCATCATCCCCGGTTATGTTTTGACGAATCGCTAGAATATGGTTTAGGTGGCGTTTAAGAAAAACGCTCGATAACACGAGTGAAAATTTGCGTCTGACACTTTAAGTTTGTTGCGTTCAAGTTGATTGAACTTTATTTTAATAAAATCTTTTGCCTATATTATAATTGGGGATTTGAGTTTAGTTTTTTTATTGCCTATTAACATTTTAATAATTTAACTAATTGTCATTAATATGCCAATAGTTGCCATATTTGGCAGGCGGGCTGGTAACCGCAGTTCGATTTAGGGAGATGTTTTAAGAGAGAGTCCCTCTTACAATATCTCCAAAACTTGCTGTTCATCCCTCGCCCTCCCTCAGTCGCCTCTTACCACAGCTATGGGAAAGGATGGGGCTTATTATTATGTCAGGACCACACGGTGAGTGGATAGAAATAGTATTCTATAAAATACTTTTTGGTATAATAAGTGTATAGTTTAATTTTTATACAAATTTGGAAATATTGAAACAAAAAAAAATTGTTTATATTTTTTTTAAGAAAGTAAAATAAATTCCAAATCACATACCTTAATATTCATTGTATAATCTTTAATTCAGAAATCTTTTTTTAATTTTTTATAAAATTCGATATAAATTTATAGTGAAGTCATTATAATATTTAGAAGACTTTACCTTTTCTGTACATAAATGGTTAATTTTAAATTTTATGCTAGAAAAATCAAATATTTAAAATTAATTACGTAAATTATCATATTTGCTTCCAACAGTGAAGAGCTGCCTCGCTTAAGTCAATGAGAATCAAAAGTTCTTGTTCAACTTAATTTATAATTGGACTTTATTTTGAATGAAAAAGACAATAACAAACTTTACCAATTCAACGTCTTAATTAACTTGATTACTCTCGTTTGCATACTTTAACGAAATGGAGAGAATATACTTGAAATATATGGTAGGAACATTGATATAAAATAACCCCAGATACACAATCTCACTGAAATAGAATAGCTTAAAGTTATGTTTGAAGTTTATAGCACCAAAGTATCCTTACAAACTTTATAAAATCATAATGTTCAAGTATTTTATTATTATATTAGCAATTACTGTCCAGTGCTGGATATAGGCTTCTCTTATAAAGAAGGTGTTACCAATAGTTGCCACGCTTGGCAGGCGAATTGGTAACTGTACTTAGACTTTAGTGGTGTTTTAAAAAGGACGCTGCTATCGATCCTTTGATAATTAAATACTTTTAGTTCCTCTTATGACACCTGTGGAACAGAAAAGGACAGTTTATTCTATGCCGGAACCACATGCTCACTTGAGGGTAAGTGTCCACCGCCGCCCATGTGTACACGCAACACCAGATAAATTGCAGGTGTGCTGCCAGCTTTTTAAAAAGGAATATGCTCTTAATGGTTGTGATGTCGTATCGGTTCGGAAATATTTTATGTTTATAGTAAATATTCGTCGCCAATTGTACTTTTTTCTACAATAGCTATTTATTCTTTACGTTAAAATTTGGAACCGTTGTAAGAGCAACTTTTGTACGAGAATCTACACGATATATTTGTACGAGTATCTTGGCTTTCTTGTATATCAGTGGGTAGGAAATATGCATATCTCGTAAAATATGTTGCGCGGTAAGGTACGCGGTTTTACTATAAGAGTGTTTCTTATTCTTGCGATTTCACGGTGTCTGCGGATTATGTAGAAGTAAAGGGGACATAGCGCTCAGCATTTTTGGCAGAAATATTTTAATAATTCGCACTAGAATATTCTTGAATAACCTACAAAGTGGTATAAGCTATTATTTTAACTTCAATTTGTATTTTATATTTTATCTTATAGCTTGACTTTTTAAGGGTGAACAGATGATTATATTCATAGTATAGATGGTTAATATCCGATATCAATGTATATATATATATATATATATATAAGTAACTATAATATTGATACGTATATGGTATATACAAACATATATATTGCTAGATATAAGCCACTTTTAATCCATGCTAATCCTTGTATCTTTTTTATATTTAAAAACCCATATAAAAAATTGAAAATAGGTTTTTACAGTTATGCCAATTATTAATATTTTCAACGATTACAAGGAATATAAATCTATCTATAAATGTCCAATTTTACGCAGATACACAGAGACCAGTGATTCGAAATATAATTTCACATATCATTCAGTCTGCTATTTTTTCTTATATGATATATTAAATTTTGAGGTAACTGTTATGTATGCGTCATAGATACGTTGTGCATAGCGGCTGTGCCGCTGCATCTATTTTTGGAATAAGCCAGTATGCTTACAACTGTCGTTGACTTCACTCGTTCTTGCATATTTAACAGTAACGTGTTACATAGTTTATGGTTTATAAAAGAGAGGAACTACCGCGATCTAGCCATTGCTCCACGCCGTGTATCATTGATCTATCTAAGATAAATTTTGATAATTATACTTCCTCAATTCAATAATGCACCGCCTACTTGTGTATTTCCCGGTTTGCCCAATGATTGACTGGTAGAGAACACCGTACTATGCTAAGTCCGCCGTATGTACATAGTTTCACTATGCATTAAAGTTTAAATAAATCAAATTAATACTTTTCATGGGTTTCCTCTAAGTTTTGACTTTTTTTTTATACAACTTAGAATAGCACACAATCTGACGGCCCACCTGATGGAAAGTGGTAACCGTCGCCTATAGACATGAGCAGTACCATGGACATAACAGAGTATACTGTTTTGCCCATGATACCCCCCATGACTAGGTTACACCATGTTTTTTTGATATATCATCAACATCATATCAGCCTTCAATTGTCCACTGTTGAACATAAGCCTCCCCCGTGGGGGGTTTTGCCACGCTTGGTAGGCGAATTGGCAATCACAGTTAGGCCTTGGAGATGTTTTAAGGACGCCTTACGACACCCACGCGAAAGGAAGGGGTGGCCTATTCTATGGCGGGCCCACACGGGAATATTTAGATATATAAATACGTGTAAAAACAACATTTTTATGTTTATTTCGAGTGTTGAATAAAATATAACATTGTTTGTGGCACGTAGCCGGAGAGTTTAGGCCCACTGTTTGTGACTGATTAGAGTAAATATTTGCTTTCCACTTGTTAGAGAAAAACGAACCTCGCGCATTGATTGAATTTCATTTGTTTTCGGATCAATTTGTCGTGTTTTTTTTTTTATTCCTCCCGCCCGTTGTCGCTTTTACGCGAAACATCGAATGTGATTTATTTATTTCAACTAAATTAAGCTTTATTAATAATTTTGTATACGTAATTTATTATCCAGGCTGAAGATAAAAAGTACTAACTTGATCTCTAGATCTATGCTACTATAAAAAATAATAATAAAATTTATACCATTAAAGATTGGAACGTGATCTTATATTTGCGTAATAATCTTATTATATTTACGTGTTTAAGTTAAAAAAAAAGTAAAAAGAATGGCCATTTTTGATTTTTTTTCACTTTAATCATTAGAAAACTAATTTGAAACCAACACGTGAGTAAATCCAAGAGATTTTAAATATATATATAATAAGTTTGGAATTTTGTAAAGATATCATATACATATCCTATTAACACAATAAATGCGAAAGTTTGTAACGATGGATAGATAGATGTTTGTCATTCTCTCACTCAAAAACTACTGAACAGATTTAAATAAAATTTGGCGCACGGATAGGTTATATCCTAATTTAACACACAGGATAATATATCTTTTGAATCACGCAGGCGAAGCTACAGGATACAGCTAATAAATAATACAAAAGAATTTAGTATTTCCAATTTTTAAAGAACATGAAATGTTCGGTGCTTTGCGTGAATGTTTAAATTTATCCCCACCTTTGCTCTGTCACCTATGCAAATATATGTTTGGGTGTCACTGTATATTTTAGTAGTTACACAGTGTCCCTAACCACAATCGTACAACTCGAACACCCCGCCGCACGTACAGTAGACACAAGAGTTAAACTTAAATTTTAGGTTAGTATGTCAACATAGATACGTACTTGTGACATGTGTGAGCTGGTGATATCTAACATTATTCATAATAATTACTTAACACATAAATTCCTCATATATATCTACTTTAGACTTTGAAATTTCCAAGAGCATTCATCTGAAATAACAGTTAAGGAAATTACAACACAATATTTACGTAGAGGACAATTAATTAATGTATTAAAATCTTTATAACCTTTTAATCCAATAAACAATTAAAACAACTTTACATATAGTTCTGATAAAAATAAAAAAAATACATTTAGCGAGAAATAAAAAAAAAATACGGAAGTTTCTTTTTATTTAAAATTGTAAATGTCTTTTTCTTTTGTCTTCTACCCAAAGGTTGCCTGGGAGCTGATTGCTTAACGATGAGTCCGCCTTTTGTATCTCAAAACAGTAAAATTAACGGTACTTATTATTTTAAAAAATGGTTACACCATTATAAAAAAAAGTGTAAAAGAATAAATAAAATAATTCATCCATGTGGTCCCGGTATAGAATAGCTCATACCTTCCTTTTCCGTGGGTGTAGTGTAGAGACGACTAAGGGAGGACGAGGGATGAGCAGCTACGTCCCTTTTAAAACATCTCTAAACCCTAACTGCGGTTACCAATCCGTCTGGCAAAATATGGCGACTATTGGCAAAACTCGCTTATGTTCATCAGTGGACAGTCAACGACTGAAATAATGAAATGATGAAATAAATTCAGGAATATTAATTGTGTAAATGTGTAGATGATCATAGATAAAACTGTTTATATAAAATAATTCTGGCTGCTCATAAAAGTTTGAATTTCGAGCGTTATGTTTATTAAAAGAAAAAAGATAGCGGAATATCCATTTCCAATTATTTTCTAATAAAAATCAAAATTTGTTATTTGTAGTGAAAATTGAATTAATTTATGCCACCTCAAAAGAAGGTAACGAAAAACTACGATAGTAACTGATCGGATTAAATATCGTAAAAGTAGATAGTTACCGGGCGTACCGATAAATAGGGATTTCTCAAATTACAGATGAAGTAAACTGTTATATTATACCAGCATAATCATTTTCAATTTCATTTAAATATATCTTTTTACACGCTTTAGATCATTATTCTTAAAAATGAAGTGTTTAGTCTCAAAAATTATTACAAAAAAGGTCAGCCAAGTACTAAATACTTATTTTAAAGATAAGAACGCATGTAAGACTGTAATATTTCAGTATTTCTATTTAAACACATACTGACAAACCAAGTAACTGTACTATATGGATTAAAAATAAAAAAAATCGAACCTATGGAGAGATACTCTATCTTCTTCACGTAAATCTATGTAGTTACAAATTTCATTTTATATTTTTGACATTGACAACTTCGTACGTAAAGACAAAAAAATAATATATAGCCTACGTTACTGATAATGTAACTTATTATATGTATATGAATTTTTAAAACCGACTAAGTAGTTTTTAAGTTTGTTCACTATAAATAAACGTATTAGATGCAACATAAATAACAACTCCGGTTGATGCAGTTGTAGTTTTATCTTCGATATTTTGTCAATCTTACAAATCTAGTATAAAAGAATGTAATAGAACAAGGTAACAGTGTTTCTCTCAAGGAATCACGCAAGTCTTTTTCCGAGCAAATAGATATATCAAAAATTCATACATACATACATATCTGTCACGCCTGTCTCCCATTAGGGTAGGCAGAAACAATGGAACGCCAAATGCTTCGATTCAAACAAACCTCTTTCGCTTCTTCCACATTTATCAATCTTGTCATACACGCTCGCCGGTTAAAAATTCGTAGGGTAGTATTGGCGAGCCGCTATAATTGTAATCGGTGTGTCGCTTGGACTTGTATTGGTATGAACATATTTAATTAAATATAATATAAAAACATTGGCATCAATTTTTTTGTGAATTAAAAAACAAATAAATATAAAAAAAAGTCTTTTCTATTATAACATTTATTTAATTTAACATTAGTATAGATAATTTGTTATAGTACAAGTCAGTAATAAAATGACCATCTTAAATTTCAAGTAATTGGATATCCCCATACGTAGAGGCATAAGTGCCTAATGGCACCAGCTCATTCCAAATTACCTACCCTTTGTAATCCAGCCAAGAGAAATGCGAGACATGATCATAGTAAACAAAACTTTGTATTCTATTTACCTTGTATAAGGAAAGTTTATGAAGCTCGTAAATTCTGTAGTTCCACAATGTTACGGGACCTATTAAATTGGGCTTAAACATTTTCCCCTACTCGTATCCATTATAAGGTATTGCTATTATGTTTTCGACTTTCTTGTAACGATAAGTGAATTTGAAATTGTTGCTGTAAATGTGTAGTTGAAACGATTACTGACAAGGTATTATTTATAATAAGCTAAGTTTTAATCGCGACTTTGTCTGCGTAACCGGGATATGTTCATTGACCGGAATAAAAAGATATCTATATCCTTCTCGGTCACATTTAGTACGCGCATACCAAATTTCGTAGAGATTGGTTAAGCTATTAAGGCCCAAAGAGGTAACAAAGTCACTTCTTTATTTATTTGTTTTATTTAATGTATTTATTTTATTTATTAGTACATATATGTGTATATGGCGGACTTAATGCTGAATGCATTCTTTCTCAGTCAACCTTATGGAAGTGTCAGAATACTCGAATACGGTACTAGTAATTATTTATATATATATGTACATACTGAAATTTACATATATGAGTAAATATGTATAAATAACAAATGTACTGTCACTTATTTATTTATTTATTTATTTCTCATTGCATTTCATAATACAATTAGTAGATAACATTTCAACTTTAATTATAGACCCTGTTGAGAACCTATATAATATATAAGATATACTATATTATATATGAAAATGAATGAGAATAATATATAATAAATAAAATAATATTAAAAAAATTCCCAGTATAGTCTGTTTACATATATATTATTTATAAACAATCAAATCTCTCCACTTCATAATAAAATATTAGATAGAAAATATAGCTATTGAGTTTGTCCACGTGACCCAGATTCCTTGACCGTTGTCAAAAATAGCCTGTGCCCATCCCTATGTCAAATATTATGTATATGCATATCAAATTTCATGCCAATTGGTAAGAAACAAAGAATATCACTTTCATATCTATAGAAATATGTACGGATTACTTTATACACTACAATTTTTGTGTTTCGGTTTGAAGGGTGGGATATGGCAGTGAATTTACAGAGTACAGAGGAATAACACCTAAGTACTCAGGAATGGCCACGCACGAGGGGGTGTCATTGGTGAAATAGTATACTTTGTTATGTCTATAGTCTATCTTACTATTTCAGCCCCGACAATCTTTATTTATCAACATTTATTTGACTCAAAAAGTCTATATAATAAAATATGTTCATATTAATGAAACATATGCAAATAATCATATAAATACCTTATATCAACTAAAGGAGGGCGATGGATGGGCAGCTGCGTACCTTTTAAAACGTATTCAGAGCGTAACTGCGGTTGACAATCTGCCTGCCAAGCGTGGCAAGTACTGGTAAAACTTTCCAAGGGGGAGACTTATGTTCAGCAGTGGACACTTGAAGGATGATATGATGATATTAATATTATATATGTGTGTATGCATATTTGCATACATATTGGTAGATTTATATGCAATATATTTTACGACATTAACATTTCAGTTCGCTAGTAGAGCAATTTTTAAATAATCACTGTGAAGCAATGAAAAATGTTAAATTAGTTTTAGAAATTGACAGAATAATTGCAACGTTACTGCACTTTGGTAAGCAAAAATTATGAATGCTCTTAATTTCGTGTTGGTTCCATATTTATATTGTAACGATTTAAACTTTGTTTTTCGTTACATGATTCTAAATTCAAATATTTAATGTTTTTAAATTGATTGAAATGATATGATTCTAAATTCAAATATTTTAATTTAATATGTCATACATGTCACATCTCGTCGTTTATGAGTACATACATTCAAACGTATTGGCAATTAACAAAGTATATTATAAAATAAATGATGAATTAAATGAAAATTCCTCATGAACTTATGTAATATTACATATATGGGTGTATTAATTGTATTTATGTTTTTCTTATTTTCCTCATACCAACCGTTAATTGTCTATTGCTGAACATAAGTCTCCCCGTAAGATGGGGTTTTACTAGTAGTTGCTACGCTTGGCAGGCGAGTTGGCAACCGTGCAGTTAGGCATAGGAGGGACGCTGCTGCCTATTCTTCATCCATCTAATTTTCATATTTTAATAGCTGTTAATTAATTAATCAATATTAAGCAGAGATTCTTGTTATTCGTGATATAGTTTTTTTTTATAATAATTTTAAAATGACGTGCCATAAGAGTCTGTAGCAAACCTGCATGCATCAAATTATTTTGATCTTTTATTCCTACGGAAATTTTTATTTTCCTATTATCGTCTCAAAATAAAAGTGATTATTGAACTCAAAATATGAAAACACTAAATAGTTTGTAAGTGTATACAACGCCAATATTATTTCTCATAGTTACCGATGGAATAATAAAAACGGTCACGAATTGGCGTATACTAAAATAGACCTTTTTCAATACCCTATTTCCACTTTTCATAAAAAAATATCTAAAAGCCATTTGACATTTCTCACAAAATATTCGAATGAAACCACTCACCGAAGGCAATTTCCTTTTTTAGAGTAAAATATTCCTTTTATTACACCGAAGTGTAACAAATTGATGTTGATATAAAAGTACCTGTAACGACCTCCTTAGTATTTCGTCTAAAATGTACTTCAAATAAGAATAAATTAGATGCATACACACAAAAAAAAATAGTAGAAGGTTAACAATTTAACTGAGCGTTTTTTTTTCTGTATGTCACATCAAGGATTATTCAGTTAAGTGTTACACAATATTTTCATCAATTTTCAAAGTTTAAACTGTTTTAGACGTTTCATAAATACCTTTTTCTGTATGATAATATATTTTATACTTATTCTCGAAATTTCTGAAGGTATCAAGTTTCGTCGAAATCGGAAACATTTTCCAAATTCAACGAAATTTGGTAAGTTAACTAAAAAAGTTCCTTTAGCATGTCTTATAGGTAACTGTCAAATAAAGGCGAAAAATAGAAAACGTGGATTGTTTAGAACATTTTTTTTAAGTTAATGAACTGTGTGATCGTGCAGAGAAAAAAAAAAGAAATTTATTCCCACATGAATTTTTTTTTGTTGATGTCCTATGCTTGTCTCACCTGGAGTTAAAAAGTTAAATATGATAGGTAAATAGAATAAATACTGTGAAAATAAATATCAAGTAATGAAAATATTAATAATTTATTTGTGCATAATAAGAAGTTTAAGAAGTAAGTAAAGACCAGAGGGAGACTTTGTACAAAAGTCGATTGCTTGGGTACCTCTGTCTCATTCGTGTTTCAAACGTAAAGCAGTTGTATTTGCATGACTGTGTTTCGGTTTGAAGGGTGGGATATGGCGTGAATTTACAGGGTACAGAGGAATAACACCTGAGTCCTCAGGAATAGCAACGCATGGGGGGTATCATGTGCGAAACAGTATACTCTGTTATGTCCATGGTACTGCTCATGTTACTATAGGCGACGGTTACCACTTTCCATCAGGTGGGCCGTCAGCTTGTTTGCCATTCTAAGTTGTATAAAAAAAAAAAAAGTTACAAGCGATGAGCTCACAGTTATACAAATTGGAAATTTACTCTTACAAAGAATGGTAATTTAAATATTACTGTATATAAACTAAAACAACAAATATAAACTGGTAATCTAGTCCCCTCACTAGGAGTAGCTGTACCGTGGGTGACTGACTACACAGTAAACTCTCGAAATATTCTCCCATTCTCGTCACGTAATGTCCTATATAATTGTCTAAGAACAATTAATTTCTGTGGTTCCTGTTTTATTGCACACATTAAACAAGTTATTTTGTTCACTATAGCTTCTATTGACATAATTTAATTTAATTTTATGCCAAAACTCAGGCTACTTAAGATTTTAGTGTTAGGTGTCTTAAACAACGCGATATAGTCACGAGAAAGTCGAGTCTAAAGTGATTTTTTTAACTGAAATATACACTTTTATAGGATTATTTTATTTTCTGTTGTGTAACTTCAGAAGAAAACTTATATATATATATATATATATATATATATATATATATATATATATATATATATATATATATATATATGTATATATTCTAGATTTTAAAATATCTATAACGAAATTCAGAAGCTGATATTATATATAGATAACATTTTCTCAAAATACACTCAATAATGATATCAATAATAAAATCTATACAAGAAACAATGCATATATTTCTATCTATACAAGAATAATTATATTTTTAAGAATAAAAATATTTTTTATTCAAGTAAATTTAATTAGAAATATTTCTGAATAGTCACTACTATCACTCTATCAATTATTTTAATATTCTTACGACACTATGTAATAGTGACTGTCCTTTAAATATCGGCCAAGCTAATGCAAGTAAAAAGTGAAAATTGCTCTGGCAGCCGATAACAAAAGGGTGCCCGGAAAGGGTACGTATCAAATATGTGCACGTACCTACATAAAATACCAAGTCACAGTTCCAAATTCAAAAAATTTGCTACAGGCATAACAAAGTAATAAATGTTATTTTTTTATTAATTGTTTTTATATGCAATATTTATTATAAGGAAATCTTTGTGAAAAAATTCGTTTTTCAACCGTAAAGCAGTTGTGTTTGTATAGCTGTGTTTCGGTTTGAAGGGTGGGATATGGCGTGAATTTACTGGGTACAGAGGAATAACATCTGAGTCCTCAGGAATGGCAACGCATGGGGGGCATCATGGGTGAAACAGTATACTCTGTTATGTCCATGGTACTGCTCATGTCTATAGGCGACGGTTACCACTTTCCATCAGGTGGGCCGTCAGCTTGTTTGCCATTCTAAGTAGTATAAAAAAAAAAAAATTTTTGCACAGAGCCCTAATTTTTTATGTTATTTTGATATTTACTATCATTAGATTATATTGACAGAGCATCTAATATCAAAATTGAGTCGACATTTAATCAGCCAATTTGACTAGATTTCTTTTAATCGAAATAAAACGCGCTTTAATCAGTGTTGCAAGTATTAAGATTTTCCCAGATCAGCGGGTCTACTCTTAAATCTAATATTGATATCAATCCAATGTATTGCCAAAGACAATTTTATACTGCTGAGATGCAAATGCTGCTGAGATATAAATCAAAATATCCAGTAAAGATAAGCGTCATGAATCCTTATGTATTGTAAATATTGTTCTTTTAAATATATTAATAAGAAATTTGTATTGTTTTACTTTTTCTATTTGATTTTACAATATAGTTTCTCACATATACTGATCGCATTATGATAAGAGTTATCATCTCATTTATTTATTCATTCATTCATTCATTCATTCACGCACATATATATATATATATATATATATATATATATATATATATATATATATATATATATATATATAAAAGTGGGCATATTTTTGGCAAATATATAAAATAAAATAAAACCCCCTTAGGGGGAGGCTTATTTATATTCAACAGCAACCAGTTAACGGCTGAAATCATACCAACCTTGTTACTTTTGCAATCTGTGTATCCTTCAATAGATCCATAATAGATATTTCGAAGAATATCATAAATTTGAAATTAATATTAATATTGCAAAAGTAGTACTAAGCTTGAATTCACTTGTTTCGTTCAAGACTTAATAATTCAAACATAAAGAGGAACTTGGTTGGTGTGCGAGATTTGCTTTTCACAGAATATTGTACGATGTACAGGCAAGATTTCTGAGTTTAATACTAGTACTGTTGTGCAGCTATGAGATTAATTTACTAATTAAATGTTAGTCTAACTCGTGGAATTTGATAATCGACATTCCAACACTGATAGGATGTTTACTACAGTGGCGGACTGAAGGGGGAGCGAAAGGGGCAACCCGCCTTAGACCTATGGCCCTGGGGGCCTCCAAATATCTAAATTTTTCTTATCCATGTTAATTTTCTATTTATGTTTATTTAAGTCTAATCATTTTACACACATTTACATCATCATATCAGTCGTTAACTGTTTATTTATTCATTTATTTATGCTTTATTGACCACATTACAAAAAAAATGTCTGGTACAAAAGGCGGACTTAATACTTATATAGTATTAAGTCCGCCTTTGCATTCTCTCCCAGTCAACCTTTGGCAAAACAGAAATTTTAATATGCGGTGAAAAAAAATTACAACACATACAATAGAGATTATATAAATATACATACATGAATATATTAAACAAATATTACATAAATATACAAATATGTAAACTGTTCACTGCTGAACATAGGCATATCCCACAAGGGGGAGTTTTGCCAGTAGTTGCCGCGCTTGACAGGCGAATTGGCAACCGCAGTTAGACTACGGTGATGTTTTAAGAGTGACGCTGCTTATTCATTTGCAAGATTTTAACTAAATAATAATAAATTTACATGGTACAGAGAAATAATACTCGAGTCCTTAGAAATGGCAACGCATGGGAAGTATCATGGGCGAAACTATATACTCTGTTATGTCCATGGTACTGCTCATAGCTATAGGCGACGGTTACTACTTTCCATCAGGTGGGCCGTTAGCTTGTTTGCAATTCTAAGTTGCATAAAGAAATAAACATAAACACTTATACATACAATTGTGAACTGAATAAAAAGTTTGTAAAATTACGTCAACTTTTTAAACTGGGGGCCTCATTCAGCTTTGCCGCCCTGGGCCCTTTGATGGGCTTAGTCCGCCACTGGTTTACAATGAAAGGAAAGTTTAAAATAGCTCGCGATTACAAAGTACATTCAAGTGAAATAAACAGAAGGTTCATTATAGTCATAGATATATATTTTAATAAATAGATATTTTTTAGTTTATATTAATAGAAACCCTAAAACCTTTAATGGAAGTGAAATTACATGATACAGAGGTTTAACACCATTGTTATAAAAATTGTAATACATGAGAAGTACCATGAACATCACAGGGTGTTCGTGTCTATAAACGATGGTTACAGCTTACCATTTGCCATTTCGGTCTCAAAAACTATTATATCATCTAAACTAATATTATAAAGAGAAAAGATTCAGTTCTGTATGTTTGTTTGTAATGAATAAATATTAAAATTACTTACCTGATTGTAAAAATTCATTCATCTATAGAAAGCTCCAGTATCAGTGAGTAAAATATTTTATTTACGGCTATATTTTATTAAAGAAAAAACCGTGTAAAGCCGGGATAGGTCACTAGTATTAGTATGCAGTAACAGATCTACGTACCATTGTAACTAAATATACTTGTATATGCTAGGGAATCGTATATAAGGCTATGTACACAACTCAAGATAATAAAAAGTATACTAAACATCATACGATATCAGCCGTTAATTGTCCACTGCTGAACATAGGCCTCCCTCTATTGAGGTGTTTTGCCAGTAGTTGCCACGTTTGGCAGGCGAGTTGACAACTGCAGTTAGGCTTTGAAGATGTTTTAAGAGCGATGCTGCTGTCCTTCCCTCGAGTATTAAGTTCGCTTAGTCGCTTCTTATGATACCCACGGGATAGGAAGACGTGGCTTATTCTATACCGGACCCACACGGCGAGTACTAAATATATTACTAATTTATTCATTAATTTACTTATTTATTTATACTTTATTGCTCACAAAGATTACATTAATATAAATTATTTTGGTCAAAAATGTACAACTCTTTCTAAGAGTTCTTTTTAAGCAAACTCTGTGTGGTGAAGAGCACTATTTAATTATCAGCGAATAATGTGAGTATAATAAAAAAAGAGCAGTTGTAGTGTTACATTCGTTAATAAAAAAAAGTATTTATTTATTTAGTATTATTGTTATACTTTTCGTGAACTTGATTCGGTACAAATAGAACAAATAAATAGTCCTATTTCAACACAACTAGATACATATAACTCAAAATTGTTCGATATTAACTTCCTGTTCGTAGATTACAATTTATACTTATTGAGAAACTAAGTTGAAATATCCTAAGTAAAGGTAAAGGGGTCAGGGCTAATGGTAGCTATAAATCAAGCGTATCGCAATAAGGTACTTGGTTACCAAGAAAAACTGCTGCGTCTACTGTGAAAGGCTCAGATATATTAGCAATATTTCATAACTTTAGATACTCTTAAAGAATAAAAATTATAAGTCAGGTTTTTCTTTCAATATGCTATAATAGAATTATTTAAACTTCCAGCAGCAGTATTTCCGAATCGATACGACAACATAACTTTCAAGAAAAGAGCATATTCCTTTTTAAAAGGCCGGCAGCATACCTGCAATGCCGCTAGTGTTGTGGGTGATCATAGACGGCGGTAGTCACTTCCAACCAGGTGAGCCGCATGCTAGTTTGCCCCCTGTGTTGTAAAAAAAAACCATTAAAAAATGTCAATTTGAAGACCACATCTCACTCATCTGGGAAGAGCTTAAAACGGCAAAGAAGTCTGCCCCGAGTCGTCGGAATCGTCGGTAGAATAATCTATAACTTTTCGTAAATAATCAGTGAATGAATAGGATTCATCAATAAATTGTAATAGGTAATATTGATATAAACATTTCCGAAAGCACCATTTGAATAAATCGTATGCCTCTTTTCTTGCTAAAGGCGACGATATTTTTAGCCCTTATGATATCTAGTGTAAACAAATATCCTATCAAAAACATAAAATATAAAAAAAATGCCAAGTCTTGCAATAAAGTTTTTTCAATACAAAAAGTTGTGTGATCTCATTTAAAGCCAATTATTATCTGTGAAAGCACCTATTCAACAATTTTGTCATAAATTGTTGTCTAAATAGTGACTTATCAAGATTTATAGTGACCGTATCAATATTAGACATCTTTATTTCTATAATGATTATAATGACTTGGCAACTGCACGGCAATATGTTTTAGTGATAAAATAATTTATTTTTAAATGCTCTGTTTAGATTTACTTAATCGAAATATCTATAAATATGAATCATGTTGAATGAATAATACAAAGTCTACGCTTTATATTTATACATCATGATGCATAGTACCATAATTATAAAAGAATGATTAAGTGTATCATTGGCAAAATTAATGAAGTTTGACTAGCGATAATTTGTAAACTATAAGGTGTAATTAATTGTAGATGTAATTATATATATTGCCAATATAACTGGTTATAGCAAGCCCTCTTGATTACTAAAAATCGAAACTTCTTGCTTTATCCATAATGACGTTGCACGGGAGTAAAAAATGCCGTGCTTCGCTTCGAGACGGGAATAGTACAGCTATTCTCGACTTGGCGGAAGTTCTGCCGTGCCTACTAACTAATACATTCATATTTTTTATAACAATAGTTAGAAATTAAAATTAAGTATTGTATAATACTTTAACTGAATAAGATAAAGCTAAAAATAGTTAATAATTAAGAGTCTGATTTTATAAAATATTTACTTAGAGCGTTTAAGATGATAAAGAGAATTTTCAAACAATAAATGGATTTATTAAATTGTGAAAATACGATCTTAATAAATTGTAGTTATAAAAGGGATTTCTTTCACTACACGTGTAAAGTTTCTAAACCGTAGATCTGGGGATTTCAAAGTGTACGTCGCGGCGCCGTGGGGCGCTGTGAAAAACATGGGTGCCTTGAGGCGTTACTTTTGTCTATACTCCGGAAATTGCTTAGTGACATAAATAAAAATAAAGATTTTTTTGTCATCGTACATATATATCGAGTAGAATTCTTTTACGAAATATTAAAACTTTAAGTGTGACGTGAACTAAAAATGTTTGGGAGCCCCTGCCATAGATACAGCCTTTAGATACAGCAATTTTCCTGGGAAGCTTTCAAACGCGTCAACAAAGGATTCTTGTCAACATTGTCTATTATATCACAAGTTATGACAAAAACATTGTTAGAACATTTTGAATGAGAAAAGATATATTGTAGTTTTATTATTAAATATTTAATTTAATAATAAAACTACAATAATTTAATTAATATAGTACTTAGATAGCTCATCCAAAATACACTCCTTTAAAGCGTACAATATATATATGGATGAAATGTAGAACGTCAAAGAACATCCCAAAAATGGCTAGTTTATAGTATTTCGTACCAAAAAAGTACAAAGGAATCCTAATGGTGCTACTTTGGCCATCCGTCTGTCCGTTCATCCTTCTGTTACAGCGCTATATTTCAGCAACTACTAATGCTATCGATTTGAAAGTTGTAATAGTTTACATATTATTGGCTCACACATATCGCAATAAAACTTATTTTAATTTTTTTTCTAGGCGACCAAAAGGAAATACTAAAAATTTCAAAATAAAGCTAACACTCCAAGTGAGGTATCATTTGAAAGGGCTTCATATGTACATTTTAAAACTAACTTATATTTATTTGTATACTACGTAATATTTGAATTATGATCGAAAATGAGAGAAAAAATACCATCTCCTATTATATCTAAAGTTTCCGAAATGAAAACTCGACAATAATTACAGTTAATAAAAGTATATGAAAATATTTAAAAAAAATATGTTTCTAACCAGTTATGTTTCTAACTTATTTTTAAGTAATAATCAAAATATTTCCAAAAACAAGCTTAATTATGCGAACCAGAATTAACTAAATTTATGACCTAAAACAAGTTACAATAATAAACAGTAAGACATGAGAAATATCGCATTCTACATGTGATTGCGATGAGCAAAATTGCGGTCAAAAGAAATGTCGGTCGTAGAAAAAGTCTTAGCTCTGTATTATCCGCGAATGGACAGGCATTGTGAGTGCAGCTGAATTATTCCATCATGTAATAGTCGTGGACAGATTCCGTGGGCTGATAGTTAACCTTCACTAGTGGGGGGAAGGGATTGTTAGTAATGGGATTTAAATGGCCGTTTGTTACCAATATACCTTATTGGGTCCACCTCCATATGGTCCTCCATGGAAACCATCGTGCTGAATTCCAGGTATATTCATCACGATGAGCTAACTGACCTGCCTTTTTATTCTCCTATCATCTCTCACTGTTACACCGCTAGCGTTTACCGTTAGTGCAGCCGGGGTTACCATTCCATTATCATCCATTAAAAAAAAGTCTTCACTAGCTAGAGAGCTTTTTTATGCAAATTAGAATGGCATATAAGTTGACGGCCCACCTGATGGAAAGTGGTAACCGTCGCCTATAGACTTGAGCAGTACCACGGACATAACAGAGTATATTGTTTCGCCCATGATAACCCCCATGTATTGCTATTCCTGAGGACTCAAGTGTTATTTCTCTGTACCCTAAACATTCACTGCTATATCCCACCCTTCAAACCGAAACACAGCTATGCAAACACAACAGCTTCACGGTTGAAACACGAATGGAACAAAGGTGCTCAAGCAAACGACTTTTTTACAAAGTCTCCTTCTAGTATAAGAAGAAATCTGGTATAAAGTGTTATAAGAAGAGTAGATTAATAGACATCAGTTGGTGTAATGACAAAACTGGCTGCGGGCTATCAACTTTGTACTAAATGGGTCCATTTATTTTCGACCCAAAATCTATTTGTTTGGGACCAGATTTGTATGTAACTTTTTTAATATTAGACTTTGGGTGCTGACAGTTTATATTCGTATCTGAATGAATAGAACGGTCATAGTCTAACTTTAATGTATTTTCTAATATCAATATTTTTTTCATTCTACACAGTTTTAAATAAAGGATTGAAAAGAAAGTTGGATAACTTAAAAAAAATGGATTTTGTGAAAGAGAGAATTTATTTTCAAACGACTTGGAAAAGAAGACGGTCCTCGATTCGGTTGGATTTTTTTATATTTGTTACTTCATAGCTCCATCAGTTATAAAGTGATTTGCCAAATTCTTTTTTATCTGAAAGTATATATTATATATATATATATATATATATATATATATATATATATATATATATATATATATATATATATATATATATATATATATATATATATATATTTTTTTTTTTTTTTTTTTTTGATGGGTGAAAATGGTATGGTAACCCCGCCAGCGCTAATGGGGTACGCTGGCGGGGCACCAGTGAAGAGTGATAGATGAGAATGAAAACAGGCCAGTTAGCCTATCATGATGAATTCATCAGGAAATAATCATGATAGTTTCCAGGGGGAACCGCGAGGAGGTCGACCTGGTTGGATATATTGCTAGCAATGAGATTCTCAGTCTCCATTACTAACAATCCCTTTCCCTCCTCTGAAAGTATATTACTAATAGATTAGTCTAATAGAAATTTTCTCCAAATTGTTTCCGTATTTTAAGTCGGTTTTTTGTTTGTTAAACACAGTCTTCATCATCATTATATCGACCTTTAACTGCCCACTGTTGAACATAACCTTGGGAGGTTTTGGCAGTAGTCGCCACAATTGAGAGGCGGATTGGCAACCGTAGTTAATTTTTGGACATATTTTAGGAGGGACGTTGCTGCCCATCCATCACCCTCCCTTAGTCGCCTGATACGACGCCCACGGGAAAGGAAGGGGTAGCCCATTGCATGTTGGGACCATACGACCAATATATATAATGGTATTTTTTTTATTTATTAAATCCATACACACACACACACACACACACACACACACACACACACATACAAACACATCTTAATTATCGATAATTACTTTTAATTTTTTTCTTTTTTATTCCACGAAGGTGGTAAATAAGCACAAAGCCTGTTTGATGGTAAACGGTCACTGTACCCTCTGGACGTCAGCAACACTAGGGGTGTCACGTGCACGTTGCCGATCCTAAAGAAACCTTAATTTTTAATTGTATGGCTCAGATTTCCCTAAATAAACAAATAGGTTAAAAACTTTTCCATTATTTTAATTACATCATAAACGGCGCGTTTCTAAATTGAAACTTAATGTAAATAAAATTTCTGTTATCCCAAGAAATTCGTAGTTGCAAATTCAGGATTTAAAAGGATATTTTTTGTTTTTAATTTAAAGTAAATTAGAAATTTTATGATTTTGTCTATTGAAACACGAATCTTTTAATTAAGATAATACTCATAATGATGGGAGGTTATAGGAATGGGAAATAAATAGATAGATAGATCCTGATGTCATTAAGAGACTACCGACTAAAACGTCTTTCAAAAAAAAAACGTTCATGCTCACTTTTTTACTTTATTCGAGCTGTAAGTACTTTATATTATTCTCAATTTCATGTATAATATAGTATATGTCATATATGTGTAAGTATATTTGTTATTTATATATATTTATTCGTTTATATATGTAATTTTAGTATGTATGTATATCAATAATTACTAGTACCGCATTCGAGTATTCTGACACTTCCCTACGGTTGACTGGGAGAGAATGCTTTTAGCATTAAGTTCGCCATGTACACATATTTGTACTAATAAATAAATAATACTCTTTATTGTTTCATCCAAAAAAATTACGATAGTAAACTTATTATAGATACAAACAATTACAAGAAATATCAAAAGTATATGTATTTTCTAGTTCGTAATGATTTCTTTTGAAGTAAACAATATTAATACATAAGTAAGAATGAGACGAAAGATTAGTTATTAACTAAGATTGTGTTCCACTTGTGACAATTGTGGCAAAACCAGTTATTTCGATTTAAAATCTAAATTACTGAACCGATTTTGATAATACTTCTATGAGACTAATCTATAAATAGTATCTTTTAGATAAAAAAAAAAGAATTTTCTAAATCGGTTTATAACTGACGGAGTTATGGGGATAACAAACATACAACGGAATTAAGAATCTCCTTAATTTTGAAGTCGGTTGAAAATGCTAAAATACAATGGCTTCCTAAGATAATTTTACAGTTAGTTCTATTGAATAATTATATATATAAATAATGTGTATAAGAATATCATTTAAACATTTTTTTTTATTTTTTTTTCAAATTGATCGTTTTTATTAGATAAAATTGCATGTCAAAATGGACCGTAGAATCATAAAAAAATAATTATTCAAGAATGCTTATAATTAAGTTTTACTTTGAATACTTGTTAAACTTCTTCTTATATAATTTAAAGGTATATATATATATATATATATATATATATATATATATATATATATATATATATATATATATATATATATATATATATATATATATATATATATATATATATTTAATCGTCATAAAATATTTAAAAATGTATTAATAAATTTATACATTAAACATAATTATTTATTTATTAATATATTTGGTTCGCAAAGTCACGTAATAGTTACAATAACAGCTTCTAGCTAAATTTCTGTTAAGTCATCTTTTTTATACTTCTAAAAGTAAATTTTTTAGGTTATCACTGATCAATTTCCCTCATTTTCCCTCAAGCTGTCTAGACTTACCGTACCTACGAAAAGAGAATTAATGTATGCCATTTACCCAGCCATAGGGCGAAATATAGGATGCTCTATTTTATTTTACATAATTACAGAAATCAATTTAAAAATAGAACACAGCACTACGTCTGATTACTGGAACTAATCGATCACGGAATCGAGGAGCGAAAACAATCGCCTTTCATCCGCCAAATTACACTAATCACTGCAATCGATCATGGTAAGACAAATCGATTACAATAATTAGTGGTCACTCCATCGATTACGGTGAAACAAATCAATTTCCTAGTCACTTCCCTTCAAAATGTCAATGTTAGAACAAATTGGCGGGTTGAAATTAAAAACAAGGTCGTCACCACGGCGACGCGCGCTGCGTCAAATCGATAACAGGCGTTGGGTCTGTTTCCATTGCGCTAAACAATGCGTAACTCTATATACCTACACGTAATTGTATGCTAAGATGAAATTATATAGATTAAAAATATATGCATTGATTTTTTTCTTGTAAAGCATATTAGCTAAATAGGCTAAGGAATAAGCAATAGAACTCGAATTAGATATTTTTAAAATAGATGTCAGTCTGTCAACTAACACACCGTTAAAAGAAAATACCCGCAATATCGATATTTCCATATAGATTTCAGATATTTACTATACTACAGACTTATCTTTTGACTTTTTCAATCAATTGAAAAAGTCAAAAGATAAGTCTGTCCTCCCGGCTGTATGTAATCGTATAGAACGCAGGGTTCTCCGTTATTTAGTTTTACTTTTACGGATGAAGCTATAAGCATAAACTTTATCTGTACTGTCCCCCTTATTAATAAAAATGTCAAAATTTACATAAATCTATTTTAGGAATTGAAGTGCTTTTTTTCTATTGCGCTAAATTCTCATGTTAAAAAAACAATGACAAAATACGCCAATAGTTTAAGTATGTTTGTAGGAGGCTTTAGTTTTTATCACTAAATATATGTATATATATTCTTTATTGCACTTGTAAAAAAAGGTACAGCAGTTACTTTAGCAAGTTGTTAGCAAGGGTGAGTTTATCTTTGAAAGAAATCTCTTCCAACTAACCCAGTGCAGTAACAGAAAAAATGATTAGCGGGTAATCTAATGCCGAAAAGATTCAAGAAAAAAGAGCTTAGCGGAAATAAACAGAATAATAGTAAAATATACTATTTGTAAATAATTACAAATTTATGCAAAAAAACATAATAAATAATAATATATATACACATATTAAGCATTAATACATATATTACTAGTTAAAAAGTGAAACTTCAACCTTTTCTTGAAAGAAATAATATATTTGGTGAAATTTAACGTATCTGTGACTTACAAGTTAGGTGTTGAGTAAAAATAGATGAT
The DNA here is from genome assembly GCF_026898425.1 of Galleria mellonella. Taxonomy (NCBI): domain Eukaryota; kingdom Metazoa; phylum Arthropoda; class Insecta; order Lepidoptera; family Pyralidae; genus Galleria; species Galleria mellonella. The sequence continues at coordinate 878,782 of NW_026442114.1, forward strand.
TCTTATTAAATATTTTTTAAAGTAAGTAATATGGGAATTAGTACCAAGGAAAAATATTAAACTTCATCTTGTGCATGACGTCACGGATATATCAGCTATTGCATAACTAATACGGAGTGTGCTTTTTATCGTTTGCTCTAGTTAAATGATTTTGACTATTTAGAAAATTCAGTATGGATACAACACATAATACAAACAGTATGAATATAAGTATAAATACAATCATTAAAAAAGAGATAATTAGTATATATTGAAAAAAAATATGCTTAAAATAAAACACAACTGCGTAAATAAGTCGTTAACTGCCAAAGTGTTCATATCAGTTTATAGTCAGAGTTATAAAATAATATCAAAATTATTGTATTTACTCTTTTTTGATAATAATTAAATGATGTAATAATATATTTTTATGATGTATTAACCAAATATTACTACCGGAAAAAAAATTAAGAATCTTTGAATCTGACCATAAATAAAATAATGTAAGTATTGATTAATATTGAAGACAATGTTGCCATTTTTTTATCTGTATCCTTATCACGTAGACCAATGTTCGAAGAAAATATGAAGAATTTATCTTTAAGAAGTACGTGCCATATGTTTGCCTTAAAAAAAAAAAAAAACTTTTGTTTGAGTTTTTAAAACTTACCTATTTGCATTAATATATTGACGTCAAAAGTGGCACATGATAGAATTACAAATATACTTGAATATTTAAATTTTATCTACAACATAAAATAATGTATCTCTACTTGTGTGTTAAACTAATTCAAACACTGGTATCATATTTGCGCAAACAGATAAGATTATTCTACATTTCCATTTATGCGCTCATGATTTATAAACCCAAATGAGTTGGCAAAAATACCATACTGAATCTTTCTATTTCCTAATTGCACTTGTAAACTATATTATTAATGCATTTATAAATATTCTGAGCAAGGGTCTTTACCTATATAAATATATGCATTACTTTACATCAGATTCAAAATAGGAAGTTGATAAGTGTTTAGTGTTTACTTACATCAAGAATAATATTTAGTAATATCTTAAATTAACTGAATGAAATGTCTATAAATATTATTTATTGCTGATATGTCGTCAAATAAAAGTTATAAACACAAATTTTATTAGTTAATGCACACCATTATTAATTTTAATGAATGTACTTGAGTATATAAGATATAAGTAAAACTTATAGCATAAAGGAGGCCTACAAGCTACTAAAAATAGCTTACAAAAACCTTAGTATAAATTTCTAGTAACGCCATCATAAAAGCTCCTATGGGACCGACTACTTCTGGTAATCCATAAATCTTCAAATACATTATCAGGGCTGCCGACGTGATAAGGTTAGTGTCAAAAAATTATGTAATAGCATAAATATTATGTTATATTGTTCTCTATTTGGAAATTGAATAAACATAGATTATTTTAATGGTATTCGACAAATATCAATCATCATTATCACCATCATTTCGGCCACTATCCGTCCACTGCTGGATATAAGCCTTCCTCTCCCTCCCTCCTCAACTCCTCCCATTATAATATCAATAATACAACTATTATATTATTACCATATTATTATTATAATTTTAAGTATTCAGACTCAATACAAGTACCGTACAATATATTACATACTGTTTTCATAAAGTTTATAAACTTCGTTTAATCATTACAATGGAATAATTGTTTATAATTACTCCTCCCTATCGAAAGGTTGCCTGGAAGAGATCGCTCTTAGCGATAAGGTCGCCCATTGTTTTCTCATTGTGATTATTTCTTGTAATTATCTATATTTATAATAAGTTTACTATTGTAATCTTTTGGAGGAAACAATAAAGAGTATCTATCTATCTATCTACATTATAGAGATATATATTTTACGCATATATATATATATATATATATATATATATATATATATATATATATATATATATCTCATAAAATCATATAAATGTCTCAAAAGATATAGAGATATCGAAATGTTTTATTTTATTTAGCTCTATATTGTTTAATTTTATATAACAATAATAAGAAAGAGAAAAATAATGTATTATAGTAAAACAAACATTAATTTTCTGTCTGGAGTTTTATCCTTAAGCACTATTAAATAATCTATTAACTTAATTGTAATATTATCTTATCAAGTAATTCTTATATAAAAAAAGATATAACTACCTACATCCTACATGTTTATAAATGTATTAATAAAATGTAGTGCAAAAAATTCAAGGTCCATAAACTTATACGCTCTCCTCTTCCCTTATAAATTACACATATCCATTGAATCCTATTAATATACTTCTTCGTAAAATATCGGGTGCTTTTTTTCAATAAAAAGTAAGTGCTCGTTTATCTTCTCTTTACTATGTATTTTTTTAAGATTTAAGTATTTATCAAGCTTAAACGTTAAAAAACTAGACTAAAATATAATATGAATGATATTTGATACAAAGATAAATTGTGGTGCATATGTTTATGATGTACATACATTAATATACATATCTTAATTTACACGAGCAAAGTCGGCAGTTGTAATTAGTATTATTAATAAGTATATTTTGCCACAATACTTTTGTATTGATTAATATCAATATTGCAAAATATAAAAGCAATACGTGTAATTACATGAAAATAATAATTTTCGATGCGTCATCCAATGAATCAATGGAAACGCGCTCCCACCACGCAACTTTATAGTGACGTACGGATAGTCGCGAGCGCAGTGCCCCGTCTAACTAGGTTATGAACACACGTGGTGCCGATCGATTTTCATTGTGACTGTGATATATTAAAATGGTGAATAGTCCAGTAAACATTTTGGATTTGAACAAAGAAGGGATCAGAGCGTTTTTGGATTCGTTCGATCACGTTTTCTCAGATTGTGACGGTGAGTTGACACTAGCGCCGCGCGACTCGATCTTGAACCAGTGATGTAACAGCTGATATGATATGGGTATTCAACATAGCGTGTATTGTTGAATTTGTTAAATACATAGTGTAATTATCTGTATAGTATTACTTAATTGCAAAACACCAATTTGTTGCTTATTATTATTTGTACTTATTTATAATTTTTTATATTGGATATTGCTTGAAACAAGAGTTTATGTTATTGTGAATGGGTATTTGTTCGTGTATTGCATTGATATGTGTATATATTTATCTGAATGTTACTTCTATAATAAATAAATAGGTATTTAGAGTATTAACAGACTAAATTATTGAGTGATAGTTTTTTTTTTTTTAAACTAACTTATGCACGCATCTTCGTATGTGTTGATTTTAAAGTAACCACATCTAGACGGCATAGGTATTAAGACAAAACATACACCGGATTTTAAATTAGGCCTTGAGAAATACAAGTTTGAAAATCGTATTCAATTTGATACAATAGTATTGCGTAACGTCACAATAAATGTATAGACAGACAGGCAAAATTCTAATAATTGTTACGAGCTTCTAGATATTCCTCTTATTAAAATCCCTTATATCAATTTGTCTTAAATATCTTCTGTCTACAGGCATTATCTAGTTATAATTTTATTAAATTTGTGAGACTAATAAAATAAAATATTATATATCATCCTACTTGTTTTAGTTTTGTTTAATATTTTGTCTTTTTGGTGAAGATAGAGATCAGGCGGCCATGACATGAAGTTCCGGATTGTCGGATTCAATTTCGTGTTTTGTTCGTCATATATCCTGCCATAAAAGTCCAATGGAAAGATATTTTATTATTTTTAACCGATATGTAATTTTAACATCAAATTTGTGTTTCGTTCTGCACTGGTATTTCAGAAAAGATTTTATGGTAGGCCCTCGGAATATTTTGTTTTTTCTATCTGAATATGCTTCCTTTGATTTTTATCTGTGTGGTTGATATGAAAAGTAATCTATGTAAATCTTCATACCAAGTACCTACTAGATATACGCAGAATTTCATAATGATCGGATAAGCTATTAAGACGCCAAAAATAAAAATTAATGAGAGAGCGTTTTGCTCTAATGCTTCATTAAACTGGCTTAAAATTAGTCGTAGATTAGAGCTTGAGTGTCATCAATTTAAAATCATCATCTTACCAGCAGTTATCTAACCACTTAACAGTCTTGAGCTCTCTGAATCCACTGATTACCTGCAATGCATTTGAGGTCGTCACTCCATCTAGTGGTGATCTTCCTAAGTTGTGTTTGTCCATACGGGATCGCCACTCAATAATCATTCTTCTTATTGGTTGTTGGTTCTTCGAGCTATATGACTAGCCCATTGCCACATCAGCTTGTTTATTCTGAAGTCAATTTACGATAATTGGAATCGTTATTAATCTTATTGTTAACAGTTTTATAAGGTTACATAAAATTTTAAAGTTTCGGGTTTTCTTACAATTATTAATCTTATCTGAGAGACAGTAAGAATCCTTTTTGCTTTGTCTGTTTATGTGTTTATCTAAAGTGTATCTAATCTAATTCAAAATTCACCGAAAATAATCGACAGGTGGATTACTATTTTGATATACTGTTTTGTAATTATATGTGTCAGCTTTACTCAGTAGAAGTCCTTTTTGATGAGCACGTTTACAGCTAACTAACTACCTCGAGAGCTAAATAACAAAAATGCTTCAATCACTTGAAAATGTAGTAACTAGGTATCCAATTATCTATGAACACTCCACCGTTACTTTATTGAAGTATTTGTAGATGGCTGGAATGGGATCAAAGACTTTCCGTTAAAGACGTAATTAATGAAGACAATGATAAAAAGAAAAATTTAAAATCATGAATTATGATTTGATAAGTTGGTATTTCAACAATACACAAATAGTTTTTCTTTTTGAGTTTCGGGTACGACAATGTATGACATCTTAATTTCGCTATTTGATATGGGTGACGGGCTGCCAATTCTTGGAGTGCATATTCCAATAAAGAAGCAGGTATGTAGCTACTGTTTACCTACAAAAGCTTCAATTCCCAATAGTGTATTTAAAATAAGAGCATACTCTATTAGTGGATAAAATCTTATTGACATACGGTACACGAGAGGAAAGTCAATGATTGGTGACTGCAATACATACATACATACATATCTGTCACGCCTGTCTCCCATTAGGGTAGGCAGAAACAATGGAACGCCAAATGCTTCGATTTAAACAAACCTCATTCGCTTCCTCCACATTCATCAATCTTTTCATACACGCTCGCCGGTTACGGGTACTTTTAATTTGGCCCTTCTTCAGCACGTCGCCGATTTGGTCGACATACGTCCATCTAGGGCAGCCCCTACCGACATCTCCATTCATTCTTGCTCGATAAATCTCTTTCGTAATTCTTCTTTCATCCATCCTCTCCAAATGACCAAACCAACGCAACATTCCTTTTTCGATTTTTGTCACTACATCGTCTTTCAGTCCACACTTCTCTCTAATCACACTGTTTCTTACTCTATCTTTTAAAGTAATACCACCTATACTTCTCAAAGCTCTCATCTGTACAGCATTTATCTTACTTTCATGCTTCTTCTGCCATACCCACGATTCGCTTCCATACATGAGTGTTGGTGTCAGTAATACTTAAATTATGGCAAGGCGAGCTTTGCTCGATTGGTGACTGCAATATATTTAGCAATGTTATCAATAACTATAATAATTTAAATAACTAAAAAGATAATGCTAAAATTCTAACCCGATAACTGAAATTAAATCCGTTATACTTCATAATTTTCCTATCCCTATCCCAATTATAATTTGGAGTCGGCGTAATATGTTTTCTCTTCTATTCTTCTTTATTCGTACTCATTTCCGCATTCACTCCCATTCTGGCCGTATCAACTTTCACACAATCCATCCATGTCTTTTTGGGTCTTCCTCTGCCCTTATAGCTATCTATATTTATTCTTGATACTTTTTTAAGACATGCTCCTTATCCCTGCGCATCTTTAACTTTTCTATCACTCATACTTCCTCTGATATAATCATTCTTAATTTTTAAATCTGTTATACTTGATAGTTATTAAATGTGTACAGATACAAATATAGTACCAAATTATTTTTGGATCTTATACTATAGAAATAAAATATGAAATTGCCTATAGAACGATTTTATAATTTGTGTGCAATTAAAACTTTTGACGTGTCTACCACGACTGCAGAGCCAACAAAACTAATTAACATGCTAATAATGTTGATATACATCCTATAAAGTTCTTATCATAAAGTACTTCCTCATAATTTTATTGTTAACAAGAATATTGTGATTAATCGAGTAATTTTATATTGCTCGCGTAGGAAACGGACTTAATAATTTTTATTTATATGCGTAGCGCTCACAATGAAAAGACTCAAATTAATATTGAAGTGATAATTAATGAAGTCGAGGTAATGATTAATGGATATTATGAAGATGGCTTTCATTATAAATTTAAATAAAATATGATCTTATTATTTGGCGCTTGTTGAAAGTTGTATGAAAGTGAAATTAGACGTATTGAGTACAAAAGTTATGTTCAATATCTCAGATTTACATTACATATCTCTCCTTACAAACTATAACATCAACGCATATATTTTATAGACGGGATATAAAAACAATAAAGGATATAAGTGACAAAACGCTAGGCCACCTTAAATGACATGTCGATTTTACAAAAAGCATACTAGAAGGAAAAACAGAGGGCAAAAGAGGAAGGAAAGATCAAGAAATAACTACATGGGACAGATAAAATTATCACTAGGTGTTATGTCGTATAGGAAGGTCAAATATATGGCCTGTAATGTATGCCTGGGAAAGCATGAATGAATTAGTTGCTCCGGGAAGAGGAAACTCTTAAATAAGAAGAAATAAAGACGGGAATTAAATTAAATGAAGAGTAAACTATAATAAGTTATTTGAATTATCTCGACTTTTCGACCAGGTAACACGAGCCTTGGTCACCTGTAGACTGATGTAACGCTGTTAGCTTTCGAGGCAGATCCTGACTGTAGTATTTTTAATTTGACATCTCTTCAGTATGTATCGGGCATTATCGATGAACGGAATTAGTTATCCGAATAAGGCGACCGTTGTCACGTACTACGGTTGATTACATTGAAACATAATCCATCATTGTAGCGGACAGTTAATGAATACAAATATATAATTATACAATAATAACAATGAAAATAAATATATAAATTGTACAACAATTAGTCCATTACCCTAAAGTTGTCTTGAAAAGATTGCTCTCAGAAATAAGACCGCCTTACTGTACTCATTAAGCTGTAGCGATATCTTCGTTAATTGTCTTGCTTATTTCCTATATTGTATAATGCAAATAAAGTATACTCATTCAATCATTCAAATATTTTTTTTTTTTTTTACAACACAGGAGGCAAACGAGCATGCGGCTCACCTGATGGTAAGTGACTACCGCCGCCCATGATCACCCACAACACCTACGGCATTGCAGGTGTGCTGCCGGCCTTTTAAAAAGGAATATGCTCTTTTCTTGAAGGTTATGTTGTCGTATCGGTTCGGAAATACCGCTGCTGGAAGTTGATTCCAAAGAGTGGTTGTGCGTGGGAGAAAGTGCCTTGAAAAACGCACGGTGGAGGACCGCCACTTGTCCAGATGGTTGGGATGAAATTTTAGTTTATGGCGGGTTGTACGATGGTGAAAATCTGCAGCAGGTATCAATCCGAACAATTCCTCAGAACACTCCCCATGATAAATTCGGTAGAAAATGCACAGAGATGCAACATCTCTACGCAGTTCCAGTGGGTCGAGCCGGATAGTAAGACGCCGATCGTCAACAATTCGAGCTGCCCGACTTTGAATGCGGTCTAACGGAAAGAGTTGGTACTGTGGCGCTCCTGCCCACAGGTGAGAACAGTATTCCATGTGTGGCCTCACTTGAGCCTTATATAGTTTCAGGCGGTTTTCTGGCGTGAAATACCGTCTCACCCTATTGAGCACCCCCAACTTTTTGGAAGCTATCTTAGCTTTTTCCTCCAGATGACCGCAAAACTGGACGTCGCTAGATATATTGACGCCAAGAATCCCCAGACTCGACTTATTATCGAGGGAAGTGCCCCGAAAGTAAGGAGATACGACAAACGGTGTCTTTTTTGCGGTGAACGCGCAGACTTGTGTCTTCTTAGGGTTAAAATGAACAAGATTGCGTTCACCCCAGATCGAAACTTTATCGAGCGAAGTTTCGATTTCAGACACAAGTCTGTTCCGGAGCTCATCGGTATGTGCCCGCGAGATCTTTGCATGACCGGTGTATAATGCATCACCTGTACTGTCATCCGCATAACAATGAATATCACTGATCTGTAACATATCATTGATATGCAGAAGAAACAGTGTCGGAGATAGTACACAGCCTTGCGGGACACCAGCATTCACAGGTTTTAAGTCAGAGCATGCTCCGTCGACTACGACCTTAATGCTACGTTCCTTAAGAAAACTGGCGACCCAACTGCACAATCTCGCAGGCAACCCAAACGAAGGTAGTTTTGAGATTAGTGCCCTATGCCACACCCGATCAAAGGCTTTCGCAATATCCAGACTAACAGCTAAGGCCTCTCCCTTATTCTCGATTGCCACCGCCCATCGGTGTGTTAAATAAACTAAAAGATCACCAGCCGAGCGCCCCCGTCGAAAGCCGTACTGGCGATCTGAGATCAGCTGGCGATCCTCTAGGTACCGGAGCAGTTGATGGTTAACAACTGATTCCATGACTTTCGAGAATAAGGAGGTGATAGCTATGGGCCTATAATTAGCTGGATCTGAGCGGTCTCCTTTTTTAGGGATCGGATGCACCAAAGCAGTCTTCCAAAACTTTGGGACTATACCTGATGAGTAACAGAGCCGAAAAAGACGCGTAAGAACCGGAGCCAACTCTGGTGCGCACGTCCTAAGCACAATTGGAGGAATGCCATCGGGCCCACTCGACTTATGGATTTCAAGGGAGAGAAGTGCTCTACGCACTGATCTTTGCGTGAATTTAACATCCGGCATAGAGCTCTTACAACGCGGGATGGTCGGCGGTGGTTTCTCCCCGTCATCCAACGTCGAGTTTGATGCAAAGAGAGATCCAAGGAGATCGGCCTTCTCTTTGGCGTTCAGAGCCAACGAGTTATCCTCCCTGCGCAATGGTGGAAAAGATGACTGACAGAAATTCCCTTGTGCAGCTTTGGCAAGAGACCAGAAAGCTCGAGACCCCGAAGGTAAACTAGCCAATCTCTTGCCAATTCTACCAATATGCTCTGACTTCGCTGTGGCCAAAACTCTTTTGAAGGACCTAGAGGCAAAGTTATACTTCTTTTTAAGGGCACTGATGTTAGGATCTCGCGACGCCACACCTTTGGCCCAGGCTAGGAAGCACTCCTGTTTCAGGCGAGATGCTATTCTACAAGAGGCTCCATACCAGGGCTGGGATTTCCCACCGACAGGTACCACAGAGTTAGGAATAAATAATTCCATTCCCTGAAGCACCACATCGGCGATGGAATTGGCGATGGCGTCGGGGTCCCTCAGTGCGAAGCAAACCTGCCTCCATGGGTAAGATGCGAAAAAAATCCGCATCTCATCCCAGTCTGCCGACCTGTAGTGCCAAACACGACGTCTACCCGTGGAACGTGGTGGAATCGGACTCATGAGAGGCACCTCGCTCCGCACCAGACAGTGATCCGACGATCCAAGCGGAGCTTCGATGGAAATCACATAGTTGTCTGGGTGGGTGGTCAGCAGAAGGTCCAACAGTGAAGGTGAATGGTCCAACACATCAGGTATTCGCGTAGGCGAGGAAACAAGCTGCGTCAGACCATAAGCCAAAGCAAAGTCATGAACAGATCTTCCCGCATAGTCGGTTGTACGTGAACCAAGCCATTCGGTATGGTGGGCATTAAAATCGCCGAGAATCACGACTTCAGCGGAAGGAATCTGTTCGAGCAGGGAATCTGTAGTCATTTGGACGTGCTCAATGAGTTGGTCGGTTTCGATGTTACCGCTGTGGGACCTGTATAGGCATGCATAGACGCGAGGATGGTCGTTGCAGTCTACGCGCAGCCATAAAATAGACAGGTCCGTACCTTCAAGAATTCCAAGGCGGCGACAGCAAATATCCTCTCTGACATACGCGCATACACCGGCACGCGAAACAAAACAATGTTCAAGTTTATATCCCGGGTACGTCAGGTATGAAGTTTCGTTTGGAGAGGATATCTGTGTCTCCGTTAGAAAGAGCAATGCCGGCCGCGCCGTTTCTAGGTGGTGGTGAACAGCGTTTAAGTTAGAATGTAATCCCCTGATATTGCAGAAGCTCACATTGAGCGAAGGGGATGCCGTAGAAATCTTGCTCCGTTTGCCTTTGGTTCCAAAGAGCGGAATTTTGCCCCCCCCCAGAATACGCAGGGCAGCCCGAGCGTGGTTGCTCGAGAGAGGATTCTCCAGCAACATGGTTACTGGTACCTCCCTGGGGTATGTTATTTTTTTTTAATTCCACTGCCATGGTTGCGTGTTGTAAGATAGGGGGGACGGGGTTGGGGAAAGGATTTTAGGAATAGGAAAGGGATGGGTATGGGATGGGTATGGGATGGGCCTCCGGACTCCCTCACTCACCATACGGAATGTGATCGCACTAAAAGTGCAACCACTTAGCGTCGGTATTCTGTGAGGGTGTGGTACTTCCCCGGTCGAGCCGGCCCATTCATGCTGCAATACCATATAGGATTACAGCGTGGCTCTACCACAATGATTATGATTGTATAGGCGTCGCACATTCATATTCCGTGCATATCAATTTTTGGTCTTTATTAGACAAGACTTCGATTCGGTGTTTCTATTTTGTGTCAAAAGCTATTGACAAGATTAGCAACACAGATTGTTTTTTCGAAGAAACGTATGTAAAATAGCATAAACAAGAGTCTTTAAAAAACTAATTTTTTAACTGAACAACCAATCTACATGATAAGAAAAAATAATTAGTTCCTTGACTCTATTTTGTATTACACAATTACTAAATTAAGCACAAACGTTCGATTCACGCTTCTCTAGAAATGCCCGTTTATTGTTTTATACATATGAGTTGATGGCTTATGTAATAGAAAGTAGTAACTGCCACCTATTAATGGTTGGATTTCACTATAATGTTCATGACATCCTTGCGCGTTGCAATTCCTTAAAATAATGTCACGCCTCTCTACTCTATTATTTTACCATCATATTTCACACTTCAAATTAAAAAAACTGCCATACAAGCATGGATGCTTCATATCGGTAACAAAAGTGAGACTGTTCTATGTCTTTCCCTGGTTTTGGAGGGAGGACATTTGACGCGAAAGGAATTAGTGATAGTAGTACAATAATAATACGCTTAATCCTTACTAATATTATAAACATAAAAGTGAATTTGTTTCTTACCTCTTGGCCTTTAAACGGCTTAACCGATCACTGTGAAAGTTGGTATACTATATAGCAGGGCTAGCCAATCGGTCGATCGCGATTATAAGTCCAGTCGATCGTGGCAAGGCAAAAATATAATATTTTGCTAATCTAGCGAAAGATGCTCAGACGCAATACTTAAATAAGTTACATACATACATATCTGTCATCATATATGTCATGTCCTGTCTCCCATTAGGGTAGGCAGAAACAATGGAACGCCAAATGCTTCGATTCAAACAAACCTCTTTCGCTTCTTCCACATTCATCAATCTTTTCATACACGCTCGCCCGTTACGGGTATTTTTAATTTGGCCCTTCTTCAGCACGTCGCCTATTTGGTCAATATACGTTTTTTTTTTTTTTTTTTATACAACTTAGAATGGCAAACAAGCTGACGGCTCACCTGATGGAAAGTGGTAACCGTCGCCTATAGACATGAGCAGTACCATGGACATAACAGTGTATACTGTTTCGCCCATGTTACCCCCCATGCGTTGCCATTCCTGAGGATTCAGGTGTTATTCCTCTGTACCCAGTAAATTCACGCCATATCCCACCCTTCAAACCGAAACACAGCCATGCAAACACAGCTGCTTCACGGTTGAAACACGAATGGGACAGAGGTACCCATGCAATCGACTTTTGTACAAAGTCTCCCTCTGGTAAACGTCCGTCTAGGGCGGCCCCTACCGACATCTCCATACATTCTTGCTCGATAAATCTCTTTCGTAATTCTTCTTTCATCCATCCTCTCCAAATGACCAAACCAACGCAACATTTCATCAAATAAGTTACTAAGAATAATTTTCAGTTTTATGTTTTCCCTCTTAATAAAATAAAAAATCTTGCAATACTACATAGTTACATACATACTACATACAATACATTACATTACACACACAATAATTCATAAATACGCGCCACCTACCTATTCATGCTTTAATTCCTTCTATCCAAAGGTTGTCTGGAAGAGATTGCTTAGCAATAAGACCGCCTTTTGTACTACACTGTACGTATTGAAAATTGTTTAACAAATCATGTTATGTTGGTGCAATAAAGTGTTAAATAAATAAATAAATAAATTATTATGTACTGAACTATGTTATTTCATTTGTGATTTCAAGAAGTCTGTAATTGGTAGATCGCACAGGGTTTCGTCAGTAAACAGTAGATTTTGGGTCTAGTCAAGTTGGCCACCGCTGCTCTACATATAAAATGTCGCGCGGACAATTTCGCAGATAAATGCTAGTTTTCATATAAATTTGAATGCCTATGTCGTCTGTTTCGCTTCTACTTATAAATTAATAAGTAATTCTACGTATTTTTTTTTTATTAATTTAAATTTTGTTTATACAGGTGTAATATGGCACAATACGCCACTGGCAGGGTCAGGAGAATTTTTCGACTTAATGAAGAAACACGGAAAAACCGTTCACTACGTGTCTAACAACAGTATAAGAAGCAAAGAAAATTACGATGCCAAATTTAAAGCGGCAGGAATTAATGATGGATATGTAAGTAAATGTAAAGTGGAGACCTTGGAATTCTGTCATCGTACGTGGTCCTCCATAGCAACCATCATGCTGAATTCCAATCGTATTCATCACGATGACCTGCCTTTTCATCCTCACCTATTATCCCTCACTGGTGCCCTGCCAGCGTATACCGTTAGTGCAGGCGGGGTTACCATTCCATTATCATCCATTAAAAAAGAAAAAGACATTAAGTATTTAAAATATTACAATCTGAATTTGCATATAAATATATGTAACCACTTGCTAAAAATATACCTGTATCTGAAAGCAATAACGTCATACTTGCATTATTCGACAATTTGATTGTTCTTGCAAATTATTGACTCAAATGTAAAACGTATTGCATTTCTTTCTGTATTTGCAACTGTCTATAATTGACTTGTTATTCTAGCAGTACTCGATGTTACGTGATTTCGAACTCTAAGTTTATCTACTTAGATCAACTAAAGATAAACTTGATTTATGGCAGTCTATGGGGGAGGCTTATGTCCAGCAGTGGACGGATAATGACTGAAATGATGATGATGAAACTTGATTTGTACTTATCCGTATTATTTTGTTAGCTTGAAAACCATTATTTATCAAAGTAGCAAAATTATTCAGATAAGTTAACTGTGATGAAAACCACCTGGAATTACTTGTATGCAAGCCGTTGTGTCTTTTTTAATGTGAAGGTATTATGCGCAAATTGTAAACCGATTTTGATAACTTTTTTTGTATTTTTTTTTAAACAACTTAGAATGGCAAACAAGCTGACGGTCCACCTGATGGAAAGTAGTAACCGTCGCCTATAACCATGAGCAGTATCATGGACATAACAGAGTATACTGTTTCGCCCATGATACCCCCCATGCGTAGTAACATGTACTTAACAGAGTATACTATTTCGCCCATGATACCCCCCATGCGTTGCCATTCCTGAGGACTCAGACGTTGTTCCTCTGTACCTTGTAAATTCACGCCATATCCCACCCTTCAAACCGAAATACAGCCATGCAAATACATAATTTTTTATCTCGGTCAGTAAACATATCCCGATCACGCGGACAAAGTCGCGGCTAAATACTAGTTATAGAATCGAAAGTCAACTCCGTAAATAGATGACGAAGATTAAAAGAAAATTAATTTTGTTTAGATACTTGTAGATGGAAAACATGTGTATGACAACAAATCATTATCCACCTACGTATTGGTCTGTCGATAGTAATTTCATATTATTGTTTACGACAGTAGTAATTATATAGAGAAAAATATGTATTATTAAAATTACATTTTTTTTTTTGCAAATTATAGTAGTTTATTTTACTAATATAATAAAATTGCAATAAGACATTGTCTGTTCATGAGAGACGTTTAAGAAAAATAGCTATAAAGGATCTTATAACAGTATACTCTGTTAGGTCCATGGCTCATGTTTATAGGCGACGGTTACCACTTTCCACCAGGTGGGCCGTCAGCTTGTTTGTCATTCTAAGTTGTATAAAAAAAAAATATTGGCTATTACAGCAGAGTATTTTGTAAAATCCATGGTGCTGTTCATGTTTATAGGCAACGGTTATCGCTTTAGCTAGGTTAGAGAGGGAGTTTTTAGTATATATAATACACATATATATCTGTGTCATCTATTTGCCTTTGGGCAGGTAGAAAAAATGGAACTCCAAACGTTTCTATACAAACAAACCTCTTTTGCTCCACCATTGACAAATTTAATCATGATATCGAAAACATAGTAGACTATGTTTGTATGCCACTGTAGTAGTATAGAAAATATGGAATACGAAACGCTTCCATACAAACAAATCTCTTTTGCTCTACCATTAACAAATTTAATCATGATATCGAAAATATAATAGACTATGTTTGTATGCCACTGTAGTAGTATAGAAAATATGGAATACGAAACGCTTCCATACAAACAAACCTCTTTTGCTCCACCATTAAATTTGTTAATCATGATATCGAAAATAATAACTAACTCAAAAAATACAACTTAACGTAAATAAATCACTACATAGATGTTTGTATGCCACCGTAGTAGTATAAAACATGCGGTTCAGAGTGTTGATCTTGAACTCTTTCAGATTAGATACTTTCAACCTAACATTGTGTTCTCACACAGCTCAGTCATGTAAAATCATAAATTCAAATAAGAACATCAGCACTTATAAATTCGTAAGATTATTTATGCTATGTATGGAGTCTACAACAAAAGAATAAATACACAATTAATTATTTTTTTTCACAAAATAAAATGAACATTGATTTTAATTGTGATAAAATTAATGTAGAACTAACAGGAGGAATATATCTTTTTTTTTTACCAAACAAAAAAAAAACAAAAACAGTTGAGAATTGACAAAGGTATTAACGTTACATATATCTATATTAATTTTATAAAAAGGAAATATTTGATTTTTTTTTCTATTTTTGTAATGGAAAAATTAGTCAACCGATTTTAAAAATTCTTTCATTTGCAAAAAGCTATATTTATATATTTGTTTACACTTTATTGCACCTTCAAAAAAAAAAAAAAATAAGATACACAATAAATATTAATAAAAAGTGATACAAAATCGGCTTTATCGCTAAGCAATCTCTCCCAGACAACCTGTGAGTAGAGGATATTGAGATTATTAGATAGAGAAATACATTATCATCGAACAAAGTAGGCTATAAGTTATTTAAAAAAAATATATATTTACGATAATTACAATAAAGTAACTCAAATTGTCAAAAAAATTTCTATTGAAGCAAATGCAAAATACTAAGTTATCTTTCTATCTTTCCGTGTAAAACCGGGGCGGATCGCTAGTATAAAATATAGTATAAGACCACTACCGAATCTATGGTATCAGATAATGATCTATTATTGGGGATTGCTTGCTATTTAACTGTAATGTATAGTACAAAACATAATAACCAAATTAGTATAATTATGAAAAATGTAATTAGGAACATCATGTCATTTTTCCGCACGAATGGATTTTAATACAGTTTCAGGGTAAATCAGGTTGGATTTTAAACAGATACTTTCACAATTTATTGATTCTGTGAAGCAACAAAAAAAATTAGAAGAAAAGAAAAAGTGGGTTGGAACTTTAGTTTGTGACGAGTTTTACGATGGTAATGCTGCGATTAATCTCTTGTATAAAACATATTATTATATTTTATGATTTAAAAAGAGTAAGTGACGAATTTATTTATTTTAGGTTTATTTCTATTTTTGACAGATAACATTCATTTAAACCCACGATTGTATCATAAAATAGATGGCGCAATATAACAAAATACGAGCGCTTAAGTACTTACAAATAAAGATTATTTCTGTTCTTTTGTATACGAAATGAAATTACGTAATAAATAATCTTAATAATAACCTGTAATCAGTTTAACAACAAAATAGAGATGGGCTATTACGGCCAAATGTTTCGGTACGAAAGTACAATAGAAAAATATAGTACCTAATAAATAAGAAATTATAAACAATTTGTTAGATTAAGCAGAGGAACAAAGAAAAGGATGAGAAAATGGTATCATTATATTATATCAGCTTTTAACTGTCCACTGCTGGACATAAATCTCCCTCTTGGAGGTTTTGCCAGTAGTTGCTACGCTTGGCAGGTGGATTGGTAACCGCAATCTGGTCAGGCAATTGGCTGGGGGGAAAGGGATTATAAGTAATGGAGACTGAGCATTGCTAGCAATATACCCAACCAGGTCGACCTCCTCACGGTTCTCTTTAGAAAGTATCATGGTTAATTCATGATTAGCCCATCATGAATTCATCGTGATGGGCTAACTGGCCTGTTTTTATTCTCATCTATCACCCTTCACTGGTGCTCCGCCAGCGTATCCCGTTAGCGCAGGCGGGGTTACCATACCATTTTCATCCAAAAAAATAAAACCGCAGTCAGGCTTTGCAGATGTTTTAAGAAGGACGCTGCTGTCCATCCCTTGCTTTCTATTAGTCGCCTCTTACAACACCCACGGGATAGGAAGGGATGGCCTGTTCTATGCGGGGACCACACGGCCAATGAGAAATTAATAGATGTAATTTAATTAACGATCTATTTATTTTTTACTTTTTTTCACTTCTAGATAGAAACCATAGAGTATATAGATTTTTAATCAAGACATTTTTTTTTCTTAGCTGAGAATAAAAAGCAAGAAATTCGACTGTTGCTTTTTTCAATAAAAGTTTAATTTACAAAATAAAATAATTTAAAATCGTGTTCTACAAAAAAAAAACCGACTTCAATTGTACTAAAACCGGTAATTTGATTTAAAAACTAAATTACTGAACTTATTTTAATAAAATTTCTTTAGGATTAATTTGTAAGTATGTTCTATCATGTAAAAAAGAATCTTCCAAGTCAGTTTATAACTGACGGAGTTATGAGGTAACAAACATAAAAAAACAACAGAATTAAGAACATACTTCTTTTTGAAGTCGGTTGAAAAAGGAAATATGAATAGTTAATTATGAAATTGTCTTAGTTTTCTGAATTGAAAACTCCCTTCGTACCGTCATATATTGCCAATGCATTTTAACCGCGTAATTTTACTGTCATGCAAACTGAAATATAGTCATATATATGTACATATGACCGTGTTTCAGTCCCTAAGAAGCTGTACATACGTCTTCTTAGGAACAGGAACACGACTGAGACAGTCTTCGCCCACGCAGACAACTTTATTGCAAAATAATCTCAAAGTAGACATGAAATATATTCACTGCAATATCTGAACAGCTTGGCCGTATAAAGCTGTTTATCGACTTCAAAAGAGGAGAGTCTCAATTTGATTGTATTTTTTTATGTTTGTTACCTTATAACTCCGTCAGCTATAAACTGATTTGGAAACTAGAGGGAGACTTTGTACTTTGTAGAAAAGTCGATTGCTTGGGTACCTCTGTCCTATTCGTGTTTCTACCGTAAAGTTGCATGGCTGTGTTTCGGTTTGAAGGGTGGGATATGGCGTGAATTTACAGGGTACAGAGGAATAACATCTGAGTCCTCAGGAATGGCAACGTATGGGGGTATCATGGGCGAAACAGTATACTCTGTTATGTCCATGGTACTGCTCATGTCTATAGGCGACGGTTAGCACTTTCCATCAGGTGAGCCGTCAGCTTGTTTGCCATTCTAAGTTGTATAAAAAAAAATCTGAAAGAATACATTTATAAAATAGTCCCGTATAAGTTTTAACAAAATCGATTTCGTAGTTTAGCTTTTAAATAAAAATAAGTTTTTCCACAAACTTTTTGTATTTTACCATTTTTATCATTATATCAACCTTTAACTGTCCACCGCTGAACATAAGCCTCTCCCTTGGAGATCTTGGCAATAGTTACCAAGCTTAGCATGCGGATTGGCAACCGCAGTTAGGTTTTGGAGATGTTTTAAGAGAGTCGCTGCTGTCCATCGGCCTTCCTTAGTCGCCTCTTACGAAACCTACAAGAAAGGAAAAGGTGGCTTATTCCATGCCGGGACCACACGGCCATCTTTTATGACAATAACTAATTTTTCTTTTTTTTTACAGGAAAACTTGACGGTACCTTCAGTAGCAATAGCGGAATATTTAAAATCCGTAAACTTTAATAAGAAAATCTACTGTATAACAAATTCACAGACTATAAAAACTCTGGAGTCTTACGGTTTCAGCTGTAAATCTGGGGTAAGTTTTGAAATGTGTTTATTAACGTAAGTTAAGAGTTTGTTAAATAGAATAAACCTTAGTTTGAATCTTTCATGTTGTTTACATATATTTCGAAACGTCTGTAATAAAGAAGCAGGTATGTAGGTACTTTTATTATTTCATTTACACATTGATTTTGCTAGACTAATGCACCACCATTTTTTTTAATGGGTGATAATGAAATGGTGATCCCGCTTGAGTTATCGGTGTACACAGGCGGAGAACCAGTGAGGGATGACAGATAAGTATGACATCAGGTCAGTTAGCTCATTGTGACGAATGCAAGAAGTATTAATCACAATGGTTTCCAGGGGGAACCGCGTGGAGATCGACCTGACAGGGCTTGTTAGCAATGGGGCCATTAGTCCACATTACTAACAATCCTTTTCCCCCCATGCACCACCATTTAGGTACTCTCTCTGTTGTCGGTTGTCTGGTAGAGAATGCTATCAGGCATTAAGTCCGCTCTGTATACATATTTTATGTAAAAGTATAAATAAATACTATTATTTGCCTGCAAAAAGTATTCATTGCATTAAGTTCTGATAGTGTATATAAAATGTGTGTAAACAACGTGAAAATTCATCATTGCATTAAGTTCTGATAGTGTATATAAAATGTGTGTAAACAACGTGAAAATTCAACTAATTACAAGCTTTTTAATTTTTCTGCCAAGTTGTGTTAGTTGGCAACCCTTACATGTGTTGTCAGCATCTAAAATGATGTTCTAGAAGAATAATGCTGTAAAGGAATAAAGAATTTGTTCTTTTCGATAACACTTGCACTCAAGGAAAGTTCTTTTTTTCTATAACACAAAATAGTTTTGCCTATAAAAAGAAACTATTTGCTTGGGTACCTCTGTTCCATTCGTGTTTCAACCGTGAAGCAGTTGTGTTTGCATGGCTGTGTTTCGGTTTGAAGGGTGGGATTTGGCGTAAATTTACAGGGTACAGAGGAATACCATCTGAGTCCTCAGGAATGGCAACGCATGGGGAGTATCATGGGTGAAACAGTATACTCTGTTATGTCCATGGTACTGCTCAGGTGTATAGGCGACGGTTACCACTTTCCATCTGGTGGGCTGTCAGCTTGTTTGCCATTCTAAGTTGTATAAAAAAAAACTATATAAAACAACTCTGATTGGGTTGTCAGTTGGTAAACTTCATTAAAAAGCTTTAATTTCATTAAAATTTTTAGAAGTAGCAGCGGAATTTTAATTTATGATAATAATTATGCATATATTTTTACAGCCAGATGTCGGTGCGGACTTTTATTCAGATTACGTCCAATACCTGGAGGATGACGAAGAAATAGGTGCTGTGGTTTTCGACAGTGACTTCAAAGTGAACTTGCCAAAAATATACAAAGCGATCTCTTACTTAGCCCGCCCTGATGTTTACTTCATAAACGGTGCAAGTGATAAACATGTCGTTTTGAAGCCAGGACATTTAAGTTTAGGTATGTTTCCATATACCTACCATATCAGCCATTAACTGCCTATTGTCGAACATAGACCTCCCTCATAAGGGGTTTTTTTTATGGGTGAAAATGGTATGGCAACCCCGCCTGCGCTAATGGGATACACTGGCGGAGCACCAGTGAAGGGTGATCGATGAGAATGAAAACAGGCCAGTTAGCCCATCATGATGAATTCATCAGGAATTAACCATGATAGTTTCCAGGGAGAACCGCGAGGAGGTCAACCTGGTTGGGTATATTGCTAGCAATAGGATTCTCAGTCTCCATTACTAACAATCCCTTTCCCTTCCCATAAGGAGGGTTGTACCCATAGTTGCTACGCTGACAAAAGGGTTGGCAACCGCAATTAGGCATTGATGATGTTTTAAGAGGTACACTACTGCCTGTCGTGTGATGGAAACCATTAATGAATGCACATCCAAAGAGGGTTGACGTCAGGCCAGCAGCCGGTCATAAAACTACAAGCGAAAACTTTTTATATTATGGATAAATATTACGCTCATCTCAAATAATAATTGGAATAATAATTGGTCAATGCGGTAGATGTCGACGCCGGAAAAACGAAATGTGCGGGTATTTGTCGCCTTTTAGTAAACACATGTATATTTTGAGTTTTAATTTTAATTTGGAGTGTAAACTAAAAAAAATATAGTTGGCCATTTTGTGACTTGATTAAATCGCTACCAACTTGCTCTGATTAAATTATTAGATATATTTGACGCAGAAAAAGAAATGTATCAGTCTAGGAGTCATATATAATGCCCAAAGTACTCAAGCAGACAAATTTTGTATCAAAATCACCATTTTTTCCTGGATTTTTATAAGCAGTAATATTTATATTTTTTTTTATATCGTAGTTTTTGATTAATTTCTAAAATATCGGTATGGTATGTAAAACCTATGCATGCTCTTCATTATGTTACCGAAACAAATATTATAAATGTCTACATTGTACATTTTTTGTTTTAGCCACTGGAGTATTTACTGAATTAGTCATTGAAGAGACTAAACGAATACCAATACAGATAGGAAAGCCAGGAAAAATATTTGGGGAGTTCGCTATGAAGCGAGCAGGCCTTTCAGATCCGAGCAGAATACTCTTCATTGGTGATATGTAAGTAATATTGTATAAGCTAGTATTGTAAGCACCAGAGGAAGACTGTACAAAAGTCGATTGCTTGGGTACCTCTGTCCCATTCGTGTTTCTACCGTGAAGCAGTTGTGTTTGCATGGCTGTGTTTCGGTTTGAAGGGTGGGATATGGCGTGAATTTACAGGGTACAGAGGAATAACCCCTGAATCCTCAGGAATGGCAACGCATGGGGGGTATCATGGGCGAAACAGTATACTCTGTTATGTCCACGGTACTGCTCATGTCTATAGGCGACGGTTACTACTTTCCGTCAGTATAAAAAAATTGTATATCGTATAATGTGTTTTTGCTTGAGGTATTAATATATAAATATAGACAATTGGCATATTTTGTGTATTATTTTTTTTATGCTGCGAGCTGAACTGGCAAATGTTAAGCTGCCTATCTACCGCTATATCTACCATAACCTACCGAGTTCGTTTTTTATTATTTGAAAAAAAAAATGCTATTTCTCAAGTCTGCAAGCTTTCCTACTAACGAAACTGAACAAACATGGATCGAAAGAAGAAAAAAATGAAGCCTCCTAATGAATACTAACGCATCTTATGGGAAATAGTAATTGTCGCTTATAAACATGAACAATACTGTATTTGTCACAGAATACACTGTTATACTTGAAGTCTAGGATATTATGCCGTATCTTGTAATTTCGCATATCCCACCCTTTAATTAAAACCGTTTCCGAACCGATACGACAACATAACCTTCAAGAAAAGAGTATATTCCTTTTTAAAAGGCCGGCAGCACACCTGCAATGCCGCTGGTGTTGTGGGTGATCATGGGCGGCGGTAGTCACTTACCATCAGGTGAGCCGCATGCTCGTTTGCCACCTGTGTTGTAAAAAAAAAAAAAAAAAAAAAAAAAAAAAAAAAAAAAAAAAAAAAAAAAAAAAAAAAAAAAAACCGAAACACAGTCATACAAGTGCATTTGCTTCGCAGTAGAAACACGACTGGGACAGAGGTATGCAGAAAACTTTTGTTCATAATCTCTTCTTGATAAATACACCTACGTATATCTTCTATTTTTGCCAAATCAGGCTAGGACAATAAATAGGTTTAAGTGCTGCGTGGGTCTTAAGCCCACCCTAGAGCTGCGAATATGATGCACAGTACAAGAGAATTACAACTGAAAAGTAATTAATCACGTGTCAACTCAGTGACAGACCAGTCAATTTGGCTATAAATAATGATTATTTTGGCAACTATAAGCCAATTAGTGGCGATCGATAACACCCACACAATCTTAATTGCTAATCATGATACGAGGTCTGTCCGGAAAGTTCGTATAAAAGTGTTCTGGAATGCGAGAAAGAGGAGTGGGGAGGCCAGGTAAGCGCAGGACCCCTTCCTTATGTCCCTAACAATGCTTCAGTTCTGGTCTGACCGCCGTGCGGTGCGAACTGGCTTGTCACGCCATCTGTGAAGTTACCTCTTAACGAAACCCCGTCGGCATGGAGCCCGCTTCCGTTGAAGAGCAGCGCGTCGTAATCAAGTTTCTCTCGAAACTCGGCAAGAATGGCCGTGAAATTTTTGCCGATCTCAGAACAGTTTATGGGGATGATGCTGTGAAGGAACCAACCGTCCACAAGTGGCTAAAAAGATTCAGAGAGGGCCGAGACAATGTTGATTGTTTTTTTCGATGTTCGGGGGATTGTCCATTAAGAATTCGTCCCTCCAGGCCAGACAGTTGATGGAAAATTCTACGTCGATGTGCTCAGACGCCTCAAAGCTCGTGTGGCACGAGTTCGTCCAGAATTGGCGCGAGAGGGGCGTTGGATTCTTCACCACGACAATGCCCCTGCCCACACCTCTCTTGTTGTCCGTGAGTTTTTGAGTAAAAATTCCATTACGGTGACCGAACACCCCCCTATTCGCCGGATTTGGCCCCGTGTGACTTCTTCTTGTTCCCAAAAACCAAATTGGTACTTCGGGGGCGGCATTTGGGGGACATAAATGAGATAAAAAAAGCTACGACGGGGCAGCTGAGAAACCTACAACCAGAGGACTTTCAAGGAGCCTTCTCACAGTGGAAACGGCGTTGGCACAAGTGCATTATGTCACAGGGGGAGTACTTTGAAGGGGATAAAATTGATTTACCTGAATAATTGTAAAATAAAATTTTTAAAAAACTTTAATACGTACTTTCCGGACAAACCTCGTATATGTACGCTGGGTAAAGTTAGTAATATCTCAGTTTAAATTGTTTTAAATGATCTTTTTTAACATCTAAATGTCATTATTCACTAAAAATAAAATCTCTGAAACTTTTATAAAAAAAAGAACGATTGAGACAAAACGAACGCTGCAGATTTGTTTCCATTGGCACTTAACGTTTAAAGATTTTCAAGATTTATGGTAGGTGGGATGGGTGTGGACTTCGTTTTCTATACAATATACCCAAAAATTATGTATACCTATGGAAAAGGTTGGAAGAGGCCTATATCCCTAATTGGATATCCAGATAAAGGAAAATAATAATATATAAATATAATATAAGACAACATGATAAATGAAGAATTTATGTAATGAACTAAATAAATTTTATACATTTATATAATATTATTAAGAAAGAAATTGTTAATTAATGAAATTCCATGTAATAGTTTTTTTTTTCTTATTTTATAATGGGAATTAAAAGGCTTTTTTCAATCAACCCAGTAATGGGTACGAATGCAGATTTGTCCCTATATGTTTATTAAAGTTTCTTTTCAAATTGTATTTAAATAAGATAATTTTATATATGTGTTTCGAGTTATAATGTATTTCTTTTTTTTATTTTATCTATTTATCTCCATTCCGCCTCCATTATGGACGTTGTTCAAATGTTGTTAAAATGTACCTTCAAGTGAATCGTAAGCACATTGCCTTTTTCCCCATTCTATTTTTAAAATACTTATTTAAACATTTCCTTTCTTTTTCAGGATCGAACAAGACGTGGGATTAGGCAAACAGACAGGATTCAAAACTCTCTTAGTGTTGACTAGCCTCACGAAGGAAGACATGTTGAATCATGAAACAATAAAACCTGATTACTACGCCAAATCCTTGGGGAGTATAGTGCCATTACTGAAATTTTAAAATAAAACATCATTGAATTACTTAAATGAAATTCAGTTGAAACATGTAACTACTTAACAGCATTTATTGACTACTATCTTTTACTCGTGACTTCATTCACATGACCTGTGATTGATAAGGAAAAATTATATCCAATTTATGTTCTTCCCAAATAGTATGTATATACCAAATTTCAATTGGTTATTAATCGAGTGTTAAGTTGCCAAATTGTAACAGACAGACTTTCACATATATAATATCTGTGAGGATCGTCTTAACTGCATTTGTTTATCAGTACTTATCTTTTTAGATGAATTTATTTCTTATACCATTTGGTTGTGTTTATATAAATATTATTAATTATTTATGTACTTAATAAGTAATCTAATTAAAGAATTTGGAGAAAAAACATATGTTTATTTTTAGCATATAATTAAACTCATTTACGAATTTACAGGGTACAGAGGAATAACACCTGTGTTTTCAGGAATCGCAACGCATGGGGGGTATCATGGGCGAAACAGTATACTCTGTTATGTAGATGGTATTGCTCATATCTATAGGCGAAGGTTACCACTTTCCATCAGGTAGGCCGTCAGCTTGTTTGCCATTCTAAGTTGTATAAAAAAAAAACGAAGGACTCAGTGCTCAGGTTGATGGTATTTTAGGTGATAGGTGCTTTACCAGAGGGAGACTTTGTACAAGTCGTTAGATTGGGCACCTCTGTCCTATTAGTGTTTTTACCGTGAAGATATTTTGTTTGCATGGTTGTGTTTCGGTTTGAAGGGCGGGATATGGCAGTGAATTTATAGGGTACAGAGCTATAACACCTGAGTCCTCAGGGATGGCAACACATGGAGGATATTATGGATATACAATTATGTAAAATATAA
Organism: Galleria mellonella; assembly: GCF_026898425.1. Taxonomy (NCBI): domain Eukaryota; kingdom Metazoa; phylum Arthropoda; class Insecta; order Lepidoptera; family Pyralidae; genus Galleria; species Galleria mellonella. The sequence goes on from NW_026442114.1 coordinate 904,024, forward strand.
AAATATATATACAACATTTGTCTATACAGAGTCACTACTGAAAAATTTAGTAATTATCGTTTGTTTGAGGCCAGCTTATAGCTACTTTAGCTTGTTAGTTCTTGGTAATATGAAACTAATAGAAATACATAAATAAATATATTATTTTTATAAACATATTATTCTTCTTCAAAAGGGAGGTAAAGAGGTTTCTTCAGGGTCGGCAACGCGCGCGTAATGCCTCTGGTATTGCAGGTGTTCATAGGCTACGGTAACCACTTACTATTAGGTGGGCCGTATGCTTGTTTGCCACCTCAGTGGGACAAATATAGCTTTTTTTTATTTTAGTTCTGAATTCATATAATTTTTAATTGTTATAAAAGAATGCCTAGAAGACATCGCTCTTAGCGATAAGGCCGCCCATTGTTTTCTCATTGTGATTATTTCTTGTAATTATTTATATCTATAATAAGTTTACTATTGTAATCTTTTGGAGGAAACAATAAAGAGTATCTATCTATCTATCTATCTATATATATTCACGACTGTAAATCTCTACTAGAATAGTCAGAAGCATTTGGTGGCTCTTACTGTCGTGCTGAAGTGACATCCGATATGATAACATTTCGCCGAGCATATCAGAATGCATGGTAGCTAAGGGCGAGCCTACCGCCACCATTTTGATTTGATTCATTAATGGTATATGTTTGCATATTGTGTGTATGAAATGTTCATAATAACCAAATACTACTAATATATTAAAAAAGAATCCCGGCATAGAATAGGCCTCCCCTTCCTTTCCCGTGGGTATCGTAAGAGGTGACTAAAGAAACTTATGTAATGGTAGAAGGATGGGCAGCAGCGTCTCTCTTAAAATATCTAAAAGCCTATCTGCGGTTGCCAATCTGCCTGACAAACGTGGCAGCTACTTGCAAAACTCCCATTATGAAGAAGGCTAATTTATTTTATTTATTTCTTTAAACTTTAATGCACAGTGAAACTATGTAGATATAGCAAATTTAACAGCGGATGGTATTCTCTACCAGTCAACCATTGGGCAAACTAAGAAATAAGTAAGCGCAAACATAAAAAGTATAGGCTCAGCTCAAGGTACCGATAAGAAGATTGATGGCTTATATGGAAGGTTGTGAAACTTCCGGTAGTAATAGTGGTAGTCAATCTTCGAGTGTTGGAAGTCACACACATACTAATGATAACGGAATTAAACAAAATAATTATAATCAAATAATCAGTGATATGGACTTCCGACTTAGAATTCCGAATAGACTTAAAATAAGCACTAATTCTGAGCCAAAGTGTCATTGTATAAATTTAATATCATTGGGCCCTTACTAGAAGAAAATTAAACGTATGTAACAAAAATATCAATATAAAATATTAATATAATAAAATTGTAATTAGACTATGTTTGTACAGGAAAGATAAATATATATTATCTATTAGTAAATATGTTATAGATACAAACAATTACAGGAAATTATCACACTGAGAAAACAATTGGCGACCTTAATGCTAAAAGCTATTTTTTCCAAACAACCTTTAGAAGGAGAGGAGTAAGTAAATAGTTATGAGATATTAAAAAAAAAAAGATATAAGAGGTCTTAGACGGTAATATAAATCAAAATTATATTTCTTAGAAATTTTGTCTGTTTATCAGTATGTTTTTTCCGACATTATACAATAATTACCTAATATAAACAAGGGGAGCCAGTATGTGCAAAAAGCAGCCAGCTTTCTAGCATCCTGATGCCTAAATATAAAATTGTATTTTTTTTCTTTATAATTAGGTACTTAACCCATAGAGGTACAATTGTATTACAACGTGCTCGAATAACATATAAAAATATAACAATCAAAACATACAAAAAAAAAACATAAAAATTAAAATATTTATATAATTTATAAAAAGTAAAAAAATGATAACAAGTAAAAGTATTGTAAATTATATAAATAAAAGAAACAGTTACTGCACAAAATTGGATGCAGTCTTCGCAGTTGTGTTCCTGAAGGTTTAATTTGAGATCTAGTGATTGTTTTATCACGTATCTAGAAGTAACATGTTTAATTACATCTGTATCAGTGAAATCTATTCGTATGAAGTAGCTGGTGATAAGTCGGTTAATAATATAAAATGTTACAACAAGAAATTGATATTTTATATTAATAATTTTAAATTATTCCACATTATTAAACATGACCGAGAATTGATAATAAGCTCGGTCTGGTCCCTTTCGAGGGAAGTCCGATTGTATCCTCAAATCCACTCATCCGCGAAAAGGGCGAATTGATTACGTGAAGCGCAAAGTATTTTATTTATTGCTTTTTTTTTTTTCAATATAAATTCTAGGAGCGAGTGTAACCGATGCTTCCGGAATTTCTATTGGTTGCGGATAAAAAGTGGGCGCCCGCAAGTTTTCGAATATTTTTTTTTTATTTCATTTGTCGGAGCGTCAGTGGAAAGCATTCACGGTGCTTTAGCGGTGTGTTTTCAATGTTTTTTGCATACGTTTTTCACACTTCGTTTACTGTAATAACCTGGATGGGTTACGTTGGTATAGATACGTAGGTAATATATTTATTTATTTAAACTTTAATGCACAGTGAAATTTGATATACATTTGGTGGACTTAGCACCGGACGGTGTTTTCTACAAGTCAACCATTAGGCAAACAGAGAAATAAGTAGGCGGTGCATTCATGAATTGAAGAAATACATAGTAATGCTTAATATATTCATATATTCATTATCATCATCATCATCTCAGCCACTGCTAGACATAAGTCTGCCAGATAGTTGGAAGGTTTCGCCAGTAGCTGCCACGCTTGGCAGGCGCGTTGGCAACTGCAGATAGGCCTTTGGTTATGTTTTAAGAGGGACGCTGCTGCTCAAGCAATCGACTTTTGTACAGTCTCCCTCAAAAAACAGTTACGTAGACGATGAATTATGATATTAAGATAATTACTTTATTATGAATACTCTTAACGATTAGATAAAATTTATTATTTACGATTGTAGATAAATATTATACAAATCCCCTTTAAAATCAAATATCACTTAATATACTGAAATAAGTGACGCATTTCCTGTTTTAATTGATATTAGGACCAAAATGCATTTTACCTTACTGCGGAAAAAAAGAGGGTAATGTTTCTCGATTTCAAAGGGATGTCTATTATCCTTATCGTAAATGGATTTTGATATTATTGTTTATATAAATAAAATTCTGTTGCCGAATATATATAAGCGCATAATTTTAAATTTCAAAACGGCTTCACGTGTTTACCTAATTAAATAAACAAAATTAAACATAAATAAAACAGAACAAAGTATGAGGGTAAATATTTGAAGAATAGTGAAAAAGGTAAGTAAAATTTTGGCTTTAAAAGTCTCCAAAATTAAAAAGTGATTGAGTGAGATAGAAAATAGAGCACCCGTACAAAGTCATGTGGGCTAGGTTTAAATAATTTCTAATATTTATATATTAAAATAAATAAACAACGGAAATGTATGTAAATCTATTTTTTTTAAATCTATAACTTAATTACAAAGTTAGCAAAATTTCAATAAGTCATCTCCCGGTGCACCTATTCAAGTTTGTAATCGGACACTAAAACTATTAAATTTTGAAATACAAGTATTTTTTTTAACAGAAGAAAAGACTGTAATCCTATTTATTGGTTCTATTCGCGGAGCTATTTACAAGCCTTACTTCATTTAACGATGCGTAAAATCGTAAAGACAACGTCCATGAAAACAAATACTTGGATTTATAAATATGTTTCAAACATTTTAAAATATAACAGCACCTAAGTGACTTGTAGGTAATTAACTTCCCATTAACATAAACATTAAGTTTATAAAGTTATTTACAATCAATAGTATGTACATTAGTAAAGAACATTCATGTTTAGCTAACAGTGTGGTAGCATGCAATATGTTAGTTCATAGTTTTTCATTTCTGCCATTAACTGTTCATTACTGAACATTAGATCGACCCTAAATAAACTGCTTCTATTTTATAAACTTTATTCCTTTTTTTTTTACTTTTTCTTTAATGTTCCTGATAACTCTGAGTATATATATATATATATATATATATATATATATATATATATATATATATATATATATTGTACGCTTTAAAGGGGTGTATTTTGAATGATGCATATAATTAATTAATTTAATAATATAACTACAATAATTTAATTAATATAGTACTTAGATAGCTCATCCAAAATACACCCCTTTAAAGCGTACAACATATATATATACTTTTTATGTTTGCGCTTACTTATTTCTTAGTTTGCTCAATGGTTGACTGGTAGAGAATACCATCTGCTGTTAAATCTACTATATCTACATAGTTTCATTGTGCATTAAAGTTTAAAGAAATAAATAAAATAAATTAGCCTTCTTCATAATGGGAGTTTTGCAAGTAGCTGCCACGTTTGTCAGGCAGATCGGCAACCGCAGATAGGCTTTTAGATATTTTAAGAGAGATGCTGCTGCCCATCCTTCTACCATTACATAAGTTCCTTTAATCACCCCTTACGATACACACGGGAAAGGAAAGGGAGGCCTATTCTATGCCGGGATTTTTTTTTAATATATTAGTAGTATTTGGTTATTATGAACATTTCATACACATAATATGCATACATATACTATTAATGAATTAAATTAATCAAAATGGTGGCGGTAGGCTCGCCCTTAGCTACCATGCATTCTGATATGCTCAGCGAAATGTTATCATATCGGATGTTACTTTAGCACAACAGTAAGAGCCACCAAATGCTTCTGACTACTCTAGTAGAGATTTACAGTCGTGAATATATATAGATAGATAGATAGATACTCTTTATTGTTTCCTCCAAAAGATTACAATAGTAAACTTATTATAAATATAAATAATTACAAGAAATAATCACAATGAGAAAACAATGGGCGGCCTTATCGCTAAGAGCGATCTCTTCCAGGCATTCTTTTATAACAATTAAAAATTATATGAATTCAGAACTAAAATAAAAAAAAGCTATATTTATCCCTTGCGTGGGCTTTGTTAGGGTTAGATTACTTACTTGTACCTCGACACGAAATATGGTTCGTCGTTATTGAGGAAGGTCGAAAGGTTAAAGTCGACAGGTCAAAGGCGAGAGGTCTGTAGGTACCTACTACGGTAAAATACTCCATAAGGAATAAATATCAGGAATATCTTGAAAGAACGAGGCAAGCGTTTTAGGGGTGAAGATATAAATAAATACTAGAAGATTATTAGTACACAAAATAAATTAATAAAACAATTCCGAGCTCAGACGAGACAAATGACGGATTTTTTTAGAAATAGGAGCGCAATCTTTGTTTAAAATCTAATTTGCTGAGGTCTGAAAATTAATGTTAATTTTTATATTTTAGTTTATACATACATATAATAACGAGAATTTAGTGAAATAAGATGCTTCATGAAGAAGATGATGTGAGTACTCACCCTAAAGATTTCGAGACATTCGAAATTACAGTAAATGAGATTTTCTTACATTTTTTTTTTCTTGAATAAGTAAACTAAAATACCTTCATCATCATCATCATTTCAGCCATTGTCTGTTCACTGCTGAGCGTATGCCACCTCCATCCACCATATTACATCTAGTAAGGATTATATAAAAATTTAACATTTAATTTAACATTGGATATAACGTTAATTACTATTGTTTGCTAAACATATTGTCAGAAATAGAAATAATAATATAGTTCATATTTGTAACTCACAATGGAAACCACAGATATAGTTTTCTTGATTCTCATTTTATTTTAGATAAACTTGCGACATCTATTAATGTTATATCTGTGATAAAGACCACCTGGCCGACAGCTATTCAAGTAAGTAAGCAAGTAGTACAACTTAAGTGGTTTGAGCTGTGATCCCTGAGAGGAGACGTTTATTTTCCGCGCAATCGTCACGGGACACTTGGAAATAACAGTAATGTTCATTTCACTTTGTTCTATTCTTTCTGTTTTTGTAAAATATTCTTAAAAATCCTCCTAAAAAATCTTAAATCTCCTTAAAAGTGTTATAGTAAAAACGTCAATTTATGAAATTGTAAATTGTCTAAGTTAAACTAACTACCGCGTTGGGGGAGAGAGGAAAGATTGCTAGTAATGCGAACTACCAGTCCCATTGCTAGCAATATACCCTGTCAGGTCGACCTCCACGTGCCCCTTCCCTCCCGAAAACCATCGTGCTGAATTCCACGATTGACTAACAGATGTCTTTTCATTCTCACCAATCAGTATATAATACATATATTAATATATTGACTAACCCAAAGTAGGGGGGAAAGGGATTGTTAGTAATGGGGTCTAACTGCCCCATTGCTATCAATATACCCTATCACTCCTACCTGGAAACCATCGTGGTTAATTCTAGGGCAATTCATCACGATAGGCTAATTGACCTGCTTTCATCATCACCTATCATCCCTAACTGGTGCCCCGCCAGCGTATGCTTTTATCACAGGCGGGGTAACCATTTCATTATTATATATAAAAAAAATAACACAGTTATAAAATTTCATGTTATATATTTTTAACTACCTCATTGATTTAAATTTGAATAATTTAGTGTATTTAGATTATTAATATATTAAATATTAATATTTCAAATCAAATTTTCTGTAAAGACCATGGGCCCGTGGGGCCCAGATGCAAAGCATTTTAATCGGACGACCGCAGCGCACCTTATCAAGGTTACTGCTGACCCAAGAGCTAGTAACTATTTTGCGCAAAAAATAAGGTTAACAATCCAAAGAGGCAATGCTGCCAATATCTTGGGTACTCTGCCTCGATGTAATGCATTGGGAGATTATTTGTAATAAACTTTTATTTTAAAAATTTTATAAGTTTTTTTTTATACCACTGAGGTGGCAAACAAGGATATGGCCCACTTGATGGTAAGCGGTTACCATAGCCTATGAACGCCTGCAATACCAGAGGTATTACACGCGCGTTGCCGATCCTGAAGAAACCTTTTTACCCCCCTTTTGAAGAACCTCATGCTGTAGTCTCTTGGGAAAACTTCGGCATTCTCATTTAAATTAAGGAGTTTAAATTATTGTATGTATTGCGTAGTTCTATATAATTTATATATTTAAACGTTAAAGATTTTTTTTTTTATTTTATATATTTACTATCTTTTCGCACACTACTTCGTACACGTAGATTGCAGGAGTAGGATACGCAAATAAATCGACTACTAGATGGCGTATCAATTTAAAATATACATCAGATTTTAAGTCCATATGTTTATTGTCGTCCTCACGCAAAAAACAATACAAGAAAAATTTTTTGTTTATTTGTAAAAATATTATACAATAAAATCTTAAATTACTAGATATACCAGAGGGAGACTTTGTACAAAAGTCGATTGCTTGGGTACCTCTGTCCCATTCATGTTTCAACCGTAAAGCAGTTGTGTTTGCATGGCTGTGTTTCGGTTTAAAGGGTGGGTTATGGCGTGAATTTACTGGGTACAGAGGAATAACACCTGAGTCCTCAGGAATGGCAACGCATGAGGCGTATCATGGGCGAAACAGTATACTCTGTTATGTCCATGGTACTGCTCATGTCTATAGGCGACGGTTACCACTTTCCATCAGGTAGTCCGTCAGTTTGTTTGCCATTCTAAGTTGTATAAAAAAAAATATAGAGTTCTTAAAAAAAGAATGAACGCAGCGGCGGACTTATTCCATAAAAGGAGTTTCTTAAAGTCAAAAATATTTTTGTATGCAATTTTCATAGTTATATTCCTGAAGGTCTAATTTAAAAACTCGTGTATATTTTGTTTTGAAAAGTACAAAGGCTTCATTTTTACGTCATAGGTTAAAAACCCATTACATTGAAGTGAAGTTTATATTCATGATACTGTGACCATAAGTCATCAAGCCAGCGAGACAATGCATAGAAAGTGGCTATGCTTTCAGCGAGCCGGCATAAATTGTCGCTTCTGACACAGCCTAAAATAGTGTTTTTAGCTTTTTTTTATACTAGGTTGGACTAAATGGAACATCGGCGTAGTGTTCTGTAACTAATTCAGGTGGTATATTTTTAAATTTCTATTGATAACAACTAAACGATACTAACTAAAGGAATAAATAATGGTTGTTTGTTGTATGAATGAATGATTATTTGAACTCTCTTTTAGTTTACCCTTTATTTATTGTCTTCCTGTTTTAGAAGTTTTATTTTTAAATGCTTTTTAAAAGGAAATATATTTTAATTTGTCTACAATAAGATAGGATATAATAGGATACGTTTTTTATTTATGGGTGGTATGGTAACCCCGCCAGCGCTAACGGGATACGCTGGCGGAGTACCAGTGAAGGGTGATAGATGCGAATGAAAACAGGCCAGTTAGCCCATCATGATGAATGCATCAGGAATTAACCATGATAGTTTTCAGGGGGAACCGCGAGGAGGTCGACCTAGTTGGGTATATTGCTAGCAATAGCCCTAATAGGATAGGATAGGATAGGGTAGAATAGAATGGAAATAATCTTTATTTAAATAGACAACGAAATTTTTTTTTTTTTTTTATTTATGTTCAGCTGGGTTCGAGGTGTGGTTATCTGCTGAGAACCACCCGCAAGAAACTAAACAGTACCTACTCTTTTCAAATTATTATATACAAGACAATTTTACATTTGCATGGGTACTGTGACTATAATTAGAATTAAGTTCTATTTATATGTATTATTAAATGGAAAATAAACAAGCAAACATGAGCAGGCCAAGTTGAGGTAGTTGTCATTGCGCTCAACCACATTTTAGGGAAGTCCCATCACGCCGCCAACCGTTAGGACTTCATATTAAGCATAACTAGCTTCAAGTTACTTGAATACATTATGAATTTAAATTAAGTCAACATAGGTATATATTTGTATTATCTTTTGTTAGAAAAATTTGAATTAAAAACCCAAGTTAAGAATATTGCTATTTATTACACTTGACTTCCATGTGACTTATTCTCTATAGAATTACAAATATATTTTAAGCACAATGCTATAACAAAGTAATCTTTGTAGTAGCGAGTTCATTGTATATATATATATATATATATAGCATTCTCTCCCAGTCAACATTTATATAATTTATCGGTGATTTTCCGGTTTTATTGATGGTGAATTAGATATTTCGTAGATATACACTTGCATACACACAGATATTAAATGATGTGAAAATCGGTCCAACATTGACGACATTATCGTAGAACTTCCTTTTTTTTAGAATTCGCTTATAAAAAAATCATGCTACGTTAGATTGAATACTCGAAATACCTAAAAAGGTTCAGTTAGTCTCATTATTAATAAGGAAAATATTCTTATTAATATAAAAAGAGACATACATATTCAGATTGAACAAAAATGTGGACCTACAGTGAAATATACTTCAATACTACAATAGAATTCTTTGCATACATTTTAGCCTTTTACTTACTGTTTATTGAAATGTTTTATATATATATATATATATATATATATATATATACACCCAGGAAATCATCAGTACAATATCATATATAAAAAAGGAATAATACTCATAAATAAATTTAATTAAAATATATATATATGTATATAAATGTTTTAAGAAAATATGTTTATTTATTTATACTTCATTGTTACCAAAAATTACATTATTAAAATTTAATAATAATTAAAAGTACTTATGAGAAGTAAATTAAGTTTATAATAATATTTTTTTTGTACATAAGAAAAGAAAAGAAAAAATAAAGAAAGAAAAAAAAAAGAAAAGTAAACATGTTCACAACCATTATCCCTGAGGGTAGTCAGAGGCATTTCTTTACAACACCGTTATTGTAAACATAATGTACGATGTGTCCATATTTTGATGAACATTTTATAACTCACGCACGATCTTTGTGCCCCATAAAAATGCCGACTTCAATTGTGACGGAACCAGTTAATTTGATCTAAAAACTAAACTGAACCGATTTTAATAACTGTAAGTATATCCTTTCAGATAAAAAATAAATTTTCCAAATTGGTTATGAATTAACGGAGTTCATGAGATAACTAAGATAAAAATACATACAACGAATTGAGAACTACCCTACTATTTAAATTCCGTCGAAAAGGGGTTGAATCTACCGCCGACTTACGGATTAATGAATGCTTTTTGATGTCGCTTAAAAACATAGTGTATCTCCTTTCCCCGCCTTTCTCTTCCTTACACCAAGATAAATTAACAGAGAGTCGTAATTTTTATTAGTGGCATGTAATTTTATTTTATAGCGGTCCTACTGACATGAAGATACTAACTTAATCATTCGTTTACAGAGTTACATAATTTATAGGGTTGTCCAAGAGCCATGTGATTTATCATATATTTTCTAGTCTTTATTTCTATTACGAATCACCAATAACAGAGAGAGACTTTGTACAAAATTCGTTTGTACAAAGTCTCTTCTGTGTTTCTGCCTTGAAATAGTTGTTTTTGAATGGCTGTGTTTCAGTTTGAAACATATGACAATGAAATTGTAGAGTACAGAGATATAATACCACATTCCTTATGAATGGTAATGCATGAAAGGTATTATGAGCGACACATTATATTCTGTTATTTATCATTATATCATTTCTTTTGGCGACGATTACCATTTTCAGTCAGGTAGGCAATCTTCTTGTTTGCCAACCTACGTTGCATGAAAAAATTAAAGTGAAACAACAAGAAAATCTAAGTACAAAATCCCTTTAGTAGTATAAAAGTTTGTACTACTTCATCGTCCGATACATTAGGATTCGATTACCCAGGTAATATAAACTTTTGGAGTATAAAGTGTGTTTAGGTAAAGTTCCAAAAATATTATTAATATTTTTCATAGATGGCAACACTTGTATTATTATTTTTTTAATAGTGTGTGCTCTCTTATCTGTGGTTCTCTTTTTTCAAGAATGTTTCTTTTAATGCAAAAAGTGTATTAAAAGAAACATTAAATATTATAAAAATATTATCCGCTGTTTTTATAAAAAAACATCATAAATCATGGTTTTCTGATTAATTCGTCATTAAGATCTAATATCTTCAATCTTACCTCTTCGGGGGGAAAGGGATAATTAGTAATGAGGATTAACTGTCCCATTGTTAGCAATATACCCTATCAGGTCGACCTTCACGCGGTCCTGGAAATCATCGTGATTAATTCTTGTGAAATTTGTCATAATGGTCTAACTGACCTGTTTTCATCCTCATCTATCATCTCTCACTGGTTGACCGCGAACATATATCGATAGCGTAGGCGGGTTAACTATTTCATTTTCACCCATTAAAAAAAACCTCACCTCTTCATTCTTACTTATCCCATCATTCCTGGTATATTTATATTATGAATCAATATCGTAGAACATGCGATCATTCTATAAACATCAATTAAAAATCTCCATTGTGCCTCCCACCAAATTGTTTATAATTACTTCTCTCCATCCTAAGGTTGCCTGGAAGAGATCGCTCTTAGCGATAAGGTCGCCTATTGTTTTCTCATTGTGATTATTTCTTGTAATTATTTATATTTATAATAAGTTTACTATTGTAATCTTTTGGAGAAAACAATAAAGAGTATCTATCTATCTATCTATCTTCACTTTAGATATATTCGTGTGGAAAAGAAAGAGTCACTTCCAGATACTTTTAGTACCTATATCTCATCAAAAGTAATGTTTTGACAGCCCTACGTTATATGAGGTATTTACGCCACAATCTCGCCGGCCATTCAATAAGAGTTCAATCTTCGGGAAACCGTGACAAAAACTGAACACAGTTTTTATAGGTGATTGATTGGACTCCATTTTCGGTGCCAATTAAGAGGAACCGCGAAATTATACTATCCGTCTTACTGTGTGACAAGTTGTAACATGGGTTACTTTAAATTGATATACGGAGAATTGATACAATCGCGCCCAATTTCTGTATTGATTACAATTTCTATAATTGAGGGACCATTATTGACATATCTTTGTTTACTGTTTGTAAACTTACTACATGTTACGTATATCTACTTTCTCTATTGTCTCTACAAGGCAAATAGATACAGTTCAATATTTCTATAGAATTTATTGTACGAGAAATAATATTACAGAAATTAAAATAACATAATGAATAGTTTCATATCTTGTATTTGAAATTTTTTTTTTACTATGTCTTCATGACATAAAGATTAGACGTATGGTCTCGGCATGGAATAGGCTACCGTTTCCTTTCCTGTAAGTATCGTAAGAGGCGACTAAGGGACGGCGAGGGATAGGCAGCAACGTCCCTCTTAAAACATCTTTAAAGCGTAACTGCGGTTGCCAATCCACCTGCCAAGCATGGCAACTACTGGCAAACCCTCCCATCAGCAGTAGATGGTTAAGGGCTGATATGATGCTGATAATAAAGAATCTTTTTCGGTTATCTGTGTATTTTTACAAGCAACTTTATCTGCTCGACTGAGATAAAAAATAATAGCAGGAAATTTAATGCATGGGCAATAGCTTCCCTCTTAGAACATCACCAAAGCCTAATTGCGGTTGCCAACCCACATACCAGGGGGGAAAGTGATTGTTAGCAATGAAGTTTGATAGCTCCATTGCTAGCAATATGCCCTATTAGGTCGACGTCCACGTGGTTCCCCCTGGAAACCATCGTGGTTAATTCTAGGGGAATTCGTCACGATAGGCTAACTGACCTGCTTCATCCTCGCCTATCATCTTTCACTGGTGCCCCGTCGGTATATAATTAGTAATATAAATATTTTTTTAAACCGCCATCAAGTATCTCTACACATCCTAGAGATTGGTTGAGAATGCCTCCAGCATTAAGTCCACATTTTGTACTAAAATTAAAAACAGTAAAGTATGAATAAATAAGGAAATAGACAAAATTGATAAAAACATTGCTTTTTCCTTTAAATTAATTAGATAGGTTAAGATCCCTCGTATTATTTTTTCTTCAATATCTCCCTTGTTCAGACATCGTCAAGTTACAATTTTATTATATTAGCAAGATTACTGTATTAAGATTTTCTTCGGCGTATTTTCTTAACCAAGTTGCTAGCTTAGATAAGATATTAAATAAGAAATAACAAGATCCATTTAACAAACATATTTCAGTATCGTATTGCCGTCTTTATAACCGTACGACACAAGTAGGATGGTTAAATTCTTCACCCCTATTTCTTGGAATAATATTAACGAAATATATATACGAGTTCATACCAGACATTTTATACTTAGCCGTTGAACTAGTCAACCGAATGTAAAATGAAGGAAGTACTTAATTCAATTATTACATATTTTATTGTACTTTGTGTTTTATTTTCCATTGTATTTTTGGTATTTTATCTTTCTCATACTTTGAGGTATTTTGTTGTTTTTTTTTCAATTGACTTTAGAAATCGAGGAAGTTCAGAGTTCGGTCGTATTTTTTATTATTATTTATTATTCATTTGAAACATAAGATACATGGTGTTTTATTTAAAAAAAATAAGTACATGTTTCGCCATATATAGGATGTATATGTTCGGTTCTTAATACAATTTTTTTTTGTTTTTTTTTTTACAATACAGGGGGCAAACGAGCATGCGGCTCACCTGGTGGTAAGTTACTACCGCCGCCCATGATCACCCACAACATATACGGAATAAAATTTAATGGCTCTGTCATTTTTAAGCTGATTTAAAATATTCTTTTCTTTGTCTCAAGGGGCATACTTTTAGATTAGTTCTATGGAAATTTTATTAAAATCGCTACTGTAGTTTCATTCTTAAAACATAATAACTGAGTTTACTACGACATATATAATTTTTATAATTTTTTTGTGAAACCAAAATTACTTGTTGCGGAAATCTACCTGTAAATATGTAATTCCAAGTTTAAAATTAAAATTTTTTCCATGTAATCCTTACTAATATTATAAATGTGAATGTGAGTTTGTTTGTTTGTTACCTCTTAGTAGCTTAATCAATAGCTATGAAATTTGGAACCAATAAGTATGTGTAATTAATATGAAGAAGGACGTAGCCTACTTTTTAAATTACATTTGCTAAAGCTAGTATCGTTATATGAATGAGTTCTAAATCCTTTTTTTATACAACTTAGAATGGCAAACAAGCTGACGGCCCACCTGATGGAAAGTGGTAACCGTCGCCTATAGTGATGAGCAGTACCATGGATATAACAGAGTATACTGTTTCACCCATGATACCCCCCATGCGTTGCTATTCCTGAGGACTCAGGTGTTATTCCTCTGTACCCTGTAAATTCCCATCATATATCAATCCCAATATATCTAGTATCAATAGAGTCGTTTTTATATATTTTTTGTTTTACTTCGATAATAGTGACCCAATTTTTATCTAAAAGTAACAAAAATCACTTTCCATCGAGTAAATCGTCGGTTTGTTTGTCAACTTGAAAGTTGTATAAAGAAAATTAATCGACAGAAGGTGCTAGATCACTAAACGGGATAAGATCGAAGGGATCATCTGGTCCCTAAGAGCGTTAGAATCAATTTATTTACCTTAAGAGTATCATCCATCAATAAATAGGCATTTATCTAGACAATACCTTGGTGGATTCTTGTTACTATAATTTACTTTTTCTGTTAGATTTTTCAACCGAATTTAAAAAGAAAGCGGGTCTCAATTCGGTTGTTTATTCACTCATAACTTCGTCAGTTTAAAATTGATTTGCTATTTTTTTTTATCTGATAGAAAAAGTATGTACTTTACTTTTTAATTTTATACATGCTATAATGGTTCAATCACAAAAAAAATTAATGATCAATCATATTTATGATCCGTACCCGACCGAAAGATTCCCATAATCCCCATGAAGTTTGGGATTATTGTTTGAAATTTCTTTAATATAGACAAATGAATATAATAGTATGTTTCACAGCAAAAAAGAGCCCAATTGTGGCAAAATCTGTTATTTTGATTTATAAACTAAACTACGGAACCGACTTTGCCATAATTTCTATGGAACTAATCTGTAAGTGTATTCATTTAGATAAAAAAAAGAAATTTCCAAGTCGATTTTTTACTGATGGTGTTATGCAAAACAAACGTAAAGAAAACACAACCGAAATGACAACCTCAATCTTATTGAAGTCGTTTAAAAAGAGAAAATAATAGTATTATTTTAAAATGGAGTCGAGCATAATAAAAAAAGTATGGGAGAGCCTTATTTTTTCACTCGCTCTTCGTTAAGTGATAACTGTATTAAAAAGCTAAGTCGACGTTTACACTGTTTTTATCTTAGCCCGATATACTTGCTTCATAGGCTTCAGATATTATTTTCGCTTAGCCGTATTATATTACGGACTTAAACCTTTTGCGACCTTTAGGGGCACTTTAGTAATGCAGACTACTTGCAATATAATCACATATTGTCCTGTCAGCTCGACCTCCACGCGGTTTCTCTTAGAAACCATCTTGGGTAATTCTTATGGAATTCGGCACGATGGGCTAATTCTTGCTTTCATCTTGACCTATTATCCCTTACTTGCATACAGCCAGTAATATACACTAATTAGTACACACTAATAGCACAGGAGAGTTAATATTTCATTAACATTTTTTTTTATACAATTTAGAATGGCAAACAATCTGACGGCCCACCTGATGGAAAGTGGTAACCGTCGCCTATAGACATGAGCAGTACTATGGACATAACAGAGTATACTGTTTCGCCCATGATACCCCCCATGCGTTGCCATTCCTGAGGACTCAGATGTTATTCCTCTGTACCCAGTAAATTCACGCCATATCCTACCACAAACACAACTGCTTCACGGTTGAAACACGAATGGGACAGAGGTACCCAAGCAATCGACTTTTGTACAAAGTCCATCCATTATAAAAGTCTGTTACAATGTAGACTTCAAGTGCTGCCTTCTATTCTTCCAAAAAGATATATTGCTTGCAAAAAACCTGTTAGATCCCTATTACTGACAATCTCTTTCCCTTCTATGTAATAGACTAGTTGATGTTATATTTATTACGAAAACAGAAAATATTTTGGAAACCAAATGAGAAGCTTATTCCATTCTAGGAAATGGGAGTCCAATTAATATTACATTCCAACAGAGAAAAGACAAAATGGCTGCCATATTATTTACAATTTAAACTGATCTGAAATCACGTCATAAAAGTACCTTTTGACTTATCTAAAGGGGAAAGAAATGAAAATTCAAGTGTTCCGTATCAAGAGCCAAGCTTATTAGATTTGACGGACCAAATTTCGAGAAAGGTCCACATTACGGATGCCGAGTGACCAGCGGCTCAAATTCTATTTTAACTCTCAAGTTGGTGGCTACTTTATCAAAACGGGAAGTGTGATAGTGACAAATTCCTTTAGAGTTTCACTTATTTTTTTTCTTTAGAAAATTATTTATTTATTTTATTTAACTCTATTGCAATAGAAACATAAAAATATATAATGTCAATTAAATAATTCAAATAAAATACAGAGAGAGACTTTGTACAAAAGTCGATTGCTTGGGTACCTCTGTCCCATTCGTGTTTCTACCGTGAAGTAGTTGTGTTTGCATGGCTGTGTTTCGGTGTGAAGGGTGGGATATGGCGTAAATTTACAGGGTACAGAGGAATAACATCTGGATCCTCAGGAATAGCAACGCATAGGGGGTATTATGGGCGAAAGAGTATACTCTGTTATGTTCATGGTACTGCTCATGTCTATAGGCGACGGTTACCACTTTCCATCAGGTGCGCCGTTAGCTTTTTTGCCATTCTAAGTTGTATAAAAAAAAAACATAAATACAGATTAAATTATATACATAAAGGTACAAAAGGCGGTCTTAATGCTGAAACAATCTCTTACAGGTCACCTTTGGTTAAAGGAAAACATATAGAAGTGAAAATTCTGTAATTTTCTTTAATAAATAATTTAAATGGAATTAATACTATTATAAACTCTATCAAAGCAACAGAAAGTACTATACATGTCTTAATTTTAGTATGTAAATTTTTTGAAGTAAATATAGAAAATTTTTAATTTATTATTATTCAGTTTTTTTTATGCAACTTAGAACCGCAAACAAGATGTTTATTTTTACAGTAATAGACATAATATTAAGATATATATAATTTAGTACATGGTTGTAATCATCATCGGGTCAAAAATGTGGGTCAGAAAGTAAGAATGAAAGAAACGACAAAAAAAATGATTAGGTAAGTTTGAAGAAGCTTCGTGAAAGCCCCAAAATGACCTTTTTGTTATAAAATCCTTACATTTACCAGCTCGTTTTGGTAAATTCTAAGATTTACTGGAAAACCTAACATTTATCAATGTACGGGCTTTTATACGAGATGTAATACATTATCCTCAATTCAGTAATGCACCGCCTACTTACTTCTCGGTTTGCCCAATGGTTGACTGGCAGAGAACACCGTCCGGTGCCAAGTCCTTCAAATAAATATACATATATATATATATATATATATATATATATATATATATATATATATATATATATATATATATATATATATATATATATATATATATATATATATATATATATATATTAAGATATATACATATTCCTTATTTTTTTTTAAGTTCTTTATTTATTATAAGTGATTACAAATATAATAAATTTAAGTGTACGTAAGCCTAGAATTTACAATCAGCCATAAATCGTTTGGCGAGTATTATACACTCCATCAAACATTTAAAATAGAGATACAAGTATCTATAATTCTACACAACATAAAAAACTTACATTACATGATGTAACTTATTAATTATAATCATAAAATAAAAACAAAATGCATATTTTAATACATAATTTACAAATATATACATATTTGTAAATTATGCATAATAACAAAAATCATACAATTATTTTGGGAGGGTAGTTTGAACCCAAATAGTACCAAGTTGGTTGGTTATTACTATTAGCAAGCGGCAGGTATCAGCAATCATGACTGTCGAGAGCTGTGCGAACAATAGAAATAGAAATGGTGCGTGCCATCTTAATCCTTACTTCAGTATGCAAAAAGAGTGATTGCGGTCTGAAGTAAAATATTATTCGAAGTTTAGAACATATTCCTTATTAAAACAGAATTTTTTACAAGCATTTAAATTGACATTTTTTTATTCTACGGCTGAGTTTATTTATTTATACTTTATTTCACACAAAGATTACATTAATATAAATTATTTTAGTCAGTGATGTATAACACGTGAACACTGTAAGAGTTTTCTGCCTGCAAACTCTGAGTGGAAAGGAGCATTATTTACCAGCGGGTACTGTGCACGTTTTAAAAAATAGAAACATTGTATTCTGGGTTCGCAACATTGATATCTGGATTTCTGATGTCTGTTAAAAAAAAACCTGCAAAAAGCTTAAGAGTTACTCTTTTCAATTTCCTTATTTACAAGCTAATTTTAGATTTGTAAGGATGAAGGTTATTCGGAAAGACTTAAGGAAAATGTCTTATCTAATAGATTTGCTCCTTCAAAGATTTTATTATATACTAGCTGACTCGGCAAACGTTGTTTTACCGATTATCTCTAGAACTATTCATGAAAATTTATCGTACTACAATTATTATATTCGATTGCCATCTTGCAACCCTATTGCGCCATATAAAAATCGCGATTAAAAAACAGGGGTTGATCGTAAAAGGGTGAAATTTTTAAGTTATATGTATTTTTCATAATAAAGATATATAATAAAAAAAATTTCCAAAAATTTTAAAAATATATTTAGGGGTTGGTCACCCTTATCATTTAGGGGTATGAAAAATAGATGTTGGCCGATCCTCAAATCTACCCGATATGCACACAAAATTTCATAAAAATCGGTAATGCCGTTTCGGAGGAGTTTGGTAACAAACACCGCGACACGAGTGTTTTATATATTAGATATAAAATATGGATAAGGCGTCACAGTATTATATAAGAACAAATACGCAATGAGAGCAATCTCCTTTGCCAAACGAGGCAGCTAACAGTATCAATAAAATACAATCGAAGTGAGATCTCAGACAATCTCGTCGCGTCACTGAAATAAATATCTATAAGAAATGCCTATGTAACAACATATAGTATTACATTTATTTAGGATTATACACATTTTTTTTTCATAAAAAAATTCATACGCTTTCTGTTTTTACCTAATGGTTAACTTTTAGAGAATGCCATATGGCATGAAGTTCGCCACTTGTACAAAGTTTTATTGTGCAATAAAGAATAAATAAAATAAATAAATAAAAAAAAATTAACAATAAAAGATGACAAAATCAGAACATTTATAATAAGAATGTCTATTGGCAACGGTTACCACTTTCCACCGGGTGAGCCGTCAGCTTGTTTGCTATTCTAAGTTGCATAAAAAAAATCGTAAGTATACCATTTAATTTGGTAATTTCAATAATTTAAATACTCACGAAAACTGTCCACTGCAGAACATAGGTTTTCCCCATAAAGAGAGTTTTGCTAGTAGTTACTACGCTTGGCAGGCGGGTTGGCAACCGCAGTTAGGTTTTAGTGAAGTTTTAGGAGAGACGCTGCTGTCCATTTTTCGACCATTAAGTTTCCTTAGTCGCTTCTTAAACACCCATGGGAAAGGAAGGGGTGGTATATACATGTAAATGATACATATAAATTAAAAAAAAGACGGATATTAAAAATCAACAAATCCTATTATACTTAAAATGAAGTCCAACTTTATTGTATAAAGTCCAATAAATTTATCACTTTTCCTGTAATTTATTAGAGAAATATTAATTTTTATAGAATTGCCCGACTGTGTCGCATTTTTGTTTGTCTAAACAAGAGATTCCTAAAAACATTAGCGTAACATTTATTTATTTTCCAATATACGGATACGTTATTAATTTTATTTCAACAATATTCGTTTTTATTTTAAACAGTTATTATTTGGACAATAAATCAATAAATCTACAAGATATCAAAATTGCAATATATCCTAAAGCTGATCTCGAACTTACTCGTTGAGAATCTCTATGTTGATATTAGAATAAACCATTTGAGGCCAAACTCGATGTTCTAGCTGTAATATTAACCAGACGCCTTCAATTCACTAAGGGAGGTCTGATTTCTATTAAATACAGTAACAGCTATCCTGTTTGAATTAACTACATATTGTGAGTTTTTTGTTTTTTTTTTACCAGAGGGAGACTTTGTACAAAAGTCGATTGCTTGGGTACCTCTGTCCCATTCGTGTTTCAACCGTGAAGAAGTTGTGTTTGCATGGCTGTGTTTCGGTTTGAAGAGTGGGATATGGCGTGAATTTACTGGGTACAGAGGAATAACACCTGAGTCCTCAGGAATGGTAGCGCATGGGGGGTATCATGGGCGAAACAGTATACTCTGTTATGTCCATGGTACTGCTCATGTCTATAGGCGACAGTTACCACTTTCCATCAGGTGGACCGTCAGCTTGTTTGCCATTCTAAGTTGTATAAAAAAAAAAAAAAAAAAACACACATACACAACGAGCATGCGGCTCACCTGATGGTAAGTGATTACCGCCGCCCATGATTACCCACAACACCAGCGGCTCGACAACGGGAATTTATTTATTTATTTACACCTACACTGAACAAACTTTTCACTTAAAAAATATCATATATTAGATACAATCTCTTTTTAAGAAAATAATCTTAATTATTATACATGTTATATATGACAAAACAACATAGAAATAAAGATTACACAATTATATAATAACTAGTGTCCGACCGAAACAGGTTTTACTGCCGAAACCGAAACCGAAATTTTGGTCTTGATTTCAGTTTCGGTCGAAACCGAAACCGAAACTTACTGAAACATATTTAAAATTTCTCTTCTATACTGAAACCTAGTGTATTTTTACACAATGATTGACACAAATAGATAGTTAAAGGGTAAACACTAATTAAAGTATGTAACAAATATGTCATATATAATTATATGTAAAAACATGTTAAAATTATGACTTACTCTTGAAAGTAAACTTAAAAAAAACAACTTTCAGTTAGACACACACACACACACACACACAACACAAATACATACACACAAAGTTTCGGCGCGGCTGAAAGTTTGGGTTAATTTTTGACCGAAACCGAAACTAAGGTCGAAAGTAGAATTTCTGGCCGAAACTAGCCGAAACCGAAACCGAATGTTTGGACACTAATAATAACATTATTATTTTATTTTGAAATTACAATGAAAGAAGACAAATATATAAAGAAATAAAAACAAAATGAATGTAGCAGTGTTTGTGCAAAATCAGCATATGTCGCAGTTTTTATATCTGAAGCTACGACACTAATATTCAGTAGGCCCTAATACGTAGGAGTAATGGACACATGTGTACAAAAGACATTGTGTATAAATATATAAGTATAATATATAAAACAGTGATAAATATATAGAACTAATTTATGGAACTTATTTTAATATCTCTACCTCTGTCCACCTGCATCCACTGACTCAGGGTGGATCAGGATCGTTTCTTATGGCAGTTTATGGGATCAGCAGGGGATGACATAAAAGCTAAGATGATAATGATTTTATTATCTTTTCTCACATACGATTATACGTACCCAGAAAAGGTCAGCGGCCATGCCCTCTTAAAATTGATCACTTCATTATGTTGCCGACCATTTCAAGAAATGTATTTCATGATATGAAAAGTACCCACTGCCCGTATCATTTTGTGGTCTGGCCTGGCCCCTAGACAAGTGGCATCGATGGAATCGTTATTGAGCCATCCATGTGTTAAAATGAGACATCTGACGTTGCTATCTCATTCTATTTCACGGACTAGCTAGCAATGTCGAGTCCATCGATGAATTCGCTTGCCCCACTTGTCTAGAGGGCCAAGATCAATGAATAATCAGCGTTTAATTATAAGAAAACTTTAATCATGAAGTAGCCGTGCACTTCATGATACTGTCGGGGGAAAGGGATTGTTAGTAATGGAGACTAAGAATCCTATTGCTAGCAATATACTTAACCAGAACGATTTCCACGCAGTTCCCCCTGGAAACTATCATGGTTAATTCCTGATGAATTCATCATGATGGGCTAACTCCATTCCATTCATCATCATGATAGGTTAACTATCATGATACTGTCGAACGTTAGTGATCATATCGTAAAATAGTTACATTATCCACCGTTAGAGGCGCTGATATCGTTTTGTTTCTGTGATGAATGATGGCGGTAAAGAACTATTTTGTTATATGTTTTGTTATAACGGTAATTTTATAAACTTATTTTGTTTTAACGTGAATTTTGTACACGTTTGTGGTTGCCGACAACTATTTTGACTTCATCCGGAAGACTTCAAGAACGCACGGCAATTTGCATCATTGCGTCTTGTCTTCCGCCGCAGGCTGCAGCTCACAGAACCCGTGAAGACGAAGGTGCGGTTATACTCTTTTATATATAATATATCGTTTGTTTACTTCTTTTTGGTTTGTATAGTAAAAGAGAGAAAAAGATAAAGAGAGAAATAAATTGCTAAAAAATTAACATATGAATATAAGTATTAAAAATATATTAATATAGTAACTGATTTAAGTGACTTTAAAAAAGAAGGAGGTCCTTTTGTCAGTATTTCTTATGTACATATATATTATGCAATATTTTGACAAATTTTGGACTGGTTATAATTATTTTGTCCCCGCATGTGCCCATGTTATAGGCGCTACAAAGCAAAATCCTATGTTCTTTTCTCATCAAAAGAATTTATCTCGGTGTTGTTTTTCCATATTAATTTGACAAAAAAATTATATGATTTAATACGGTATAATTTTATATAAATATTTTAATAACGTGAAAGAGGGATTTCAGAGTACTGTTTGTTTTTGTTTGTGTTGTTAAATAAACAAATAATATAAAATATTGGTATCCAAAGAAAGGAAGTAAATATTGATATTGAACAGTAGGTACTGAGGAAATATTGGTAGTATATAATTTCAGAGAGTAAAGGAATTCTATTCTATTTTCGACTTCAAAAATAAATAGGTTCTAGAAGAAATCGGTTGTATTTTTTTATACATGTTTGTCACCTCATAACTCCTTCAGTTATAAACCGATTTGGAAAATTATTTTATCCGAAAGGCTATATATACTTGTAGATTTATTCTGTAGAAATTTTATTTAAGTCGGTTGAGTAGTTTAGTTTTTAATTATCAATTAAGTGATTTATAATATTCTCAATTTCGTGTATAATATAATATGTCATATATGTGTAAGTATATTTGTTACTCATATATATTTATTCATATATATATGTAATTTTAGTTCGTATGTATATCAATAATTAGTAGTACCGCATTCGAGTATTCTGACTCTTCCCTATGCTTGACTGGGAGAGAATGCTTTTAGCATTAAGTCCGTCATGTACACATATTTGTACTAATGAATAAATAAATAAATTCAAAATAAATAGTTATGTTATTACAATTGCAATTTTTTTTTGTGAAATATAGTTTTTAAATATATTATTAATCAACTCGTATTTTGGTGCTTTGCTAGGCAAATTCTGAATTTTCTTCCAAGAGTTGTCGTTCACCATTTCAAATTAGTTATTAATTCTTTTGAAATGCGCATGTTATCGTCATATGTCTATCCTTTATCGATAATTTAATTTTATCTTCCACTTCAAATTACTCCACCTCACATTTGGTATACTCTTGGAGGGATAGAGAACGATAAAATGTAGTTTACGGTTTATTTCATTTAAGTAATATAGTCCAGATAAAGTCACGGATATTAACTAGTATTTTTATATTGTTGCTGCCTCATCTCATTCGATGTTATACCTACGGTGAACAATGTAAATTTTTTATCTAATATATCTAACTTATTATTAATCTTATTATTAATTTTCAGATTTTTTTTTATATATATAATATATAAATAAGTAACCATTATTATTATTCCGATCAAACTGTTTTATAATTACTCCTCTCTATCCAAAGGTTGCCAGGAAGAGATCTCTTAGCGATAAGGCCGTTCATTGTTTTCTCATTGTGAAAAAAAAACAAAGATCTATCTATCTCTTTTAAGCAAATTCGACGATCACGGGGATTATACTTGAATTCTTGATTTTTTTCCTATAACTGAGTACAATCAAAGTGCAGAAACCACCAGGGAACGGCAACACACCGCAAAATATGACGGAACGTGAAAACGTCAGAAAAATCTCATTTTATATTCTATAAGAACATAAACTGGATATCTCACAAAGACGAAGTGGTCGTTTATTTTAAAATATACTACGTAAAAACCTTCAGTGTTGGAAAGATCGGTTTTCCTCTCGATATAAACTCGATAAAAAATTTAATTTTAATAAGCAGCTATGTTCACGACTATTTGCTTTATACATTCTTGCATGTATTACATCTCTACAGGGGGAGAAGGGAATGTTAGAAATGAGGATTAGTAGCCTCGTTGCTATCAATACACCCTGTCAGGTCGACCTCCTCGTGGTTCCCTCCGAAAACCATCGTGTTTAATTCCAAATGAGTTCATCACGATAAGCTAACTGATCTACTCTTTTTATCCTCACCTATCACCTCTCATTGGTGCTCCGCCAGTGTATACCCTTAGCGCAGGAGGGGTCACCATTTCATTTTAACCAAATAAGAGTTACATTTCTATATGCATTTAAAAATGGTAGAATTTTCATCATGTCTCCAATCAAATTGTTTATAATTACTCCTTTCTATCCAAAGATTGCATGGAAGTGATTGCTTGTAGCGATAAGGCCGCCCATTGTTTATTCATTGTGATAATTTCTTGTAATTGTTTGTATCTATAATAAGTTTATTATTGCAATCTTTTGGAGGAAATAATAAAGAGTGTCTTTATTTATCTATCTAAATAAAAGTTTGTAAAAAAATTGTTGGATTTTTTCATAACTATGCCATGGAGATAAATATTAACTAATCAGGCTTTTTTCTATACAACTTAGAATGGCAAACAAGCTGATGGCCCATCTGATGGAAAATGGTAACCGTCGCCTATAGACATGAGCAGTACCATGGACATAACAGAGTATACTGTTTCGCCCATGATACCCCCTATGCGTTGCCATTCCTGAGAACTTAGGTGTTATTCCTCTGTACCCTATAAATTCACTGCCATTTCCCACCCTTCAACCAAACCAAAACACAGCGGGGGGAAAGGGATTGTTAGTGATGGAGACTGGGAATCCCATTGCTAGCAATTTAACCAACCAGGTCGACTTCCTCGCGGTTCCCCCTGGAAACTATCATGGTTAATTCCTGATGAATTCATCATGATGGGCTAACTGGCCTGTTTTCATTCTCACCTGTCACCCTTCGCTGGTGCTCCGCCAGCGTATCCCGTTAGCGCAGGCGGGGTTACCATCCCATTTTCACCCTTAAAAAAAAACAGCCACGCAAACACAACTGCTTCACGGTAGAAACACGAATGGGAGAGAGGTATTATTAATATGACAGTTATGGGGTAAGACCACATTCAGTGGTGGTTGTTCATTTCTTAAAATATTGATAATGGTAATGTACTTTACATTTTACCTTACTTTGGGAAGCTTTCTCATATAGAAATAATTGATTAATTGAGCAAAGATTCTTACATATTAAATGATTGCTGACGTGATTAATATGCATCGTGTTAGTCGATCATGCACGAACTTTTAAATTGTTATGTTATTTTAAATAAAGTTTATTTAAATATTTATTTACATATATATTATTTATGTTATATTGTATTCCGTGTCATATAGTCCCGGCATACAATGAGCTACCCCTTCCTTTCCTATAGGTGTCGTAAGAGGCGATTAAGGAAGTGGTAGAGAGAAGCGTAGCAGGTTTCGTCTTAAAATATCGCCAAGGCGTAACTGCAGTCGCCAATCCACTTGGCACGCATGGCAAATACTGGCAATAACCCTCATTAGGGGATTACTCTCATTACCCTATTAGTCTGTGGTCAGAAGTGGACAGTAATGGCTGATATCGTTACCATAATTATAATACACAGATCATATCAACAGAGAATTGAAAAGAGTAATTTTTGATTTTCTTATCAGTTCTTCTAAGCAAATACCAACATTCAGAAACTAGCAGCAAAACCATAATAAAGATTTAAAACAGAAAAACTTTGTAAATAATAAATATTTAAATAAAGATGAGTTATATTCTATTCATAGGTACTTATTTTAATAGGTAATTTTTAGAGTTTTGCAAAATTCTACTACTTTATGGGTACGTTTATATTTAAAAATATATAACTACATATTAATAATACTATATAATAATAAATATACTACATAATAATATATATATAACTACATATTAACTAAGTCGCTAAGCCACACATTTCTTCACAAAAGCCGCATATTGTCTCAAAATTAAAGTGACTATAAGATTAGATAAAAAAGAAGAAAATTAAGTAAAAAAAAATAATAAAACAGGCACCCGGCCAATTCTTAAGCGGAGGTCATTGTAGCCATAGACACGGCCGTTCAAAGAGGATTACCGGTATTATAAAAGCTCTTTTGCTTTCCTTTGTGGGTTACCACATAACAAAAATTCAAGGAACTTCAACGAAGAGGGATATTTTTCTTAAAAAAGAATTCTCGACGAAAATATATTTAATCAGTGAATTATACTGAAAAAAATAAGGAATTTTGGCATGTTCTCCACAATGCACTTATAAAGGAAAAATGGGGCATTCCATTAATTTATAAATCGAAAAATAAACTCAATTAGCTCGAAGTTGACCAATTATTCGAAAAAAATAAAAGGAAAAAAAAAACACTAATTATTTCTTGATCGGTTTTCCATTAAAAGTCCATGAACAATAATGATAGAATTCGAATGTTTTCCTTCATTCTTTGACATACAATTAATTTTTTTTTAAAGATGAAACAGTCACAAATAGAATAAAAAAAACAAAAAAGAAATGTTTGTTAATTAATTTTTTTTATACTTAAAAAATATATATTGTTATAAAGAAATATTGATTTACAATGTATAAGATAATAGATTGTTTATTGTTTCCTTCATAAGATTACAATAGTAAACTTGAACATAATTATGGTAAGCATCATTATCATCAGCATTTCAGCCACTATTCGTCCACTACTGGACATAGGCCTTCCCCATAGACTGCCATAAGGAACGGTCTTAAACCACCTGCGTCCATTGACTACCTGCAATGCATTTGAGGTCGTCACTCCATTTAGCGGTGGAATCATCCCACACTGTGTTTATTATCCTTACGGGACGTCACTCAAGAACATCTCTTCTCCATCGGTTGTCGGTTTTTTGAGCTATGTAACCAGCCCATTGCCACTTTATCTTGTTTATCCTTTGGACTATGTCGGTTACTTTGGTTCTTTTGCGTATATCCCCATTTCGGATTATGACTTATTAAGCATAGGTATATATCGAGCTAAGTATATTTATTAATATTGGTATTGGTGAGTTATACCTATTTTCTTTCAATAGCGCTACATTCAGACTTCCAATTATTGATTACTTCTTGTTAGTATGTCACGTAGGCAAGTCTTTTATTGTCATAACGGATTAATATTTAGAATAATATACACATATAGGTTACCAAGTTTAATAATAGATTTATATTTTACCTTACATTTGAGAGGCATTCAAAGGTCACATTCCATAATAAACGTTAGACAAACCACATGTGTGATCGTTATAATTTGCCTAGATATAAATTAACTATTCGTGGTATTAATTTAATAGATCCAATACGTACTAAAGTGATTATGGTATTGTATAACCATTATAATATTTGTGTGGCATTCCTAACCTTTGTGAATACACGTTATTAATAGATTATGTATGAAGTTGGGGGGCATATAATTTAATATGTATTATAAATAATAAATATCTTTCTTTGTCCTTGACCGACCGTATCCTTGATTATATTTTTAATTATAATGGAATGGTAATCCCGTATATGTTAACAGTATATGCTAGCACAGAACCAGTGAAAGATGATTGGTGAGGATGAAAAGGCAGGTCAGTTAGCGCATCGTGTTGAATTTGTTTGGAATTGAACACAACCATTTTTTGGGGGACCGCGAGGAGGTCGACCTGGCAGGGCATATTTCCAGCAATTGGGCTGCCAGTCCCCATTATTAACAATCATTTTTCTCCTGATTCTATTATTATCAATACATATATATGGGTACCTCTGTTTCGTATAGAAACAGACGTGCAACGATTTTGTTTAAAACATCCCTCTGGTTTAAAAGCATGAGAACAGTGGCAAACAACTACTCTACACACTTCATTTTTAACCGACTTAAAAAAGAGAAAGTTCCATTTAGTCAGATGTTTTATTTTTATTTTTTATGAATGTTGTATTTATATATTTATATTTATATCTAATTATAAAATTTGGTATAAATGTTTTATCTTGATATACAATCAAGCATCGGTCTACTTTATTACGTTTCTTACTTTTGAAACAACGCATACAAAGTAACAGGTAAAAAGCTATACCAGAATTCTTCACAAAGATCGAATGGAAATGTGGAACCTTATGACATATTTTGGAGTAGCGTTGATACTATTACAGCATAATCAAGCATTCCATTTCATAGTGCCTAATTTCGTCATAGTCGTAGAATACTGACGGATCTTTATATGTAATATTTATCAGATCCGTCAGTATTCTACGACTATGACGATTTGTAGGTGGTTGATCGAGCCACTGCCGTGCCCGAGCAGGAGCTCAATTATAGAATCCTATATTTATTATTATTATCCTATATTTATATTTTTTATTATTATTGTTTTAGCCATTAACTGTCCACTGCCTTCCTCAAAAGGGGAGATTTGCCAGTTAATAGTCCGGAGGGAGACTTTGTACAAAAGTGTCATCTGTCCCATTCGTGTTTCATCCGTAAAGCAGTTGTGTTTGCATGGCTGTATTTCGGTTTGAAGGCTGGGATATGGCGTGAAATTACAGGGTACAGGGGAATAACACTTGATTCCTCAGGAATGGCAACGCATGGGGGGTATCATGGGCGAAACATTATACTCTGTTATGTCCATAGTACAGCCCATGTCTATAGATGACGATTACCACTCTCCACCAGGTGGGCCGTCAGCTTGTTTGCTATTCTAAGTTGCATAAAAAAGTTAAGCTTTTAGAATGACATTGCTGCCCATCCTTCCACTATAAGTTAAATATATATAAATATATATGTATGTTTAAATTATACATACATATATAAATCTAATTTTAATAATGTATTATTAAAATAAGATTATCCTAATGACTTGCAGAAAGGACTTAATTGAACAATAAATAATTTTCCGCATTACGTACGTAATAATTAGTGAAAATAAATTGCTGTGCCAAATGTGTAAAATTATAATAAGATATTGGAAGAAACATGGCGTCTAAATCTATTTTCAATCTACTAATATCTACTATATTAGCTAAACGGAATCTAATGAAATTTTATACACACATATCTAGATCTATCTACGTATATTACTGTTATTATTATATTTTAATATTTTTATTCTAATTTATGTGTGTGGAAAACATGGATATAGCTTACTAATATATATATATATATATATATATATATATATATATATATATATATATATATATATATATATATATACACAAATTATTCTTTAAGAATTTCAATAAAAAGTAAGTAAATAATACATACGTATAAAACCACAGATAATAGCAGTAAATAATATAAGAATAAATAGTCCAGTGTAAGAGGCCTGAGTATTTAGCGTTTCATTGTTTCTGCCTATTCTACTGGCAGACAGGCGTAACGGATATGTATGTATGTAGATCAGTCCTAAACTACATACATACATTCGAATATTCTACGCGATACTGTAGAATTGGGCAATCTATCTTAACTCCCTGATTGGTACTTAGTGGCTCTCTACGGGAATTCTCAATTTAAAGTGACAATTTAAAGCTACGCGTACTTTGAGTTCACGAATATTGATTGAAAGCTTAAATGCTTAATTGACGTAGTTTACAATGATTTACTTTGGCTTCGATTAAGATGTCGTGTGATACACATACAAAATATAAGGGAAAATAAAGACGAATCGAGAATCTTCCTCTTGTTACTATTCATTTCACCAGACGGAAACTTTGTACAAAAGTCGATTGCTTGGGTACCTCTGTCCTATTCGTGTTTCAACCGTGAAGCAGTTGTGTTTGCATGGCTGTGTTTCGGTTTGAAGGGTGGGATATGGCGTGAATTTACAGGGTACAGAGGAATAATAATTGAGTTCTCAGGAATGGCAACGCATGGGGGGTATCATGGGCGAAACAGTATACTCTGTTATGTCCATGGTACTGTTCATGTCTATAGGCGACGGTTACCACTTTCCATCAGGTGGACCGTCAGCTTGTTTGCCAATCTAAGTTGTATAAAAAAAATCATTTTACTAGTCATGCTTTTCTATATTCATATATACAAGTATTCTCGATTATTAAGATTAAATATTCATATTGCATGTGAATATCATTAAAAGAGAAATTTATATTTAAATCGGTTTTTTTGATAATACTGATATTAAAATTGCATTGCTCTTTAATAATTTATTTTTAAATTGTGATCGTTTATTCAGTATTAATTTTATTTAAAATATTATATATTTTTCATGTTTCAATTCAAATGTTCTTCGTTTAAATAGATATTCACACCATACCATTTCAGACGTTAATAGTTCGCTGCTAAACAGCATGGGTTTTTTTAATGGATGATAATGAAATGGCAACCCCGCCTGCGCTATCGATATACACTGGCGGGGCACCAGTGAAGGATGATAGGTGAGGATGAAGCAATCCAGTTAGCCCACTGTGAAGAATCTAACAATAAATCAATCACGATAGTTTCCAGGGGGAACTACGAGGAGGTCGACCTGACTATTATTGTTAGCAATGGGGCTACTACTTACTATTTTGGCAATAGATGAACTGTAAACTAGTGTAATATTTCGTATATGTAATAGTAGTAAGTAATTATAAAAGATTGAGTCCTAAAATAACCCTAATTCTGTTCTGACAAAACTAGTTATTTTTGTTTAAAAATTAAATTACTGAATTGATTTTGATAAAGTTTCTATAGAACCAATTCGTAAGTATATCTTTTCAGAAAAAAAAATCCAAATTAGTTTACAACTGACGAAGTTATGAGGCAACAAATATAATAAAAAATACAACCGAATTGAGAAGGCATTTCTTTTTAATGTTAGTCGAAATTTTTAGATAAGACTCTCAATTCGATTCAGAAATTGAAATATTACACAAAGAATTAAATCCTTTGAAGAGATTTAGTGTTTTTAATACATTTTTTTCCAATAGTAAGCACCTTTTATTTCAAAATCCGTTAAGCGTTTTGAGCGAAAAAAGCAACAGAAAGCTTACTAAATGTATAAATGAATCAATCAATCTTTAGAGTTTTTATGAAAGGACATCTCTACTAATATTATAAACAGGGAAGACTTCTCTATTTGTACGGAGAAAACAAACTTTGTTTTATACTATATAGAATTACTATGTATTCAGAACATTGGATATAGCGGTCACAGAGGTAGTGACAGATCATTAGACAACGCTCGACTGCCGGCTCGAGGTGCCAAGATCGAATCTCAGCCTTTGAATATCACAAATTCATGTTTCAAGGCACGTAAGGCATCGTCCGGTAAGCCACGTCAGAGATCTTTATTTGATACGAAGGCATCCTAGAAACTTAAAATCCTTAGAAAAAAATTTACTCTCACTGTTAAGTTGCTATGTATATGTCACTTTTTAATACATTTTTTACAATTACATAATTTATCTTTCTTTATTTTTTCTTTCATTATTTCTTGCTTTTTTCTTCTTTCTTTCTTCCTTTCTTTCTTTAGTAACACATATTGTTACATTACTTATTTTATTTTCAAAATTGTTTAGTTTACCTTTATATCTATCTATTATATCCTCTATCGATTTTGTATCTAGACCATTACGTTTTTTAATTCAAATATTTCTATCTAATTTGTTACAAACATTTTACTAAACTAACAGTTACCTTACGGAAGTCCATATCACTATTAGAATTATTTTGTTTAATTCCGCTACCATAAGTACGTGAGCGACTGTGAATACTCGAAGACTATCTTGTTAAATTTTCGCAGTTTGTATGCCGAACGGTTAACACTATTAATCTGCCCTAAGATGGTTTATTTAGAGGTGAAATATGTGTCGCAAAATGTGTGTAAACGAAATTGCAGTGTTAGATTGATGGCTAATATGGAAGGTTGTGAAACATCTGGTAGTAATAGTGATGGTCAATCTTCGAGTGTTGGCAGTCACATACATATTAATGGTAGCGGAATTAAACAAAATAATTCTAATCGAACAGCCAGTTATAAACATTCTCGTGATTGATTAAACCCTAAGGTATTATAAAATAACAATCAAACTCCTGAGAGTTCACAGATCTATAATATTAGTAAAGATTATTATAAATACGAAAGTGAGTTTGCTTGTTTGTAACTTTTTTTTGTTTGTAAGTTTAAGCTAACGGCCCATCTGATGAAAAGTTGTAACCGTCACCTATAGACATGAGCAGTACCATGGACATAACAGAGTATACTGTTTCGTCCATGATACCCCCCATGCGTTGCCATTCCTGAGAACTCAGGTGTTATTCCTCTGTACCCTGTAAATTTACGCCATATTCCATCCTTCAAACCGATATACAGCCACACAAACACAACTGCTTCACGGTAGAAACAAGAACGGGACAGAGGTACCCAAGCAATCGACTTTTTGGCATTTTAGCGGCTTAACTAATCATTGTTAAATTTAATATACACGTACCTATTATACGGAATGGAGAAGAATATAGACTACTTTCTTTATCCCCGTTAGTTAACATATCCTGACTACGCGGACGAAGTCGGAATAGCTAGTTGTTAACTAGCTAGCTAGCTAGCTTAAATTAGGATATAAGTTAACTAGCTATAGCTAGTTCACTTATATCCTAATTTAAGATATATATTTATATCCTATATCTATCTGTGAATTAGGACAAAATTATTCTACGTATTAGCTAATTCAGGGTGTAATATATATGACGTGTGCCATATTTAATTCAAATCCGTTCAACCGTTTGACGAACACGATTGAATAACAAACATCTGGATTTATATATTTAGATATAATCAATTAGGATACGAAACGTGTAGTAACATATATTAATTTTAATCACATATTTTTATTTATTTATATTAATAAAATATATAGAAAGTGGCAAAGAGGGTTGACGTCAGGCAGGTGGCCGGTCGTAAAACTAAAAACCAAATCTTTTTATAATATGGATAAAACCATATTACGCCGACCCCAAATGATTGGGATAAGGGTAGGAAGATGATGACGATAGAAAGTGGCAGTGGAAAGGAAATATACAAAGGCGAGTTTGACTATAATTGCACAGTAGAACCGAAGAGAACTATTAAGTTCTCTTCCAGCAAACCCAAAGTGGAAAGGAGCATCAATGTCAGCGGGTATAACGATACAGTATAGTGACAAAATTATTACTGTACTGTAAGAACTAGTCTGCTCCGGTCACTGCAACTGATTTATTTTATTGATTTGTTTTAATATACTATATATTTTAATTTTTTAAGATCCAATACTGCTTAGTACATAGTTTGTATTTACAGAAATTCATTATTTATATAGTTAAACTTTTTGTAAAAGAGCAAAAGACGTGTTTTTTGTCTGTTCTTCTTGGCTGAAATTGCATTCCGAATAGGCCGTAATGAAAAAAACTATTCAAAAATGCTTAAATCTAAGTTTACTTGAATAAAAATATTTTTTCTTTTTTTCGAATGGCACTGAGCTACGAGACACCTACTCCATCAATCACTGGCTGAGTTTAGATAGTCTTAGACTGAGTTTATGTGCACAGCCAAGTTTTTCTATGTGAAATTCTAAATTTAATATTCTCTTGGAGCGACCCTCCTATCCGAACTAAATCAATCAAGATTAGAATATATGTAAGCACGTCTTTACTTCACACTCGTTAGTTGGCGCCGCTATCTCGATTGCATATTGCTCCCCATGTTGATACCTCAGTTCTACTCTAGAATCCGTGGTGAGCGCACGCATCCCTTCGACGAATTTATCCGATCACACCCCCTGAAATACAAACTTGTATCGTGTTTTTAGACTTGTGAATCAGTGTTCTGACATTGTGACATTTTGCTTAGGTTACCAAGGAAGGATTCTTTACAATAATTCGTAAGTAATTATATTAATTTTAATTATTTTAAGAGTTTTTCAAACAGGATCGTATGGGGTGGAATTTATTTTTTTTCCAGATTTTACCGATTACGAATTATAGATTGATTCATTTCATTAAATAAGAAATAATATAAACATATTCGAATAAAAAAAATGCAATCATTTTTATATTACATTTTTTTTTATTTTTATTTTTTATCTTTTAAACTATTGATTTCTTTTACTAATATTTTAAATTATGGTAAAATTTTTAACTTTATAATTATTGGTTTTAATTGATAAAGATATACATTCGTAATAAGAACACAAATATAAAGGAAACAAAAGAAAATATATATGAATAATTTTCATACACTAATCAAATGGTTGCCTACTGACTAAGATAATAATATGACTTATTATCATCGCATAATAATTAGTTGTAAAAAATATAATTATAGTTTAAAAAAAATATACACGTAAATTATAGTTACAAGACTGAAATAACCGACTTAATTACGAGTAATAATTAACTGAGAAATGGATTTAAAGGTTACATTTTAAATGTATAATCAATATAACGATATAACTGTAGAATAATAAATTGAAGGTT
Source organism: Galleria mellonella (assembly GCF_026898425.1). Taxonomy (NCBI): domain Eukaryota; kingdom Metazoa; phylum Arthropoda; class Insecta; order Lepidoptera; family Pyralidae; genus Galleria; species Galleria mellonella. The sequence continues at coordinate 938,965 of NW_026442114.1, forward strand.
CATCTAAAATTATAAAAGTATTATTTTTATATCAGAAGTTTCTATTAATGAAGAAGCTTTCTAAATAATAAAGAATAGTAGAAAAACTAAATAGAATAAATAAATAGAAAGAATAACTAAAATGAATTTATTATAGAATAGTTATAAATGAATTAGAAATAATATTAACACACTAGTAAGGCAGGGGAAATGGATAGTAAGTAAAGAGGTCTAACTGCCTCACTGCCAGTTGTGGGAGAAAGGATTGTGTGCTAGTATGGAAACAGGGTATTTTTAGAACGATAATATAATTAAATAAAAAATATGCAAAGCAAACCAACGGAGCAAAAAAGCGAACCAAACAAAAACTAAACTGACACGGACTTCAAATTACAAACAAATCATCTTTTTAATTTAAACTAAAGAGGTGCGTCGTGCACACCAGTAATATCCCCTATCAGGTCGACCTCCACACAGTTCCTCCTGGAAACCATCCTGATTAATTACTGTTTAATTTGTTACAATGGAACAACTGACCTACTTCATACTCACCTGTCATCTCTCACTGGTGCCCTGACATTGTATACCGATAGGGCAGGCAGGGTCACTATTTCATTTACATTTATTAAAAAATAATACTGGTAGTGGTAGGTTGCTTATATTCTCCAAATTGACAATAAACCAGTACACTTAATTTAAGAGTAAGTTAAATTCAATCCCCATAATTCCTAAAAACGTCGCAACTCCTATAAATCTATTTCAGTTATTGAATTGTTTTGTCTCTTTCTTTTAGGTTAAATTCCAAATTTGATGGAAAGTGACAAAACAGTGTAATAGTTAAAACAGATTTGCAGAAGGTATTAGTTTTTATGAATAAAATAGAACGTATATTGGCGTTGTTGTAAATGTATGATTATTTACATTTCACTGAATATATTTGAATTCTAGACAGCATAGGACGAGTCCTGCTTCTCACTGATTGATCAAGTATGTTAATGGCGTTTATAACTGACCTAACAACCTGTCTCAGGGGGGAAAGGGATTGTTAGTAATGGAGTTTGACAGCCCCATTGCTAGCAATATGCCTTATTAGGTCGACTTCCACGTGGTTCCCATTGGAAACCATCGTGAACAATTCTTGTTGAATTCGTCAGGATGGACTAACTGACCTACTTCATCCTCACCTATCATCCTTCACTGGTGCTCCGCCAGCGTATACCGATAGCGCGGGTGGGGTTACCATTCCATTATCATATATTAAAAAAAAAAACCTGTCTCAAGTTCGACAGTTTTCTAAAATAAAATAAAGCCTATTTAACTCGCTGGTAATGTAGATATCTATAGATGAAAGAATATTTAAAGGAGTTTAATTAATTTTTGAGTTTATCCATTATAAACAGAAAATTTTACTGTGTGATCCCGGCATAGAGTAGTCCACCCCTTCCTTTCCCGTGGGTATCGTATGAGGCGACTAAAGGAAGGCAAGAGATGGATAGCAGCGTTCCTTCCTTAAAACATCACCAAAGCCTAACTGCGGTTGCCAATCCGCCTGCCAAGCGTAGCAACTACTGGTGTAGTTATGTATTTATGGAGGAAGCCTATATTCAAGAGTGAACAGTTGATATGATGATGATGATGAAGTAGATTTAGATTTTGTAGTGATATATACGAGGGAGACTTTGTACAAAAGTCGATTGCTTGGGTACCTCTGTCCCATTCGTGTTTCTACTGTGAAGCAGTTGTGTTTGCATGGCTGTGTTTCGGTTTGAAGGATGGAATATGGCCGTAAAATTACAGGGTACAGAGGAATAACACCTGAGTCCTCAGGAATGGCAAAGCATGCGAGGTATCATGGGTGAAACAATATACTCTGTTTTGTCCATGGTACTGTTCATGTCTATAGACGACGGTTACCACTTTCCATCAGGTGGGCCGTCAGCTTGTTTGCCATTCTAAGTTGTACATAAAAAAAATAATAAAAAATTATGTTTAACAAAAAAAAAAACGGATTCAGTTGTAGCAAAACCAGTTATTTAAATAATACAAAAATTTTTTCTTTGAAATCGGATTGCAAAATAACCTGCCGCTCATTTTTCGACTATTAAGTTCCCTTGTCGTTTCTTATGACAACTACGGGAAAGAAACTCTTGGCCCATTCTATGGCAAGACCACACAGCATCCCTCTCTATCCCCCTAAATCTACTTAAAAGGAAGGATAATATTGTCTAGTTGTAGTAGTACTGTAGTTTACATATTGTTAAAAAAGGATTATTTGACTATGGACATCTTTAGTCGAGAGTAATATGTATTAATAATGTTTTCAAATATCTTTATATTACGTTTCCATGGTTACAACAGTTTGGTTATACAATTTATAGATTACTTTTACCTGCGACTTCTTACCCTTAATATTCTTTCTTACCCTTAATAATCCTTCTCCATCCCATATTGTATTTGTATACCAAATTTCATACTGATTAGTTAAGCCGTGACATTAAAAGATAACAACCAAACAAACTCACTTTCACATTTTATATATTGAACAATACAGATACAGCGATTAGTTTAACTTGTTAACAAGCAAGCAATTTATAATATTTGTAAAAATAACACATACTGAATAGTTTAAATCAAAGACAAATATGTACCTTTAATATGTTCAGTTCTGAAGTTGTCCTAATTTAATCGACGGCAACCTATTAATAACTAGCTCTCTAAATGGAAATGATCGATATATCTTGCCTTTGTTAGTTTAGTAATTTGGTTATATATATACATATTTCTCTGTGTGGTTTCAACATAGAATGGGATACCCCTTCTTTTTTCGTGGCTGTTTTAACTAAGGCAACTAAATAGTCGAAGTATGGGCAGCAGCGTCCTTCTTAAAACATCTTTAAAGTAAATATATAACTGCGGTTGCCAACCTGCCTGCCAAGCAACTATTGGAAACTCCCCGTTATGGGGGGAGGCCTTTGTCCAGCAGTGGACAGTTAATGGCTGATAAAATAATAAGTTTAATCCATTATCTGCTACTACACACATGCATACAAACATTTTCACTTACTTTTATACTTTTAAATTTAGGCCTCATTTAAACAAATAACGGTAGATAACTTTTAAATTGGATTCTGTTATTTTTTGTCTGTTTTGTTTTGGTTTTAATTTATAATTAATATTATTATATTTATATTTTATTTAGTTTTTTATTTATGCCAAACTTAATTGCATAATTCTATGAACAAATTATTTATTTCCTTCTTTCTTTAGAATTGTTTTCTTTTTTTGAAATTGGAAGTTTCTGTTTGTTGCATCAAGATCAAGCATAAACCTGGTGTTCTGTTTGATTTTTAGTAACATAAATGTGAAAGCCGCCTTCAATTTGTTGTAGTAATTTTAGCGTAATATTGGAATGATAATAAAAATATAGGCAAAAATTCCAAAAAAAAAAATTGTTTTGCTTTTATCACACATATTTTTTTTTATTTGTAGTGTAACATGCATTTCCAATCATACATAGGCCACAGTGACCGGCTTATGGTCGATTGTAAATTGCTATATGTCTGCTCGCCACCTTCGAGATATAAAAAAAAAACAAAAAAAATTTGTAAACACAATTATTGCGATATTTTTTTTTAAATTATTAATTAATATTTTAATTTATTTAAGTTTTTTCTCAAAGATGGTTGACGTCAGGCAGGCGGCCGGTAGTAAAACTATAAGGCAAATCAAAAATTTGTAATATGAATAGAAAATATATTATGGCGACCCCAAATAATAATTGAAATAAGGGTAAGAAGTAAATTAATTAGTGAGAAATATCCGAAATCACATTTCGCATTACAGTAACAAAATTGAAGAAGTCCACTTAAAAAATATCAAAGAAAATTAAGGTGTCTATTATTCTATCCCCCCAGATGAGAGTTCAGGAATTTATGAGGTCCTTTTGTTACTGAACAAACAGGCTAAAAAATTAGGTCAACGTAGGCTAATGTATTCAACGGAAACATCGTACTTTGTTTTAATTATTATCCGCTCACTTTTCCTAATTAAGAATTGTTTTTGTAAAAAAAAAAAGCAAATTGTAATTAGAAAGTTTTGTTTTCCTATAGAATCTAAAGGACACGTCAATAATAACTCTTGTTTTTAATAAATTAAAAACAAGAGCATATTTATATTATATATTTAGTAAGGCATACCAATATTATATTTATTTTATACTTTATTGTACACAAAAAACTACATTGTTGTAATTTATTTTGAATATATATATATATATATATATATATATATATATATATATATATATATATATATATATATATATATATATATAATGAGGGAGACTTTGTACAAAAGTCGATTGCTTGGGTCGATACCTCTGTCCCATTTGTGTTTCTACTGTGAAGCAGTTGTGTTTGCGTGACTGTGTTTCGGTTTGAAGGGTGGGGTATGGCGTGGAATTACAGGATACAGAGGAATAACATCTGAGTCCTCAGGAATCGCAACGCATGGGGGGTATCATGGGCGAAACAGTATACTCTATTATGTCCATGGTACTGTTCATGGTTATAGGCGACGGTTACCACTTTCCATCAGGTGGGCCGTCAGCTTGTTTGCCATTGTAAGTTGTATAAAAAAAAAATAATAATTGTAAATAAATAAATAAAATAGGCGATCTTAACTCTGTAAGAATACTCTTCTAGCAAACTCTGATTAGAAAGGAGCATTAATTACCAGCAGGCAGTGTACGTACAATATATATTATACATAAAAAAAATACATTTATATAAAATTAGATCTGATACAAGTACCTTTAAAAAGCACGCACAACGTTCAAAATTCATATTTTAATGTAATAATTACCAGTTTAACTAACGTATAAATGATCGAGAAAGCTCGATTAGTTTCGGGACCACCCGGGACCCTTTTTCAATTGTTGTATGCCCATTATATAAGCGCATCACTTCGAAACGGCTACACTTATTTGGATAATTCTTATTTTGTTGTATTTGTAATTGTTAAGTTTAAGTTAAGTAGGTTTATATGAAAGAAAATGTTTGAATTTTTTTATAAAACAGTGAAAAATTACACCGGCAAGAAAGCAGGACGAGCAATTTGTTGACAATATTCAATAATCGCAGTGACTGTATTAAGACTGATGATCGTAAACATATGTAAATGTTCACTTATTGGCTCCAAGAATCAACCCGATAAATCTTCTATCAGCTGTAAAACTTCTAGCATTAGTCATAGAATAAAATGATTTACCTGCAACACCAGAGGAAATTGCAAGTATACTGTTTTTTTAAGAACAAAATGCTCTTATTTTGAAGGTTTCTATATTGTATTTATTAGCATATATTAAATAAGTTTTAATGTAATAACTAACGGATTAACAGATAAAAAATGGACTTTGATAGACTAATGATGAAAAATATCGCAGTTAAACGAAGTTATACGATAGATACGTTTTCGTTACCGCATGCATAAAAAGAACGAGATCGTCGACTTGGTTGTGAATAATGGAAAGACCTCTATCGACAGATTCGTTCACCACTTCACTAGGGAGATTGGCACTCTTACAGCAAAATAACGCGATTAATACACAGAACGTTAGAACGCCGCTGTCGTGTGCAGACTTGACGGTTTACAGCTTGACGGCAACATTGTATAATAATAATAATTTATTGCAACCGTAAATTATGTGTTATAAAATAAAACGTACATGTTTAATTTGAGTTTCAATTTAACATACAATGTTGTTTATGACATCTGAAATTAAGAAGAGTACAAATTTATTAAAAGCGAAACGGTTGCCGCCGCATGCCACTGTTGAACGCATTTGTTGCTATCCCGAAAATTTTAGTAATAGAATATATATTTATTTTAAGAGACTTGTTTATCAGATCCTTTAGTCTTAATTTTTTATGATCCTACAGTTTTATTCGAAATGTAAGCAACTATGTAAGGAATCCATCCGTTTATGACAACAATGTAGAAATTTTCATTGTAAATGTAATTTATGGAATTATTTAAAATTATCTTATCAATGACAATAATTTGCATGCCATTATAGCTTCGAAAATTATAAATGTGATAAACTACTGTAATTACATTTTGTACGAAAAAAAATGTATTAATATTATTTGTCCACACTGCCCGTTGGTACTCAGGATTTGCTGGAAGAGAATTCTTACAGAGTTAAGCTCGCCTGTTGTTCATCTTTATTAAATTTAAATTGTATGATTGTAATTTATTGTGTACAATAAAGTATAAATAAATAAATTTGTAGGTTTCTGATATCGTGATCAAAGAATGACCACCACTTATGCCCACAATTGTAGGCATTTCATATAGATGCCACCATTTCATTTGACGAGAACTTCATGAAGGCTAAGTGTGACAAATACCATGATCTAGCCTAAAAGGTTACAGAAATGTGAGGAGTGAGATCTACTGAAATTGTTTCCATGGTAATATCAACAAATTTTGTTCGACGGTACAGAAAATAGTTGATTCTTAGTATTACTCGTTGATTAAACAAAGAGGTGTTAATACACTATTTTTCGCCATGACTTTTCTGTACGAATCTCTATCCAATTTCGATAGACAATAACTACGAAGGCCTAATATCGGGGTAGCCAACCGCTCCGTGTGTTAAACGCTTTATGCTAAAAAAGTAACATTACTGGGTTGCAATTCACCAGTTGTAATGTTTCGTGGAATTCCCTATGCTTTTACTTATTCCTTATTTATACCGAGAAGTAGCAATGCGTTCTATATTTTTAAACGTCTTAAAAGGTGGATATTTTTAATTCATCTGTATTTTTTTCTGTGAATTCTGAATGACTTTTGTTAGGTAATTCTTTTTGATATTGACATGATTTATTTCCGTCTACGTTTCTTGTTAATTTTGTCATCTTTGACTTAGATCTTTTTTTTTATGCAACTTAAAATTAAAGCAAACAAGCTGACAGCCCACCTGATGGAAAGTGGTAATCGTCGCCTGTGGACATGAGCAGTACCATAGACATAACAGAATATACTATTTCGCCCATGATACCTCCCATGCGTTGTCATTTCTGAGGACTGAGATGTTATTTCTTTGTACCTTGTAAATTCACTATATCCCACCCTTCAAATCGAAGCACAGCCATGCTTCATGGTAGAAACACGAATGGGACAGACTTGGGCACCAGCAAACGACTTTTATACAAAGTCTCCTTCTGGTAAATCAATTCCTCTTGTTTATGAAAAAGGTTTTAAAATTATAAAAAATGGAAGAAATGGCAACACATAAAAACTTGCATCTTATAAAAAAAAACTGACGTAAAATTTTTTATAACCCATAAATATATTTCTGCTGGATGCCATATATTACTTGCAGTATATAAGGCTTAGAACTGCTGTGCGGTCTAGATAGAATGGGCCAACACTTTTTTCCCGTGAGTGTCGTAAGAGATGACTAAGAGAAATAAATAGTCGAGGAATAGTCAGCAGCGCCCCTCTTAAATCATCGCTAAAAGCCAAATTGCGGTTACCAATTTGCCTGCCAAGTATGGTAACTACTTTTAAACATAATTTTAAGTCTAGTATTAATAAAATAGATTTTATTATCTGTTATCACATGGATTTGAATTTATAGTAAAAAAAAAAGAACTATATAATAATATTATAAAGAGGAAAGATTTTATTTTCTGTATGTTTGTTTATTTATTTGTAATAGATAAATTTAAAAATTACGGTTGAGTAGTTTTCAAAATTCTTTCACTTATATAAAGTTATATTATCAATGAGTTTGTGTTATTTTACATATATATAACATTTAAAAAGAAATGGAAATTTCTATAAAAATTAAAATAATGTAACGCAAAGTATCAAAAATGCCTACTAAAGCTAATAAAAAATACTAATTTATCTTTCTATCTATCTGCCCTTGAAAAGGCGAGCTGGATCGCTAGCACTGAATAAACTAAATACTATGATATAATCTACACAATTCATAAACAATAATTTTATTTTATTTCCTTGGTTCGTCGAACGATCGATAATAATGTAACTCGACATGCAAGCCAGTAATCAAGCAATGCCTTAATTAGACCACGTAATCCATTCGATTTTGGATTTAGTTATTACAGTGATAGATATCAAATTTGACAATACAAAACAAACAACTATATCGGCGATCTAAAACTTGGCTCGTTGATTGTAAAATCTATATTATTCTATGAATGTTTAATTTTTAATACAGAAAAAAAAAATCGGTCAAATGCGAGTTTAACTCACAAGCGAAGAGTTCCGTACACACATGAATATCAGATTTTTTTTTATGAAATATATAAGTACTTAATAGTTATTAATACTACAATTCAAAAATGGACCGCATAACTAAGTTTATTTTTAGACGTTTTGTGATAATTTCTCAAAAACGGTACTAGTTGCAAACTCTGTTTTGATATTCCTGTGATTTTCACTTATATCTTTAAAAACTGTAATTACTTCAAATTTTTCATTTTACAAATTTCGGATATAAAGTGGAGAGAGATGGGATATTTTCTTTTCTCACAATTTTGATTATAAACAAAAAACTAAGCTGTATTCAATAAATAAAAACAATTTGAAAATGTACAAATGAAGCCCTTTTATGTAATATTTTCAACTTGGACTAGCCAATTTTGAAATAATGAGTACTCTGTGATAGTAGTAATACGTAATTTTTAATTATTTATAATTCAATATATATGTAAACTATTCCAAATTTCATATCGATAACATTAACAGTTGCTGTAACAGAAGGACGGACACATAGACAAAGTCGCACAATAAGGGTTTCTTTTTACCTTTTTGATATGGAACCCTAAAAATGGAATTTTATATTCGTTATCATTATTTTTGTAAGGACTAACCTTCCAAATAACTTATTAACTATTAAAAAATCGATATAATAGCTTTAAATGTAGCGTAGTCGTAATCATCGTTTCAGATTGTTTATATATTGATATTACAGCTATATAATGTTTATAATGAACCACACCTTGGCTCATTCTATGCCGGGACCACACGGCGACTTATTTGTCTATTAACACTTTACTGTACCCAAATATTCCATACCATATACCAGATCAGCCGTCGTCCACTGCTGAACATAGGTCTCTCTAATGGGGTGTTTTACCAGTAGTTGTCACGCTTGGCAGGCAGATTGGCAACCACAGTTAGGCCTTAGAGATATTTTAAGAAGGACGCCTTACAACATCCACGGGAAAGGAAGGGGTGGTCTATTCTATGCCGGGACCACATGGCGAATACAAATATTACTTTATTATAAATTATTTTAAACAAAGATGTACAATAGGCGAGTTTTCCCGTGACTGTCGTAAGAGATGACTGAGGGAATTTATTGGACGAAGGATGGCCAGCAGCGTCTTTCCTAAAGGATCAACAAAGCCTAACTGCGGTTGCCAACACGTCTGACAGGCGTGGCAACTACTGGCAAAACCTCCCTACTTATGGGAAGGTCTGTGTTTAGCAGTGGACAGTGATATGGTGATGAAGATGATGATGATGAGTACCTATTAATAGATCTTTTATTATATAACGTCTATGCTAATTAGAGTTTCTGTTATCAGCTGACCAAAATGTTTTAATACGGGACTTTTATTATTTTTATATTTTTTGTACTTTTTCTATAATAATAGTATAATAATACTATTTCAATTTGTTTTTATATCACTGAGATGACAAACAAGCATACGGCTCATCCAATTGTATGCGGTTAGAGTAGTCTATGAACGCCTGTGTTAGATATTTATTTTAAATTATATAAATTTTCTTAAACATCACGTGTCAAAATGTGTACCTACATTTATTAATAAAAATCAGACTAATTACATTAAATATAATAAAATATTAAAATTGTTATTATACCAAATTTTGTAATGAATTATTCTTGTAATGTATATAAAATTACACTAATTTATATTTTAATTTTTAAATTATTTATTATCATGATACTTAATAAAAAGTAATGAAATTATAAGAACACGTGATCTCATTGATTTGTTCACTCGAATTCGGCCCTGTAGATATAAAAGATTATTATTTGGGTGGGGAGACACTTGTTGTCCAACCGTTGAACAGAGCGGAGCTCCCTGACGTGTCAAGAGTGAACAAGTACAGTAAACCACGTGGTCATTATATAAAATATATCACAATTATTGTTGATGGAAGTCCTAAAGAAACTATTTTATTTGTATTGATTGGTACATAGAAACTGCATTATTTTTTAATCAAAATGATTAGTTTTGCTACGTTTGACGTCGATCGGTGCTTTTTTATAAAACAATATCTACTTTTGTATTTTTTTTTTCTCTTTCCCTCGAATCTTTACTTTGATATATTAGTCTTTTTTTGCACAATATATTTATTTATTATTAACTGTATTCATATACGAATAATATTCAAAGCGTGAGAAGAATAAATAACGCGCTGTTATTCTCTTACTCAACCACCATGCAAAGTATCAAAGGTAGATACAGCCCTGCAAAATAATATTATGAAAGAAAATACTTCAAACGTTTGAATTTTGTGTATATAAGCAATCCATCATAATATATCCAACGCTAAAACGTAATTAGCTAAAAGCAATTTTAGACACACCTCACACAAACAAGGATATCTGATTTCTTTGCATCTGTACATTAGAGGAACCTTTGTTTTGTTGTTTTTAGCAATTTTCCATGAATTCATTAATTTTATTATTATTATATTGTATATATCTTATAGCATGGTAGAACACGTAAAGTGAGACAAAATCCCTAAGACTTAAGAGTTTGATACCGCTTGTAAGCCAGGGATCATCAACAATTTTCATAGCTCGTCGTTGCGCTGAGTTGAAGGGTTCAAGCTAGTATCTAGGTGCTCCCTTCTATAAGTGACAGCTTAGTCTATTCTAATTCTCAAATTCTTCAGGGTTGGAAACGTGTACGTGATACCCTTAATGTTGCAGGCGTCAATAAGTTAGAGTAACCGTTTACTATCAGACGGAATGTATGCTTGTTTGTTATCTTTGTGATATATTTTTTTTAAATTATTTTAAATAACTATTATTTAAAAAAAAAACAGACTCTTGTTTAGATATAATAAAAAGTTAGATAAACACAGATGTACATAAACACTTCATTGTCTCAAGTTTAATTTTTTTCATGTTACGTCCAAATACTTTTAGATCCCTTTATAAAAACCCACAATTTCTCAAGTTTCAATCATAAAAGTGCGAACGCAAAAACATCCGGCGAAAATTTCGCATCGCAATTCGTATTTGGCGAATTGTTTCGGCTGATCTATTTTACCAGTGGCTTTTGCAAACAATAGCAACGGTTCGAGTACTCCGCCATAATAAATTGAACTCGTGAATTTTGAACAATGATAATATTCATTGCATCGCTTTAAGTGGTTTCCTATTGTTAAACAAATTGCTAACTCATTAATCTAAAAGCACTGATTGTCCCAATGTCTTCTAATCTCTAATTATAATAATTAGCTTTGTTATTAATTTGTAGCATTGAGGCAGACTTTGTACAAAAGTCGTTCGCTTGGGCACCTCTGTCCTATTCGTGTTTCTACCGTGCAGTAGTTGTTTCGGTTTGAAGGATAGGATATTGCAGTGAATTTACAGGGTACAGAGGAATAACACCTGAGTTCTCAGGAATGGCAACGCATGGGGGGTATCATGGGTGAAACAGTATACTCTGTTATGTCCATGGTCTCATGTCTATGTCGACAGTTACCACTTTCCATCAGGCGATTCGTCAGCTTGTTTTCTATTCTAAGTTGCATATAAAAAAAAACCTTTTTCGATCAGCCGTTAACTGTCCATTGCTGAATATAGTCTCCCCCATAAGAAGAGTTTTGCCAATAGTTGCCATGCTTGATAGGTGTGTTGGCAACTGCAGTTAGGATTTGCTGATGTTTTAAAAGGAACGCTGCTGCTCATCACTCGATCATTAAGTTCCCTTAGTCGCGTCTTACGACACCCACGGAAAAGGAAGAGGTGGCATATTCTATGCCGGGACCTCAAGGCAATTTGTAGCACTAATATGTATAAAACCAGATACGACATTTAAATTAAAAAAAGAAGCGCATATTCTTTCTTCAAATGCCGGTAACATATCTACAAGTTTTCTAATGTTACGGATCCTTATGAGGGGCGGTCTTACTATCAGGTGAACTACATTCTCGTTTACTCTCCTATGTTACAAAATAAACCTGAGATGAACAAAATAGACTAAAAATCAGCATTGTAAATTGAACATTCTGCCACAGTACAAATAGTCTTCATAAAAGTAATTCTTCATGCTGCAATTTTACTAAATAATGCACATATAATATTTCTTAGCGTAAATCATCAACAATCTACGAGTCAAACGTGTCGAAATTTTCTTATAAATCTTATTGAAATATAATGTCTAGACACAAAATTTCATATTCGAAGTAAATATTAGATTCTAATTTTCTCTTGTCCTAGAATAATTACATTTAGCAATAATTATTTACATTAAAGTTAGTTATTTTAACTAGCTTATATGCGCGACTTCGTCAATGTGACTGGGATATCTTCGAGACCGGCATAAAAAGTATAGTTATATATATATATATATATATATATATATGTCTACCAAAGTTCATGGTGATTGATTAAAACTGTAAGAGGTAACTAAAATTAATGTAAAAAGTAATGTAAATTTTACTTTCAGATATATAATATTGGTAAGGATTTTCAATCAACTTCAAAAAGCAGGAAGTTCTTAATACTTTTTTTTTTTAATTTTTTTAAATGTTTAAAGAAAGTAATATTATCCATTTAGCTTTGTTATCAAAACAGTATTATATAAAATCAAGGAATAAAATCTTAAGATAAAAAAAATATTCAATAGGTACTTTTAATAACTTTAAATAATTGTGTAATTTTTTTATATCACAAAGGTCGCAAACAAACATACAGCTCGTGTAATGGTAAATGGTCACTGTAGCCGACCCTGGCACTCGGTGCACGTTGCCGACCCTGATGAAATAAAAAAAAAAGAAGAAATTAAATGTTAATATAAATAAAAGGTAGATTAGGTATGAAAGTACTGTTTTCATTTCATAATTTTGAATTTTATAATAACGCATCTTATTTTGATATAACTCAGAGAATATTTCGCTACATTAACTAAATACACTTGTAACTACAACAAACGGTCTGACATAAAAGTATGGAGGATAAGAAATTAAACTCGCATATTTCTTGGTACAACCTAATGACTTTACATATTTACCAACCCTTTTTGTAAACATTCAAATAGTAAAGTGGAAATATTTATATGGATATCATTTCTGATTATTTTTCATAGAATTTAAATATCTAGATATCATACATATATATGTTGATTCAGCATCATCAGTATATCATCTGTCTAACTGTCTAGTGCTGAACATAGTGCTCCCCTTTGGGGGGTTTTGCCAGTAGTTGTCACGCGGTTTGGCAACCGTAGTTAGGCTTTGGTGATATTTTAAGAGAGACGCTGCTGTTCATCCCTCGACTATTATGCTCCCTTAATCACCTACTACGACATCCACGGAAAAGGAAAGGGTGGCTTATTCTAAGTCGGGACCAGACGGAAAGAAAATATCAATAGATATATTCTCAATATTTCGAGATACAAATACAAGAAAAAATAAACATAAAATAAATATACAGGTAAAGAAGATTCATTATTTAGTAAAGATAAAGGCAAGACCGAAACGTAACCTGACGTCTAACCAATAAATATTTATTACACCATCAAATTACGAAACGGGACGTGACTACGGCACTGGCGTTATCCAACATTTTCTTATGACGTGGAGAGAACATTTTTGACAAATGGGAAAGAAAGGGAAAACGGGATTTCTAATATAAATCTCTCGTCAAAGTAAACATTGTTATAAAAGCGACAGGTGGAAGAAAATTGTATTACTGTATAAAGATGTAGGTATATATTACGCGGTCATGTCTCAACATAGGTATGCATGTTTTAGATGTCAACAAAAAATCCTAAGTGCCGTTCCGTTTTACGACAAGTATAAAGTTAGGCATCGTACGTACCGAGTTTAAAGCACTTAAAACTTGTTCTTTTTATGTAAAAAAACGGAGAATGGAGAGTGCATTGGATTTTGTTCTTACACTCGTATTTATGTGTTACTAGCTTTTACCCTCGACTTCGTCCGCGTTATCGGGATATGTTTACTAACCTAACTAAATCTCAATATAGTACGTGTATACTAAATTTCATAGTAATTAATTGAGTTACTATGGCACTATATAAGGTAACAAACATACTCACTTTCCCATTTATAACATTACTAAAGACGTCTCATTAGATACTACTTAGGTCTGTAATTATAATTCTCAATAATGGTTGAAAAATTATTCATAGAACCATTAAAATATCAATTATGCAGTAAGATACTTTTTGTTTTTAAAATGTTTAAAAGATAATTTTGAAATAGGTGCCATATTTTCAATATATTGAAATACGAGGTTTGTCCGGAAAGTACGTATAAAAGTTTTTTAAAAATTTTATTTTACAATTATTCAGGTAAATCAATTTTATCCCCTTCAAAGTACTCCCCCTGTGACATAATGCACTTGTGCCAACGCCGTTTCCACTGTGAGAAGGCTCCTTGAAAGTCCTCTGGTTGTAGGTTTCTCAGCTGCCCCGTCGTAGCTTTTTTTATCTCATTTATGTCCCCCAAATGCCGCCCCCGAAGTACCAATTTGGTTTTTGGGAACAAGAAGAAGTCACACGGGGCCAAATCCGGCGAATAGGGGGGGTGTTCGGTCACCGTAATGGAATTTTTACTCAAAAACTCACGGACAACAAGAGAGGTGTGGGCAGGGGCATTGTCGTGGTGAAGAATCCAACGCCCCTCTCGCGCCAATTCTGGACGAACTCGTGCCACACGAGCTTTGAGGCGTCTGAGCACATCGACGTAGAATTTTCCATCAACTGTCTGGCCTGGAGGGACGAATTCTTGATGGACAATCCCCCGAACATCGAACTCTTTCTCGGCCCTCTCTGAATCTTTTTAGCCACTTGTGGACGGTTGGTTCCTTCACAGCATCATCCCCATAAACTGTTCTGAGATCGGCAAAAATTTCACGGCCATTCTTGCCGAGTTTCGAGAGAAACTTGATTACGACGCGCTGCTCTTCAACGGAAGCGGGCTCCATGCCGACGGGGTTTCGTTAAGAGGTAACTTCACAGATGGCGTGACAAGCCAGTTCGCACCGCACGGCGGTCAGACCAGAACTGAAGCATTGTTAGGGACATAAGGAAGGGGTCCTGCGCTTACCTGGCCTCCCCACTCCTCTTTCTCGCATTCCAGAACACTTTTATACGAACTTTCCGGACAGACCTCGTAGATTACATGTCAAATACGTATTTGGTAATACGCAACAGGTATGTGTATTAGATCACTAGCAGATTTATGCAATTTACCATAATCTTATTTGTCATAATCAAAATTTGTCATAAATGTAGTTTGACATAATCTTATTTGTTATAAACTCAGTTTGCCATAATCACGTCTCCTTATAATTGTAACTTTTCTTTAATACCAAACACGAGTATGTACAAAAATTTGAAACATCATTATGAAGTACTAAGTCTATTTTAAAAAGTATTCCAACAATAATATAAATATACAATTCCTATAAAATATTTCATCTTTATAAAATATACGTCTACTCCAGTGAAGTGTTAGATAGGTTTGGCCGCATCCCAAATTTGCTGCACCTACACAGAATATCATTTTTCCAATATGCATGTAGTGCAATGGCACTTTTTAAAGTTGTCATCAAAAATCTTTCAATTCCAACGCAGAGTTTGACAATGGAAAAAAATTGAACGTTATTTCGATTTCATGTATTTTCAATGAATGGAAAAAAATATTTACTGAGAAAAAAAACTCATGTTAATGAATGGAAAAAAATATTTACTGAGTTTACTGAGTTTTTTTAATGTAAATAGCCCAATATTTTTATCAATTAGAAATTGATTTTTTATAGGTTATTTACTTCAGAACCTACTGATGTCACATTTATCTTTTATCTTGTTTATTGTTGTGAAATTTTTGTTTCAGTTGTTACGATTAATTTTATTATGTTTTTGAATTACTTTATTATTTACATTACATAGAATGTGCTTTTCTATCTAGATTATTGCATTTTTGTTGAAATATTAATATTAATTAATTTAAATATTGTTAATATTTACTTACCAGAGCGACATTTTGTACAAAAGTCAATTGCTTGGGTACCTCTGTCCCATTCGTGTTTCAACCGTGAAGCAGTTGTGTTTGCATAGCAGTGTTTCGGTTTGAAGGGTTGGATATGGCGTGAATTTACTGGGTACAGAGGAATAACACATGAGTCCTCAGGAATGGCAACGCATGGGGGGTATCATGGGCGAAACAGTATACTCTGTTATGTCCATGGTACTGCTCATGTCTATAGGCGACGGTTACCACTTTCCATCAGGTGGGCCGTCACCTTGCTTGCCATTCTAAGTTGTATAAAAAAAACTAATACTCATACATCGACACTCAATCTTAATGACGTCATACTAATCTGTCGCGGTTGAGATAACTTAAGTATGTAAAAGCTTTATCTTATTCGATAAGGATCTACGGTTTAAGGGATCAACATACAGGATACGAGACTTATGTAGGCTCCGTTTGATGGATTAAAGATGTCGTATAGACAGCGTTAAGTAGCGCCTCAATCAAGAAATCTCTAGTAAATATTGCGATGTTGTTCGAGTCTTTGTAAGTGCTTGTTGTTTATCGAAGCGCGTGTGAATAAGTTATATGGATAGAAACACGATCAATAGTTTATATATTATTATGATGTAAAAAAGTAAAGTAAAAATGTTTTTATTAGCAAAGCTTGTATAAGTATAAAATTTATCAATAATTTCTACATTAGGCTGAGCCTCTCTTGTAGGAAATAGGGTTTGTACTACCATATATATGCTTACAGAAATTAACATAGGCTTTCTAGTTGTACTAATTTATATAAAGCAGTAATTTTTATTTAGATCTCGCCATTAATGAATTCATAAAGATTTGTGCATTTTTTTATACCACTGAGATGGCAAACACGCATACGGCCCACCTGATGGTAAGTGGTTACCGTAGCTTATGAATGTCTGCAATACCAGGGGTAATACGCGCGCGTTGCCGACCCTGAAGAAACCTCTTTTCCCCCCTTTTGAAGATACATGCTGTAGGACGTGTATTGGTAATTATTATGTAGTGCGAGAGTGTATATGTATGTGCATATTTGAGCGTGAGTGTGCGTGCGTGCATGCGTGCGTGTGTGCGTGCGTGCGTGCGTGCGTGCGTGCGTGAGTGCGTATTATGCTATATAATGACTTTTTGCTCGCTATTTTCTCGCATGGATTTTAGAAGGAGGAAAATCAATGAAACATTTCACTTCTAGTTGGCATATCGAGATTGCAAAATTACAATATTTTAAGGTTTCTATTTTATACCACGAAGGCGGCAAACAAGCCTACAGCCCGTTTAATGGTAAACGGTTACTGTAACCTATGAACGTCTATAACACGAGGGGTGTCACGTGCGCGTTGCCGACCCAACTTTAAGATAAAAATAAAATATTAAAATTCTTCAAGAATACAACTGTGAAAACTGTATCCGATTTGGTGCAAGAGTTTTTGCATGGTGTTGGAACGAACATACAGACATGGAAATTTTTCCTAAAAATATTGTTTTGCCATCTATTAATCTTATTAAAACCCATCGTATTATCTTTTCTTAAATATCTCTTATGTACATATATAATTTAGTTACAATATTATTATATTAGTAAGATTACGTTATGACTATCAATAAACCTCGTCTTTGTTCGCTTAGATGAAAAGGACTGAGAAATAGTTGTGTACCAAATTTTAACAATTTGAACATTTGGAATACATTTCTATAGCGATTTGTTTTTGTTTGACCATTTTCTTTTATTTTCAATGAACATCTAAGATAAAATCATCTTTTCACAAATTTTATCGTGTTTTTTTTTGATATTTTTAATAGATGAACGTTCAGAAATAATTCATTCATTACTTAAAATCAAACCTTAGATTTATGCTTATTTTTATTTAACAAACAGACCCTTGTCAAACGGATGACAGCGAAAAAAAATGGCTTTAATATTTTTGTATTCCCTAAAGTAGATAAACGAATGCCTGCAATATTAATTTATATTCAATTTCAAGTAGAACCTTTTGTTAGAGACTGACGGAACGATTATGTAAGTTATATTTGTTTGTATTACATAATATTTACATCAATTTTACATTCTAACATCACACCAGGATTCTTGCGGACTAGTTACTGAATTTTAAATTCTTCAAATATAAGCTTTTACTGACGATTGTGTTCGTTTGACCGGGATATGTTTTTTGACTAAAATTGAAATAAAAATAGCCTATGTCTTTTTTTATTCCATATAGTATACAAACCAAAATTTTATAACAGTTACGTAATATGGCCGTTTAAGTATTAAACGTGAAAGGGAGTTACAAAACAGACAAAATTTACTTTGTATGCAAGTCAGTCAATGTATCCCGATACATTCTAACAAAGTTTATGTTTGTATGCAACTTAAAATGGCAAATAAGCTGATGGCCCACCTGATGGGAAATGGTAACCGTCGCCATTACATTTTGCTCATAAAAAATAAAACCTGCGACATATATTTATATAAATACCAATACTATACTTACAATATATATATATATATATATATATATATATATATATATATATATATATATATATATATATATATATATATATATATATATATATATATATACATACATCGTTTACAATTATTACCATCTTTATATTAGCCCTTAACAGTCCAATACTGAACATAAGCCTGCCTCTTGTGGTGTTTGTCAGTAGTTGCCACGTTTGGCATGCGGATTGGCAATCGCAGTTATGTTTTGATGATATTTTAAAAGGGACGCTGCTGCCCATCCCTCGCCTTCCCTCTGTCGTCTCTTAAAACACTCACGAGAAAAGATGGGGTGGCCCATTCTATGGCAGGACCACATAGACCAATAAATTTCCTTAATATCCTTTTACGACACCCACGAGAGAAAAAGAGGTAGTCTATTTTCGTATCAAATTTCGGCAAAATCTTTTCGGTCGTTTAAACGTAATTGAATAACAAGTAACAAACAGGTAAACGTCTTCACAAATTTTCATCTTTATAATTTCAAATATTAATAAGATTCTTTGGTTATAAATGTACCAATTAAGTTGAGAAGGCATAATTTTACTCTATTTGTCCCACTAGTGTCATCGAATTATAGTCAAAATTCGTTCCTATGGCGAGCTAGAAATAACTTTAATACTTTTTTAAAACTCTTAATATAGATCTATTTTCGAAAAATATAATATCAGTGAGAGACCAACTGAGTATGCAATTTTTTTATTCTTAGTCAGTTTGAATGACTATTGTATGGATAAGAAGGCCATATTTTAATCAAATATTTACATTTAATTGTTACTTTGTATTTTATTCAACATTATTTTATTTTTGTTTTCACTCCTCTTGTTTGTTCGTATTTGTTTTTGTTATCTCCTTTTTTGTTTCTTTGTGTACAGCGCCTTGTATCTACATTGTTGCTACTTATGAAAACCTTTTAGTAGCTTATTTTGTGATCCTAAACTGTATTTTTTGCTTTAATGTAGCCCTGGTTTTCCTATGAATAAATAAATAAATAAATAGTAAACAAAGCCACCTGAAATCACAATTAACTTTCCTTAATTCAATACACGTCAAATTACATACATGTTTTATGTATGTAAATTTAATTATTGGTTCTGACGTAAACGAGCTGCGGTTACCGTGTGAATTTGAATGTAAAGACTCTAAAGACGTTACATATAAAAGCTTATACGAAATGAATGATGGTTGAAAAGATTATAGATTTTTTTTATTCATTAGCTTTTAATTTCGTCTGCGTGATAGGGGAGATAAAAAGTAGCCTGTCCTTTTCTCTCCCATTTAATACGTATATACCAAGTTTTATAGTGATTGGTTAAGTCATTAAGGCGCTAAGTGGTCATAAACCAATTACCCCAATAGAGGGATTTGATAAATAGTTGCTACGCTTGGCAAGCGGGTTTACAAGCGCAATTGGGGCATAAGTTTTGGTGATATTTAAAAAGGCATATTGCTACCTATCCTTCAACTATAGTTGCCTCTTATTAGAAAAACTAAGATAAATTAATGAGTGATATTTGGTACATAGTTACATCTTACTTTTAAGATTGGTACTAAAATTATAAATAAAACAGGTCACTTTGTATTCACTTAACCTAAGCCTGTAAAGTTTTTGAAATTTTTTAATAAGCTATTTTTAAGCCCATATCGCGTCCCACTGCTGGACAAAATGGACTCCTTGTTATGTCTCCACGTTTCATTATTTAGAGCATAAATAAGCTCTTAGGACTCATACAATTAAAAAACAATATATTTTATGCACATCTTTTTGAATCCTTAGCGCATCATTGTATATATGTATACATATATACATATATAGTGTTTTTAACCGACTTCAAAAAGATGGAAGTTCTAAATTCGATTATATATATTTTTTTTATATTCGTTACTTCACAACTGTTGAACATTTAATTTTTAAGTTTGTACTATGTCAGATTTTCATAGGACATATCTTGTATTTTATATCATAAATACATATATCGTCATAGTCGTAGAATACTGACGGATCTATATATGTAATATTTGTCAGATCCGTCAGTATTCTACGACTATGACGATATATTTTATTACTGAATCCTGCTATTTACAACAACAATTTCATCATAAACGAATTTTGAATATTTTATGAAAGGATATATTTACAGATTGGCCCGATAGAAATGTAGTTTTTAGAAATTATTATTTTTTTATACAATTTAGAATGGCAAACAAGCTGACGGCCCAGCTACCATGGACATAACAGAGTATACTGTTTCGCCCATGAAACCCCCCATGCGTTGCCATTCCTGAGGACTCAGGTATTATTCCTCTGTACCCTGTAAATTCACGACATATCCCACCCTTCAAACCGAAACACAGCCATTCAAACACAACTGCTGCACGGTTGAAACACGAATGGGACAGAGGTTACAAATGACTGATTTTGCTATAATTGACGTAGTGTTTTGTGAAATACATATTAAATTATTAATTAGTAATGTAAGCTAATGTATGGTAGAATTAACAGCTTATATATATATATTTATTCTAGATATAAGCTGTTACTTCCAAATGTAATGTCAAAATAAATAAATAAATAGACTTACATTATTGCATAACTCTTACATTATTTTGCTATCTCTTTTTTTATTTTTCAATAATGAAAATATGCAAAATTCTACAGTTATTATATTAATTACAGTTACATAATTATAATATCAGTTATTCTAGTTTACAATTAGTAACTTAACATACAAATTATAATTCTGAGTCAACCTCGTTTAATAACGTCTAGACACGTAAATTTTTAAATAGTATCGTATAATCGATGGATATGAATAGGAAACTGATATTATAGATTTTTATGGAATTTAAATTAATAAAAATTAAATTAAATTAATAATAATTAAATATCTATAATAGATTTAAATTATATACTTGTCATGGGTAAGTAGATATACGAAAATTTACGGGGCTGCATATATATATGCTGAAAATAAGAAACACTGATATTAGGAAGAAAACCAAAATAAAAGATGCTCTTCAGCATAGTATGAAACAGAAGTGGAGATGGGCAGGTCATATAGTGAGGTACAAAGATAAAAGGTGGACTCTCCAAACAACAAAATGGCGAGGCCCAGCAGGAAAAAGAAATGTTGGAAGACAAAGAAAGAGATGGGCAGATGACATAATAAAGATAGCAGGAAAAAATGGACAAGTATTACTATAGATAAGGAGAAGTGGAAAAAGATGGAGGAGGCTTTTACCCTTGGGGACCACGGAAGTGGATAAAAGGCTATAATAATAATATAATAATATATATATGCTATATATATTTAATACATATGTACGTGCATACAGTTATTTTCAATTGTATTTTACGTTCAATTTTAACTGAACTGAAAATTAAATATATAATGTACCTGTATGAAATGGCCAATGGATAAATTCAATAATTAATATTTGCGTGCCATTTGATGTGGCGAAACATAATGGACATCTTATAAACTTCATAAATGCGACACCTTTTCTACAATGTTTCTAGCAAATAAATTTCATTTCATTTCTAGATATTATTGAGCTTATCTTTAGCTGTACGGTTTTTACCTTTGAACATTCTAGGGTTTTCTTTCAGCTTTCCAAAGGTTGACTATTTTTATTTTTTTATTTTTTTTTTTTTTTTTTATACAACTTAGAATGGCAAACAAGCTGACGGCCCACCTGATGGAAAGTGGTAACCGTCGCCTATAGACATGAGCAGTACCATGGACATAACAGAGTATGCTAATATGATAAAATAGGTGAATTTTATTATTCATTAGTACGCGTTAACTTTTGGAGTTACCAGTTAATTTAAAAAATAAATTTTACACTCAATAGCTCAGTTATTGAGAAATATTACATTCATATGCTATTCAACATCGTGATACAACTACAACCGAAACCGCGGGATAAAGCTAGTGGTATTATAAATCGTGAATTTATTTTTAATTTTAAGTTGTTTAGTCAAGATTTAAACAGAAACGAAGCATGGTGACATGAACTTGCTTATGATAAATAGCGATACCCAAAATGTATATTGTTGCAGTATCCATTTAGGTTTAATGGATGAAAATGGAATGGGAACCCCGCTTGCGGTAACTGTATACGTCGGCGGGGCACCAGTGAGTGATGATAGGTGATGATGAACAAAATAAAATGTGTTTTTACGCATGATGCAAAAATTATAAAATAAAATAAATATAGAAGTTATAAAGGAAAAACTCATAATTATTTATCACACAAAATTGTATGAAACGCTTTTCTCGAAGCATTTGTAAGGAGACACTCTATCTATATATATGTATATTTTATTATGATGAAATTATTTTAATTTTTTGTGTAATAAGTTTTTATATTTGCACGCCTACAGTGTGGCAGAATAAGATTGGCCTATTTTTCTTGTAAAGGAACACCTATAAAAATGTGCCTTATTTCAGCAAATAAATGATTTCAATTTCAATATATAATCTAATGGATAGCCATAATGTTGATTTTTAACCTGTTTATATATAAATTGTAATTTATCCACTACTGAATATAACCGAATATTTACTTATTACAGATAAAATGCAAACCAGGAAACGTCAGAAAAAAAGAAGAGCAAAGCAAAACTGTGTAGTGCGATGGACGTGCCATACAAAAATGTAATCTAATCGTTGAGAAATAACGTTAAACATGGCATTTTCCTTTTGTCCAGCAATGGGCAGAGTTTCTAACAGAGATTTATTAGTGGTGGTTCTATTCTTGTTCCGGACAATAGTTTGTGACAGTCTCTGTCCAAAGTTTGCGGAGAAGCCACTTGAGACCAGAGTTCAAGATGCATCAATAGTTTTTAGGGCCGTGGTTGTACAAACACATTATCAGGTGAGTTCATTGTTATTTTTTCACTATAATATTTTTCTATATTTTTTATTACAAGCAATCCGACCCGATTTACCGAAAACGATTTTTGAAAATATTATGGTTATTATGTTAATATATGCTATTACTCGTTGGTAATGTATCTTTATATAAGTGAAACGTATTTTAAAAATGGTTGAGAAATTTTTGAAAAAACAAATTTTTTTTCTTTATAATATAAGTAAGATTTAGTCCACAACCTCGTACGCGTGGATATTGAAAGTAGACAGCCACTTCTAGATTTTTATTTTTTTATACAACTTAGAATGGCAAACAAGCTGACGGCCCACCTGATGGAAAGTGCTAACTGTCGCCTATAGACATGAGCAGTACCATGGACATAACAGACTAAACTGTTTCGCCCATGATACCCCCCATGCGTTGCCATTCCTGAGGACTCAGGTGTTACTCCTCTGTACCCAGTAAATTCACGCCATATCCCACCCTTCAAACCGAAACACAGCCATGCAAACACAACTGCTTCACGGTTGAAACACGAATGGGACAGAGGTACTCAAGCAATCGACTTTTGTACAAAGTCTCCCTCTAGATGGAGTATTGAGATAAAACTTGCAGCAGATTTTAAGTTAGACATTCATAAACACAACGTGGGTGGGCAACGTGCACATGACATCCTTAATGTTGCAGGCATCTATAGGCTACAGTAATCGTTTACCGTAAGACGGGCTGTATGCTTGTTTGCTGCCTTTGTGCTATAAAAAAAAAAAAAAAACTGAAAACTACATTCAGTTTAATACAGTAGTTTCATATAGAGACATATAGATATAAATTTTAAAAATGATTGTATCGACTTCTATTTCTCTTATTAAGACTCCCAATATTATTTTTTCTTAAATGACTTCTATTATTTTTTATTATTTCTAAAACAAATTACATACAAGGTGGGTAGACAGAATTAAATAATTATTTAATTTTACATTTTTAGGAACTAAATATGACAAAGTAGCCAATGTGCCACCTATTAGAAACTTGTAACTATCACCCTGTGACAGGAACCCATATCATAGACTATAGTATACTGGTATCACCCATGATAACTTTCATGCATGGGGGGGGGGAATTGTTAGTAATGCAGATTACCAGTCCTATTGCTAGGAATATACCCTGTCAGGTCGACCTTTCCGTGCCCCCCCTTGGGAACCATCATGCGGAATTACATATTCACGATGGGCTAACTGACTTGCCTTTCCATCCTCACCTATCATCCCTCACTGGTATCCTGCCGGCGTATACTGTTGACGCAGGTAGGGTAGCCATTGAATTATCTTCCATTAAAAAAAAACCTTCACGCGTTACCATTCCTGAGAAATAAGGTGTTATACCTGGATGCCCTGTAATTCCACTGCCATATCCCACCTTTCAGGCTGAAACATAGCCATGCAAATGCAACTTTTTCACGGTAGTAACACGACTTACGACACCCACGGGAACCATACGTATAAATAATTACAGATGTTAACAATATGAGTTACAGTATTTTAATAAAATTTCATAATTATGGATGGATGAAATCTAGAATTAACAAATAGGTTCTATGCAACTTAGAATAGCAATCAAACTGATGATCTACTTGATAAAAAGTTATACATATTTACTTAAACTGTAATACACAGTGAAACTATTTACATATGGCAGATTTAATACCGGACGGTATTCTTTACTTTTTAACTATTGGGCAAACGGAGAAATAAGTAGGCGGTGCATTATTGAATTGAGGAAATATAAAAAGTAATATTTAATATACTCAATTATTATAAACATATAAATATACTAGTATAAACATAATAAATGTATAAATAAGTGCATACATAAATAAATACTATAATACTAATACTATAATAAACAATTAACTGTATTGTTCTTTTTTTATCTCCTACTATTAATTATTGTTTCTTATTTTTATTTTTGGATTGTGTAATTTCAATGGAATGTATTATGTCTAATTATTATTTAAACACATATCGATTGGGGGCCTGGTGATCAGTACTACAGGTCTTAACCTATTACAGACACCAGCTCCTCACAGCAGAGTTTCATATTATTTTAATTTTATTTTATCCTAAATACCTATGTGTAAATTTAAGTTGTTTGTGAGGAGACATAAATTAATATATTATTATTATTATTATATTATTATTAATTGTATTAGAAGAGCAAATGAAACAATCTTTAACTCAGAGTAACCAGCAAGATTAAGTTTAAAGCGAAAGCGAGTAAAAAAATAAATAAAAAGGAATAAAGTTTATGTTAATAATACTTATCACTTAATTATATTCTTGAGGTCTAAAATATTACTTCTCCGTATTTAGTAATTTTACTACCATATTCTGTCATTCAAACCGCACCATATGTCTAAAAAACAACTTTTTTTCGGTAGAAACACGAATGGGACAGAGGTGTCCAACCAAACGGATTTTGTACAAAATTTTCCTTTCTATACGGTTATTTGTATATTTTGAATGTGAGCATGTAAGTACTAACTTACTTAACCACCTATAATACATACTAATATATTTAAGTAATCCTAATTTCCTTATAAAACACCATAACCAAAAACACCATGTTTCCTCTTTTTATTGTACGCATACTGCTTGCTGTTAATTAATGCTTCTTTCCACTCATAGTTTGCTGTAAGAGAAGAGTTAACTTCGCCTATTGTACATCTTTATTGAAAATAAATTATAATTATGTACAATAGAGTATAAATAAATAAATAAATAAATAGCACGACATATGTAAGTTATGAACGGTGTCATAACAAACACAGAGACAATATGATTTATAAATATGATCAATTATTTTTGTTTATAAAAACAAAACTTAAAAATACGACAAGTCAAAAATTATTATAAAACCTATCAATAGATCAAACTCAGTATACGAGGTCTGTCCGGAAAGTTCGTATAAAAGTTTTTTAAAAATTTAATTTACAATTATTCAGGTAAATCAATTTTATCCCCTTCAAAGTACTCCCCCTGTGACATAATGCACTTGTGCCAACGCCGTTTCCACTGTGAGAAGGCTCCTTGAAAGTCCTCTGGTTGTAGGTTTCTCAGCTGCCCCGTCGTAGCTTTTTTTATCTCATTTATGTCCCCCAAATGCCGCCCCCGAAGTACCAATTTGGTTTTTGGGAACAAGAAGAAGTCACACGGGGCCAAATCCGGCGAATAGGGGGGGTGTTCGGTCACCGTAATGGAATTTTTACTCAAAAACTCACGGAACGATCTTGGCGCAAATTTTTTTCATTTGAAGTTCGTTTCTTAGAATTTCGTGGACCACGGTTTTGCCCAAATTAAGCTCTTCAGCCACCTGTCTGACCGTTAAACGACGGTCCCCATTAACACAAGTTCGAATTCTTTCCACGTTTTCGTCGGAATGTGAAGTGGAAGGACGTCCTGAACGTGGGTCATCTTGAACGCTTTCTCGGCCCTCTCTGAATCTTTTTAGCCACTTGTGGACGGTTGGTTCCTTCACAGCATCATCCCCATAAACTGTTCTGAGATCGGCAAAAATTTCACGGCCATTCTTGCCGAGTTTCGAGAGAAACTTGATTACGACGCGCTGCTCTTCAACGGAAGCGGGCTCCATGCCGACGGGGTTTCGTTAAGAGGTAACTTCACAGATGGCGTGACAAGCCAGTTCGCACCGCACGGCGGTCAGACCAGAACTGAAGCATTGTTAGGGACATAAGGAAGGGGTCCTGCGCTTACCTGGCCTCCCCACTCCTCTTTCTCGCATTCCAGAACACTTTTATACGAACTTTCCGGACAGACCTCGTACATCTCACGTGATATACTTAATCAATTTAATTTATTTAGGCCATTACCTATTTATTGGCTCGAGAGGGTATTAGAAGGAAATACCTTGGCTTCGGCCCACGCTGAATCTTTTCCTTCTTTTCCCGTGGGATTTCACAAAAAGCCCTCTATTGTGAACGCCTACGTCGCATAAACCTCTGTTTAGGTAATGTTCAAGTCGACAAGGCTTTATTAATCCGGTGATTTCTTAATAAGTTTCTCTATAATTATAAAAATAAAGATCAAAATTCTCTGTACACTAATCCAACCATAATAATAAGAACTAATATTTGTAGGCGTAAATGAGTTATCTTCGAATTCGAGGTGAGATGGTTCATTTAATCATGTCGCTCTCATTACAAATCTATTTTATTTAATTATAAATTCGAGAAAATAGCAAGTTTTCTATATAATACAAATGCCGTATAATCCCGGGAAAGAATGAACCACCGTTTCCTTTTCCGTGGGTGTCGTAAGAGGCGACTAGGGGAATTTAATGATCGAGGAATGAGTGGCAACGTCCCTCTTAAAACATCACCAAAGCTTAGCTTCGGTTGTTAAGCCTCTTAAGCGTGGCAGCTACTAATAATAGCTACATTTATTGGTGAGTTCTATGTCCACCATAAGACAGTTAAGTGATGATTTCCGCATTGATTTCATCATCACGTTAACGCGGAAATGTTATATTAAATTTATATGTACGATACTCGAATACAGCATCGTTTAATAAATAAAACAATAACTCTATCTCATTAGCTAGTATTTATCATTAATTTTATTGTTCGGTAATATTCATCAGGTAGGCAATTAAATTAAATTAATTAAAATTTTCATTATTTTCAAATAAAACAGGCAACGTTTAGCAAAGTAATTAAACGCAAATACAGTTAGCGGTCAATATGAAATTATTTCCAATAGCCATACATTATTGGAAATCCCAAAATCCCCAGTCGGAATATCTACCTAATAATTATTGTTTATTCATGTGGCATACGGCCGTTGTTTTGTTTTGAACAAAAAATATTATTTTGTATACGTAATATACGTAAGTTAAGCAACATTGTGTGTAGTAACGAAAATGTATCTACCGAACTATTTATTTATCATTTGTTTTCTATTTTTGTGAATGATAACGGAATGGTAACCACGCCAGCGCTATCAGTTTGCGCTGGCAGGACTCCAGTGAAATATGATAGGTGAGAATGAAAAGGCACGTTAGTCAGTCCATCGTGATGAATACACCTGGAATTTAGCACGATCGATTCCATGTGGAACTACTTAGAGGTCGACCTGACAGGGTATATTGCTAGTAATGGGACAGGTAGTTCGCATTACTGACAATTCCTTCTTCCCGCTTGTTTAAAGAGAGAGAACTTCATGTCTCCAACCCAGAATTTAAACAAGCTTAGAAACCAATGGAATAACATCATAAGAGAGGCAACAGACACCTTTCAAGGACACGACCTTCAGTAATGAAGAGGACGAAGAGAGAGAGAGAGAGAGAGAAACAAATGACTGATGTGTTTCGGATTGACAATATGGCAGAGAAATTACAAACTACGGAACCCTAGTCACCAGGAAAGGTAACGCATAATGGGTTAATGAACATCTTGATGCCGATAAAGCTATTCATGTCTATAGGCGATAGTCACCACTTTCCATCTAGTGGAAGTGATCCGAGAAACAACGTTAGTAATATTATTTTATGTGACTATGTATGAGAATGTAGAGAAAAGAATGAAATGCAGGTAAGACGGATAAGACTCTAATTAATACTAACAATGACTTGTACATTTGCATGCATATTTCAAACGACAAACAACGTCATCTTCCTAACCTTGTCCCAATTATTTATTTTGGGTCGACGTAATATGCTCCTCTCTTTCATTCATCTTTATTCGCAATCGTGTATTTTGTTTATTTATTTATTAAACGTATGTGTATAAGGCGGACTTAATGCTAAAAGCATTCTCTCTCAGTCAATCTTAGGAAGAATCAGAATACTAGAATACGGTATTAGTAACAGTTTATATATAGACATACTAATATATATTCTTATATTTATTTGTCTTAATTATTAAAAGTTTCAAATAATTCTTTATTTGGAACAAAAACATTGATTACAATACTATTGACAAACAATGATGTCTGCAGAAGTAAAAAATTGTGTCGCGAATATCAACGCCCTTCTTGTCATTGTAGGATTTCGAAACAAATCAGTGTGTGTGATGTACAGTTTAGTTATATGAAGACATTTTTTGTGTCTAGCAACTACAATAATTAAAAAAATTCAAAAATTAAAAATGCAGCCTGCATTTTAACTTAAAAAGTGTTTGTGTGTGTGTGTGTGTGTGTGTGTGTGTGTGTGTGTGTGTGTTGTGCGTTTGCGCGTGCATGCGTGTGTGCGTGTCTGTGCGTGTGTGTGTGTGTGTGCGAATTTGTGTGTGTATGCAAGTGTAAGAAAAGTTATAAATTTATTCTGAAAATTTTATAAGATCTTCTGTATCATCATAAGATAAAGATTGGAGAAATTTTAAACATTTATATTTGAATTTACACATATAATTCTTTGCTTAATCTGTTATATAGAGAGGAACTAATGTGGTCATAATGACGTATCGCTATATCGTAATAAATAAAAAATATAAAAGTATGTCTTATATACTTACACGTATATAAGACATACTATTATTTCATTATATTTATTACAATCATTTCACTCTTGTTCAGTTACGTATGCATACGTTTTAAAAATTTGTCACGTTTTAAATCTTTTTTATTGTAATAAGAATAAATATTGTTACATTAAGGTCTAAAATTATCTAAAATGTATCTATGTAAACAAGACAACATTTTGTACACCATTAAAACAATGTGGCTAAATATATAATTATATTTCAACCATATTATGCAAATAAATTATTAATTCAAGTCATATCATTTATCAAATAATGTAATATGTAAATTAAATAAATATTATTTTCTATCTAAATGGGTAAATCCAATTTTAAAGTAAATAGCAAGTACTAAGCCCATAAGAACTTAGTATAACTTAAGTGGTCCAACCTTTGACACCATTAAAGCTCCACCTTGCTAATATTAAATTTAATCTAGAACTCAAACTCTTAGATTGACGCGTACATTCCTCGCGCCGTAAACTTGCTAGATATTAAAGTGAAAATTATAGTAGAAACTTTTGGTACAATGTTGAAATGAATTTAATTAAATATCTGTAAATGTATTTTAAGTTTTATTAATCTTATTATATTTATTATATATATTTTATTAGTTTATATATTTTGTTTTTTTTTTAGTTGTGCTTTTTTATTTTCATTCTTTTATCTCTTTTGCTGTGTATTATGTGTATTTTTTTTATTGTAATTTGTGTGCTGTAAGTAATGTAAATAAATTATCTATCTATCTATCTATTTAAGGCAATCTGTATCTCAGTTAAAAAAAATATTTTTAAATATAATCCTTAATATGATTACCATATAAAGCAGTAAGCATTCTTTTATGGAGAATAATCCAAGGCTGAGTCCCATTATAGAATGAGCCACCCTTTTCTTTCCCGTTGATACAGGTGACTAGAGGAATATAATGTTCGAAGGCTGGGCAGCAGTATTCCTCCTAAAATACCACCAAAACATAACTGCGGTTACCAACCCGCCAGGCAAGTGTGGCAACTACTGGCAAAACCCCTCTTATAGTGGAGGCAGGTAGATTATTCAGCTGTGGACAGTTAAAGGCTGAAATGATGATGTCCATGTGATGTTAAATGGATTATTGTGATAAGAGTAATGACATCAAAGGTATTATTGTTTGAAAAACAAATTCAAGTTCTCTCGATTAGATCCACGAAAATATTTATAATAGAGAGTATATACTTCAAAATAATATTATTTAAGTCACTTTTATTTAAAAATTAAATGGAAAGGTGTTTGTTTTGTTTCTATCAAAAATATATTGTTACATTTAAGAAAAAAATGCTTCCTATTTCAGCAAATATGTTAATGTGTATTTTTATTTATTTATTTTATTTATTTAAAGGAACACCAACAGCATTATGCATTATAACACATATAACAAACATTAAATATAATACAATATTAATGCAAATGCCTACATTCTATTCTATATTCTACATAAATTACAGAGTATTTATTTAACTCGCATTACTAATGTTGATAATTTGTAGCGAAGGGAAAGGTCAATCTAAATAGAGTACTGAGTATTGTATTCACCTCACAACTCGTGTTTACTGTATAAACACAGACCGGCGAGTTAGTTCAATTGTATTTATAGTGCCGGATAAATACAATAATGGATTACTCTAGAAATAAATTGTATGATTTTTATAATACTGACAACGGCATAGAATTGTATTTGAATAGAAAACATGCTGACAGAATACACGAACATACATTTATAAAAAAAAAAAACAACGAAATTTTTATGTAACTTAGATAAGCTTATGGCCCACCTGATGGATAGTGGTAACCGTCGCCTACAGGTATAAAAAGTACCATGGACATAACAGAATCGCCTATGAAGCCTTTCATGCATTTCTTTTCCTAAGAACTAAGGTGTGATGCCTCTGTACCCATTATTTCAATGCCATATCTTACCTTTCTAACTAGAACATTGCCAAAAACAACTGTTTCATGGTAGAAATAAGAATCGAACGCAGGTACCCAAATGGACAAATTTTTTAAACCAATAAGATCGTTACGACTAATGGGAAAAAGTGGAATGAAAAATGAGGAATGAAGCGAACATGGTAGTAAAGAGTGAGTAAAACTTAGAAGGAAATTAAATTAGCTAAAAAACCTGGAAATTAATATCCGGAAACAAAATGCACTCCTACGGGGAGCTAAAAAAAAATGGACAATTTTTGTACAGTCTCAAATTGAGTCGTATGAAAATACATTGATCTATTGATTAAACGAACATATGTTTTATAGATATATTAGATTTTTATCTATTTATTTGAATATATATATATATATATATATATATATATATATATATATATATATATATATATATATATATATATGTTACTGATGGGAAGCAGGTGTACTTGCAGGCTGTGTTTCGGTTTCAAGGATAACGTACGAGTATTTCAGTGAAATTATAGGCCACACAGGCTGTAGTAATACCGTAGTGCTCAGAAATAGCAACGCATAAGGGATTTCATAGGCATTTTGTATAGGGATTGATATATAGCAACAACTATATATTATTAGTTACAATATCTATATTTTGGCCCAAGAACGTATACATTAAATATCGGATATCAACATCATCAGCATTTCAGCCATTATTCGTCCACTGTTGGAGATAAGCCTCCCCCATAGACCACCATAAACAACGTTCTTGAGCTACCTGCATCCACTGACACCCTACAATGCATTTGAAGTCGTCACTTCATCTAATGGAGGGTTTTTTTTATACATCTTAGAATGGCAAACAAGCTGACGGCCCACCTGACGGAAAGTGATAACCATCGCCTATAGACATGAGTAGTACCATGGACATAACAGAGTATACTGTTTCGCCCATGATACCCCCCATGCGTTGCCATTCCTGAGAACTCAGATGTTATTCCTCTGTACCCTATAAATTCACGCCATATTCCATCCTTCAAACTGAAACACAGCCATGCAAATACAACTGCTTCACGATAGAAACACGAATAGGACAGAGGTACCCAAGCAATCGACTTTTGTACAAAGTCTCCCTCAGGTGGGGTCTGAGGAAAAGGGTCTACCCCTACGGGGTTGCCACTCAAGAACCTTCCTTCTCCATCGGTTGTCGGTTCTTCGAGCTATGTGACCAGCCCATTGCCACTTCAGCTTACTTATCCTTAATATAAAGCGAAGTATTTTTTACTCGTGTGAAAAAGATTGATTATGAGCCGATAGGTTGGGATGGTAACAAGAGGTCCGTATACGTGAGTGAAGTTTATCTCAGGCGAAACAAAAGTTTGACTGGGGTTCGTTCATAACATGACACGGGTCTAGCGAGTAGCTTTTGACGGATGCGCATTAATTATCTGCTAATCATTAAAATTTATTTTTTACAAATAACAAAAGATTTATCATAAATATGTACATACCAAAAAAAAAACATACTGATTTTTCCTTTGTACATTTTTACACGTTTTACGAGTAAAAAAAACATTTTTTTTTATACAACTTAGAATGGAAAACAAGCTGACGGCCCACCTGATGGTAAGTGGTTTAACCGTCGGTTAAACCGTCGCCTATAGACATGTGCAGTACCATGGACATAACAGAGTATTCTGTTTCGCCAATGATACCCCCCATGCGTTGCCATTCCTGAGAACTCAGGTGTTATTCCTCTGTACCCAGTAAATTCACGCCATATCCCACCCTTCAAACTGAAACACAGCCATGCAAACACAACTGCTTAACGGTTGAAACACGAATAGGACAGAGGTATCCAAGCAATCGACTTTTGTACAAAGTCTCCTACCCTCCCTCTGCAATGGTAATATTAACCTGACATTTAGGGTCAGTAAATAATAGTTTTACACTTACAACAATACAATGTAGAACGACCCCCCACTAGATGGAGTGACGACCTTAAATGCATTGCAGGGAGTCAGTGGATGCGCAGGGCCGTTCTTTATGGCGGTCTATATGAGAGGCTTATGTCCAGCAGTGAACAAATAACGACTGAAATGATGAAATAATACTTTTTTTATATTTATTTAAAAATAAAATTTGTACAAGTGATGAATATAAAGCCATGTAACATTCTCTACCAGATAATTGTCGGGTAAAAATAGAAAGTGTATGAAGAACTGAAGTGGTGAAGATGTGACGTAATTCTTGTAATACTCGTATATTACTGTATATTATTATATACTAATGAGTAGGGATAATATTTATATTATTATATGTATCACATCTCCCATATTTAGAACTAACAGAATTTTTCATCGTGCCTCCCACCAAATTGTTTTTAATTACTCCCCTCCATCCAAAGGTTGCCTGGAAGAGTTCGCTCTTAGCGATAAGGTCGCCCATTGTTTTCTCATTGTGATTATTTCTTGTAATTTTTTATATTTATAATGAATTTACTATTGTAATCTTCTGGAGGAAACAATAAAGAGTATCTATCTATTATTTTATTAGTTTTTATTTATATTAACTACTATAATATTGGTAATATTGTTGTGGTTGGATCCATGTTTAATTATTTTAGGATTATTAAAACAAATACGCCACTATTTCTTTGTTGCGCAAAATTCTGCTTAATCCGCAACAAGATCTATTTGAAGACATGAATCTGCGTTCTAAATTCAAATATTTTTGGAAGAAAATCACGACATGGTCATTTTGTGTATTTTAAAATAAGAGTAATGAGGTAATTAATTAATATTAATTTTATTATATTTAATATCGCTTTTTGCGAAGCAAAATCTGCTTGTATACCGTCTATAAGTCGTTTCGTTAAAAATGTACTCCATAGAACCTAATAAAGTTATAGATCTAGATAGAAAAACCAATAAAACGACCATTTAAATAATAAATATAAACATAATTCCAACAGTGCAATAAAAAAAAAAAACAAATGATGCCACGAAGTTAACTACACATAAAAATGTATTGGACTGATATAAAGTCCTCTTGGGATTGAACCGCTCGCAAAATAACCTCACCACAATGTTTTGTTGAGTTTATTTAGTACACATGAAATTTAAAGAAGTTATATTTTATATCTTGCAATAACATAACAGGGCTTCAACATCAATCATTCTTATTATCATCTTCTTTACTACTCGTGTGATTATGACGCCTCCTGGTAGCAAAAGTTTCTAAGTCGCCTTTACTGTATATAAAAGCGTCGGACTTAATATCTGACAGCTTCATCTACCATCGCCTACGCAATGCTCATATTAAAGCGTTGGAAAAAATCCACACCTTTATAATAACTCGAGTTAATAATTAATATATTTTTAATTTATATATTTTGTTCAATTCCGATCCATTAGTGTGTTTGCTTACATTTAAAATGAGGTTTGACTGTCACTAGCAGAGACTATGACCTTTTCTATAAGTTATCAATCTCTGACTGTTAATTTTTTTTTTATTTAATTATCATACATAAATACATAAATTGAATCTACGCTCTAGAGTTTATGATTCTTAATATTGAAGAATATGCGTAATGCATATTATTTCTATGAGCAAGTCGCTACGATACTACAGTGGGTTTCATTATGGGTAATGCTAAATGGGTAAAGCTAGTGTTATAGTTTAAAAAACATCTTTTTTAAGAAAAAATCTGTATTCATTATCCTTGGCCATGGCGAAAACTACCAATGATTTACCTACCTACTAATTTATTTGCTAAATTTATTAACGGGTAGTGTTCGTTATATCTTAAATTCAAGTTCAAATCATCTTTATTAAAATATAATTGTTTACAAGCACTTTTAAATCGATAGTGGTTATCTGTTGAGAAGAGCCCGCAAGAAACGTAACAGTTACTGTGGTAAATCTTTGTTAACATATAACTAGGTAATATGTATATATGTTTAGTGTTTTAATAACAGTTTGAAATTTATTCAAAGGTAAGTACAAAATATCCTTCGATATCTTATTATATCATTTAATGTCCATTCCCACAAAAGACCTATTAACTTTTCCTAAACGAAACTTTGGAACTGCAAGTTTGTATTTATATCTAGTATTAAGATTATAGAGATAGCTATTTTTAAGAAACAACTATACTAAATATTTCTATCATAATATTTAAACTTACTCTCAGATTTTTAATTGATAGGATACATTTGATATTTCTGCACTTCATGAAAGAAAGAGAGTGTAGATCGTTTTATATTAGGTACATGTATGATTTTTTAATTATTTAATAAATTAATAATGTTCTTAAGAATTCTTTAAAACATTAATTCTAAACTTATTTCAAATAAATATTCTTTGAATCAGGTCCCCCTATTATTAATACTTTTTTTTTTACATAATGCGTTAAATATCTATTCTTAAAGTCTATAGAAATACTTTTGTCTTTTATCGCTTTATACAGAGCAGACTTAAAACTATTCAGTGTATTATCTATAGAGCAATTTAAAGTATAAAGAAAAAGCGATAAAATGAAAATCACTTGAAATAATCTTTTAAAGACTTTCTTAATATTACTTTAAGTAATATTAAGACTGTAGGTAATTATCTCTCTCTTTCTCTCTCTCTCTCTTCAGTCGTGCATTTTTGATAGTATGGTCTTGGTTTTCGATGAGGTTCCTCTTCCCAATTGAGGTTCTTGTAAAATGCAACTACAGGTTTACCAGAGGGAGACTTTGTACAAAAGTCGATTGCTTGGGCACCTCTGTCCCATTCGTATTTCAACCGTGAAGCAGTTGTGTTTGCATGGCTGTATTTCAGTTTGAAGGGTGGGATATGGCGTGAATTTACTGGGTACAGAGAAATAACACCTGAGGACTCAGGAATGACAACGCATGGGGGGTATCATGGGCGAAACAGTATACTCTGTCATGTCCATGGTACTGCTCATGTCTATAGGCGACGGTTATCACTTTCCATCAGGTGGGCCGTCAGCTTGTTTGCCATTCTAAGTTGTATAAAAAAAAGTATTTATTAATGTTTTAAGCTAAACAAAACGAATGATAATTCTTGCTAATTTTTTAAAACTAAAATTGAGATCATTTGTTACCTCTTGATTCCTTAACGTCCCAATTACTTATATATAAATATGTCCTGGCTATACAAATAATCCCATGAACCTATTTCTGTGATACTTAGAATGCCAAACAGGCTAACGACCTACCCGGTGGAAAGTGACAAGAGTTAACTATAGACATAACATCTGTTTCTTCTGCATATCAATGATATGTTACAGATAAGTAATATTCATTGCTATGCAGACGACAGTACAGGAGATACATTATATACCGGTCATGCAAAGATCTCGCGGGCACATACCGATGAGTGCCGAAATAGACTTGTGTCTGAAATCGAAACTTCACTCCATCAAGTTTCGATCTGGGGTGAACAAAATCTTGTCCAATTTAACCCCAAAAAGACACAAGTCTGCGCGTTTACCGCAAAAAAGACGCCGTTTGTCGTATCTCCTCACTTTCAGGGCACTTCCCTTGATAAAAAGTCGAGTCTAGGAATTCTGGGCGTTGATATATCTTGCGACGTCCAGTTTTGCGGTCATCTGGAGGAGAAGGCTAAGATAGCTTCCAAAAAGTTAGGAGTGCTCAATAGGGTGAGACGATATTTCATGCCAAAACACCGCCTGAAATTATATAAAGCCCAAGTCAGGCCGCATATGGAATACTGTTCTCATCTGTGGGCAGGAGCGCCACAGTACCAACTCCTTCCGTTAGACCGCATTCAAAGTCGGGCGGCTCGAATTATCGATAGTCAACGCCTTACTGTCCGACTTGAGCCACTGAAACTGCGTAGAGATGTTGCATCTCTGTGCATCTTCTACCGAATTTATCATGGGGAGTGTTCTGAGGAATTGTTCGGATTGATACCTGCTGCTGATTTTCACCACCGTACAACCCGCCACAAACTAAAGTTTCATCCCAATCATCTGGACGAGTGGCGGTCTGCCACCGTGCGTTTTTCAAGGCACTTTCTTCCACGCACAACCATTCTTTGGAATCAACTTCCAGCAGCAGTATTTCCGAACCGATACGACAACATAACCTTCAAGAAAAAAGTATATTCCTTTTTAAAAGGCCGGCAGCACACCTGCAATGCCGCTGGTGTTGTGGATGATCATGGGCGGCGGTTGTCACTTACCATCAGGTGAGCCGCATGCTCGTTTGCCCCCTGTGTTGTAAAAAAAAAACATCACAATATACTGTGATTTCCACAGTACTCGCCAGTCGTTGCCTTTCTCGAGAATTATGGTGTTATGCCTTATTACCGTTGCATTGCCTTACTCTGTAATTTCACTGTCATATTGCTCTCTTCAAGTCGGAACATAGTCACGTAAACCAAGCCAATCAAAACGAAACACGAGTGGAACAGAATGCAAACGACTTTTATATAAAACCTCCCTGTGGAACTGTCACTGTTAATAATGATTTGTAACATACGTACAGGAGTCACACTGTCAATTGGAATTAACTGTATATTTTATTTCTTCATCATCATCATCATCATCGTCTTATCAGCATTTGTCTGTCCACTGCTGGAATTAAGCTTCTTCCATAGATTGGGGGAGTTTTGCCAATATTTTTTAATGGGTGATAATGGAATGGTATCCCCATCCGCGCTATCGGTATACACCGGCGGGGCACCAGTGAAAATGATAGATGAGGATGAAGTAGGTCAGTTAGCCCATCGTGACGAATTCAACAAGAATTGTTCACGATGGTTTCCAGGGGGAACCACGTGGAGATCGACCTAATAGGGCATATTGCTAACAATGGGGCTGGCAAACTCCATTGGTAACAATCCCTTTCCCCCCCTTTGCCAGTACTTGCCACGGTTGGTAGGTGGGTTGGCATCCGCAGTTAGGCTTTAGTGATATTTTGAGAGGGACGCTGCTCCTCATGCCTCGACCCTTAATTTTCCTTAGTCGCCTCTTACGACACCCACAGGAAAGGAACGGGTAGCCCGTTCTATGTCGACACCACACGGCGATATTTTATTGATTTATCGAATATTATGTTTTTTTCAAAAGTTATATATAAAAGAAAGAAAGAATGTAAGAAAGAAAAAAAAGAAAGAAAGAAACTTTGTTCTACAGAAATATGCGACTACACCCACACAGGGGTTAAAAAAATATTAAGAATTATAATAACGAAATTACACACAATATTTATATATAAATAAAGAATTTAAAATTAAAAAAGAAAAAAAATGAATATATGAAAAACTTTATGTAACATTAGTAAATATAATTCCTTATATATTATATTGTACAAAATAATACGACTAACTTGTTAAAACAAACTCATATGAAAGAGAACTTACATTTTGGAAGACAATAGACTTTCTCGTCTATACGTATGTATAAAACGGCGTGTGTTATTAGCACTTTCCCTTAACAAGTTTCCAACGATGTTTCATTAACAAGTAGAAGTACAACCCAAAACTCCAAACTTTAAACGCGTCCCTACAAATTACTACCCACACGATGTTTGGCCCGCAAGACAAATCGTCTCGTTATTGTTTTTCATTTGCGTCCAGATCTGAGCGCCGGCGTTGCCAGATGCGATTGAGTATTTTACCCGAATGTCAAATATTTTATCTCTAAATACATACGATCTCATTCACTTTTACCAAATCAAAAATTTGTATCTGTTTTGCCTTGTGACCTCTGAACAACGGCATACGTTGATTTCTTTATTCGTTACTACCTCCTTAATTATATTTAATGGTTTTATATATTATTGTACGTTATAAACATAAAAAATTACCGAAAAGATTACTCAAAATGAATGGAGTAATTCTATTTTATTCATTTTTCTCAAAATTTCGCAAATACAAAATTTTTACCTAAAATTAGGATATAATTGGCAACACTGTCGGAGCTCGAGTTTATGGAGCCGAATTCGCAAACAGCCAATGCTCGCCAACTCAATGCTGTTCCTAATTTGCGGAATTGTTTCTCTCAACTACGTTGTAAGGGCTTGTTGGGGACGATAGGTATTTTTTGTCGGATACAAGGCAGATTGAGTAAAATGCCGTGTTGGCGAGATTGGTAGATTGCCGGGATTTGTAAGTACAATTTATACTTAGTTTAATATCGTCTACATTGACTACTTACAAATGCTTGAAAAAACAGCTTTTGTTAAAATAGTGCGTTGTAAGAAATGTAATGACGTTCAGTACATATATTTTATCAAAGAGATTGTAATTTTATTTATGTTATTTTTAAATAGGTTAAAAAAAGAGGACCTTATCAAATTAGTCGTATTATTTTTTTTTTATGTTTGTCGCATAATAACTCAGTCAGTTATGAAAGGTGATACTTCCAGATTATTCTCATATAAATTATATTAAAATCAATTTAGTAGTCTAGTTTTTAAATCAAAATGGTTCTGTCACAATTAAAGTTGGTTTTTCTTGTGAAACACTTTCTTAAACAATTATAAATAATGACCACATGAGCTTATTTAAAAAGGGTATGTATTGAGGTTTCTTCAGGGTCAGTGCTATTTCAAGCATCCAAAGATTACAATGACCGTTTATCATCAAACTGACTGTAAGCCTGTTTGCTACCTTTGTCCACAAAGTGTAATAAAAAAAAAGTAAAACACTTATAAAATTTAAAATATAACAAATTTCTATGTTACCATATAAAGTTATAACAATAAACTTAACGTTCTTGTAAGTAGGTCATGGAAATGATCAGAGTAATTACATTGTTATTATATTATAATATATTATTATACATAATATATATACGAGTATGTTCTAAATAGCAACAAGCCTGAATGTTAATTAGTTTCGCATGATCGAATAACATGTCTATATGAGTACACAATTGAAATTGTTCATGTACCTTAAAATTACATTGATTATTATTTTTCAGTGGCATCCTATTAATATTATAAATGCGAAAGTTTGTAAGGGTGACTGGATATTTTTTACCCTTTAACGCAAAAACTACTATGCGGATTTTAATAAAATTTGATCCACAAGTAGGTTATTTTTTAATTTAGTACATAGAATATTTTAGGTACTGATCTATGCAGGCAAAACCACGGGATTTATATGATGAATCATCATCATCATTTCAGCCGTTATCTGTCCACTGTTGGACATAGGCGTTCCCCATATACTGCCATAAGGAACCGTCCTGAGTCACCTGCATCCACTGACTGCTTACAATGCAATACAATGGGGGAAAGGGATTGATAGTAATGAGGTCAAATAGCCCCATTACTAGCAATATACCCTGTTAGGTCGACCTCCACGTGGTTCCCCCTGGAAACTATAATGGCTAATTCTAAATGAATTTGTCAGGATGGGCTAACTGACCTGCTTTCATCCTCATTAGTCATCTATCACTGGTGCCCCACCATTGTATACCGATAGCGCAGATGGGGTTACCATACCATTAACACCCATTAAAAAAAATGCAATACAACGTGGCTGTGATGCCAGCACGAG
This sequence comes from Galleria mellonella, assembly GCF_026898425.1. Classification (NCBI taxonomy): domain Eukaryota; kingdom Metazoa; phylum Arthropoda; class Insecta; order Lepidoptera; family Pyralidae; genus Galleria; species Galleria mellonella. Next base: position 980,676 of record NW_026442114.1, read on the forward strand.
CCTGACTGCGTACCTCGGTTCGCTGAGCGAAGGCTGTTGACGTACGTTGCACCGTCATAGATAAGTAAAATGGCGTTCGGAAATCTTCAGATATGAACGGCTGGGCTCCGTAACTTCTCGCGTTACAGCCGCTTAACATTAAGGGTCCCGAATGAGTCCCGAAACTAGTCAAGTCTTCTCGATTAAATTACTTGTAAGTTAAATCGGTAATTATTATATTAAAATATAAATATGAAAATTTATAAAAACATTAAATGGATTTTAATTGAAAGATCTTTTTTGAAGGCATTACCATAACTAAACACACAAAATACTTTATATACATAACGGGGGTAAACCTGCAAGAAGCAACTAGTAATTCTTATGGTTTAAAATTAAAAAAAAAAAACCTATAAAAAATTGAAAACGAAAGAATATTTAAAATAAGGATTAGATACTTAGAATTCGGTATAAAATGAATAATATATTGAGAGAAGCACAGTTTTCGTTGGTTACACACAAAACATGTGCTTTCAAATCTCTTTAATGGGTGTTATAGGAATTTATGAGCGTCTTCTAAAAGCCCTTTTAATATTCAAATAGAGTAAGACACAAATTTTATTTGAGGCTCTTGTAAATAGAATAGAATATGAGAATATTTGTTATATATTTGTTTGTTCTTGCTAATATAATATATATAACATACGTGCCATATTATAAATATATATATATATATATATATATATATATATATATATATATACTATATATATATATATATATATTCTTTATTGCACTAAAACATACAGTAACAAAAATAAGTTAATAACAATGTTAGCAAAGGTGTCTTAAACTTATAAAAAAACTTATGTCTAATTTCTTCTAGTCAACTTAAAATGGCAAACAAGCTAACGGCCCACCTGATGGAAAGTGGTAACTGTCGCATATAGATATGAGCAATACCATGGATTAAACAGAGTATACTATTTCGCCCACGATACCCCCATGCGTTGCCATTCCTAAGGACTCAGATGTTATTTCTCTGTATCATGGAAATTCACTGCCATATCCCACTCCTCAAACCGAAACACAGTCATGCAAATACAACTGCTTCATGTTAAAAACACGAATGGGACAGAGGCGCCCAAGCAAACGACTTTTGTACAAAGTCTCCCTCTGGTAAATATATAAGAATATAAGATATTGCTCCACAAAAAAGATTTCAATTGTGACAATGAATGAATGAATATGTCCAAAATCTGTTATCAAAAAAATAATATTGGATAACTTTTAACATATTCGAAAACAGATATCCGACTGATATGGGCGATATCGAAATTGGATGATGCCCTTTTTCCTGCCATTCAAGTCTAGAGGAACCCAATATATAGATATCAGATCAGTAATATTGAATTTTTTTTTTGCTTGGTGAAAATGGTATAGTAACCCCGCCTGCGCTAACGGGATACGCTGGCGGAGCACCAGTGAAGGGTGATAGATGAGAATGAAAACAGGCCAGTTAGCCCATCATGATGAGTTCATCAGGAATTAACCATGATAGTTTCCAGAGAGAACCGCGAGGAGGTCGACCTGGTTGGGTATATTGTTAGCAATGGGATTCTTAGTCTCCATTGCTAACAATCCCTTTCCTCCAGTAATATAGAATTACCCATGCCTTTTTTTTTAACTTCAGGAAAAATGCATCATGCAGACCCACACAGGTTAGGGCCCGTGTGGGTACTGTCGGACTCCTACCGGCTAAACAACCTGACGATATACCTCCTAGTCTCTTTAACGACAATGCCGAGGGATCCCTCGGCATTGCAATTTCGCAATCTACCACGACATTGCCAGAGACCCACCAAAGGGTAGCTCTGCTCAGGTGTGCAGGGTATATGCTGCACACCGTCCACACGATCCTCTTCCCAACTGGTGAGCTTTGGATGCCCCTAAGCATCCGCCGCCCCGAGGATCGGAATTACCCATGCCTAGTTGATATCAGTACTTATTCGCTCTAACTTCCTATCTGCTCAGTAATAAGTTTCCGATAGTTTCTTTATCTTAACGTGTTTTGTTATGAAAACTAAAAACATAACACTATAGATACCATCTCGTGCTCAACGGCGGAGAAATAATGTACGCATGGTGTTTAGACCATTAAATTACACGGGCAATGTATGGTGCGGATGAAATTACCTCGACCCGTTGCGATAAGGCAATGACTTCAGAATATGGTGAAATAGTATGAAAGGTTCTTTATATTTGACCGACTTCAAAAATAAGGAGGTTCTCCATTCGGTCGATTTTTTTTTTATGTTTGTTATCTTATAACTTTGACAGTTCAAAACCCATTTGGAAAATTGTTTATTTTTTACCTGAAAGGATATATTCACAGATTTCTTTCATAAAAATTTTATCAAAATGGTTTAGTAGTTTAGTTTTTAGATTAAAATAACCGATTTTGCCATAATTGTAGTCGGTTTTTTCGTGAGAAATAATATTTAGTTATTAACCAATTTAAAAAGTGGAGCTTGTCAATTTTGTGCAACTTACAGAACTAATGTATAACTAACTAAAAAAATGTTATTCGTTTTATGGGCAATATATAATAGTACTAAATGACTCGGCAAACATTGCGCTACCTGCGCCACCTACTGGATTCATTTTTTTTTCTTATTGGGATAAAAATCATATCTCTCAATTAAGATCAAATATGTTGTTTGGCCTAACATAAAATAAAAAAAAAACACCATGTGATACAGACAGAAAATAGGCCACCCCTTCCTTTCCTGTGGGTGTCCTAAGTGGCGACTAAACGAATATTATATTCGACAACAGCGTCCCTCTTAAAACATCACTAAAGCCTGTGATCGCCAACCCACTTGCCAAGCATGGCAACTACTGGCACAATCCCCCAGTGGTGGCCAATGTTTAGTAGCGTACAATTAACGGTAGTATCATCAACATAGTTTTAAATTTATTAATATTTTGATTGAGAGGTTTTCAAGATTAGTCTGAACGAACATCGTGACACTGGATCTTTATTATTAAGATTTAAATGACATTTGGTACATGTGTAAGTTATATCCTAACGTCATACAAAGGATACTTTATAATGTGAATCACGAGGACAAAGCCGCAGGAAACTATATGTATGCACAACGAGAATTTAACGAACTTACTGTGTTTGTCGTTTCCGACAATTGTTTCGCCTTCATCCGGAAGTCTTCAGAGGGTGTGGCGCTTTGCGTCACAGCGTCTCGCCTCAAAATGCGGGCTTCTGCTTGCTCCCGAAGACATTGGTTCGGGCGGGGATGGGGGCAGAGATAATGATGGTGGAGACAATGGTGTTGTCGAAAATGTTTTGTGTAGTTATCGTTGACTATGTGGGAATATAACATGCAGGAAAATAGTTAATTTTAAACTTCGTTGTATATTTTTAAATACACAATCGGGACTTAACACGATGAAAAAGCTTTTACAGTAAATAGTACCTACATACCTGCTTCTTTATTGCTGACGTTTCGACGTGGATTGCACCACGTTGTGTTGTCTAGGATGGCTCTAGATAATAATGGTGACAGTATGAGGGTACACGAAGAGACCGCCAGAGCTGCCAGACGAAGACACCGCCCACTTTAGTCCTGTGTGTCGACACGTCGACTATAAAGGAGCAGGTATGCAGGTACTATTTACCTGTAGAAGCTTGTTCATCGTGTGAACCCTTCTTTGCATCATTTTTTTTATTGGTGAAATAAATCAAGGTGATATAATTCATGTTGAAATTAAAGGAAAAATGGTTAAAAAATAAATTTTTCTGCAATGGACATCAAAAAGGTATCCAGATATGATCAACTTAAAGGGGAATTGTTCTTTTATATCATTTTTGGGCATTCAATATTATGATGGAAATGTCCTGATTGTGTATTTAAAAATATGCATAAAAATGTTAGTATTTAGTAAATACTAACATTTTTGTGCATAAATCCCAAATGAATCCTGTCAATTGTCATCATTTTAGTTGTTTAATGAAGTCCAACATTTATTACCTTTGCGTTGTATTTGCAATCAAAATGAGCGAAACCCCGAATGTAATTAAAATTGTTTGTGACAATTACCTACGTCCATATTTGGTACAGCGTGTCAAAACTCGAATCGAATAGGGGCGATCCTCTTGGGTTTATTGCAAATTTTATTCGATCTATAATTTAGTTGGGCTGAATTTGTTTATTTAATATGTTAAAATATATTTTTATATTAGTCTAATTATATGTTTTTAATAAATGAATATATTAAGTATTAATGTTTGAGCAGGTGAAAAAAATATTAAAACTGGTTAGGTATTTTAGAGTTTATCCATTACAAACTGACATTACAAAATCAAATGAGAGTTTAATAATAATCTTATTGCGTAATCTTTTTGCCTGCTACTTTGTTTATTTATTTATTTATAAAAGATACCCCAACAATACGTTCACAATAATTAAACACATTATGTACAATGTTATACATAGATAAGTAAGTAATGAAAAATTACTATTCAAATATGCTTAAATCTAAGTTTAATTGAATAAAAATATTTCTTCCTTTCTTTCTAAAGTCAAGTCTAGATGAACATATCAATTAGAGGCGTATGCAGCTCTTACAGTTAAGTGTAAATGTATACCAAAGCAATAATCAAACCATGCCAAACAAGCTGACGACCTACCTGATGGAAAGTTGTAACCGTCGCCTATATAGGTACATGAGCAGTACCATGGATTGTACCCTGTAAATTTACGCCATATCCTATCCTTCAAACCGAAACACAGCCATGCAAACACGGTTCGGTTTTACGGTTCATGCTTTACGGTTGAAATACGAATGGGACAGAGGTACCCAAGCAAACGACTTTTGTACAAAATCTTTCTCTGGTAATAAATAATTAATAAAGGAAACTATTTCTAGATAGAGTATCATGATAAAACCTATATCAGATGTTAAGTTAGACCTTCAAACCTCAGAAACAACTATGAAAACCACTTCTCATTTAGTGCATCAACTTTTGTGTGATGCCAAAGCATAAAGTCAAACACCCAGAAAAAAATAAAAAAATATTTCAATATATTTTGTTCTCCATTGATTTTATTAAGACCTCCTCATATTAATTTTTCTTTAATATCTTCCTATATAAACATCGTCTAGTTACAATGTTAATATGTTAGTAAGATTAATAGAGCATTTTCTCAGAGATTTTTTTTTATTATTCCGACATTATTAGACTTCGAAAAGTCTCGATGTGAACGCTTTTGATGTTATATCATTATCTCATACAAATATATGTTAAGTGTCTCCTTGACTATAAAACACTATTTCTATTATGCGGAGAAGAAATTTTCCAGCATGCGACAAAAGAAAACGTTAATATTTCTCGCAAAATCCTATTATACTACAAGCTAGAGGATACACATACGGATACACACACTCTACGGGGAAAAGTTATTTTTCTTCAAAATTGCAAGGCGAAACCTGCTGTATGCTAAGACGATACAGTTTATATTAGAATACCGACATATTGTTGTTTATCAGATGATTATATCCTCATACATTGTTTCCTTTGATGTTATGGTTATTCTCATAATTTACCAAATTGGTAACACCTAATTAATCTAATTATGTATGGCGTTTAATATGTCTGCATCAATAACTGTAAATATCTCACTTAATAATTAAAGATCATGTTCTAAAAAAAACGACTTCAATTGAGAGAAAACCAATTATTTTGATTAACACTAAATTTGGAATTTTCTAAATCAGTTTAGAACAGACAGAGTTGACGTAAAAAAAAACGTAAAAAAATACAGCCGAATTAACAACCTTCTTTTTGATGTTAGTTAAAAAAAGAACCGTAGATTACTATTAATAATTTTACATTATCTAACAAAAAAAAATTAACTTCAATTGTAGCATAATAATTTTTTTTTTTATTTAATAACTAAACTACGGAACTGATTTTGATAAAATTTTAATAAAACCATTTTGTAAATATAAATAAGAATTTTCCAAATTGGTTTATATTATGGAGTTATAACCTAATAAACATAAAGAAGTTCAACCAAAATGGAAACCTGCTCATTTTTGTTTCCTCTTGATTCTCTCGGCTTCCTCTGTTGGACTTCGTTCATCGTTCGCCGTTCGTTTGTTGTTTTTGAGTTTGATATTGATCTTGCATTCACCGTGCCTGCGTTTGCGTTATATTTTTATCTAATATGGCCACATTTGAAGCATTTTATTCTGTGGGATATTCCAATAGAGTAAAATGCTTTCCAGATGTCAGATGCTTCCACTGCAGTAGTAGCATTGTCGGTTGGATGGTGTGTATTTCTTATGAACTTGATAATTTTTAACTTGTCTGAATCTTTTCAAACGGTGTAGTTTGTAGTACCCTAAAACATAGCTTTACTGACTTCGTTGTATGGAATCATTATCATTATTTCAGTAGTTGTCTGTCCACCGTTAAATATACAGTTAGGCTTTCGCGAAATTTGAGAGTGCTGCTGTTCATTCTACGACTATTAAGTTTCCTCTTACGACACCCATGAAAAAGGAGAGGGTGGCACATTCTATGTCGGAAACACATGATCTATTATATCTACATCACACACCATCTATTATATATTGAATGGATCCTGGATAGATAGTAATCTGAAAATTTTGCTCTCCGACCCATTTCTTTAAATCAGTATATTGTAAATAAGATTCATTAGATTTTTTTCTACCTGCCATCATTTCATGTATCTCTTTCAATTTGTTGTTTCCTATAATTATTTTTACACTGAACTCTTTAGCTCTTCGTAACACTTATGCACTTTTTACTAAGCCATAATTTTGCGATACCTGTAAGTAAAATGTCTTGCTATAATTAGCTTTTGTTGAGGAGTCTATCCAAATATCTCGACGTTGTCTATTACAGTTGGGCCCAATTTGAAAATAGATAAGTGTTGTTTTTACCGTTGAACTTTATAATTTTGTAAACTGCGTCGTATGTGTTTACTCGCAAGTATAACGCTTCTTTTTCAGTTTTATTGTCGTCTGCCATTACATTTTGCACGTGTTTCTTGCCGGTGCAACGTACCTACTGATGTATATCAGCGCAAGAAATAAGCCGCTAAATGAGGGAAAGAATGAAATGAATACACAGTATTTGATAAAGTATATTTTTTTAACGTTCTTCCACAGTTTTCACTTGTAATTAATTTAAATTTAATTTTATAACATTCGCATACACATTTCGTTTTTGTTATCCTCACGTCGTTCCTAGTATCTCTTTCTTTGTCCCTTTCGCTCTGTACCTCTCATTCTCTCCTCGTTTAGTTTCATTTTACGCATCTTTTTATTATTCAATTCCTACATATATATAAACATTCATACGTTTATTTTTTATTTATACATATGTATTATTTTTTCTTAGCAGGATTAATTAATATTAATCGATTCTTAGTACTGTACTGTCTTACAGCATTAAGGTTTTATGAATTTTATGAGAGGCTTTATTTTTGTAATGGAAACACTAAATTGTTATCATGTAATTCTTGGCACGTTATGCTAGAAAAATGAGATCGGGTCGCAACACAATGCTAGCGATGTAATTAGGCAATTTGCCCACACAGGCTAAATGAGCTTATATCGAAAATTGTTTTCTTTGTGGAAAAAGGCTTTGTGTGAGTAATGGTTACTACAGCTTAATAGATGTTACGCACTGCTTACAGGTTGTTCAGAAAATTGGAAAGAAGTGCTTTATAAAGTTAGGTAAGAAGTAATTAAGGATTAGGTAGTTAGGTAAGAAAGAAAATTATGATAAATTGATTTTTTTCACTGCTTCGAATGACAAATGAGTAGATTTTGTCCCGTGAAAAAGAATTCAGTTGTTTCATAATATTAATCACGCTATTCTTATTTTAAAATGAAAAATACATAAATGGAAAGAATAGATTTGTTTTTCAAAGATAAATTAAATTTGAAATATTTGAATTTAGAATGTGGAATCTTCTTAACTTGTCTAGAAATATTTGTATTTCAAATGTAGAATATATATCTTTTATATGTAAAATCGAAACTTTGCAGCACGAAACTTATTTAGATTTATTACCACACTGCATAGGTATTACACCTTAGTAAAGCCAGATACCATGGGCGTTAATGTGCATTTTGTATCTACGTTTAGTATTAATATCTATAGGTATTGTTACTTTTCATCAAGTGCATCAACCAACTTTTAAGCGACTTCAAATAAAAGGGTGATTTTTTAAATATGTCTATGTTTTTATATGTGTATATTCTTATGGAAATGATGTAGATTCTTTCGGAAATTATTTTTAGAAAATACTAACTATATCTCGCAGCTTCACCCGCGTGAATCAATACATATAGTATTCTATGTGCTAATATAGGGTTCAGAGATTTTGCCTCACTCTGCGTGTTCTACCGCCTGTACAGTGGATTGTACTCAGAGGAATTGTTCAATATGATACCCACAGCCACTTTCTACCATCGTACGGCTTGCCATCGACAGGGAGTTCATCCTCATGTCCTACAGCCTCAATGGTCGCGTACTGCGCGGTTTCAGAGATGCCATGAATACTCAGGTTGTGGAATGAGCTCCCTGGCGAGGTTTTCCCAAGAGACTACAGCATGGGGTTTTTCAAAGGGGGGGTAAAGAGGTTTCTTCAGGGTCGGCAATGCACGCGTAATACCTCTGGTAGTGCAGGTGTTCATAGGCTATGGTAACCACTTACCATCAGGTGGGTCGTATGCTATATACATACAGCCTATAGACATGAGCAATACCATGGACATAACAGAGTATACTGTTTCGACCAAGATACCCCCCATGCGTTGCCATTCATGAAGACTCAGATGTTATTCCTCTGTACCCTGTAAATTCACGCTATATCCCACCGTTCAAACCGAAACACAGCCATGCAAACACAACTGCTTCACGGTAGAAACACGAATGGGACAGAGGTACCCATGCAATCGACTTTTGTTCACTTACTGTAAATCAATATGTAATGATATACATCTGGTAATTGCATCTGTACATTTTTGTTTAATATTTATTATTATTAAAAAAAAAAAAACTATATTTTTTTTATTCTCTTTCTCATAAATTACTTCGCATAAGTACGTACAGGTTTTCGAGTCAAACTCAATCCGACGTACATGAAAATTGTAATACATTACACTAACTAACCTACTAAATGGAAGGTAAGCTGTGTAAACCAACAGACGGTTTAACTTTCTATTGTTTATCTTCCAAAGTTACCCTTGAGTTTTGAATATGTAGCTAATAAGTTGAGGGGTATTCTATAATGTCCGTAATATAGCGGGAGGGGAGTTTCATGTAAATCAAGTATGGTATAGTTAATGAAAATGTAAACAAATGAATAATCTAACCCGGCTATAAAAAATTCTTGGGCGTATGGTCCCAGTATGAAATATGCTACCTCGTTTTCCGTAGATGTCGTAAGAGGCGACTAAGGAAGTGTGAGGGATGGGCACCAGCGTCCCTCTTAAAAATCTCTAAAACCTAACTGCGGTTGTCAATCCGTCTGCCAAACGTGGCAACTACTAGCAAAACCTCCCAAGGGAAGGCATATTGTTTAACAGTGGACAGTTAAAGGCTGATATGATGATAATTATGATAAGAAAGTTTGCTGATGTCACTATTGACATTAGTAGACTATCTTATGAAAATCAAAACTCCATTAATTGATAGTATGTACTAATTTGTTACTAATTTCATTTAAAGAATTAAACTTGTGATAAACTCGAATAAAACTTGGTTACCTTCATTAACTTTTCATTAAAGTAGAGAATAGGTATTTCTTGTAAATGTTTTAACGATGTTTGTTGTAATGTAGATTATTAGTATGCGGGAAGGATATTTAGATTCAAAGTCGAGTTAGTCTGGGATCCAGATCTTTAGCAGGCCCTGCTAGATTTTGTTGATTAAATTAGTTTGTTTTTACTTAACGAAAAAACACATCTTTACTGGTATTAAAAATATGAAAGTAACTGTCTTGTTTGTTACGTTATGGTTACAATTAAAAAGTAACTTTCATATAACAAAGCACTATGAAATTACTGTAATGTACTGTATAGCAGAAAGACGTAAGCTACTTTTTTATCCCGCCAATGAATTAGCCCACGAAGTCGCAAATAACAGCTAATAGATATGTAAGTTTGGTGGGCAATTATGACAAGATATGCGTACATCTTCATGTAATCCAGATAATTCTGGGGGAAAGGGATTGTTAGTAATGGAGATTGAGAATCCCATTGCTAGCAATATAGCGACCCAACCAGGTCGACCTTCTCGCGGCTCTCCCTGGAAACTATCATGATTAATTCCTGATGAATTCATCATGATGGGCTAACTGGCCTGTTTTCATCCTCATCGATCACCCTTCACTGGTACCCCGCCAGCGAAGGGTGATCGATGCACTAACGGGATACCCGTTAGTGCAGGCGAGATTAGTATTCCATTTTCTACCAATAAAAAAAAATCCAGATAATTCTATGCGGTAGTATTAGTTACACAGAGTAAATAAACATAAGAGTTAGCACTGTCCCTATCATAACTGGTAACTGAATCCATGTAACCATTTAAAAGTAACATCACAATAAAATAAATGAATATTAATAGTGTTGTACAACTGTTTACAATGTACCTTTGATAAAAACGTCGATATCGATTTAAAAGTAATAAAAAGTAGCTTCCTTTATCGTTAACATGGAAATAGCAAAAAGAATGAGGAAAACGTCTCAACGTTAGTGATGTAATCGTATAACCGAAATTGCTAACTTTCTTTTCGAAGACAAATGTCGAATTAATTTCAAAATAATATTCAATCAATCATCCAATTCTAGAATGTGTATTAACATGACAAAGGATTCGTAGATATGCCTATTTATATTCATAAACGTGAGTACAAAGTTATTCGTGTTTGTCAACATCGTGTTTGTAAAACAAAAGAATAAATAATGCAAAGTAGTATTGATTGGTTAAAAGAAATCACGTAGATATTATTTTTGTATCATAAATTGGAAATACAAAGAAATACATCATTTATTATTGTTCGAATTTGTTTCTCTGTAGCCTTAGAAAAATATAATATGACAGTTATATTATATTAAGTATAATACAATATAACTACTAATGCAACAAATTATTTACCGAGGTTTTCTCACAATTTTTTTTATTAAGTTAAGATATAAATAAGATATAGCGTAATTAAGTAACAAACGTCTAAAAATGCAAACATTTTTACAAACTTTGACATTTATAATATTACTAGAATTATATTAATACACAAATTAAAAAAAGAAAATACTAAAAGTATTTCCTTTTCAAAATAGGTATGAAATTTAAATTTCAAAAAGGTATATAGCATTTGGTTATACTAATAATTGTAAAGAAGAAAAATTTGGTTGTTTGTCTGTAAAAGATAAACTCAAAAACTACTCAAGCGACTTTAAAAGTTTTTCACCTATAGAAAGCTATATAATTAGAGAGTAACATAGACTGTGTATATTATTTTCGAACTTTCTATCTATCTATGCGAAGCCGAGCCGCATTGTTACTACATTATATAGCACTGTAACAAATTAACAGACGAACGGACAACGCCGTATTATAAGTTTTCCTTTGTACCATTTTGTTACGGAACCCTTATAATAACTGTGTGTTATTCATTAAATAAGTTTTCGAATTAATTGTATAATTAACTTTGCTTTTTTATTATTACAGAGTAAAACACTAGATTTGGCGCTAGTGTCGATATACAGAGGAGGTGTGGAATTAGCGTCAATAAGTCAATATTCCGGTTCACCGTACAACACTACCGACAGGTGAGTCACGCTCCTTGCAACACAATTGTTTTATACTAACACCATCTAGCGGACGGAAGTTTAATGTTTTGTTATTTTCTCATCTGAGTTAAAGTAACCATCCTCTATAGACATGAATACGAGTAGATAGATAGATAGATACTATTTATTGTTTCCTCCAAAAGATTACAATAGTAAACTTATTATAAATATAAATAATTAAGTAGCATCACGAACATTACAAAATATACGATGACACCTATAGGGGCCTTGCTATTCATGCATTGAAAATGCAAATGCATTGCTATTCTCGAGGTATATGTGTTATATATGTATGATTGAATCCTGTAATTTTAGTCAAGCAAAGTTTCAGGTTACACTTAGTAACTTCGCAATAAAACATACAAAAATTTATTTCATTAGAATTATTTTGTTTAATTCCGTTACCATTAGTATGTATGTGACTGTCAATACTCGAAGATTGACCGCCACTACCACTATCAGGAGTTCCACAATCTTCCACGTTAGTCATCAATTCCCGATTGCTATTTTGTTCATGTACGTTTTGCGTCACGTGTTTTACCTTTAAACGAGGCAGCTTAAAGAAAATTATTAGATCGCTGCTCGAAGCCCAGTGTTAACCGTTCGGCATCTTCGCGTGTTAGTATTCACGCGCGTACTAATGGTATCGGAATTAAACAAGATAATTCTAATCAAATGACTAGTGTTTATTTATTTATTTACATTTTATTGCACCAAGTAAAAAGAGAAATAATACAAATACAGTAAATATTTGTGAGAAGTGATATGGTATAGTAATATGGACTTCCACAAAATAACACCTGATTTCGTAAAATATAATACTTTTTTAATGATTAAAATAATATTTTTAAAATATATAATTTTCCCGTGATACTTAATACCTATTTATTACTCGTACAGTGAAAAGTAAATTTAAAAAGCCCAATTATAAATTGTTTGAATTTTTTTTTATTATAATATTTTTAAACAACGTTACTGTAGCCTATGGATGCCTGTAACACCAGATATATCGTACGTGCGTTGCCAACCCTTAAGAAACCTTATTACGCCCATTTTAAAGAACCCAATGCTGTAGTCTCTAGGGAAAAATCTCGACAGGAAGATTTCACAATCTGAGTATTTATATATATATATATGAATATACTATTTAAGGAAAAAAATATTGAAAAGTAAATAATAAAATGTAGGCTTAACGTAACGTAGGTAACATCTTAAGTACAAATGTCACATCCTAAGTTTCTCGTATTTATACGAATTTTAACATATTAAGGTAGACGTTATCATAACTAGACATCTCGCATTTCTTGAAGTGTATAAACTCACAGGAATGACTTGTCATCCCTTTGGTGCTCGTGAAACTCGTCACGAGACATGACGGGCACTTTAGCACCATCGAAAACTTGAACGCGTTTAATATACGAATTTTTTCTGTGTCACTGTGACTCACTTATAGAGTCAAATTGGGAATTTGTAATAGCTCCGTCGTCACATTCATCTATACATATAATAAAACTGTAGAGGTCGAATGTCTGTACATAGAAAAAAAGACCCTAAAAACCTAGTCAGGAGTATGTTCGAAGTGAAATAGAACTAATGCAAATTTTTTCAAATTTTAATCTCCGAAACTGTTGGACCGATTTAATGAATTTTTGCATAGTGTTGCCTTACATATTATACATACATATATAGTGACACATCCCCGGTCAACATTTTAATTACTTTTAATCACGGAAAATTTAGGTATTAAAATACTGTAGTAAATTATGCAGCTTAATACAAAATCTACTCAAATAAAGTCATTTTGACCTAAGGCAAAGAGTGAGAACGACACGTCATTTATTAATCTTTGCCCAGTAATTCCCAGACATTATAAATAGGTAGGTACATACATCGATACATACTAAACAGGAGTAACAAATAGTACGCGGACAAAGACACGGGCTTCAGCTAGTCTTATAATAATTCAGAAGTGACTAACAAGTCATAGCAGCTAGTCAATTTAACGAGTTTTCAAGTTATAAAATTTTTCTATGTCACAGTGTATGTATTACAGAGGTCGAATTGAGATATCGTCATAGTCATGTCGTCACAGTCTGTCTTATCTAAATTAATACTATATTATAAAGTAATTTCTTTAACATGAAATGCTCTTCATCATTCAAAGAGGAAAGTTTTGTTGTTTTTTTTCTTTTGAACTTAAATCTCACCAATTTACTGATTTAAAAAAAGTTTCACCTACAAAAAGCTTAAAAAGGTTGCAGTTTTTTTAACTAATAATACTTAATACTATGTATTTACTTATATATGTATTGTATATGTATATATATTATTACATACATATCTGTCACGCCTCCTGTGTCCCAACAGGGTAGGCAGAAACTATATAACACTAAATGCTTCGATTCAAACAAGCCTCTTTCGCTTCATCCATATTCATCAATTTCTCATATTATTATTTATTATGTTTTTGTGCATATACATATATTTATTTACAATTTATGTATGTTTATTTTATTCTATTTATATATTCTATTTATATTGTATTTACGCTAAGTTCTTTTTCTTATATCTGTCGTGCACTAGATTACCAACTAAGTATTTTTCTTTCATTGCACTGGGTTGGCTGGTAGAGATCGCTTTTAGAAATAAGCCCTTGCTAATGAGTTTGTTAAACTAATCGCTGCAACTTTTTTTTTTACGAGTACAATTAAGAGTATATGTAATATATAAAAAGCTACAATATCAGGTAGTAAAATATAGTATATTTTATTAATCGTATATCGTACCAGAGGGAGACTTTATACAAAATTCCATTGCTTGGGTACCTCTGTCCCATTCGTGTTTCAACCGTGAAGCAGTTGTGTTTGCATGGCTGTGTTTCGGTTTGAAGGGTGGGATATGGAGTGAATTTAAAGGGTACAGAGGAATAACACCTGAGTCCTCAGGAATGGTAACGCATGGGAGGTATCATGGGTGAAACAGTATACTCTGTTATGTCCATGGTACTGCTCATGTCTATAGGCGACGGTTACCAATTTCCATCAGGTGGGCCGTTAGCTTGTTTGCTATTCTAAGTTGTATGCTTATTGATGCAGTAGGCTCAGGATCGTTCTTTATTGCAGTCTATAGCGGAAGTCTATGTCTAGCAGTGGACGGAAAATGGCTGAGATAATAATTATGATGATATATATATATATATATATATATATATATATATATATATATATATATATATATATTCCCAAAGTATATAAGTAAAATATATATATATATATATATATATATATATATATATATATATATTCCCAAAGAGGGTTGACGTCAGACAGGTAGCCGGTCGTAAAACTAAAAACCAAATCTTTTTGTAATATGGATAAAAATCATATTACTCCGACCCCAAATGATTGAGATAAGGGTAGGAAGATGATGATGATGAATAATTATGATGATTAATATTTATATACTACATAAATTATAGTCATAATATACAACAAAAAAAATCCTTTTTAGAATATTAATTTAGATAAAAAAAAAAACAAATTTTAGTCCAATTTGGAGAAAAGTTTACATACCCTATTGTAATAGGACTACCTCTCGGGTTGACCCATCCTTCAGTTTGAAATATGACCGTTCGAATAATTTAGGATTTTGTTTCATAGAGTTGTGACTTTAATCGATAAGTTTATTTATTTATTTATACTTTATTGTGCATGCTAGTAAAATACACAGAAAGATGGCAGTGGAAAGTAAATATACAAAGCCGAGCTTAATTCTACAAGAATTCTATTCCAACAAACCTAAAGTGACAAAGAGCATCAATATCAGCTACAATAATCATTAATGTAAATTTTTGATGATTCTAAATTGAAATAGAATCAAATTCTCTCTATTGTTAAAAGAAATATCAATTGGTGAAGACATCGTATTACACCAAAAAAAACTTTGTATAAAAGTCGTCCGTTGAAATATACTTTGCATGAGGTGTCTGTACATAGAAGATATTTAAAAAAATATAAAATGTCCCAACAAGATCATCAGAAGATAAAATAATGATTTTTTTTTTATAATTTTCTTTATCTGTATATTTGTTTCGCAATTACGCAAAGACTACTGCGCTAAATTTGGTATAGTTTCCACAACTATATTTCTGAGGATCTAACTTAAAATCTGATGAATGTTCCTTGATATCATCTACATTTGTTTGAGAGCAAAAATCAGTGAAAAATGCAAGTAGAATAGCTATTAATTATAATTATATGTTATGGAACAAAAAAACAATATTATGCTAGGCCTCTATCGTGTCCTGCGATAAAACGGTTAACAAAACAAACTAACTAAAACCCATAGTGGAGGTATTGAAAGTGCTGAAGTTTGTCCGAGAAGTGTTGGAAACACGCACAACTTTTATGACTAGACCCCAAGTTAGAAACGATAGCAACAATGTGCGAGATTGCTTTTATTGTCTATATTGTCAAATATAACAAACTGTGCTAATAATATCACATTGTTATCTTTTAGTTTATTATAGGTTTTTTAA
Source organism: Galleria mellonella (assembly GCF_026898425.1). Lineage (NCBI taxonomy): Eukaryota > Metazoa > Arthropoda > Insecta > Lepidoptera > Pyralidae > Galleria > Galleria mellonella. The sequence goes on from NW_026442114.1 coordinate 997,105, forward strand.
GTTAATTTTATAAAGTTAGTATATTTGTTTGCAAACAATTTATCAAAGCATTTCTTTTCTCATGTTTTGCCTCATAACTTCCTCAGTTATAAATCGGATAAGGAAAAATATTTCTTTATCTGAAAGAATATTCTTATAGATTGCTTCCATAGAAATTTCATCAAAGTCAGTCAAGTAATTTAGTTTTTAAATTAAAATAACAACTTTCACCACAATCGATTTCAGCTTTCTTCATTCTTGTGGTACGCAATCAATCATATTATCAAGTACAATTACGATCAGTCAAGGTAGACGCTTGCAGTCCCTGCCTTGCGCTCCACCGCATTACTTTGTGGAGGCAAGCTAAAGATTAGTACGGAACTCAATTAAAAGCACCAAGTTTGGAAGATCGCGATCCGTGTAATTAAATTTTCCCAGCAAAAGTACTGCGTGATAGGAATGTGCAAGCTCATGTCGTATACTTTGCAACTATGTGTATAGTACAATATCTATTTAGAGTACAATGTGGTACCATATTTCTCATAGGCAATACTGATACTGCAGTACTCCACCTGTATATATCATCAGATCAGCCGTTAATTGTCCACCGCTGTATGTAAGCCTTCTATATAAGGGGAATTTTGCCAGTAGTTACCATGCGTGGCAGGCAGGTTGGAAACAGCAGTTTTTTTTTGATGGGTGAAAATGGTATGGTAACCCCGCCTGCGCTAACGGGATACGCTGGCGGAGCACCAGTGAAGGGTGATAGATGAGAATGAAAACAGGCCAGTTAGCCCATCTTGATGAATTTATCAGGAATTAACCATGATAGTTTCCAGGGGGAACCGCGTGGAGGTCGATCTAGTTGGGTATATTGCTAGCAATGGGATTCTCAGTCACCATTATTAACAATCCCTTTCCCCCCAGTATACACGTACTAGATGGGATGGATAAGATTATACCATTTAAAACAACAACTAATTTGTTGCCCGCTGCTTCGTACGCGTGAATTTTAGATGTAGGATAAACAGTTAAAGAGACAACTTCTAGATAGCGTATCATTTTTAAGTCAGGCCTTCAGAAACACAATGTGAAAATCACATCCAATTTGGTGCAGTATTTTTGCATGAACCTAGAACAAATATGGTCTAGATATAATTTTATTATATTACTAAGTTAGTTATTAGTAAGCATTAAGTTTAAAGCTAAACTCCTTAACATTATATCAGCTGTTAATTGTCTGCTGATTATAGGTTTCCCACATAAGGGAGATTATTTATTCATTTAAACTTTAATGCACATTAAAATTCTATGTACATTTGGTGGACTTATCACCTGACGGTATTCTCTACCAGTTAACCATTGGACAAATCGAGAAATACGTAGACAGTGCATATTTGAATAGAGGGAAAATAAAGCAATACTTGATAAATTCATATACGAGTAGTATAAATATACATATAATATATTAAATAAATAAATATATACATATATAAATACATAAAATATTACTATATAAAACAATTAAATAAAACAACTGCAATAGAAGAACAAATAGTAATCTGTGATTCAAACAGAGTAACCAGCAGGAGAAGTTTAAAGGGAAAGTTATTTTTCTAAAAACTAGGTGCGCAATTTGTGTTTAAAAGCTGGCTTGCTTAGGGTAGATCTTATGGCAAACGGGAGTGTGTTCCAGTGTTTAATGACTTGAACAGTGAGGTATGCAAGAATTATGCAAGTAGTTGTCACGCTTAGCAAACGGATTGGCAACCGCAATTAGGCTTTAGTGATGTTTTTTTTTACAACACAGGGTGCAAACTAGCATGTGGCTCACCTGATGGTATGTGACTACCGCCGCCCATGATCACCCACAACACCAGCGGCATTGCAGGTGTGCTGCCGGCCTTTTAAAAAGGAATATACTCTTTTCTTGAAAGTTATGTTGTCGTATCGGTTCGGAAATACTGCTGCTGGAAGTTGATTCCAAAGAATGGTTGTGAGTAGAAGACAGTGCCTTGAAAAACGCACGGTGGAAGACCGCCACTCGTCCAAATGATTGGGATGAAACTTTAGTTTATGGCGGGTTGTACGGTGGTGAAAATCAGCAGCAGGTATCAATCCGAACAATTCCTCAGAACACTCCCCATGATAAATTCGGCAGTTTCAGTGGGTCAATCGGACAGTATGTTTTGAGAAGTTTGCTACTGCCCATCCTTCAACCATTTAGTTATTAAATACCTAAGTCGCCTCTTACGACACCCATGGGAATAGAAGGGGTTACCTATTCTATGTCACGATCATACCGCGATACCATTGCTAAAATTGTAATTTGCTCTATGTCATTTCCCGTATCTATAATTAAATATTACTCTAAACATTCAGCAAGATAAAGTTGGTGTTTATTAAAGCGCTGAGCCGTTTAGCCCGACAATTTGGTAGTGTAATTAATAATTTACCAACTCGTGCTAAGAACGGGTTCACTCCATAGGGGATTATCTCTATTCACAGTTACAGGAAGATGATGTTTCGTAGAATAGGGATTGTAAGCGGTTTAGCTTTCAATAAACTAATTTAATTTTACTAAACAAGAAAGTAATAATTCCCAACGAATCTTTAACTGGCTGTATCCCTCCGCTTGACATGCGTGAATCCGAACTAAGTTAGGATATAACCTGTAGATATGCCGAATTTTATTCAATTCTGTTTAAATAGTAGTACCAGAGGGAGACTTCGTACAAATGTCGTTTGCTTAAGTACCTCTGTTCCATTCGTGTTGCAACCGTGAAGCAGTTGTGTTTGCATGGCTGTGTTTCGGTTTGAAGGGTGGCGATATGGCGTGAATTTACTGGGTACAGAGGAATAACACCTGAGTTCTCAGTAATGGCAACGCATGGATGGTATCATGGGCGAAACAGTATACTCTTTTATGTCCATGGTACTGTTTATGTCTATAGGGCCGTCAGCTTGTTTGCCACTCTAAATTGTATGAGTAGTTTTCGTTTGAAAAAGTAACAAATATCCATCCATCCTTACAAACTTTCACATTTAAATAATTATATTACAATTAATAGAATACTTCATTTCAAATTATAGTTAAAATGATTGTCTTGTGTTATGATAAAGGAAATGACGTAACTTCAAAATTATTTAAAAATAAACATAACAAATATATTAATCGTTTTGTGTATATTTTAAATATTCAAAAATAAATAAATATTAAATTTAATAATGCTATTAAAGTATTTAAATTTAAACGTTAACTTTATGGTGAATATAGGGTTAGACAGAGTTTTATTAATTTTAAAACAAAAATAGAGTGATGAATTTAAAAATTTAATAGTAACTTCTAGTCATTAATTAAATTTAAAACGATCGAAGTCAACAGACAATGTACAGAGGATCCATGGAAAGATTTGAGTTATTATATATTTAGAGTACTAACTATCTATCGTGGCGTTATCCGCATTTACCAGTATCCTTTATTTTAATTAGGATATTACCTATTTGAGTATTAAATTTTATCCAAGTCTGTTCGGTTGCTTAAACGTTATTAAGTAACAAATGTAAGTAAAAGAACTTATGGTGGAGGGATGGGCAGCAGCGTCTCTCTTAAAACATCATTAAAAGCCAAACTGCGGTTGCCAACCCGTCTGCCAAGCGTAGCAACTACTGGCAAAACTCCCTTATGGGAGAAGCTATGTTCAGCAATAGACAGTTAACGACTGACAACAAGTAACAAATACCCCAACAAGTTTACAAATTTTCACATTTCTAATATTAGTATATTAGGCGGATACAGTGTCTTATATTACATAAACATAATAGCTTCGCTGCCTTTCACAAAATAAGCTTACAATATGTTTTTGACATGTTCAACAGATTGGTTAACAGCCAAATGTTATACCTACTATCTACATAATAATATAATACTTAAGTGTTTACTTATCTAGATTAGTTTTTGGATTACACAAACACATATAAACATATATTGACATATTTAATCTCTCATATAGTAAACAGTACGGTCTAAAACTCTCAGAAAAAAATTCAAGGTTTTCATTCGCCTTCTACGACGATTTCAATTCTAACAGTTAATTGAGTATTTTTTGGCACTTACTGAGCAAGCATTCTAATGCTTGCTCAGTAGTAAGTGCCAACTTAAGACACTTAGAAATACTGATAAATTTGTGATTTAAATAAAACAAGTCTCAAAAGTAAATGAACTTTGACCTTTTTATACTCGTATCACTGAAGTTTTCAATGTAAGTCACGTATTAGGCATGAAAATTATTGCTATTATTTATTTATCATTTAGTGAAATTGTAATATTATTTTTAATCACAGTGATATAACTTGTGACAAATCACAATAAGTGATTTTCGCTCGTAATAACTTTATATCGTTCTCACTACTATTTGCTATTGAAGTAATAAGATGAAACATAAGAAGGAAAATATGAATTGTGATTTTTATGACAGTGTAATAAAGTCTCTATTCACTCGCTCCGTATGGTCTAGTCGGTCGTCTGCTGCGATTTTACTTCACTGCTATTCCAATGCAGCCGATAACTCACGAATAAATCCAAACGTAACGACTATCTGTAAATCTACTTTAGAGTGATTTGTAGCAGATTATAGTTAGCGACGTAGCTAGAGTGACGTATGATTTTGCGTATCACATGACATTTCTCTTGTTACATGTGAAATATTCCGAGCCTAATGTATATTAAGTAAATTTTATTGACGAGTTCGCGAATATTCTGCGAATGAGTGGGACGGTAACATGTTAAAGGGCAAACTTTTGAGGATCATACATATACAGTGTGAAACAGTTGTGTTTGCATGACTGTGTTTCGGTTTGAAGGGTGGGATATGGCGTGAATTTACTGGGTGCAGAGGAATAACACCTGAGTCCTCAGGAATGGTAACGCATGGGGGGTATAATGGGCGAAATAGTATACTCTGTTATGTCCATGGTATTGCTCATGTCTATAGGCAACGGGTACCATTTTCCATCAGGTGGGCCGTCAGCTTGTTTGCCATTCTAAGTTGTATATAAAAAAAATAGAGTTTGAAATCGAAACCATTAGCTTCCTTTTAAAGGAGTGTTCTGTTGTTGAAACTAAACATTTTTATTAAAAAAAAATATTGAATCTACCAGACTAATACTGAGCGTCCAGGTGTTAAGTTAGTACGGAAGTCTCAAAGTATTTTGTCTGTTTTCGACCTATATTTCTATGACAATATGGTTTAATTTTGATAGTAGAATAGATAGACACCCTTTATTATTTTCTCCAAAACATTAAATTGGTAAACTTATTATAGATATAAACAATTACAAGAATTATACCCAAAGGTTGTCTGGAAGAGATTGGTTAGCGATAAGGCCGCCATTTTGTATCATTTCTCATTATAGTTAAATGTATTTACTATTCTATAAATGGTGAAATAAAGTGTAAATAAATAAATTGCAAGAATTAATCACAATGAGAAAACAATACTGCATATTTTTTTTTGCTGTCATGCAAAAACATCGTACACTCCTTCTAAAAAAGACTTTCGGATAAAGACAAAACAATTGTCGGAAACGAGAAACATAATAAGTTCATAAAATTTTTATATAATGGTGTATAAATATTAGTAGTATACTTTCTTAAAATGATTCTAATAATATCGATTTTAAATATGATTTATTCACATTTTTAGTATGAAACGTATGAATACTTGAGAAATATGTAAATATATAAAAATAAAAATAAATATATTATGTCTATACTAAATATGCAAATTAACTTTCAATTTAATAATATTATACATTCACACCAGTTACTTGTTCTTCGAGATAAAGTACTGTAAATGCTGTATTATTAGATATCAGATGATAAAAATGCTTAGACCCGAGTCAATTTGGAAAAGTTTCTTTAATTGACCAGATCGAGTATCGAACCCGGTACATTAATGATGAAATACAAAATTATATCCTTTACTGCCTATTACATATTTTGATTATAAATATAGATTTAATGATATTATTATGTTTGATTGTTACGACGATAATATATCAAATACAAGATAATTTGATCAAAAAGCAAATTATTGGAATCGTTTGTAGTCCTTTTACACTTTAATACGGACTAATGGTAAATGCTATAGACAATGAAATTATTGTTTCTATAATTTTTTATTTAAATTTTATGATTATTATTTAAGTAACAAGTAAAAAAGTTCAGTGTCTGCATTCAAATATTATAATTAATCTAATCTTATTTAATTGAACTTGACTTTCATTCTCTTTATTACAAAAAGAAAAAAAATTACTTGTAATATGGTTACGTTATAATTTTACATACTATCGTGGGAAAAAAAGAAAAGACTTGTCTTATGTATATTTCTAGTATATTTTATAAGTTATATACAAAAAATATTAAAATTATGTTGTACTTTAACAAATTTCTATGTGGTTCCGGCATAAAATGGGCCACCCCTGACTTTCCCATAGGAGTCGTAAGAGACGGGAATTAGATTAATTTTTGGATCAAATATATTTTTATTATCTGATAATGTATGGTGAAGTTATATGAATTTTCTTTTTTTGTTTAGATATTGATCATTATAAATTGACTACTTTCGTAAACTAAACTAATTTAAAATTAAATAAATAATATTAATAAAACGTATGATATTTATTTATTTATATGCCTTTATACATTCACTTTTAACATAGATATTAGGTTATACCAAAATATACATAGACGGACTTATCCCTTAAGGGGATTAAAATTTGATCTCGTTTAAGATCTTAATATTTTTTTATCTATCTTCCTGTGTTTTATAAATCGGTTTGACAAACCGACAATCAGATAAAAAAAATCTCTAAATATTACTGAAATATATTCTATTATACCAGAGGGAGACTTTGTACAAAAGTCGATTGCTTGGGTACCTCTATCCCATTCGTGTTTCAACTGTGAAGCAGTTGTGTTTGCACGGCTGTGTTTCGGTTTGAAGGGTGGGATATGGCGTGAATTTACTGGGTACAGAGGAATAACACCTGAGTCCTCAGGAATGACAACGCATGGGGGGTAGCATGGGCGTAACAGTATACTCTGTTATGTTCATGGTACTGCTCATGTCTATAGGCGACGGTTACCACTTTCCATCAGGTGGGCCGTCAGCTTGTTTGCCAATCTAAGTTGTATAAAAAAAAACGTTCTTAGTCTGAAAAATGCTTTATTCTTTCAAATTTATTCAATTTGTAGAAAGAGAGAGAGAGAGAGAGAGAGAAAGAGATCAAATTAGGAGTATTAAGATCAATTAACATGATACGTAGTAGTAGTAGTAGTAGCAATACACTTTTTTTTTAATACATAGGTACATGTTAATTTTGTACGCACGCGTGAAATAAAAATGAAGCACAAATAAAATTGTCATCATGTATTAAATAAAAATGCTAGTGACAATGGTATTCACGTGTGGAATGTAAGCAATTTAAAAATAAATTAGCAAAACAATTGTTTAAAAGTACATGTGAGGGCACCTTTTGTCGACCTACTGAATTTCATTATAAATACAAGGCCTTTGTCGGTAAAGAACTTTGTGCGTTGCGTAAAACAGTATTTGTTCTTTTTGTTTTATTTTTAAGTTTACTTAGTATTGGTTCTTTTTATTTCAATGAATAACTAAATGAATAATGCGTTATTGTAATTAATTTAAATAATAGGTAATTATGATATTAATTAAAAAAAATAAAAAATATTATAAAATATACCTAAAACTTATATTCTAGTATTCTGTGAACAATATTATCTTAGGAGTTTGATTTATTTGTAGCACTAAATAAAGTCTAAAATAAATTTATTATTTTAATTAACGGTAGTCCGAAAAATTAAAAAGAGTTTTGTGGTAAAAAGGACTGTTGTTATTTAGATATTTTTTTTTAATGATAACGGTATGATAACATCGTCTGTGCTAACAGTATACACTGACGAGGTACCAGTGAGAGATGATAGGTAAGAATGAAAAGGCGGGACAGTTAGCTCATCGTGATGAATACAGCTGGAATTCAGCACGTTGGTTTCCAGGGAGACCACGATATATTGTTAGCTATGGGACTGGTAGTTTGCATTACTAACGATCCCTTCCCCCTACCTCACCCCCGTTGTCCAGGTATAAGGTATTACATAATTAAAAAAAATATGAAAATAATGAAGTAATTGTACGCATATAAAATATGTATTTTTTTATAATTAACACTACTAAATCTTTATGATGTTTAACTCTTACCATCAGGCGGACCATATGATTTGTAATTAGCTTATAAAAAAAAAATCTATCTAAGATATTATATCCAATTTGTGTTTGTCCACAGGCAGGTGAATTTAAAAATAAGTCCTCAACTTGGGGACTGCTTCAACTGGAGTATGGCGCCATCTCAAAGTGAGCTGGTGGTATTTTCAAGGGTCAGTGATCCAGCCGTGGATTTGGAGACGACTCCAGCTGACGGGCCATGGCTGGAAGCTACTGCTGCTGCAGTACCCTGGAGTCTAGGAGTAGACATTGCCATTTGGAATGCCGTCGGTTAGTAATACATTTTTTTTTTATTTTTGAAACACTTTTTTTTCTGGACCAAACAGACATCATGTATCGTGTACAATATATGCTGTGTACATGTACCTACATGTATAAAGAATGTATTTACTTATTATGTAAGTAATGTAACAACCGACTTCACAAATACGAGTACAATAATAACATGTTTTGATACTTGAACATTTTCTAGAAATATCGTTTAGTAAATAATTTTGTTTTTTTTTTTATCGCTGTTGAGAAGTTTAATTAATTTGTCTGAGTACATAATTAATTTTCTTATTCTATTGAGTGATTATATTGATATTCGGAAAAAACTGACATAAGACATATGCTCATCGGAAATTCATGCAAAATACGACCTTATGTTGAATGTTATTAATGATAATAATAATAAATGCATAACATAAAGCTGTTAACCAAAGCAGTACTTCCTAACAACCTTAAGAAAGTAGCTTAATTTTTTTCTCATAAACGAACTTTCTAGAAATGCAGTTGTTATGAACAATACATATCATCCATCTACATTACAGGTTGGGCAGGGTGGGGGGAGTGGGGAGCGTGCAGTAGATCCTGTGGAGGTGGGAGGCAAACGAGACGAAGATATTGTTCCAGACCAAGCTGCGAGGGTTACGGAGATCAGGGACGATCCTGTAACTCTTTCGATTGTAAAGGTAAAACTTTATTTGAAGTTTTTTAAGTGCAAACCACACAGAAATCGAGACGGGATTGTTTGAATTATAAACTAATGACAGCGACGACGTAAATAAGTAGAGAGATGGTTTCTCTTCATTGTTCTCTCTAAAAGATTACAGCCGAAGCAAATATTACTGGAAGACAAAAAAAAAAGACGGCTCCGTGGGTACATCTCTCTAATTTGTATTTCCGCAATAAAACAGCTATGCATGCATAGTTGTATTTCGGTTTAAATAATGACATAACACCTTAGTGCACAGAAATTACAACACATACCGATTTTGTCTTGAGAATCATCTTGTATTTTATAATTTTCATAGTGCTGTTCGTGTCTATAGAAAAAATGTTACTTTCTAGGTTGTAAGCTATTCATAAAAGAATATGCTGCATAAAACAAAACAAAGAGTTAAAAGCGATCTCTTCCAGGCAGAATTTACAAGGTGCAGAATAATATAATAACATTTTATTGATATTATTGGAAAATCACTTGTACTCTTGCAAAAAAGGCTATTGTAATATACACCTAGCCAGTTTTGTCATTTAAGGCATTTTCAAAGATTTCTTTTACACTAGTTGTCCCTGTGCAATCAATCAACAGATAACCGAGAATATAATAATAATAAATATATCAAAATATCAGATACTTTTCAATCGATTGCAAAATTAAGGATGTTCTCAATTTGTTTGTATTTTTTTATGTTTGTTACCTCATAACCCCGTCAGTTCTAAATCGATTTGTGAAATTCATTTTATCTGAATTTTATCAAAAAGGGTTCAATAGTTCAATTTTTGAGGTCATAGTAACTTGTTGTGTCACAGGTGACGTCGATTTTTTTGTAAGACAATTTTTGGTTATTATAAATATTGTTGCTAACGTGGATTAATTATTTAGCTAATAACATAAAATACGCATCATTTTACATGTTATCTACAATGTCGTATGCTGTTTTCGTCGTTGTTCCGTTGTTTCCTGGTGAATATGACAGCGAAGTAAATACTAGACACGGTTGGAATTTGTAATTTTCAAACAGCTGGTTCTAAGCTCCCATTTGGACTTCTGTGTGGCTTGCGTTTCAGATCTTAAACTATAGAATAAATTATTTTACGCGAATAGAAATAAGGGGTATGAGTAATTTTTTTATAGGAAAGTGATATTTTCTGCTTTTTTGTAACAGCTTCTGTAAACTTTATTCTTATCACCTTAAATAATATTAAATCCACAAATTTCCTACTTGAATAAATGTATAAAGTATCCTATAGGTTAAGTCTAGAAATAATATAATTGTGTTCCAGATTTCGTTCGAATGTTTTAAGTAGTATTTGTGTAATAGAGTAACAAACATCCAACCATACATCTTCACAAATTTTAGTAAGATTAATAACTATTTTCGGAAATAAATTCAAAGTTGAAAAATGTATCTTCCAAATCCAAAAAAATTTATATAGACATTATTAGTGGGCATTTGAACTAAAATAAATCAGAACTAAATACTACTACTACTTCTACCAATATAATCCGATATTTAACTATATTTAGGTTCAATGCCCGTAGCTAGGGGTGAGGGGGCAATGAGGGGGAATGCTGTACCTTAAAAAATCCAATGCCCTGCTTTAAAACAAAAGTCCTCATAAAATTTAGAAACTAATTAAATTTTTTTAAAAATATGGTAAAATTACATGAAAGATGGAGAAAATACGGATTTAAGTCGAAAATATTTTTGTTTTATATTTTGTAAGTTATGACCTACTAACAATCTATTGTCCTATTAAAAAGTTCTTTTGCCCTACCTTAAACCAGGGTCTAACTAGATAAGGCCCTGCATGGTTCCTATAATATTATTTGTTCCTTTTAAAGTGTTCTTTCAAACTAATATACTATTTTCATGAGTAGCCATTGATGTCAAAAGTTATGAGTCCATATCGACTACAACAATACTTGCTACTTTAATATTGTACAATAAGTACTTAAGTATGGTGTTCATAAGTTTGTCATTATTGTTATAATTTATTATTACCCTTTAATCTTTGTATCTTTGTTTTATTTTTAAAACAATTATGAGGTTTATAGCATTTTTATACCAGTAGTTGCCACGCTTGGCAGGCGGTTTGGTAACGGCACTTTGGCTTTTAATAAAGTTTTAATAGGGACGCTGCTATCCATTTCTCGCCCATAGCCTCTTACGTTACCCACAGGAAAGGAAGGAACGATCTGTTCTATACCCGGACCACATGCATTCTATTTTTTTATACTACTTAGAATGGCAATCGAACTGACGGCTCACCTGATGGAAAGTGGTAACCGTCGCCTATGGACATGAGCAGTACCATGTACTGTTTCGCCCATGATATCCCCCATGCGTTGCCATTCCTGAGGACTCAGGTGTTATTCCTCTGTACCCTATAACACAACTGCTTCACGGTTGAAACACGAATGAGACAGAGGTACCCACGCAAATGACTTTTGTACAAAGTCTATGTATAAGTAATTGCAATAACTAATAGCAAGCATGAGATGAGCATCACAACTCATTACATCAATGTAGTTTTTTATCACAAATATTTTATTGGTTAAATCGAAACTGCAGTATTGCGAAAAAGTACCGCTATACGTATACAATAATAGCGTGGTCTTTATCCTATTACATCGGGTCGGCCATTATATTTTCCTTTCTCGTTCTTCCTCGTCAGCCGCTATTTCGTATAATATAATTTAATATTAGCCTGATTTAGAAATGAACGAATCAGCATTAAATTTAGCAAGAAGAAAAAGGCGAAAAGTAATGCAGCAGTTAGCAATTTTTTTGGTCGATGTGACAGTGACTTGATTTATATCTTATACCTATATAAAATTCTCGTGTCACGGTGTTTGTTACCAAACTCCTCCGAAACGGCTTTACCGATTTTTATGAAATTTTGTGTGCATATTGAGTAGGTCTGAGAATCGGCCAACATCTATTTTTCATATCCCTCAATGATAAGGGTGATCCTCGCAAAAAAAAAAAAATTGACAAATTGTTCCATTTTTATTTTATTATGATTTAGCATTGAAGAATACATACAACCTCAAATTTTCACCGTTTTACGATCAACTCCTGTTTTTTAATCGCGATTTTTATATGCTGCAATAGGGTTGCAAGATGGCAATCCAATATAATAATTGTAGTAGGATAAATTTTCATGTATACTTCTAAAAATAATGTATATGGTAAAACAACGTTTGCCGAGTCAGCTAGTATTCTATAGATTTATTAAACAAAGTAGGTTCAGTTTACCAGAGGGTGATTTTGTACAAAAGTCGATTGCTTGGGTACCTCTGCCCCATTCGTTTCTATTCCTGAGGACTCAAGTATTATTCCTCTGTACCCAATAAATTCGCGCCATATCCCACCCTTCAAACCGAAACACAGCCATGCAAACACAGCTGCTTCACGGTTGAAACACGAATGGGACAGAGGTACCCAAGCAATCGATTTTTGTACAAAGTCTCCCTCTTCCTTTTTAATAAAATTATAAAATATTCAGCAAAATAACCTATTAGATACGTTAGCGTAATCCGGAGAGAACTTTTCAACTCTAGATCGTCGAGTACTCTTTTAAATCGCAGCAGGAGAAACTCTTCGGACACAAGAGTCTACATAAAACTATAAACAAATAATAAAGTTTAGTGAAATTGTATTTTATAAGTTTGAAGTTACATCCTATGTTTATGTTAAAAAATAGAAATAATGAAAATATAAACAAACGAATAATTGATCCGACTATAAAATAGTCTTTTGATGTCCAACAGATTGCAAATTAAACATTAATTAATTAATTTTAATTTGTTTATTATAATTAGAAAATTTTTCGTAAATACACTTTTACGTATGTTTTTTTATGTAATAACTATCGGCTTAACTTACCCATACCCGAAGATTTCCAAACACAATATTTCTTATCTGTGACGGTATCGCGAATGCCTACAGCTCGTGCTCAACGGGTCAAGGCACATAGTGAGACTCATGCTCACGTCACAGCCGCTTACGATTAGGGTCTCGAGTTGTTCTGAAACTAGTCAAGCTTTCTTGTCATAATTGCACGTAAGTGAAATCGGTAGTTATTATGTATAATTGATTCAATGTTGTAATTAGTAAATAATTCTAGTTAGAGAGTGTTTCTGTAATAACATTTGACATAACTTGATTACTTTTTCATTAATTTATATTAAAACAAATAATACTTGATAAAATTTGTGCTGTTTATGGAAAAATATTTATTAGTAATATTCAATTAAATATATCGACTTATTTATCATATATTTATATGTATATAGTATCCAACTAATTAAGTATTAGGTAACACATATATGTGTGTTTATAAATATTATATAGTGGTGTATGTATATATATATGTAATAGAGTATATAAATAAAAACTACCAACATAAAATAAATAATTTAAAGTGTACGTAACTTGAAAAAATGTAAAGAACAGTGGAATGTATATTCTCTCTGTCATATTCAAGAATAAACAGCTCGTTTGATAGAGGAGTGACAGGCCATGAAAATTTTGTAAAGTTGGATCATATTTCGCATATGTAACACGTTGAAACAAGTCCTGTACTCAAACAAAGCCACTACCTTTATAAAATATTCACCTCACACTTTCGGATCGAGCAAGGAACTATTACCAAACAAACTGCCAGGAAAGTCATCCGTTAATGCACCTTGACTGCCTCCAGTGTGGAATAGTAATGAGGTTACACAGTTAGCAAGTGAAATATGGATATACTCGTATAGTTTGGCTACAAGAGGGACAAACTTTCTCTAGCTGGCAAAAAGTATAATAATTTTGAGATACATTATTTTTTACACATAACTTCCAACTGTTCTACATCTGTGTTCTTACCATCTAGATTGTCCAGCCGCGACACGAGTCGATCGCGATCGATTCTTGACAATGTTGTCATCACTAACTTTACTTGTCTATGTTTTTAAAAAGATAAAAATTTGTCTATGATCGATTCATTATGACTTTCATTATTAAATCTTTTTAGTAATTCTTATATGTTATATTTGTAAAATATATACAAGAATCAATTCCCGACCGTATGTAAGCGCATCAGTTTGGAATTGTTGCACCTATTTGTCTAATTAATTTTTGTTACGTTTATAATTGTGAATTCTTTTGTTTGTTATTTCTAAGCATTTTGGTAGTTCAACTGTAATCATTATTAAATTTGGTATAAACATATGCTTATATATATATTGTATATTAAATCATTTACTAGTATTTAATCTGAGTTATGTACAATAAAGATTTTTACAATACAATACAATACAATGCTTTTTGGAATGGAGAAAAATATAGTCTACAATTTATCCTGCTCCGTCATGCAGATAAAGTCACAGTGTAAAAACTCACGGTGTTCTAAAGTACATCATTTCTCTGTTATTATTTATTATCAGTCGTTATCTATCCACTATCAATAGTGGATGTCTACATATTCAAACACAGGCCTCCCCCTCTATAAAGAATGGGAGCATTCCTTATGGCAGTTTACTAGTAGTTGCCACGTTTGACAGACAATATCGCAGGTTGGCTTTTGATGATATTTTAAGAGGGACGTTGCTGCCCCTCCAACGATCATTATGTTTCCTTAGTCACGACACTATGGGAAAGGAAGAGATGGCCTATTCTATGCTGGGACCACACAACACGAAAAAAAATTATTTTTAGTACATAATAAAACATATGTTACATTTACTTTCTGTATTGCTGGAATATGAAACTATTGTTCAAATACAGGAATAGAAAGCCTCAGGCTTAGACATAGATATCTTCTTTGTAAATAAACAACATGGATACTATCATGAATTTCACTGGAAATGTACAGGTCTATTATTATTACCACGCAATTAATTAAACATACGTGCCAACATAATTACAAATGGAGACGGTACTCAAATGTATTTGTTGTTGTGCGTATAGACTCGGATATTTTAGCTAAAGACATTTTAATAATTATATTGTAGTGTACACATACTATAATATTAATTTTGTCAAATATTTTTTTATTTTAATAAATTCATCATCATCATCATCATCATCACCAACCAGATTGCCGATTGCCTGGGTACCTCTGTCCCATTTGTGTTTCTACCGTGAAGCAGTAGTGTTTGCATGGCTGTGTTTCGGTTTGAAGGGTCAGATATGGCGTGAATTTACAGGGTACAGAGGAATAACACCTGAGTCCTCAGGAATGACAACGCATGGGGGGTATCATAGGCGAAACAGCATACTCTGTTATGTCCACGGTACTGCTCATGCCTATAAGCGACGGTTACCACTTTCCATCAGGTGGGCAGTCAGCTTGTTTGTCATTCTAAGTTGTATAAATAAAATCACCATATCAGTCGTTAATTGTCCATTAATGGGCCTCTCCCATACATAGGTTTTTGCCAGTAATTGCCACGCTTAGCAGATGGGTTAGTAATAGCAGTTAGGCTGTTTTAGGAAGAACGCTGCTGCCCGTTCCTTGGCTATTAAGTTCCCTTAGTCTCCTCTTACGACATCCACGGGAAAAGAATGGATTTAATAAAATAATATTTAATAATCAAATATTGAATTAGCTTAACATAGCTATAAAATGCAAACAATATGAAATCTTTCTTTTTTTAATCTTTAATTTAATTTACAATGTATGTATAGTTTCTATTTTGTTTTTTTTTTCTTTTGTTAGCTTAATTAGAACCATTTCTTGATATCCAATTGAGTTGAAATATTTTATACACCTTCAGTTCTGATAACAATATGATATGCTTTATTTAATATTGTAATATGTTCAAAATACATTTATTTTATTTGGAGATTACATAATTTAATGTATTGTGAAGAACTGGTGTCTGAAGTAGGATAAACCTGTGTTACAGATCATGGCAAAATGGAAAATGGCAAAATTCAAAATTCAAAAGGGCTTGAAAGAAGGATTCCTAATTCGGTTGTAATTTTTATATTTTTTACCTCAGTTATAAATTGATTTATAATTTATTTTTTATCTAAAAGAATAGTTACAGATTATTTCTATAGAAATTTTATAAAAATTAGTCCAGTAGTATAGTTTTGAAATCAAAGTGACTGGTGTTGCCATAACTGAAGTTAGTTTATTTTTTGTGGTACACAATTCCAATTATATTCACTTAAAAATATAATTTAAATTAAATTTCTGTTTTTCCACAGGAGCAATAAACCCTTTAGCACCGGGTGCAAGACGGAATTTCCATCCTGCTCAGGCCCGGTGGGGCCCTGTGGATGATCGCCCACATGCCTTCAGTCTGCGACCCAACTCTTACATTTGGATCGCGTCTTCGGAGCTCTTTGCTGCTGGGAAGACCTTCCCCAGAGAATTCACATTATTTGTATCACTAAGATTGAGACCTGAGGTTTGTTCATATTATAACTAGTTAAGATCTATTTTTTAATTAGACTATTACTATTATAATAAAATTATAACTATATGATGGGAAATAATAAAAAAAAAAATACGATGGGTCTTAAACTAATAGATGTCATAACAATATTTTGTCTTGAAATAGAAAGAATATATATAGACATAGAAATTTTGTCTGTCTGTCTGTATGTTTGTTTCGGTATCACGTAAAAATTACTGCATCAAATTGGATTCGGTTTCTGCAGTTGTGTCCTGAAGTTCTAACTTAAAAACTAGTATATGTTCTATTCTGATATAACAATTAAAAGTGGTCTACCATATTTCATTAGTTTTCCTACATTTGAAATCAAAGATAAAAATGTAGTAGTTAAACATATAATATTAAAAGTCTCCGAAACCAACATATACGTGAAGTATGTTATGAAAATGGATGAAGGAAAATATTATGTAGATGAAGCTAAGGTGCTTCATACACGCGTTGCTTCGCTGTGTGCGAAAACTCAACTTTGTCAGCCGGTTGTCAAGTTTGTACTGCGCTATATGAAAATGGTGCAGCGCATATGTTAAGCGCTAAAAGGTGATTGGGATTTGATCTCGGTCTACCTTGTAAGGTACTACACGTGAGGATATACAAATTATTGGATTTATTGGAAATTACTTACAAAATTCGAATATTGTGAGTTTTGCTTTAGTATTATGTATTTTCTGCAAAAATTAGCAATTGCAATTCTCTCGTTACCATATTATTTAAAGGATTCTTTATGGATGATAAAGGTAACTTCATTTGTGCTAGAAATATACACTACCAGGGCAATTTCTTAAGACCCCTGTGTTTAAAAAAATGCCTATGATGTTAATTAACTACCATCGCTCATGAGCACCCGCAACGACAAAGTAATTGCAGGTACGATTACGTATCAGTTTGGAAATACTGCTGTTGGAAGTTGATTTCATATTGTGGTTGTGTAACAAAGAAAGTGCCTTGATAAACGCACGGTGGAAGGTCTCTACTCATCCAGATGATGAGGACGGAACTTTAGTTTGTAACGTATTGTACGATGGTGAATTTCAGCAGCAGGTATTAATCCGAACAATCCTCGGAGCACTCCCCATGATACATTTGGAAAAAAGATGCATAGAAATGCAATGTCTCTACGTAGTTTCAGTGGGTCGAGCCGGATATTAAGGCACTGATTATCAATAATTTGCCATCAAAGAAAGATGATAGGTGAAAATGAAAGCAAATCAGTCGACCCATCGTGACGAATTCATCTAGTTTTCAGGGGGGACCGAAATCGACCTGATAGAGTATATTGTTAACAATAGAGTCGCTAATCCTTATTACTCATAATATCTTCTTTCCATTACTTAGGAATGCCAAATACAATTTGGGTTTCAATTTTTTATAGTAAAAAAAAACGAGCTATAAAAGCTACGTAGATTCCGAGCCAATTTAGTTTGGGAGTTCCTACATAAAATTGACGAATGACCATCCACTATTGTACGTTTTACGTGACATTTCCTGCCACGTACCGTAAAAATGTTGAACGAACTACCTGTAATGGTGTTTCGGAACAAAATCGAATTGGGGCCTCGAAGAAAGCTCATACCTTTTTAAAAGGTCGGTAACGCATCGACGATTCTAATTGCTAATGACTGTTGCCCCTTTGCTTTTCATTCACATACAGGAAAAGTTAAGTCTAAATGTAATTTATAAAGATATTATTGATATAAAATGGGTTCAGTTTTCAAAGCTCGTTTTGTTTTGATTTAAAAAAAAAAGTGTCAAATTTGGTCAGCTTAAGGTCAAATTAGTTAAATTTGGCCAGTACTTGATATTTGATGCGATCTATATAATCAAATTTTTTTAATGCTTTATTAAGTTCTGTTAATTTTGCATTAAATGTATCCCAATCCTCATCCCTTCAACTGTTAACTGTCCACTGCTGAACATGGGCCTCTTCCGTAACAGGGATTTTTCTAGTAGTTTCTACACTCGGCAGGCGGGTTAGCAACCGCAGTTAGGCTTTGATAATATTTTAAGAAGAACGCTGCTGCCCATTCTTCGGCCACTAAGTGCCCTTAGTCATTTCTTACGACAACCACGGGAAAGTAAGGGATGACCCAGTATATGCCGGGACTATACGGCAATGTATACTCGTATTTAATGTAGAAAATAAATAAAGCTTTTAAGTAAATCAAACCATAGACTTTAGGACTCGGTTCTTAAACTACCGAATCAATGAGGTACACTTAGATTTTATAGGTAGAGCATCAAGAATTAAAAACTAAGATAATATAACGTCTGGCTGACAAAATTTTCATATAAAATACATTAATTAATTCATGCTTTTATCAATATTACAAGTATTAAATCAAAGATTCTCATATCAGGTCGGGTTTTTTTTTAATTGGAATTGGGAACATTTTTTTTTCTCATACCTATAATATACAAATAAAATGTGTTTTATGTAATAAATTTTATTATAATATTTTATAGATTTTGGTGCATAAAATTAGAAATAACTATTATACAACTAACAATTAGGCAAGGTTTTGTTAAACACAGTTTAGATAAATAGTGCTTTAAATATTTCTTGTAGTAATACCGTATATACATATACGCCTTCTTCATTACAAATTCTCATTTCTTATTCTCATATGTTTCCAATTAAGTGCTTGTATTTTGGCATGTTTATATGAGAATTACTTGTTAGAGTGAAAATAATTTTCTTAAAGAACAAGTTAGGCGCCATATTCTTATTTGTTCTCTTTATATTATGTGTAAATCTGTTACATATGAATATTTCTCAGTTAGATACTAAAGGACTAATAGAGATAAAATTAAAACCCAACTGCCAGATGAAATACTTACTAATATTATATGGAAAGCATAACCGTCAAAAAAAGATCATATTCCTTTTTAAAAGGCCGACAGCAAACCTGCAATGCCTTTTGGTGTTGCAGGGGATCATGGGTGGCGGTAGTCACGTTCCATCAGGTGAGCCGCATGCCCATTTGCCTCGTGTTATAAAAAAAGTTTGCTTGTTTAGTACTTGTTAGGACCTTGTCAGCTTAATCACTATGTAATTTAATATAAGGAGCGGAATATAGGCAAGTTTTATTCCGGTCAATGGGCACAGTCACGGGAAAAGCTAGTTTAACATAATTATAATAACGATGATAACCTCGTGTCGTCCCAACATAGAATAGGTAAGCCCTTCCTTTCTCGTGGAAGGCGACTAAGGGACGGCAAGGGATGGGCAGCAGCGTCCCTCTTAAAGCATCTCTAAAACCTAACTACCAATCCGCATACCAAGCGTGGCAACTACTGGCAAAACTCCTCTAAGGGGGAGGCTTATGTTCAGCAGTGGACAGTTAAAAGCTGATATGATGACGATGATAACTCTAATTTTTTTTTTATTATAAGCCACATTAGGGCACATCAAGTCTAACAAGAATTACTTAACCTACGGAACGAAACCTTTATACAAAAATCTTTTGCATGACTTCTGTTTCCTTCGTTTTGTAATATCAGATTCTTCAAAAGCACCATGTAAAGGTACTTAGTGAACCGACATAGCGCGGGCAGCCGTCCAGAGTAGAACAGTCTCTTGATTTTTTTTTAATGGGTGATAATGAAATGGTAACCCCGCCCGCGCTATCGGTATACACTGGCGGGGCACTAATGAGGGGTAATAGATGAGGATGAAGCAGGTCAGTTAGCCCATCGTGACAAATTCAACAAAAATTATTCACGATGAATTCCAGAGGGAACCACGTGGAGGTCGACCTAATAGGGCAAACTCCATTGCCAACAATCCCTTTCCCTCCCAGTCTCTTGGATTTAGTTGATCGAAATCATTGGACCATATTGTTCCTTTGTTCTCTTTTGTCATCTTGTCATCTTTGTTTGTTTGCTGTAGGATGATTTGGTCTCATGCCGTGCTATAATAAAAAATACCATATTACTAAGTATCACATCCTTTTTGTATTTCTGTGAAACAGTTATATTTACATGTTTATGTTTAAAGAACGGAATATGGCAGTAATATTTGGATATGGCAGGTACTGAGGCGTAAGGCCTTAATACTTAGAAATTTCAACCATTTGCATCAATGTGCATCCTATGCTATTCATGTCTATAGGCGTCAGTAACCACATTGCCACTTTTCATCAGGTGGACCTTCAGCTTGGTCTCTATTCTAAGTATTACAAAAAATCTATTTACCTTTCTATGTCACTGACTAATAGTAATGAAGTCGAAACTGTTGCAATTACTGGAATCGGTCAAAACTCATCATCGTCGTCACCATTTAAAAAAAAATCAATAACAACTCTATCTGGATTGTATTTTATTCTGCTAGTGTGGCAAATAAACATACGGTCTATATGGTTGGTATATATTATGGTATGGTATTGTTTTTAACAGTTCCAGTTTGAATTAGTTAGTTACAAACCGTTTAACTCCACTTGTAACTAAAATTGTTAAACGGTACGTCCCTTCTTAATCACGGAACCGTCAATTTCAATCTGTTTAATGAGAATTGTTAGAAAATGAGTTACGAGTTACGTACCAATCCCAGGAGTTTCTTGCTATGCTGGAAATTTTACTTCACAATCCTTAATTCTGTTTTGAATTGTTAATACTATTTTTGCCGTAAAATATAATTTTGCTCTTTATATCTTTATGCATACTTTTTTTTTTTCTATTGACTCCTACTACACTTAATAGCTTCACTAAACGTTAAAGTTTATCATTGTAGACACAGATTAAAAAGTTTCATTATTATTATAATACAATATAATTTTATAAAGTATTTAATTGAGACATTTTCGTATGGTAACTAAATAAGGAGACATGACAAGAACATATTACGATTTTTTTTCATTTTCTGAATCAACATCATCAAGAGACATCTTTATGTTTGAGAGAATATAGCTTGTTATATCAGTGCAAAAAAATGAAAAATTAAAATGGACTCCACTAAGTTACCTGGTCAACGTGATAATAATGAAAAACCCAGCCCATTAGTGAGATATTAACAGGTTATCTTAGAAAGTCTTCCGTTTTAGATACTTATCATTCCACATTCTTAATCCATAATGTTACACTCTGAGCAAAGGCCTACCATATCTGGTTTCACCTTCACAATCGCTGGCCAAGGCTTATAAGTTCTCGTAGTATATCAGGATTACATTTCCATTTTCTATAAGATCTATTACGGCTCTTTAGATTTGCAGAAAGCCACGATATACAAATTGGGAACCGCCTATCATCTGAAATGCGCCACTGATTCAGTCCCACTTTAGTGTTGTGTCAAAAATTTCTTTACAAAAACGCATATTCCTTGGGAGACTAATTCGGATATTTTTTACAGAGCGGAGGCTACGGCCAGGGGACGTTGTTCTCTCTAAGGTCCCGCCGCCGGACGGGCTCGTTCCTTTCCCTGGAGCTGGCTGGTCGGGGCGCTGCAAGGCTTGTGCATGCAGGCTCGGGGTCTTCAAGATCCATATATTTGGCAGTACCGTTGTATGACTTTCGTTGGCACCATATTGCTATTAGGTAAGTAGATATTAAACAAGTCTGTTGATAATAACTTTATTGTATTAAAAACTACTTATTGTATTAAAAAAACAAGTTCTTATAATGTAATTATTTTGGAGCGACGGCCATATTGGATTTAGAGTTAATAATTTTATCCATTAACTTCATCGTTTTCTACTATTCAATTCCTTTAATTTAATACTCATGTAAAAACAGCCATTTTGAAAATATTACAAGTAATATTATGTTTAGTACACCATTTTTGGTTTGGGTATGGCATATTATTACCTTGTGGTCCCGGTTTAATATACTCCACGCCTTCCTTACCCATGGGTGTTGTAAGAGGTGACAAATAGAATTTTATGATCGAGGGATGGGTTGCAGCGTCACCGCATACCATCACACTACTACAGCAACATCGCCAAAGCCTAACTGTGGTTGCCAACCCACCTGCCGAACATGGCAACTACTAGAAAAGCCCCTCTTATGGAGAAGGCCTATATTTAGGAGTTGACATTTAATGGCTTGTTATAATGATGTCATATTATGTTGTCATCAAAACTGAAGGTTAAGGCTAAACTTCAGCTTAATCGGATGCCAAAAAGTGGTTCTAATTCAGCTTGGAAAATTGGACCTAAACAAACAAACTGACTAACATATATTTTAAATTATTGAATAAAAGTTTGTAATAAATACAGTTCTGTTTAAAATTATGCATCTTAAGATACTCTAAATACCGTTATTGTCTGATAGATCATTAGATGGATAACTATTAGAGACTTTTACGCTTAAAATAAAATGATATGAAAACCAAATTTTTTTTCTTTTATTTTTTTTATACAACTTAGAATGGCAAACAAGCTGACGGACCCCCCATGCGTTGCCATTTCTGAGGACTCAGGTGTTAATCCTCTGCACCCTGTAAATCATGCCATATCCCACCCTTCAAACCGAAACACAGCCATTCAAACACAACTGCTTCACGGTTGAAACACGAATGGGTCAAAGATCGATCACAATATTCAAATCGAGTAGAAAAATAGAAAATTAATGTATTAAATATTTTATTTCGTGGAATCATAAGATATTTTTACTTATATCGTAACAAAATAACTTCTTTGTAATTTCATATTCATATGCGTCATATAACATCGTACCTATGAACAAACTTTATAGGAAGTACAGCAAAATATGTTCAGAGTAGACTTTTAGCGTATACATTTTCATACTAACATTATAAATGTAGAAGTTTGTATACACATTGTGATATTTAGATTTTATTATTCAACTAACTTTTACCCACTATTTCGTACACGTGAACTTTAGAAGTAGGAAAATTAAAGATTCTGTCCTATTCGTGTTTTAACCGTGAAGCAGTTGTGTTTGCATGGCTGTGTTTCGGTTTGAAGGGTGGGATATGGCGTGAATTTACAGGGTACAGAGGAATCCATGGGGGCGCCCGTATCGTACGGTAAGGGGCAAAATGCGCCCCTGGGCGCCCCCGGAAGCGGAACGCATCCCGCCTCAACAGCTGGAAGAGGTACTGGCTGCGCTTTTCCCAGCGCAGCCGGAGTTTACACCCCCTCCCATGTTACCGCGGAGCCATGAGGTTAGTGGTGCCGGAGTTGTAGGGGCCACGAGAGTCTCCCAGGAGGAGTTTGCAGCGGCTGTGGATAGGCTCCGGGCGAAAAACACCGCCCCGGGGCCTGATGGAATACCCGGCCGCGTTCTAGTCCTGGCCCTGGGCGCCCTAGGGGACCGTCTCCGGGACCTGTTCGACAGGTGCCTGGAGACGGGACGATTTCCCGACGAGTGGAAGATGGGCAGAGTGGTCCTCTTACGGAAGGAGGGGCACCCCGCAGGTTCCCTTGCACCCTCGGCATTCCGTCCCATAGTACTACTGGGGGAGGTCGGCAAGCTGTTTGAAAGAATAATAGCTGGTCGCCTCAACCAACACCTGTCCCAAGTAGGTCCCGGCCTCAGTCCGAGGCAGTTCGGATTTCGTGCGGGTCTGAGCACCATCGATGCCGTCGCTCGTGTTCGGGCTCTCTCGGATGAGGCGACGTCCTGCGGTGAGGTGCTGTTGGCGGTGTCGCTCGACATCAAGAACGCCTTCAACACTCTGCCATTTGCGTGCATTAGGGAGGCACTAAAATATCATCAGGTGCCTCCCTACTTACGGGACGTAATCGGGGCCTACCTAGAGCACAGGATAGTGCACTGCGTGGGACAGAATGGGGCGGTAACGTCGAGGGAGATGCAGCGTGGTGTCCCACAGGGGTCGGTGCTAGGACCGATCTTGTGGAACATCGGGTATGACTGGAACTTGCGGGGTGCTCTACTTTCCGGCAGCGATGTTGTCTGCTATGCAGATGACACACTTGTTGTTGCCAAGGGGAGGACTTACAGGGAAGCTGCCCGTCTTGCCACGGCAAACGTGGCACTCGTCGTCGGTCGTGCGCGTCGCCTTGGGCTCCATGTGGCGCTGGAGAAGTCGGAGGTACTATGCTTTCACAGACCCCGACGAGCGCCACCAGAGGGAGCCCACATAATGGTCAGTGGCCAGAGATTGGTCGTCAAGCCCCATATGAGGTACTTAGGGCTTGACTTAGACAGTCGCTGGAACTTCCGTAAGCACTTCCAGAGGTTGGCCCCCCGCCTTATGGCGGCTGCCGGTGCTCTAAGCCGGCTGCTGCCAAACATAGGAGGGCCAGGAGGGAGCGCACGTCGCCTCTATCTTGGGGTGGTGAGGTCCATGGCCCTGTACGGGGCTCCAATATGGAATAGGGCCCTGAGCAGGCAAAATGTGGCTTGTTTAAACAGGCCACATAGGGCCATGGCAATCCGCATTATACGCGGATACCGCACTATCTCCACGGAGGCGGCGTGTGTGATGGCGGGCTCGCCGCCCTGGGACTTGGAGGCCAATGCCTGTGCGTCGGTCTATGAGTGGCGTGCAGAGCGGAGGCGCCAGGGTGCCGAGCCTTCCAGGCTGGAAGTTGCGCTGCGGAAGTACCACATTCGACGGGTCCTGCAGCGGGAGTGGGAACAGCGGCTGGCCGATCCATCGGCCGGCCGAAGGACCGTCGAGGCTATCCGTCCACTTCTTAAGAAGTGGATGGATAGGCGGCGAAGGCCGCTGACCTTCAGGATGACACAGATACTGTCCGGGCATGGGTGCTTTGGGCGATATCTGTGTCATGTCGCGCGCAGGGAGCCGACGGAGGAGTGCCATGCTTGTGGAGCGCACCAGGACACGGCGGAGCATACGCTGGAGGAGTGCCCAGCGTATACCGATGAGCGTCGTATCTTGTCCGCGATAGTGGGGACCGATCTCTCACTGCCCGCCGTGGTTCGGCGGATGGTGAGCAGTGAGAGATCGTGGGAAGCGATGCTCGCCTTCTGCGACGCCGTCATGTCGCAGAAGGAGGCGGCGGAAAGGGAGCGGGAGAGTGCCACTTTCGCACCGTCAATCCGCCGCAGACGAGTCAGACGCAGAAGGAGGGGCGCGCCCAGTTCCGCCCCTCCTCCTTCCCCACTAGGGCCGGGGTGATACCTGTGGGAAGGTATTGTCCCAATGGTCCTGGGGGATGTGCTAATATACCGGCGCATCCTCCGAGTGGTAGGGTGAGCACGCCATCCACCCTATCTTGAGAGAGGAGACCTGTTCTTACCATCTGGGGGCGGGTCGCTGCCGTCTGAGATGTGGTGAGTGCGAAAGCGAACCCATGTCTCCGACATATGGCACCTCGAGGGTATATCGTCTGGTTTTTAGTGGGTACACCCCCACCTTACGGGGGGATTCCCACAGTACCCATTCACCTCCCACAAGGTGTATGGGTCTGCTTAAAGCATTTTCCAGACGTTAAAAAAAAAAAAAAAAAAAAAAAAAAAAGGGTACAGAGGAATAATATTGGAGTCCTCAGGAATGGCAACGCATGGGGAGTATCATGGGCGAACAGTATACTCTGTTGTGTCCATGGTACTGCTCATTTCTATAGGCGACGGTTACCACTTTCCATCAGGTGGGCCGTCAGCTTGTTTGCCATTCTAAGTTGCATAAAAAAAATAGGCCATTTCTAGATGACGTATGAAAATAAAATATATACCAGATTTTAAGTTAAATCTTTAGAAATAATTATACCAGCTGTTAACTTCTGAACATAGTCCTTCGTCATAGACTACCTTTGTCAATAGTTGCCATTCTTGGCAAACGGGTTAGCAATCGCAGCTAGGCTTTGGTGATGTTTTAAGAGAGACGCTGCTGCCTATCCCTAGGTTACCTAAGTTGACCTACAGAAATACAACTGTGAAAACCACGCCTAATTTGGTGCAGTTTATATTTGCAGTATGCCGGAACTGTTTATGTGTCTATATCCTTTTACAAATAGACTCATGAATGTTTTGGGTTCTATTGACCTTAGTGAGACCCTTCGTATCAATTTTTACTAAATATCTTCTATGTACAGACATCGTCTAGTAACAAATTTATAATATTAGGAAGATTGCGTAAGAGTTTCAATCCGTGATACAAGTAGAATTTAAAACTTGAAAATTCATCCAGTATCAACAATTTGAAGTGGCAGTGAGCAGGCCATATAGCTCGAGCAACCGATAACTGTTGGGAAAGAAAGTTCCTCAGGTGGCGACCCCTTACAAACAACGCAGTGTTGGGCGATTCGCAAGTATTACAAGGAATTGTTAGATACAAGTGGTGCAGGATCGCGCTTTGTGGCGTAAAATGAGGGAGCTGAATATAGTCAGGATTGGACGATGGATAACTTGTAATGAATTAATCATAAATTCAATTAAGAAAGAAAGAAGAAAGAATAATATTTATTTGGCACATATAAAACAAACAACAACAACAACAAACAAACAACAATTACAACTAAAACATAAACAATTATAAACTTAAAGAAAAAGGAAATACAAAAATAAAATTACACTTAATCAGAAATTATGCGACCAAAATGGTTACCACTCAGCTATGTGTTTAGGCATTCATACGTAACGCCTAAGCAGCTGATGTTTCAGCTGTCTTGGATTGGAAAACAGGAATGTTTTCTATATCTAACTTCATTCAAGACTTCGTACCTATATGAAATAAATAAAAATGTCCTAGGCATTAATTTAGGAGTCTACTAAATTTAATTTTAAACCATAAGTGTCCATTTTCCGTTTTAAATTATCTGCTTCAATATTGATAATAG
This sequence comes from Galleria mellonella, assembly GCF_026898425.1. Taxonomy (NCBI): domain Eukaryota; kingdom Metazoa; phylum Arthropoda; class Insecta; order Lepidoptera; family Pyralidae; genus Galleria; species Galleria mellonella. The sequence goes on from NW_026442114.1 coordinate 1,024,554, forward strand.
AAAAAGTTTTAGTGAGGACTTAATTTTTGTCTCTTTAAAGTTAAAGCTTATTTTTCATTTTATGCAAAACTTAAGACGTTTAATTCTATTAAGTAAAATATATCTGTAATGTATGAAGGTTAATGACATCTCGTTTTCATATTATGAGACAGCCGTGAGACCAATTTAATCTCAAGTGATGCGAAAATGAAAACTCGAAACAGAATTCACGATTTCGGGCGCTTAATTAAAATTGTGCGATTTTTGTAATTAAGGTTCGGGTTCAAACTACGAGTAATTTTCTTTATAAAGGTTAGATTGTAAAAAAACGATACTGTTTTTAATTAATAAGAAAAAAAACTTAGGAAAACGATCAACTTCTCTCCCAATCCTATGGCTTTTTTTAAATATTCAATTATATTTATTTATAATATACTGTAGATACATTTGGTGATCATTACAGCTATTTAGTAAATAACTGCGCTCAAAAATTGCCAAAATTGCTCAAAAAAAAATTTAATAACGGATGGTCCTGAGCTACCTGCATCTACTGACTACCTGCAATGTATTTGATCTCGTATTATATAATGTGTACTAACAATTTCGCGTAAATTGTTTAAATCACTAGAAATCTCTTTTTTTATACCACTGAGGTGGCAGTCAAGAATACGGCCCACCTGATGGTACGTAGTTACCGTAGCGTACCTGCAATACCAGAGGTATTACGCGCGCGTTGCCGACCCTGAAGAAACCTCTTTACCTCCATTTTGAAGAACCCAATGCTGTACTCAATTGGGAAAACCTTGGCAGGATGCGCATTCCATAACCTGAGTGTTCGTGGGAGGAAACATCTCTGAAACCGCGTTGCACGCGACCATCTAGGCTGTAGGATATGAGGGTGAACTCAATGTCGATAGCGAGCCGTACAATGGTAGAAAGTGGCCGTGGGCATCATATTGAACGATTCCTGTGTGAAAACTTTGTGTTTTTAGTCTAAACACACCGGTCTCATCGGTAGTACATCAGAGAGACAACTTCTCCTTTTTTCTACCAATTAATATAAAACAAAATTCTAATATAAATTCCTTACGACAGTAAAAAGGCAGTAGCACAACATAATAAATTACGAGTTCTTTAAATGTCACATTAAGTCAAAATTAAATAATAATTTCTTTGTAATTTTGACAGAAAAATTCGAAGACTCCCGTTGGTACTATTCTTAATCTTTGAAAGTATCAAATTGTTCAATTGTGAAAGACTACATTGGTGAATATTAGGTTTTACCAGTATTTGTTAAGATTTACCAACATGATCGCGTTTAGTTCGCGTTATGTGTCATTAAATACGTGTAAACATGTGAAAAGTTTAAAATTAACTATTACCAAAATGAGTTTGCAAATGTAAAGATTTTATAAGAGATTTGATGCATTCACCAATCCAAATCTAACCTAACCTACCTTTTTGACTACGTACTAAATATGTCTTAATTTTATGTCTATTTTTCAACATTTACCACGTCTCTGATGTAAATATAGAAAATATTAAATTTACCATAATTCGGGGTTGTACAGTAACTTTATACATGTTTAGTGGTGTTTATGCTCGTGTTCAGAAAAATAGATTAGGTTTGATTTAGTAACAGTCACAAAATAATCTTTCTTTTTATTAAATCCTTACATTTACCAAATAATGTTGGTAAATCTTTGTTTATTATTGTTATATCAGCCGTTAACTGGCCACTGCTGGGCATAGGCCTTTTCCATAAGAGGGCTGTTGCCAATAGTTGCTACGCTTGGCAGGCGGATTGGCAACCGCAGCTAGGCTTTGGTCATGTTTTAAGAAGAACACTTCTGCCCATTTCTCGACCATTGTGTTGTAAAAAAAAAAAAAAAAAAAAAAAATTGAATTTCCTTAGTCACCACTTACAACACCCACGGTGCAAAAAGGAGTGGCCCATTCTATGGCGGGAACTCACGGCATAGTAAACCCTAAAATTTTCGAAAGTACGGGCTTTTACAGTATATATATATATATATATATATATATATATATATATATATATATATATATATATAGTTTTCTCATTGTGATTATTTCTTGTAATTGTTTGTATCTATAATAAGTTTACTATTGTACTCTTTTGAAGGAAAAAATAAAGAATATCTATCTATCTACATATACAGATTATTTCTTTCCCTTCGTTTTAATTCACTCTTGTAAGCAAATATCTTTTAAAAAAAATATTAATTCTTATTTAAGTAACGATAGAAATGATATTATATTTAATATAATTCCAGATATATCCAAAAATATATAAAGTAACGATATTCTGTCTACCTATGTACTATTTATTTATATTTATAATAAGTTTACTATTGTAATCTTTTGGAGGAAACAATAAAGAGTATCTATCTATCTATTTATCTATGTACCAGTTGTTCTGTTTCGTTTTATATAGTAAATAAAGCTAGTGCAAAAACTGGCTCGTGATACATTAAATACCTTAATCTTCAGGAGTGGCAACACTAAGGGGCGTTGGGCGCAATATAATTAGCGTTGAAATATTCTGACGTTCATAAATGTCTTATTATTATAAGACTTACACATTAAGTCTCTCTTATATATTATTGTTTTTCTTTTCGTAGGATATTTTGTAGGACAATCTACTCACCTTTCACTCCCGAATGTTCAATGTTTTTTTTCTTTTTTAATATTTAAAATTAGAATGCGTATTATTACAGTATAGTAAATATAGTTTATAAGAGATTGGACTTAACGCAATACGCGGTCATACAATGCAAAAGTCTTAATATTAGTATAAGAACAGGGAGCTTTAGGTAAATGCGAAAAAATATTGTAGAAACATTGATGAGTAAAGAAATAGAAATGAATATCATCAAAGATCTGTATGTGTTTGACATGTGTTAAGTTAGCTTTGTTAATAATTATTAAAAAGGTCTGCGGTATGTTATAAGACTCTCTTTCTCTCTCTCTCTCTCTCTCTCTCTCTCTCTTATGTCTTCACTTATTACAACTCATTTCTCATTAATAGTCTAAGATCCCGCTACTGATTTTTGCAGGTATAAATCTTTTTAATGAAACATCTTAAATTGAAGAGGAGCGTAAATATAATACGATACATCTGGGTTGCCTCTTTTCAATTAGCCGCAACCTGGTACTTGTTGTGTGACGGTATTCTAGGCTATACTTAAATTTATTAGTCTTACCCTTACTAATATTATAAATTTGAAAATGAGTTTGCCTGTTTGTTATCTTATAACGCCATACCACTCACCTGCTCACTATGAAATTTGGTATACACGTATTATATGGAAATAACAAGGATAAATTACTTCTTTTATTTCGATTACGCGGACGAAGTCGCAGGTAACAGCCAGTATACTACATATAATATGCACAAGACAATTTATCACTGGCTTTAAAAACTATGTACTCCAGCAACACAGAATTGTACTGTAAATATCTTTAGATTATATTATATAAATAAAATAATACTGTAACATCTTAATGAATCTTGAAATAAAGGACATGTAGTAAACGATTATTGTTTATCCAAACAAAACGCGTATTCAGAGACAATGTCTTATAAAGTGCAGCCGTATAATGCCTCTTCAAGCCTATCTCGGTAATGCCTGAGGATGTAATTACATTTTAATCAAATCCCCTCTCTCGTCTTTTAAACGCCTCTCTTCTTAAATATAAATGTTCGTATCTAGAAGCAACGATAACCACTTCCCGTCAAGTGTGCGGCCATTTTGTTTGCCTTTCATCTATGTGGCCAGTAATTAAAATAATACATATTTTATTAAAACCGGTAGAAGTTTTAAAGTGTTAAACTTTTATTTTTAAATTCATTGTTTGAAAAAAGTTAAAAACAAAAATCTTATTTCTGTTATAATATTTCTATTAAATTTTTATTAATATTTTGGACTTTAAAAGTAAAAGTGAAGGTGAGGTCTATCCCTTGTAGGCAGATTTATAATACGCACATTTAGTTCCAAATTTGACGTATTAATTTGTTACCAAATATTTTAGATAGAAATTATTTTTAGAATTAAATTATTATTAGAAAATGTATTACTAGCTTTATACTCGCGACTTCGTCCACGTAATCGGGATATACTCGTATTCATTGAGCGAGTTAAAAAGTAGATTAAACCCTTCACCATTTAATGCATTGCAGTTAAATTGAATAGCTAAAACTTATGTGAAGCAATCATCTATTGAATCTAAAAAACTATATCTATATAGATAGATAGATATATCGTTTATTTGTTTGTTACTAATCACACACAAAATGTTCATAAGAATAGATAATACATAAAACAGCATAAGATTTATAAAATTGTGTTATTATGTGTGATCTGCAGCAATAAAAAAAGGTCGAAGCTCAGCGTGGAACATTGTTCAAGGAACAAAACACTGATTTTCAGCTTTAACCCATTTGAGGGTACGTGAGTATAGTAATTAAAATAAATATAATATAAAAAGAGCAATATTCTTGGTGATTGTCTGTGCGGTGTGTGTATAATAAAAATAATGTAAATAGTTCAGGGTATAATTTGATATAATTTTAACTGAGTGGTAAGGATAAAGCGAAAAAAAAAAGAAAATATTAATAAGAGAAACATAGAAAAAAAAATATTTAAAATCAAATACCTGAAGAGATTATTATACCATATTATTGTTTATTTGTTAATTAGCATGCCGTGTTCCCTTAAAATAATTGTACACTAAGTATAAATAGACAGTAATTTTATTATTAAATCTTATCAGTGTAATATTTGCTAGGAGACCAAATAAAGATAAAATAAAAATAGTACATGTATACTATATTTCAGTGATTAGTTAAGCCATTAAGATGCTAAGAGATAACAAACAAATACTGTTTATTTGAATAGAATTATTTTGTTTTATTTCAGCTAACATTAGTATACGAATATGTGTCTGCCAATGCTCGAAAATTGACCTCTGCTATTTCTTATTTCATTGTTAAAAGTTACGTAAGCACATATTATATTTTAATGTAATAACTACCATTTTAATTTACGTGTAATAAGATCGAACTAGATCGACTAGTTTCGGGATCAATTCGTTATCCTTAGTCATGAGCGACTGGGTTACAACACACAACCTTCCATATTAGCCATCAGTCTATCTAATCAACAATATGCGCGTGACATTCCTGGTTTTACAGACGTCCACAGGCTACGATAGCTCCGTTTACCTTCAGACAGGCCGTATGTTTCTTTGCCACTATAGTAATATAAAAAATCTCTGACTGCCATTTTGTTCACGCACCTTTTGTAAGACAACACCTATTTTAACAAAATATTAACAAACAAATAAAGTCCCTTTTGCATTTATAATATAATAAGGGTTCGTTCAGAAATATTGAAAATTGACAGAGAGACAATGTTGACATTTCGAGAATTCGATGCACAAGATCTTAAATAATTTGATTTATCCTTACGGATGAATTACTGTACTTTATTTGTTTCTTTCTGATCAAATCGGAAGGTAGCTTACAAACCCGTAGTATGATAGAAGGTTATGTCCCTCTAGGGACAGTGTGTGTTAGCCGCCAACGTGTAGATTTGTATGTAGGATTTTCATATGGTTTATTAGGGTCATGTTTTTTATTTGACTCACGCGGTCGGTTGGCAGGGGTTATAAATACAAAGCGGCTGGTAAATATTATATAGAGTTGGTTTGGTCTTGTTGGATTTAATCATTTCGCCCGTGAAATTATATCATTGTATTCACCTGTGTATTTGGAATGTATTCATATTTATATACGAGTATCAAAGGATCAAACTTATATAATACCTATATATACAAAAATAAGTAGGCTAAATATTTTTTTTTATTCGAGTACAAAAGAGACACTTTGTACAAAAGTCGTCTGCTTGGATACCTCTGTCTTAGTCGTGGTTCTGCTTTGAAGTAGTTGTGTTTGCATGACTGCATTTCGGTTTGAAGGATAGGATATGGCAACAAGGCTACAAGGTATAGAAGCATTATACATCTTAGTTTTCGGGAATGGCAACGCATGAAGGGTATCATGAGCGATGCAGTATACAGTATACTATATTATGTCCATGGTACTGCTCATGTCTATAGGCGACGGTTACCACTTTCCATCAGGTGGGCCGTCAGCTTGTTTGCCATACTAAGTTTCATAAAAAAAATCTAGAAGAATGATATGAATTATAAAATTATCTAAAGTATAGGTAAAGGGCAAGGGATGGGCAGCAGCATCCCTCTTAAAACATCTCTAAAAGCCTAGCTGCGGTTGTCTACCCGCCTGTCAAGTGTGGCATCTACTAGTAAAACTCCCTTTATGGGAAAGGCTTATGTCCAGCAGTAGACAGTTAATGGCTGTAATAATAATAATACATAAGTATAGCTAATTTCTCTTAAAATATGCCTACTTATTTTCTTTAAGGTATTGATAAAACTGTTTTAAATTAGATCAGATAATTTGAAATAGCAATACTCAGATATAAAGATGATAAATGAGAATTTGACGATTTATCTCCAAAAACTTATATTAAATTTAATCGAATTCAATTTCAGGAATTCAAAATGTAACAAGCAACTCATTACATACTTCAACATAAGATAGATAACCTATACTAATAAAAGCGAAAGACTTTGTTTATTTCAATGCACTAACCTCTGAAACTACTAGTCCAATTTGAATTGTCTTTACCTATTTTTTGAGAATTACTATAGGCTATTTAAAATTACGATACCATCCCAAGCAAAGTCAGGAGATCTAGCTAGTGATAAATAAAATAAAACTTAATCATAATATTTTGTTTTCTCATAGTGTTCACGATGACAACACAGTACGTGCGTACGTCGATTGCCGCTGGCTCAGAACGGACGTCTTGGAAAAAGACGCCTTGGTTACACCGAGGGACGCTGATCTCATTATAGGCTATCTCTTCTCGGTAAGTGGACGGTTTATTAAATAGAAACTGAAGCGGTCCGTAAAAAGGAACGCTCCAAATATTTAGTTAGGACTCCCGAATTCTCAATATAAGGAGTTCAAACGTCTATATTTTCATACACTGTCTCAGTTTACTTGTTTAATTCTCTTATGATTTCATTAGATAGCTATTTATAAATATTTTTTGTTACGTCTGCGAAATATGCGTATCCAACATTATTTTCCCAATCTTCTCTTAATATGTTTTCCTTTTCCATCTCTACTAGCTGTCATTTCCACATTCACTGCCATTCTGTTCATTTCATTTTTCATTCAGTCCATTCAGGTTTTTTTAGGTCTTAGGACAGAGAATGTTCTTATAGTTATTTGCATTCATACTTAATACCTTAATAAGAAAATTTGCACATTTTCTATATAATAAACTTCACAGCTACTATCCATATTTGTACCCATCACTGTTCGTATCCGGTATGACAGATATTGAAACGCTTGAGGTAAGGCGAAAGGGCAATTTGGTGGTGCACTATTATCTGTATTTCAACGGCAGAATAGACAATCCTGCAACTCACAGCCGTTGTTCTTTGTACGCATTCTAATTCTACATGCGATTGCGTGCATATCGATTTCTATAAACACCATCGATTCGCACCTGCACTACTTAGTTTTCACCTACTTATCAAGCTGTTTATCTTCTCAATTCTCTGATTGCTCAGCAGCCAAATATTAATATATTTAATATTTGGCTGCTGTAAGTAAGTAATCAGATTATATTAGATATAATATAATATACAAATTAGATAGACTTTCTAAATGTTGTCTAGAATTTTTAAGTTTGTAAAATAAAACTTTGGCTCACTAAATGTTTTGTGAGTGTAGTGTATTGAGCAATTTATAAGCAAATAGATAAATACCGTTATATCGTCATCAAATTAACCAATAATAATAAGCTTTTCATCTCTGTGCTTTACATATCCATAAAATATGTAGACTGAATTATTAATTTTCTAAATATTTCGTCATTAAACTGTTACGTTTAGAATTTTGCAACAGGGAAATTTCGGTGTTCAAATATTCATAGTATGAGAGACGATGGAGTATACATCGTTTTACTCCACTGAAAAGGGTACATAAATATTAGAATTTAATATGAAAATGTCTATTAAATCCATAATAATTCATTTGTAAACATCTTCAATCACTTGAATCGGATGTAGTTTTAGGCAAGGCGAAATAGTGTTATTAAAAATTTATAATCTTATTATGCTCGGGAACTGAATATTTTTCCCAAAGGAAAACGGATAGAAAATCGATAAAAAAATTACTTAATACTTACACGGTGTTACCAGCCTTGTGGTTCTGGCATAAAATGGGCCACACCTTTCTTTCCCGTGGGTGTCGTAAGAGGCGACTAAGAAAACTTAATTTTCGACGGATAGGCAGCAGCATATCTCTTTTAACATCATAAAAGCCTGTGATTGCTACTGCTGGCAAAACCTTCCAAGAAAAAAACCTTGTATATTTTAGGGTATATGTTCAACAATGGATAGTTAACAGTTGATATGATGACGATGATAGTCATCATCGTCATCATCAACTGTTAACACGAAATCAAAAACTTTTGACGTCTTTCAAATCGTGTTTATTTTTTCTTTGTATATTAATGGATAATTTTGTTTACACTGTGTATAAATAGGTATTTATTTAAATTAGGTTTTGTTTTTAATCTTATGATGCCTGATGATACATCAAGTTTAATGAGTAATAGATCCTTGTCTGTGAACAGCGGGTTATATTGTAATAGTCATTACACTAACTAACCAGAGGGAGACTTTGTACAAAAGTCGATTGCTTGGGTACCTCTGTGTGTGTAAAGTAGTGTTTGGATGGCTGTGTTTCGGTTTGAAGGGTGGGATATAGCGTTAATTTACAGGGTATAGAGGAATAACATCTGAGTCCTCAGGAATGGCAACGCGTGGGGGGTATCATGGACGAAACAGTATACTCTGTTATGTCCATGGTACTGCTCATATCTATAAGCGACGGTTACCACTTTCCATCAGGTGTGCCGTCAGCTTGTTTGCCATTATAAGTAGTATAAAAAAAACTAAGCTTGAGATTAATTGAATAATCTGTTCCAAAATAATACGTCTCAACATTGTATGTTTTATGTTCTCGTTGTACTTACGACTTCGCGGAAACTTTAAGTTCGTTCATTTCCATTTCATATCTAATACAATATTTGTCTTTTATATTTGTTTAATTATTAAATCTTTTCCTGTTTATTTTTGTTTGATATTTTAATTTATATTTGTATACTTTTTGTAAAAAAAAAAAACAATATATCATGTATGTATATAACAATATACATACATGATACTGTCATCATTTCGTCCTTTCGTCATTCGTCCTCCGCTAAACATGTTTATCATTCGAACTTTGTTAATTACTTTCATTATTTTGCGGATATCCTCATTGCAGATTCTATTACGCAAAGAAACTCCGAGCAAGCTATGGAGAGGATAGCCCTCTCCATAGCTCGTTGAGTAACTTGAAGCTTTTGCATACAAGCAACTGTACACGATAGTGTGTTATTGTAAAATTCCAGATTCTCACAATTTATATAACATTATTATATTTTTTACGCATCTGAATAATTCAATATTCCAATAAAAAATGAAGATTTACCTGAATGTAAAATTTATGGAGTATTATATTATAATATTCCATAAATAGACGTAAAGGAAAGGTAAAGGTCGACTGCGAGAAAATGCTTTTAACATTAAGATTTTCTTATATATCTATATTTACGTACTAATGAATAAATGAGGGTAGTTTATTATATTTATTGGTTTATTTATAACGTGCAATTATACATTTATTTATAATGATTATTGCATTATATTTAGATGAATCTATGGCTACAACAAGAATTAACTCTCATTCAATAACGCATACCCAGTTCGACTTGGATCATGTAAAATGTCTGGTGAGAATTTAGAAAATTTTCTACATTACTCCAGTCTGAATTATTTCTTAAGAGTAATCCAGCCGTACCTTCGAACTAGAATTAGAACACGTCTAAAATGTCAGAACAAACAAATTGTTCAATTTCAATTAAATTTGCGTAGTCTTTGTATATATTGCATTCAAAACTCTTGACCAGTCAAAAGTACTTTTGATCGTATGCTTAAGTCAATAATACTTTTGAATAAAATAACAGTTAAAAGTACTTAACCTAATATCTAAGTTAATCGCAAATTTGCAGTCAAAAGTACTTCCACTAGTCAATAGTACTTTTGACTGGTTAAGAGTTTTAACTGCAATATATACAAAGACTACGCAAATTTTATTGAATTTAAACAATTTGTTTGTTCTGACATTTTAGACGTGTTCTAATTCTAGTTCGAAGGTACGGCTGGATTACGCTTAAGAAATAATTTAGACTGGAGTAATGTAGAAAATTTTCTAAATTCTCGCCACACATTTTACATTCGACACTGCACTTCGAACTCCGGTTTCTCGTTCTGTTTCTGCATAAGCCGCATACAGTCAATAACTTAATCATAGAATTTATTCCAGTTCTCTTGGCAATATACCAAAACTGTAATAGAATTCTCTTTCTACAATTTGATTTTAAAGTTCTTCTACATTTTCTCAATGGCATTCAGTCACTATTTTGACGATCATTTCTGCTAACGTAATTATTAGCGTAATTATTAATTTTCTACAAGTAATATTCAAAGTACATCACAATCATGACATACAGATACGCATGGACTCATCTCGTATTTATATACAGTCAAACTTACAGCTTTTCAGTTTAAGCTAAATGTTCACCGTTCCCGCCATTTTTTCCCATTTCGATTTTCAAGTTTAATATTTTGTATTAGTGCTAGTTAATTGTTTAGAACTTGGAATTCATATTTATGCACACACACACTCATACAGCTTTTGTTTTGAACCGACTTCGAAAAGAAGTAGGATCTCAATTCGGTTGTATTTTTTATATTTGTTAAATTCTGTTTTTATCTGAAAGGATATACTTGCAGATTGGCTTCATAGTAAACTTATCAAAATCGGTTTAATGGCCAAGTTTTTAAATCAAAATTACTGGTTTTGCACAATTGAAGTCTTATAGTATCTTATATTATAATAACTTTTATAGTAACCATTTTTGATAAAAAAAAATACTTTACGCTTACTTTACTTTTTAATTTAAATTCGTACCTATTTTACTGACTTGTCCAAGGACGTCTTTTACAGTAAATTCACGTACATTTTTGATGACAGGGCGATCTGGAACAGTTGGTGCTGGTGCCAAAAGCTGGACAAGCGCAAAAGCAGTGCTCGAGCCAAGTGAATGGAATATCAACCCCTTACGTTACACTGCACGACTCGTAACTGAGAACTAAATTGAACTACACTGAAGAAATACGGTAATGTCCAATAACGTGCTTGGATACAACATGTTTAGATGAGGAATTTGTGATTTGGACTTGATTAATCTAAAAACAGTCAGCTACTATGCAAAATTTGAATTACATGAACTACAATGTAAATGAAATGATAATAATTACAAAAGATCTCTGAATATAAGAAATGAAATTATATATATAAACTAGGACCATCGTACGGTACTTTGTGTGTCTATGACAGTTTATATCACAATAATGTATTATGTTGAATTAGTAACATCTGTAGATAGTAAATTTGAGAATATACTTGGTAAAAACATATTTACTTTTGAAGTAAACATTGAATCTGTTTTATGGGTAATAAGAGGATTTTAAATATGTACAGATTATTTCTTGGGTGTGAATAAAAACAAACATAGCAGACAAGTAAAAATGTATTATGAATAACAGTGAATACGATATAAATTTGCTATATGAAATGTAGGTTTTGGTTCTACAAATGAGTGCTACTAAACTACAGCATATAATTGATTCAACCATAAAATATATCGCATAATTATTTAGTAACTATAAATTTTCCAATTAACTACATTTTCCTTTATCAGTAGCCTACTTTTATCTGAATATTATGAATTTTATTCATAATCTCAGATATTAAAAAATTGGAGATAACGTACATAATATTATTTCTTAAGCTAAAATTCGATAAAGGAGAAACTTAATTTACGAGAATGTTTCATTAAATGAAATGAGAATGTTTGCCTAAATACAGACACTTATTAAAAATTTGCTGCTTAAGATTAGTTGATTTAATTGTAACTTTTATCTTAATAAAAGAGAAAACTACGATTTGAGAGTAAATGAAGAAATTTTAATACAATTTCTCATGCATTACTGATCAAACTGAGATGAAAAGTAATAAACAAGCAAAATTTGTAACTTCTAGTTGCTGACGATAAGACAAAATCTCCGTAGAAACTGATACCGTAACAGTGTTTTAAAACAACATTACTGATAACAACTTCACACGTTTTATGAGCGAGATATTTACTGTGAATTTCGAGACTTCAAAAAGATATAAGTACGTAAATATCCCCTTTACAAAATAGATAAAATCAATACGTGTTCGCTAAATGAAAGGCGGCTACGTTTTACGGTTGAGTCAATTACGTGTTTTAGTTCAAATGTGACTCGTTCCACTTAAAAAGATTGCTTCATAAATCTAAGTTAACACTACTTACGACATCTGATAAATGTAATACAATAAATTTAAGTACTTATGTATAACAGAATAGAATGGGAAATAGTTTTTCTTACAATTTAGCCGGTCTAATGTAAATATTAGTCTCTTAAATGTAAGTTTCAGTAAAATTATATACCTAATGTATTTAAATATTCAGTCGACTTTGTTTCAGTGATATGTTTCAGGTATTTTGTGTTTATATTACATGCGACCTTTTTTGTTGCATTTTAAGGAAAACTAGTTTATTAATTAAAATGTAAAATGCCTAATAAACAATTTTAACTATTAGTATGTTTCAACAGTAACATTAGCTTAAAATAAAATACCAAAACATCACAATAGTTAAAGGAGATTTATCAGGCAGAAAATGTTTGTAAGTATAAATTATCGGTTTTATTTATCTTCTATCATTTGTGTAAGATGTTTCAAAAGAAACTGTTACTTATGATTCCCTTGAATATATGATTAAAGAAGGTTACTAATATTTATGGTTTTATTTATCCCAGTCTATTTATTACATTAAATGTTTCTTTTTTTATAATTTAAGGTCAGTAAATTATAATAATAATATAATTTATTTGTTGAAAAACACGTAAATGTAAAATATGTAAAATGGATTCTCACTGAACATGAAGCAAGACGCCTTTATTTTTTTTTTGTTGTTTAGAATTATTGGAAGTGTTTTGAGTGCATATCTTTTTTATATATCATAGGGAGCAAATGAGCATGTGTCTAACCTAAAGGTAAGTGCCTATCGCCGCCCCTGAGCAATTACAAGATCGGAGGAATTACAAGTGCGTTATTAGTAAAAAGGACTATGTCTTATTCTTAAATATTATAAAGTCGAAAATATCACCTTTTCACTGTTACAGATCTAGTTAAAATTTGCTCACTTTTTTATCACATGACTATTGCGCGAGTATTAAAATTTTTCATATGATATATAGACTGTAGAACGAACTTCTCTCTGAAGGTTTTCCTTTACACAACAAATATGAAGCTCTACAAAAAATGTTCCTGTACCTTTTTGCAACACATTTACAAGTGTTCTTGGCCAAAATTTATTTATTTATTCACAGGAACACCAATAGCATATTGCATTATAGTTTTTATATAACTAAATAAAACACAATGTTAATACACATGCTTAAAAGTAAGACATTTCCCATTAAATCGACTACTAAGTTATTTTCCTAACAAAAATTTTCATTGAAAATTAATGAAGTTAAGTAAAAAAATATATTTAAGTACACAAATTCTTCCTGCCTGTCTCGTAGGAATTGACGTTAATGCACATAGGTCATACGACCATAGATCAGTATCATTCAAGTTAAGCAAAAAGCGATAATCAGAATGTTTAGGTATATTAACATATGCCTGATTGATTAAGTCTGTTGTTTCATGAGAATTAACCAATTTGTATTGCGCAGTATTGACCTCCCGCAGGAACGTAATGTTCATGAATTATTGACGCCAGAGTTAGTACTAACTTGTCCAAATTCAATTACACATCAATATGGATGCAGACAACCAATCTATATTTAATGGACCGACTTAAGGTTTGCGTGAGACGTTATGTGTTTCTGTGCAAGATTAGTTTGTAGATAATCTTACTAATGTAAATTACATTTGTGTCTAAATACAAACAATGTACAAACAATGTACAAGCAATGTACAAACAATGTACAAACAATGTACAACTATGTACAAACGAGATATTTAAGAAAAAATACATATATAAAACCTGTCATGATCAAGACGTGGTGCAATCCATCTCTTCCTTATCCGTGTGTGCTGTAAGAGGTGACTAAAGGAACTTCATGGCGGAGGGATGAGCAGCAGCGTCCTTCTTAAAGCAACATCAAAAATCAACTATAACTACTAAGAAGACCATCCAATAGAGGAAGGCCTATATTCAGCAGTGGACAGCTGATACGATGATGATGATGATGATTATATAAAACTTTACTTAATATATTTGAAAAGCATTTCTTAGGACATGTAACTTACTTACTTATGTTACTGCACAATTACGATACTATACAGCAATTTTATTTAAGTCCGTTCGAGCGTGATATATTAACAAACATTCAGGCATCTTTACTAGATAGATAGATACTCTTATTGTTTCCTCCATAAGATTACAATAGTAAACTTATTATAAATACAAATAATTACAAAAAAATATTACACTAAGAAAACAACTGGTGGCTGTATTGTTAAGAGCGATCTCTTCCAGGCAACCTTTTGATGGAGAAGAGTAATTATAAACAGTTGAACTACATATAGTTTGAAATACATATAGAGATACGTACAGCAATGTGAATATATAAATGTATATTTTAAGTTACTAAGGCATACTTAAATAATTTTTTATGCAACTTAGAATGGCAAACAAGCAGATAGCCACCTGATGGAAAATGGTATCCGTCAACTATAGACATGAGCAATATCATGGACGTAACGGTGTATACTGTTTCGCCCATCATACCTCGCATACATTGCCGTTCCTGAGGATTGGGGTATTATTCCTCTGTACCCTGTAAATTCACTATCATATCCCACACTTTAAACCAAAACACAGCCATGCAAACACAACTACTTCATGGTAGAAACACGAATGGGACAGAGGTGTCCAAGCAAACAACTTTTGTACAAAGTCTCCCTCTGGTAATCCATATTTATACATATAAATACATAAAAACAATACAAATACATAAATATATATACATACATATACAATTATTGAAATAAAAATAAAAATAAGCTAGTCAGACACAAATTAGGAATATGACAACTTGCTGAGACAGAAGTTCTTAATTTCTTTACAAAACTTTTACATTTATAATATTGAGCAAAATACTTAGTTGATTCGAGTAGTAAAGTCTTCCAAACAAAAACAAATCTTCAGTATAACGGCATCTCACTCAACCAAATTGCTGCTACTGATTTTCAACCGACTTCAAGAAGAAGCGGGTTCTTAGTTCGATTGTATTTTTTTGTTTGTTTGTTGCCTTATAACTCCGTTACATGTAAAGTGATTTGGTAAATTCATTTTTATCAGAAAGGATATACTTAGAGATTGTTTTCATAGAAATTTTATCAAATCAGTTCAGTAGTTTAGTTTTTAAATCAATATAACTAGTTTTACCACAATTGAAGGCGGTTTTTCTTTGTGTAACTGAATAATAATTAGTTAAATAAACAATTTGACTTCTAAACAGTAAATTTAGTATATTTACATATTTTGTGTACAGGTAAGTCTTGATAAACTATGTAGTTTTGTAGTTGCAATTCCTAAGTCTTGATTGATTGGTTCCTGAGGTTTGAAGGGTGTGATATAGCAGTGAATTTACAGTGTATAGAGAAATAAAACCTGAGCCCTCAGGAATGGCAACGCATGGGGGGTATTATGGGCGAAACAGTATACTCTGTTATGTCCATGGTTCTGCTCATGTCTATAGGCGACAGTTACCACTTTCCATCAGGTGGGCCGTCAGCTTCTTTGCCATTCTAAGTTGTATAAAAAAGACGTAGATAAAGAAGTGTCAAAAATATATATAATTAATTGAATATAAAAATATACCCTCCTTAAAGTGAAGGTCTATGTTCAGCAGTGGACGTGATCACATATATATATATATATATATATATATATATATATATATATTGGCCAACTGAACTTTATGTATATAAAGTTCAGTTGGCCAATTTTCCAACAACAACGCGAATCCGAGCATATGATGAGGACATATTATTTGTTTTAAATAAATATGTAGTCGTATATATGTATTCTAAATTCTATGATAATTGCTTAAGATGCTAAAACGCTGAGAGATAACAAACAAACACGCTTTTACATTCATAACATCAGTACGGATGTTTAACAGTCAAAGACAATCAGCGTAACTTGAAACATAACGGATCCATATTCAACATTTTATAAGCCTTATTACCATAATATTGTAACTTATAAATATTGAATACAAGATCAAACAAATATAATCTTCTTGGAAATTTATATCTGATGTAATATTCACTTTGTGATATCGTTATCAGAACACGGTATAGACGCGTCTATCTTCATTACCGTATTGTTTGTTGTAAAGTTTAAGTCTAAATTCTTCATGAGACTCATCCATCTTTGTTTCGTTGTGTAAAGACTTACGATTTTAGCTTAATACGAGAAAACTTCCTTAAACCGACGCAACTTGAGATAATTCACCACAATTATTATTTACACAATTGTAAAACAAGAAAATGTGCTAACGAAATGAAACAGTTGTGGATGTTTATAACAGCAGATGCATTAAATTACAGCCTTATTATATCCTTCTTCCGACTAATATTATAAAAGAGCTGACTCGACAAATTTTTCCTTGTTCAAATCATTTATTTTTTTTTTCGTTTTCTTTCCTTAAAACCTTAATTGCAAAAAGAGAATATTAACAATATTTCGAAGACAGCGGTGTAATAATAAAAAATTGAATTGGAAAATGTTTGCGATTATTTTTATGTAAACGGTTATTTTTTTTTTTTTTTTTTTTTTTTACAACACAGGGGGCAAACGAGCATGCGGCTCACCTGATGGTAAGTGACTACTGCCGCCCATGGTCACCCACAACACCTACGGCATTGCAGGTGTGCTGCCGGCCTTTTAAAAAGGAATATGCTCTTTTCTTGAAGGTTATGTTGTCGTATCGGTTCGGAAATACTGCTGCTGGAAGTTGATTCCAAAGAGTGGTTGTGCGTGGAAGAAAGTGCCTTGAAAAACGCACGGTGGAGGACCGCCACTCGTCCAGATGGTTGGGATGAAATTTTAGTTTATGGCGGGTTGTACGATGGTGAAAATCTGCAGCAGGTATCAATCCGAACAATTCTTCAGAGCACTCCCCATGATAAATTCGGTAGAAGATGCACAGAGATGCAACATCTCTACGCAGTTTCAGTGGGTCGAGCCGGACAGTAAGACGCCGATCGTCAACAATTCGAGCTGCCCGACTTTGAATGCGGTCTAACGGAAGGAGTTGGTACTGTGGCGCTCCTGCCCACAGGTGAGAACAGTATTCCATGTGTGGCCTCACTTGAGCTTTATACAGTTTCAGGCGGTTTTCTGGCGTGAAATACCGTCTCACCCTATTGAGCACCCCCAACTTTTTGGAAGCTATCTTAGCTTTTTCCTCCAGATGACCGCAAAACTGGACGTCGCTAGATATATCGACGCCAAGAATCCCCAGACTCGACTTATTATCAAGGGAAGTGCCCTGAAAGTGAGGTGATACGACAAACGGTGTCTTTTTTGCGGTGAACGCGCAGACTTGTGTCTTCTTAGGGTTAAAGTGAACAAGATTGCGTTCACCCCAGATCGAAACTTTATCGAGTGAAGTTTCGATTTCAGACACAAGTCTGTTCCGGAGCTCATCGGTATGTGCCCGCGAGATCTTTGCATGACCGGTGTATAATGCATCTCCTGTACTGTCGTCCGCATAACAATGAATATCACTGATCTGTAACATATCATTGATATGCAGAAGAAACAGTGTCGGAGATAGTACACAGCCTTGCGGGACACCAGCATTCACAGGTTTTAAGTCAGAGCATGCTCCGTCGACTACGACCTTAATGCTACGTTCCTTAAGAAAGCTGGCGACCCAACTGCACAATCTCGCAGGCAACCCAAACGAAGGTAGTTTTGAGATTAGTGCCCTATGCCACACCCGATCAAAGGCTTTCGCAATATCCAGACTAACAGCTAAGGCCTCTCCCTTATTCTCGATTGCCACTGCCCATCGGTGTGTTAAATAAACTAAAAGATCACCAGCCGAGCGTCCCCGTCGAAAGCCGTACTGGCGGTCTGAGATCAGCTGGCGATCCTCTAGGTACCGGAGCAGTTGATGGTTAATAACTGATTCCATGACTTTCGAGAATAAGGAAGTGATAGCTATGGGCCTATAGTTAGCTGGATCTGAGCGGTCTCCTTTTTTAGGGATCGGATGCACCAGAGCAGTCTTCCAAAACTTTGGGACTATACCTGATGAGTAACAGAGCCGAAAAAGACGCGTAAGAACCGGAGCCAACTCTGGTGCGCACGTCCTAAGCACAATTGGAGGAATGCCATCGGGCCCGCTCGACTTATGGATTTCAAGGGAGAGAAGTGCTCTACGCACTGATCTTAGCGTGAATTTAACATCCGGCATAGAGCTCCTACAACGCGGGATGGTCGGCGGTAGTTTCTCCCCGTCATCCAACGTCGAGTTTGATGCAAAGAGAGATCCAAGGAGATCGGCCTTCTCTTTGGCGTTCAGAGCCAACGAGTTATCCTCCCTGCGCAATGGTGGAAAAGATGACTGACAGAAATTCCCTTGTGCAGCTTTGGCAAGAGACCAGAAAGCTCGAGTTCCCGAAGGTAAACTAGCCAATCTCTTGCCAATTCTACCAATATGCTCTGACTTCGCTGTGGCCAAAACTCTTTTGAAGGACCTAGAGGCAAAGTTATACTTCTTTTTAAGGGCACTGATGTTAGAATCTCGCGATGCCACACCTTTGGCCCAGGCTAGGAAGCACTCCTGTTTCAGGCGAGATGCTATTCTACAAGAGGCTCCATACCAAGGCTGGGATTTCC
Source organism: Galleria mellonella (assembly GCF_026898425.1). Classification (NCBI taxonomy): domain Eukaryota; kingdom Metazoa; phylum Arthropoda; class Insecta; order Lepidoptera; family Pyralidae; genus Galleria; species Galleria mellonella. The sequence continues at coordinate 1,043,792 of NW_026442114.1, forward strand.
CACCGACAGGTACCACAGAGTTAGGAATAAATAATTCCATTCCCTGGAGCACCACATCGGCGATGGAATCGGCGATGGCGTTGGGATCCCCCAGTGCGAAGCAAACCTGCCTCCATGGGTAAGATGCGAAAAAATCCGCATCTCATCCCAGTCTGCCGACCTGTAGTGCCAAACACGACGTCTACCCGTAGAACGTGGTGGAATCGGACTCATGAGAGGCACCTCGCTCCGCACCAGACAGTGATCCGACGATCCAAGCGGAGCTTCGACGGAAATCACATAGTTGTCTGGGTGGGTGGTCAGCAGAAGGTCCAGCAGTGAAGGTGAATGGTCCAACACATCAGGTATTCGCGTGGGCGAGGAAACAAGCTGCGTCAGACCATAAGCCAAAGCAAAGTCATGAACAGATCTTCCCGCATAGTCGGTTGTACGTGAACCAAGCCATTCGGTATGGTGGGCATTAAAATCGCCAAGAATCACGACTTCAGCGGAAGGAATCTGTTCGAGCAGGGAATCTGTAGCCATTTGGACGTGCTCAATGAGTTGGTTATAGAGGTCCTACATTGGGTTAAGGAAAAGAGACAAATTATAAAAACTATTGAGGTCAGAAGGGAGAAAATGTTGGGACATTTGATACGACACGACGAACTTATGAATATTATAATAGAAAGTAAGATACGTGGAAGGAGAGGAAGAAGGAGACCAAGGCATAGTTACATATATCAGGCAGATCAAGGAAAGTTAGTGTCGTTCGTATCTTCTGGAGATGAAGATATATATATATATAATTTTACATTGTATTTATATTTTGTTTTTAGGAGAACTAATGGTCAAGGGATGCACAGCAACTACTAGCAAAACCGTCCTTTTGGGGGAGGTATATATTAAGCAGTAAACAGTGGATGGCTAATATATGCTTCATCTGTGCGGAGACGATTATCTCCGCCATACATTTTAGTCTAATAAAACTCCTAAAATTGCATTTACAACGTACGTGTATTGTGAGAATATACGGCTTACACAAAATTGGAATTTTATTCACGTATGAAATGTGTATACAAATTATCTATGACAAAGGTATACAATATGATTCGTAATAATACACCCAGAAGCCTTTGACAATCAGAGAGCTTGACTTGATTTCTGATTCGAGAGCTACATTCACCAAATTCGCATCATTACGAATTATCGAAACTCTAAACACGAGATGTATGGCATTGATCTTCCATACAAGATCAGAATCTCACTGAGAATTCCAATTACTAAGGAAACGTGCGTGAAGAGAATAACAAAGCGGTGCTTATAACGGATTCGAAGGCACAAAGCCGCTAGAATTGGCATTAAGATACTTGATTTGCCCTATCGTATTCTTGCACAATAGAACTTGGCACCTGCTTGACACACTTTCTTGTTTTGATGTTGAGCAGTACACTTCACATGTGGGAGTTCTTTGATTGTGGAAATTGCTCTTTTATGAGTTGTATCATATGAGTAACTGCTGTAATATGTCTTTCATCGTTTAGACTTCTTGCTTATATAAATGAAAGGAATGACGCAGTTATTCAATATACAAGTTGCTCAACCGTTGAAGGAAGATAATGTTTTTCGGGTGTGTACAGTTCGTGATTGAATTTATTAACTTTAAAAGGAAAGGGGAGACCGAGAAATAACTACATGGGACAGATAAAGGAAACACTAAGTGTCATATCGTATAGGGAAGTTAAAAATATAGCCTGGAATAGAGTTGGCATGAACTAGTTGCTGTGACAAGAAAAGACTCCCAAATAAAAAAATATGGACATTTTATTGTAGCATTATAATTTAGTGTTCTACTAGTAGAACTAATTTTTCTACAGAAATATACGTTGAAATATTCCAATATGGTTTTTATAGCTGAATGTTCTATAATTCGTCCTAATATAATCTTATTTTTTGACTCATGTTTCATTGTAAAATCCTTCAGTTAGGTAAAATACTGTAATAATAAAAGAATGCTAATGCTATCTTGTTGTAAATATTTTACTGAAGTATATTTTAACTTGCGGAATTTCATATCACTAGTTATTTGAATAGAATTATTTTGTTTAATTCCGTTATCATTAGTATGTGTGTGACTGCCAACACTCGAAGATTGACCAGCACTATTACTACTAGAAGTACCACAACCTTCCATATTAGCCATCAATCTCTGAATGCCATTTTGTTCACTCAACTATTACGTCACACTGTTTCAGCTGTAAACGAGGCATTGTCAGACAAATTATTTGATCGCTGCTTGTATTAAACTAAAACTAAAAACTAAATGTCTAGATTTTTGATACAACATTAAGCTTACACTTAAGATTTTAATGTATGCAGTGTTATCGATTTAGTAGATACAGAGCAATAAGAAATCATTTTTGTTCAAGTAAACTTAGATGTAAGCATTTTTGAATAGTCATTTTTTCATTAAAGCCCATTCGGAACGCAATTTCAGCCAAGAATAACGGGAACACTATAAATTTTATGGCAGTATTACATATTTTATATATGGCAACCGTCAAAAATGTCCGAGTCTTTATATTTTTGTCACGTTTACATGTTAAATACTGAATATTTTTTAGTAAAGCTAGAAAAAGATGTAAACAAGTACCTATTTGAATTTAAATGTTGGTAACACTTATTATTCAGTCCGCTACAATAATTATAAAAGATTTTTTATGATTCAGTTCTCGTTCCGTTTTTAGATACCACTCTGGAGTAGGGTCTGGAAACCTCTTAGGTTTTTTCCACTAATATTTATTATTGGATTCTTCGTGAATACCAGGGCCGGAGCCTACTAAATCTGCGCAGAGTATTTATGATGCGGACGTGCTAACAACCGTTTGAGTGCTTTTGTTTAAACGACCCATATAAAATGTCCTTTAAGAAAACCAATAATGTGCTTGGAGAATTAACACTGTGATGTACTGTCAGTAATATCAGAGCCCGAGCGAGACGAGCAAATGCTCTAAGCGGCGGCAAAAATAGAGGAGCAAAATTGAGGGCGATTGGCTTCTACAAGAGCACCAAATACTGTTTTAAGTATTAGAATTGCTAGATCAGGCACTATAAACCTAATATTCATTACGTGTAAATACCAATGACGTAGTAATACACGTGGTAATAGAATAAGAATACGCAAGAATAGCTCACCAACTTTTTTCATTCTTAGGATACGCAGGAGGGAACTAAGGGATCAGAACGTAATGTACCATACCATTTATAATATTTAATACCTTATTCTTTAAATAAACTGTTCATAGAACTATAGACAATGTACAAGAGAACGGTAAGAGAATTAAGTTTTAAAAATATATCAGTTACAGTGTACTGAAACACTTACTTGAGGGTTCAGTATGTAATTAATTTAATAACTTTCTTACAATCTAACTACCTAAATAAATTTTACTTAACAATATAGCAACTGTTATATGTATAAATATTATATTAGGACCTCGTTGTATATCTAAATAAACTCTACGAGGTATTTGAGCACAGCACATAATTGTACTGTGTACCGAATTATTATATTAACTAAATGATAATAAAACAAAACATTTCCAGCATAGTAACAGTAGACTAATATTGTTTTTTTCTTTTTTTTTGTAATTCCAATTTTGAATTGAATCGACAGGGAATTCACCCTCATACCCTACAGCCTAAATAGTCTAAATAGCCACGAACACTCAGGTTATTGAATGTGCTCCCTGGCGTGATTTTTCCAAGAGACTACAGCATGGAGTTCTTCAAAAGGGGGGTAAAGTGGTTTCTTTAGGGTTGGCAGCGCGCGTATAATACCCCTGGTATTACAGGCGTTTATAGGCTACGGTAACCGCTATCACGTGGGCCGTGTGCTTGTTTACCACCTCAGTGGTATAAAAATAAAAGATTTTTTTAGAAGAAGAGATTTCTGGTTAGACTTAACCATACTATAGTGTAATTTAGAATGGCAAACAAGCTGACGGCCCACCTGATGTAAAGTGGTAACCGTCGCCTATAGATATGAGCAGTAACATGGACATAACAGAGTATACTGTCCTAAAGACAGTATACTCTGTTATGTCCATTCCGTTCCTGAGGACTCAGGTGTTATTCCTCTGTAAATTCACGCCATATCCCACCCTTCAAACCGAAACACAGCCATGCAAACAACTGCTTCACGGTTGAAATACGAATGGGACAGAGGTACCCAAGCAATCGACTTTTGTACAAAATATATTTTTATCGTACTATATTGAATATATAAAATGGTATTCTATAAATAAAATCTATTTTACTGTTTCCATGTGTATTTCCATAATACTGTATTGCTTCAATTTTCTAGAAATACCTAACTACGTAATGTATCAGTTACAATTCCGCTAAAAGCTTTGTCGTCTTTTTTATACATTAATAAATATATCTTATATATAATTGAAAGTATATTTGTTGTTTATATATATTTATTTGTGTATCTGTGTAATTTTTTTGTATGTATGTATTGTATATCAATTAATACTAGTATCACATTCGAGCATTATTTACACTTCCTTAAGGTTAACTGGGAGAGAATGCTCTTAGAATTAAGTTCGCCTTGTACACATATTTTGTACTAAAAATAAACAAATAAATAATTCAGACCATTTGTTATAATATTTCTTTAACCTACAGTATATGAGTATATTTGTTAATATAACTTTATGTATATTATATATACATTTATATTGGCCCTGTGGTCCCGGCATATAACCCTTTTCTTTCAGGGGTAAGGGATTGTTAGTGATGGAGCCTGAGAATCCCATTGCTAGCAATATACCCAACCAGGTCGACCTCCTCGCGGTTCCCCCTGGAAACTATCATGGTTAATTCCTGATGAATTCATCATGATCGGCTAACTGGTCTGTTTTCATTTTCATCTGTCACTTTTCACTGGTGCTCCGCCAGCATATCCTGTTAGCGCAGGCAGGGTTACTATTCCATTTTCACCAACAAAAATAAAACCCCTTCCTTTCCCATGGATGTCGTAGAAGTCGACTAAGGGACAGCGAGGGATGGGCAGTAGCGTCCCTCTTAAAACATCTCTAAAGCCTGACTACGGTTGCCAATACGTCTGCCAAGCGTGGCATCTACTGGCAAAATCAACCAAGGGGAGGCTTATGTTCAGCAGTGGTTAAGGGCTGATATAATGATAAATATTTATATATACATATGTATATATTATCTATTGGCATCTATATATGTAAGTAATTATGTTATAAGTATTTTATTATTATTGTTATGTATTTATATTATTAATAGGTAGGTACTTGTGTATGTTATAAGATCAAAGACATTTATAATAATGTCAGTGCGTATTCAACCTCCATTTTTGTCACTCGTCCCCTGTCTCGTATATTTAATAATTTTACTTTGTATTGTTAATATTTTTACTTGTATAATGACATTTAATAATTTAATTCCATTTTAATGTTTGTCAAACACAAGGCATGCTGTGGTTGCCTATAAATGTAAGAACAGTAAGATCCAATCTACTAGTGTATTGTACTAAAATATTTAGCTGTATCTTATGTTGGTAATCCTATAAATAAATAAATAAATAAGTATATTTTTATTTATATTGTCTATACTGCGTTTAAATTTATCTCTACACCTTTTTTCTCCCTTTTTTAATCTTATTATGTTTCTGTTAAACCTTGAGTAGACACAATTTTAATTATTTCTCTTTATCTTATGGTTCCCTGAAAGAGATTGCTATTTAGCGATAAGGCCGCTCATTGTTGCCTCTTTATGTATTTATATGTTGCTCTTATGTATTTTTTATACTATAAAGGTAACAAACAAACATACAACCCGTCTGATCGTCAATGGTTTCTGTACCCTTTGGACGCTTGCAACATTAAGGGTGTCAAGTGCACGTTGCCGACCCTAAAAAAACTTAATATATCCTTGTTGAAGAATTTTATACTGTCTTTAGAGGAGAAACCTCGACAAGGAGCTCATTCCAAAGCCTGAATTTACGCGGGAGAAAATTCCTTTGAAAGTGCACTGTACGTGACTATTTAGGCTTAAGCGTGTGAGGATGTATTCCCTGTCTTTAATTAAGTCTACGTATTTAATTATTCATATTAATATTTTATTTATAATATTAATTATTTGAGAGCAACAATAGTTTTCGTTCATTAAAAGTTACAGAAACAAATAAATATTGCACCCGTGCGAAGTCGGAACGGGTCACTAATATATAAAGAGAAGATAAATAGAAAAAAAAAACTTATTCTAGACTTTCCAAATAAAGACTTTTCATATGACATCTGATTTGAACTAAAACACTGAAACAGGGCAGTAATCTTTGGCCGTCTAGTAAGTTCTTTTTTTTTCTGGTTTCCCTTCAAAACGCATAAATCTTTCGCCTTTTGTCTAGTGAGTAAGATAAAAATATTTCTTTTGCTCTTGCAAAGTATATCAATAATATCTAAAACTGTTCATATTTGAATTTTTGAAATACCACTAGTTGCTGAGACATAGGACTGTGAGAAATGGACGGACAAAAGGACAAATTTATACCATAAGGGTTCTTTTTGTACTATTTTGTTACGAAATTACACATTTTCAACCGACTTCAACAAAAAGGTTCTCGATTCGGTAGCATTTTTTTCTTGTTTCATTTCAATAGGTAATTGTTCACTGCTGAACATAATCCTTCTCCGTAAGTGGAGTTTTATCAGTAGTTGCCACGCGTGGCAAGCGATTTGGCAACCGCAGTTAGACTTTTGTTTTAAGAGGGACGTTGCTGCCCATTCGTCTATTATTAAGTTCCCTTAATCACCTCTTACAACACCCACGGGAATGGAAGGGATGGCCCAATCAATGCCGGGGCCTCATGGTTATAACTGATTTTGCCACAATTGATATCGGTTTTTTTTATGAAATACAATAATATGAACCTAATTATGAACTCACGTGACAATTTTTAGACCAAATTGTAATTTTAATATAAAACTCGTGTATTGTGTTTAAATTATGTAGATATCTGTATTTTATGTTAATCTTTGCCATTGTTTATATTAAAGGTGAAGCCATGTTTGCTTAAAAGTTAGTGGAATTTGTTTGAGTTTTCACTTGGGATTTAAGTTTGTTCACGACGGGACGCCAGGTGTTAGAAAGTTGTATTATCATAACAGTTCATTGAAATAACAATGACTAGATAAAATACTAGTTTTTACTAACGGCTTCGTCCACGTAATCGATAATATTGATAGGCCAGGATGAAAAGAAATCTAAGTCATATTTATTAGGTTACTTTTTTGTATGTATTTACTGTGTGTTTAATATTTATGCCAGGTTGTTAGAGATTGATTTTGGCGATAAGGCTGCCTTTTGTATATGCACATTCTGTATACCAGAGGGAGACTTCACTTCACTGGTACTCCGCCAGCGTATCCCGTTAGCGCAGGCGGGGTTACCATTCCATTTTCACCCATCAAAAAAAAAATTTTACCATCGTATAAGTATTGACAAATATTGACATCAATATTTATACGAAACTAACGTCACTCAATTGTTTTGCCTTCCCGGAACCTCTCCACTGACACTTGAACTTTATGGTATGGATTTAAAATTCAAATTGATTTTTAACTCTTACGAATCGTTTCTATGGAAGTATTAAAAAGTGTTGTTTTTAGACTTTTTGAGGTATTTTTTTAAATTTTTGTCTCCGTAAGAACTATCCTCGTACTTCAAGTAATATTCTAAAAAAGAATTAGCGAAATCGGTTCAGCTGTTCACGAGATTTGCGCTTAGCAACATATACAGCGATTCATTTTTATATTATAGATAATTTATTATTTACATATATATCTAGCGATCTGGCCCGGCTTTGCACGGTTACATAGTTTTTTTTTATAGAACTAAGGTGGCAAACGAGCATACGGCCCACCAGGTGTTAAGCGGTTACCGTAGCCTATGAACGCCATTAATAACAGGGGTATTACACGAGCGTTGCCAAAGTTGAAGAAACCTCTTTACCTCTTTTTTGAACGACTCAATGCTGTAGTCTTTTGGATAAACCTCATGGAGCTAATTCCATAAACTGGAAGTTAGATAGTATTTTATAGAATAATATATATAGCCTATGTTACTAGCTGATAATATAGCTTAATATAAGTGAAAGGATTTTCAAAATTGGTTAAATAGTTTTTAAGTTTATGTATTATAAACAAACAAATCTTTCCTGTTTATAATATTAAGTATAGATAATATTTTATTAGGCATTAGATTTAAGAAACATCTCGGCATTCATCGGTTCGTTTTACCATGATTAAATACGCTATTATTTGCGGAGAAAAAAATACATGTTTTTTTTCCTATTATTTCTTTTTAAGTAATATATTAATACATTTCCTTTACATTCTGTTAACATTATTATATTTTTCTTCTTAAATAACAAGACGAGATACGTTATACATACGAGATGAGCAATTCACGGAAAATGAGGGGGAATTGAATGAAATTTTCAACTACTCGCAACCAAGAGAAGATTGCCAGTCAACATTAATTTACTGATTAAATGAAAGATAGCTACATATTTTAGAAGCCTCACCCGCTTTTGATACTAGTACATTGGCGCACCGCCAACAATGTACGACTGTTTAGGGTTGATATATATCTGAAGGAGACATTAGGTATTTTTAGAGTTACGTTACGATCTTAGTAACCTATAATATTTCTTAATTATAGATTACTAAGATCCATTTTTGTTAGTAACAATTGACTTAAAATATGTTAGTAGAAAAAAAAAATACAAAAATCATTTTATGGCCCCCATAATAATTTTGACCCACAATGTGAGGATCGGGCTATCGTATTTATTACACAATGCCCAATAAACAATAAGGGAGGGGGGGGGGTGGTTGTTCGCAATGAAGTTTGACAGCCCCATTGCTGGCAATTTGCCCTATTAGGTCGAAACCATCCTCCTAGCTCCTGGAAACCATCGTGAACAATTCTTGTTGAATTCGTCACGATGGGCTAACTGACCTGTTTAATTCCCACCTATCATCCTTCACTGGTGCCCCGCCGGTGTATACTGATAGCGCGAGTGGGGTTACCATTCCATTATCAGCCATTAAAAAAAAAGGTATAAAGGAACCCTTATGATGCGATTTTGTTCGTACGTCTATTTGTTCGTAACAGCGCTATATCTCAGACAACTACTAATAAAATCGATTTAATTCATCTTCAAAATTAACAAACTTTAAAAATTAAAAAAAAAAATAGTTTATAAAGATAAATGTGCATATTAAAAAAAAATGTTGTTTTTAACCAGCATTGTTCTTAAAAAAATGAAAAAAAATCTCTAAAAGAAACTTTGGTATGCAGACGGTTTTTACATAAAATAAGAAATTACGAATTAAAGTATCAAAAATACTATCGCATACTCTATTTCGTACAAGAAATGTAATAAAAATAATTTCGTCTTATATATAGATATGGTATATAGTTACATATTTACATATAAGTATCTATATATACGTACATACGTACGGAATCCTCGGCGTGTAACTTCAACTAGCACCTGCCCAGTGTTGTGTTTATTTATTTATACGCATTTTCTAGTGGGAGATTTTTACAAGAGACATCTGCATGTTTACCTCTGTTTGGCTTGTTTTTCTGCAGCTGGTTTCGTTTTAAATTATGATATATGGTAATGAAGTTACAGGGTGTGGAGATGTACACATTAGTTCTCAGGAATGGTAATATTACATATTATATATGGTATTTTCAATGATGTCCATGATACTATAATATGTTTATAACTCACCTTTAAATTTTATACATTTCCATCATCATCATGATGATGATATCATCTGTTATCTGTCCACTGCTGAACCTTCTTTCCTCTATAGACTGCCATAAGGAGCAGTCCTGAACCATTTGTATCCATTGACACCCTGCAAAACATTTAAAATCGCCACTTCGTCTAATTTGGAGGGGGCATCCTACACTACGTTTTCCTGTAAAAGATCACTCAAGAACCTTTCTTCCACATCGGTTATCGGTGCTTCGGTTACTAAAACCTTTATATAAATACGCCACCAGTTAATTTTCATTTCGATTTATATAAAAATAGCAAAGCCTTTAAAAAAAATATATTTATTAAAACATGTTATGTAACAAATACGAGTATAACATGTTTTATATTAATACTAGCTTGTAACAAACAAATTCACAATGCACATTTATAATATTAAGTAAGGATTAGAAATCACTATGCCACCATTATTGTCATTTTATAATATCTATTATAATAATTCTAAAACGTCGAAGTGACAACCCTATCAATAAATATTACTAACGTGGTAATATCTGCACTCGATTTATGGAGTTGTTAGTTTGTCGCAATATTCCGTTGCATATGATTTATAACATACTAGAAAACTCTATTTATTACACATCTACATTTAGTCTAATTTGCTTAGATTATGTAGATAGTGATAGGTTTTGGAGCAGAGACTCCGTATAGGCAAATGTAGTGTAGGACGACCTCATCGTTTGTGACCATTCTATTATTATCCATATATTTTCTTTTCCATTCACAGTCATTGCTGCATTCACTGCCACTCTGGCCATATTATCTTTCACAAAGTCCATTCATGGAATTTTTCTCGTGGTTAAATTTAATTCAATGCGTGAACAGCAAAATACTGTGAGTGTACAGCAATACGCTTTTACACTTTGCGAGTAATGGCAAAAAGTTTCTTTTACACTCCCTTTATTGTTGTATTCGTATAATTTATGCAAATGTATTACGTACGTATAACTTTATTATCTTCGCTTCACGTGAGATGGAAATGTGTTGTGGGATTTCTCCGTAGCGTGTCATATTTATTCGTTTCATTAAAACTGCCAAATACATTGTTCGATGCTGGTGTCACATTTTTAAATTTCGAACGGAGAGTTTTTTTTTGGCAACGTATACGAAATGATATCAGATGAATTAATATCTCTAGTATAGATCTTACGCGATTACGTACGTGCCTTAGGGTTTGTATTACGCCACGTACGACCTTTAGATAATATATAAGCAATTAAAATTTTTTTATAATACTTTCGTACGGAATAAGCTGGAAAATAATGCTATCATTTGGAACTAACATGAAACCAAATATACACAGCTTCATTATTAGACTCTGGGCAAGGTTAAAACTTTTGTGAAGACAAATCAAACGAGACCTAAATACGATGAAGTAATATTATACGTAAGTGAACATTCATTTGTTTCTAATTAGTTAATTATATATATATATATATATATATATATATATATATATATATATATATATATATATATATATATATATATATATATATATATATATATATATATATATATATATATATATATATATATATATATATTGTTTATATATAACCTATGAATATATTAAGTATTACTTTATGTATTACCTCAATTTAATAATACACTGCCTACTTATTTCTCGGTTTGCTTAGTGATTGACTGGTAGAGAACACTGTCCGGTGTTAAGTCCGCCATATGCATATAGAGTTTTTTTTTATACAGCTTCAAACAAGCTGACAGCTCACCTGATAGAAAGTGGTAACCGTCGCCTATAAACATGAGCAATACCATGGAAATAACAGAGTATACTGTTTTGCCCATGATACCCCCCATGCGTTGCTATTCCTGAGGACTCAGGTATTATTCCTCTGTACCCAGTAAATTCACGCCATATCCCACCCTTCAGACCGAAACACAGCCATGCAAACACAACTGCTTCACGGTTGAAACAAGAATAGGACAGAGGTACCCAAGCAATCGACTTTTGTACAAAGTCTCCCTCTGGTATCTGGTATCCCTCTCTCACTGTGCATTAATGTTTAAATAAATAAATACAATATTATTCATAGTTTTTGAGTTACTATAATTATCAGATTAGCTCGACGACACCATAACGTTGTATGTTACCGAACTTATATAAGTGTGTAAAATTTAAGTACAATCGATCGCTAGTCATTAGTTAAAATGTAGACGGAAAATTATAAACGTAAAACTTACATACAAAAGCAAATTAAATAGAAATTTGTAAAAAGCAATCTCTTGTCGGGAGACGTTCGAGTGTTACGTAATGCAATTTTTGAAGACTTGGGCCCCCCTCCCCCCATGTAACGTGCCGTAACATTTTTCTGTACCCCTCTCCGCCCTAAATGTTACGTAACACCCAAGTGACCATTTTTACTTAAAAGTCACGTAAAACACTAACGAATATTGACAAGACAACGAAGACAAAATAAAACTGACGTAAAATACAGTAAAGGAATTCCCCTTAAAACATAAAAGAAAAGAGTTACCAACTTGGAAGGGTTTAATTCTCTAATTCTTTATTTAAACTATTTCACACTCATCTACGCGCTATAGTGGATCTTTTGCCGTCCATGCTGCTAGATTGTGGAATTCTCTTCCCATATCTATCCGTGAGAGTCAATCCCTAAATATTTTTAAGAGAAGACTTAAAGAGCATCTTCTATCTCTATGATCATATATTTATTTATCTATATATGTATGTATATGTGTATGTGTGTGTAAGTATATACATAGATGTAGGTGTATATTTATGTATATGTATATGTGTATTTGGACGATTAAATATTGTACACTGCTGTATCTGCTGACATTGATGCTCCTTTCCACTTTGGGTGTTGTTGGAAGAAAACTCTATTAGAGTTAAGCTCGCCTTTGTACTTTTGATTACCTCTTACAATTTTTTTTTCAAGTGTGTACAATAAAATATTAAATAAATAAATAAAAAATTAAAAAAAACATTTTGTAATCCCACCACCGTATCGTGACGTTTTACAAGAGCCCCTACCCCAAATTGCATTACGTAATCCATGAACGTCCCCTTGGCTGCGCGGCCTGGAATCCTGGATATCCTGCCCCATGTGTTAATATAAGGTTACGAGGAAAATAAGATTAACCATGTCTCTTGGCTACTTTATTATTGTTTTTCATAACCCACTAGTTCGAGCCCACGTCTCGCTGCATTAATATCTTCAGATTTATTTCTCGGCCACAAGCTTCTGACCGACAATAAATCATGACAAAGCCAGGGCTCGAGGACATCACGCGGAAACGTGAATTATATTTATCGCTATTCGATATGAGCTTTCGTGGCTATTGTTTCCGTGGCTATCGACAATTAATCGTGTTAATAGCGTTTAGATAAAGTTAAAATAGGTAATAGTATAGAGATACTTATCAACGAATATTAATGTAATTGGGTCTAAATAATAATAATCATCATCATCATGGTCATCATTATATCATTCATTAATATCTACTGCTGAATGTTGCCCCCCCCCCCTTCCCTCCATTGCGGAATTTCACCAGTAGTTGCCACGCTTAGTAGGAAAGTTGACAACCGCATTTAGGCTTTGGTGATATTTTAAAACGGACGCTGCTTCCCTTCCATCATCTTTAAGGTCCCTTAGCTGCCTTATAACATCCACGGGAAAGGAAGCGGTGGCCCATTCTACGTCGTGACCACACGGTACGATTAATGTTCATGTATGGAATATTTACTTTATAATTTATATAACGAATTAAGTTTGACATATATCTAAATATATTTTGTTTAACTCAATACACAATTTACAGTAATAGCCTTGATTTGTCTAATAATTTAAATAACTCTTGTGCTGTTTGTTGGTCTGTATTGATACAAATTAAAAACTGTAAAATTTACTTTTGATGAAATAAAAGCAACAGTTGAATTTCTTATCCGTTCCTTGAGTCTTCTCAGCTCAAAGTGCATTCCGAATGGGCGATAGAATCCTAAAAAGTGACTTTTCAAAAAGGCTTGTAATTAAGTTAATTTGAATACAAAACATCACGCTGTATACAGAGTGTGTAAACAAAACGGAATTAAAAAGACATCTTTTCCTGTTTTGTCTCTTTTTAAATAATATATCTTGTTTTATCCACTCGATTAAGGCACGTGTACGTCTTTTTCAGTTAATATTGAGTAAGTGTATATTTAACTTCCAGGTAGCGAGGTATTTGAAATAACAGAATTACAAGCAAGTACATTTTACGTCGTAATACCTCTTAATACATAATAAAATACACCTATAAATAACGAATTGTTTAATAGACACATTGTTTTGAAATACTTGAATTTAGAATGCAGAATCGCGAGTTTAAATATAGGTTTTTTTATTCCACATAGTTGGCAAACAAACACACAGTCCATCTGACAGTAAACGGTAACTATTGCATATGGATTCCTGCGACACGTGCGCCTTACCGACCTTGAAATGATCTTAATATGTCCTTTTATATGACAGAAAAAAAACGATAGCTTCAATAATTATAAAATTAAGATGGCATCAATACGGTACTTAACATTATTAAAAAAAAATATGCAAATAGATCACAATAATTTTAAAATTGTTGCCTCTTTACCTTGTTTCCAGTAATATTTTTTTTTTGTGTATATTAATAACTTACGTAATCTTTCTTAAAACAATTAATAATTCCTCATTAGTTAATTAATTAATTCAATCTTTATTCATTAATTCATTCATGTATTATTTTATTCATTCACTCATTTCAAAATTAATGACATGATGTAACATGACCACAAAAAGTGCTGTGTTTTAGATTTAAGGTTAAGATACTCATAAAACAGTGGAATTTCTAGGTAACTACTCTGGCTATATGTAAGAAAGGTCAGTTATAACCCTAATGCTGCTATTACTCGTGTGAGAGTTACGCCTTTTGGTTCAAAGTGTTTCTAAATTTCCTCGTTGAACACAAAAACTTCTGACGTAGTGTACCGATGACAGTTTTACATGTCTTCTGTAGCAATAATAATTATCGTATTATAAATGCGAAAATTTATAAGATTGGGTAGATGTTATATTGTTTGTTCCTCTTTCACGCTAAAACTAGCGAAGGATTTCAATGAAATTTGTAACACGGATAGGTTATATCTTAACTTAGCACATAGGATATTTTATATAGTGAATCACGCGGGCAAACCCCCGGGATACAATTAATACACAATAATAATAGGTCTGATTATCTTACTATCAGGCGAAACGTACGTATAATTTCTATAAAAAAATCACACATTTTCACTAGTTTATTATTATTATTAGTATTATTTTGTTTAATTCTGCTCACATTAGTATGCATGCGACTGCTAACATTTGAAAATTGACTACTATTATTATTAATATAAGTTCTACGACCTTCCTATATTTATAATTAAATTTCATTATCATCATCATGTCAGCCTTTAACTGTCCACTGTTGAACATAAGCTTCCCCTAGGGGATTAGTTGCCAAGCTTGGCAGGCTGATTGGCAACGTCACTTAGGCTATGGAGATGTTTAAAAATGGGGACCTCTGTTGGTTGTCCCTCGGTCTCCCTTAGTAACCTTTTACGACACCCATGAAAAAGGAAGGGGTGGCCTATTTAATTTTGGAAATACAAGGCCAAATAAATTTATTTTAATAAAAAATATTTTTATTTATATATATTTATTTAGTCCATATTAGTCATCAATATCTAACGTTATCTAAGTTATTCAATTCACGCACATGTTGCGACACGTGTTCCAAATCCAATTTCTTTCAATTCTCAAATGTTAACCATCTCATTCATACCAATGGTAGCGGAATTAAACAAAATAATTCTAATCGACTAACCAGTGATATTGACATCCGTAAAATAACATCGAATTCAGTAAAATATATACAATATAATCAAACAATACATTACGAAGTTGTAAATTATTATCAATGTTCACTCCTCCTGTATTTAACTGAAGCCTGCGTGCTTCTGGGACAACAATAAACTTAACCCTTTACTGCAGTTTCAGTTCATTTATTTAAGTAATAAAACTGGAAGTTGTAGACAAATATCATGAGGTGCCTGTGACAATATCTCAGCGGGGCACGTTCAATTTCTTGACCTAATTAAGGAGTTGTTTGAAAGCAAAGGGAATCAAGGCTGCTAGGGGTATGTCTTACTTGGCCGGGTTGTACCATTTTAAACGGAGCTACCCTATCTCGCTTGCTCATATCTCATAATATGTTTATACAGGAATATTATCAAGCCGAGATAGGTCTTAGTGTTTTGGTTACAGCTATGCTGGGGTGTAGTTTCTATAAGCTTGTTCTGTAGTATTAAAGTTTGTTAGGAGCTTACTATGATACATAGTGACTGCTACGTGGTCGCAATGATATAATACCACATGCTCTCGCATGTAATTATATTATTACCTCGGCGAGAGTCTAAATAGGAAAAGGAATGTGTAATATGCGCCCTAAATTTATACATGTACAGTTTGTGGTACGTGCAGATGTCTTCAACAGATGATAGTGAGGTCAATTTTATATACCTATTTTTACTTAGAAGTAATCATATTTTTAAATAAATTATAACTTGCCAGTCTCACATACACAAAAACTTTTTCTCGCAATACTGTCTAAGTGACCTGGTATATATTTATTTAGTCCCTATTAGTCATCAATATCTAACCATTATTCAATTTACACACATGTTGCGACACGTTACTAAATTTATACAGTTTGTGGTGCGTGCAGATGTCTTCAACAGATAATAATGAGGTCAATTTTATATATGTACCTATTTTTACTTATAAGTAATCATATTTTTAAATAAATTGTAACTGGCCAGTCTCACATACATAAAACTTTTTCTCACAATACTTTCTAAGTGACCTGGTATATATTTATTTAGTCATCAATATTCACCATTATTCAATTTATACACATGTTGCGACACGGTACTAAATTTATACAGTTTGTGGTACGTGCAGATGTCTTTAACAGATGATAGTGAGGTCAATTTTATATAAAAGAGTTCGATTTTTACGACTTTATTTGAGAAATGTTAAATACAATTTTAGATGAAAGACACGTTGCATCGATCCAATCCAATTTTGAAAGTAGTCCGTTGACACGTATAAGAAAAAGTTTCGTTTTTTTAAATAAGTAGATGGACAAATCCTGGGGCACTTTCGGTGTTGCCATCTATCGGTTCATATTGTACGCAACAGTTTAATAAGATGGATAAGTAATAGTGGTTAGATATTATATATAAGTATATGCTTAGATAAATAGCTTTTACCCGCGACTTCGTTCACGTGACAGGGATATATTTAATAACCGGGATAAAAAGTAAGTAATATATATATATATATTCTTTATTGCACTTGAACAATACATGTAGCGATTAGCATAACAACTTATTAGCAAAGGAGGGCTTATCTCTGAAAGAGATCTCTTCCAACCAACCCAGTGTAGTTAGAGAGAAAATGTCTATTTATTAACTTCACTGCGTTTAAAAACAAAAATATTAACCACAACAATTGCAATATACACCGATATTACGATATACCGGCCAGGTCATGATGGAAAACAATCTTTTCCTAATTGGCCTGGGTCTTGGATGTTTATCTATATATGTATCTATAATAAATATAGTATCGTTGAGTTAGTATCCCATAACACAAGTCTCGAACTTACTTTGGGGCTAGCTCAATCTGTGGGATGTGTCCGAAAAAAAAAAAAATTTTTATTCACTATATTTTTATTTGTTACGTTGTTTTCTAATTAAAAAAAAAACTCTAATATTTTTTTCTTTTAAAGCATACACCTATTATAATATATCATAAATTAAAAACTTTACCAAAAACAATGTTGTACGAGTTCTCCGAACTACCCGTAAGTCGCATACAATATAATTCAGTCAAAGTTTACTTTTTTTGCGCACTAAAACAGTAAAGTAATATCTTTTATTACGTCCATAATAGAAACAATGTTACGATGTCGACGTTATAATTTATAAATGGCCACAAAGTTATTAAGATGACCTTACGAATTCATTTAGAACTATGGAGGTGAATAAACCTCACCCTTAAATAATACGTAATATAAAACAATTTAATACTCCAATACAGATGCGTGTGTGTATTTGCATACGCATGAAATATGTATGCGCGTATTTCCGATGTATAGGTGAGTATAACTTGTGTGTATGTGTATGTGTATGTGTATGTGTATGTGTATGTGTGTGTGAGTGTGTGTATGTGTGTGTGTGTAATTGTGTGCGTTTCTGTGTGTGTATATGTGTGAATGTACCGAAAAGAGTAAAGAAATCCATTACATACAAGCTTGTAAAAATTAATGTCACTGTATTTTATTTCGCAATTTTCATTAAACCCTACTGTTTTGTTGATGGTAACTGTATCTCAAGTCTAATACAATTAATTTGTATTTTAACTGATAGCGATTTACCTTCTTTGTAGCTATTGTTAGTTCAACAAAGAGCAATTGCGTTGAGGCAATTAGCTATAAATTAATTGGTTCTCGCCGTGGATAAACTGTAATTGTTTCGATCTGATTATTTGGCGGATAAGAGAATTGGGCGTTTAGTTATATTAGTATACGGAAGGATTATGTTTCCTTAAAATTTTAGAAGGATATCGAAATTACCGATGTGATTAAAATTTCAAACACGCTGATAATTACAACCAGATCAAGTAACAACAAAGAAAATAATAAAACGGAGAAAGACAACCAAAATGAGATTAATCGCTCAAAAAGAAAGTGACGAGAGAAAAAAAAATGTTAAAGAATAATAAAAGATAAATAAGGAAATCCTACGAATATTTGTTACTTGATCACGCTGAAACAACTGGACACATTTTAATTTTATTTAGTATGAAAATGTATGAACTAATTATAAAACTTGACATATTTGTTTCATGTTTTTTCTTATTATTGAAAGCAGAACTATAAATAAACAGCTAATAGTTTAAACATGTTGTAGTAATAAGGAATACTTTTGTTATAAATCTAATATATAAAATTCTCGTGTCACGGTATTTGTTACCAAACTCCTCCGAAACGGCTTTACCGATTTTTATGAAATTTTGTGTGCATATTGGGTAGGTCTGAGAATCGGCCAACATCTATTTTTCATACCCCTCAATGATAAGGGTGACCCTGCCCAAAACATTTTTTTTTTATTTTTTTGACAAATTTTTACATTTGTATTTTATTATGGTTTAGCATTGAAAAATACACACAAATTCAAATTTTCACGTTTTTATGATCAACCCCTGTTTTTAATCGCGATTTTTGTAAGGTAAGGTTTATAGGTTGCAAGATGGCAATCCAATATAATAATTGTAGTAGGATAAATTTTCATGTATAGTTCTAGAAATAATGTATATGGAAAAACAACGTTTGCCGAGTCAGCTGGTATATATATAATAAGAAAAAAAGAATGAAATAAGGTAATGACTAAGAAAATAACTTCGAAAATATCAGTTATCCGATGAATGAGAAAAGAGAAATTAATTAAAATAAGAATTTTTTATTGCTATTGCAGGCGTTTATAGGCTACAGTAACCGATTACTATCGGTTGGCTATATGCTTGTTTGGTACCTCAGTGGTATAAAAATATAGTGGTATAATTAGAAAAAAATAAGAAATAAACAGTCTAGGACATAAATTAGGTGTCATTAGATGCTAGAAAAAACTGTTAACACTATTAATACCAATAAATACCAATTCAATGTTATAACGTTAATGTTAATATATGAAATTATATTATTAGTAAAATTTTAATTAATATATTTACATTAATATATTTACACAAAAAATCAGGTGCCTCACGATCGTTCTCTATGGCAATTTATGAGGGAGTCCTATGCCCAGCAGTGGACAGATAACGGCTGAGACAATGATAATAGTGATAATATGAAAAGTTTATTTGATAAAAATTATAAAAAGATAACATAGATTAATTTTACAAAAGAAAGATATGTAACATAATTAAAAGAAAAGAAAGTGAAATAAAATAAAAAGTATTTCACAAAAAAAATCAAAAGAAAAATATAAACACCGTTAATAAACCTAATTAAATGGAGAAAAAAAGTGCTGAGAACTGCTCAGGAATTTAAAATTGTTGCACAATTTTTTGACACTAGCACGGATAATCCGGATTAGATTATGAGCTTAGTTAAGAATAAAAAGGTGAATTTAATTTTTCGCTTGCAATAGAATATTTGAATGAATCTTTCTGGAATCAAAATTATATATTTTAATTTTATTATGATCACTCAGATTTACAATACTAAATTTGTTCTGACATTTTGATAGATTAACAATTTATAGTTTTTTTTTATACAACCTAGAATGGCAAACAAGCTGACGGCCCACCTGATGGAAAGTGGTAACCGTCGCCTATAGACATGAGCAATACCATGGACATAACAGACTATACTGTTTCGCCCATGATACCCCCCATGCATTGCCATTCCTGAGGACTCAGGTGTTATTCCTCTGTACCCAGTAAATTCACGCCATATCCCACCCTTCAAACTGAAACACAGCCATGCAAACACAACTGCTTCACGGTAGAAACACAAATTTATTTATATATAAATATATCTAAATTAATTAATTTATAGACATAATTTGCCTCAAAACAACTTATGAATATATAAACAAATACTTGGCTTAACCCTAAGACAGTCTTCTTATGTATAATAGTAGTATGTACAAATTAAAAAACCGATTTGTTTATTCTTTTAATTTTTTTACTAATTGCTTAAGCAATATTTATATGCTTCAACCTTCAAATTTTTTCTTCGATTAAGATTTTCCTCTTATCGGTGCAACTAATTAGTGCATTTTCTTCTAACCAGATCTATTCCAGGATATATTTTTGACTTCCTTATACGACATGACAGCCTAGTTTCAACCTTAATCATAATTTATTCATACGGGTAGGACCTCAGTTTCTTATAGCCTGATCTAGTAAAAAATATAAAAAGGGAATGCCGTTCTCTTTCTTCCGTTTCATGTTTGAACAAACAAGCGTGTCTCTGTTTTATGTTTCAGCTTGTTTGTATTATATTTCAGTTATCCAATAAATTATAAATTTATAATGCATTTTGATATTGTTCAATCGGAATGCTTGTCAGTGTGTGTACAAAAAAGAAATTAGAAGTTGAATTCAGTAATTTTCAATATCATTTACCAAGGTATTAAAACTATGTATGCTCACGATCAAACAATATTTGCATGGACACTAGACTAGAGAGTGTTTCTGTGATAATTTTTACGTAATTTAGTTACAATTTCATTAATTATTTTTAAAACATACTGTAGATACTCACACATGTTCTCTGGCGTATATGTATGTATGAATAAGAGAGTGACATTTTTTAGACGAATTTTTTTTTAATGTAAACTCGTACTAGTATTATTCGATTAATATACTGTTAGATTCAATTGTTATTTATTTAGGAAATTTCGTCAGCGTATACTTTATTATTATATTTATTTTTTTAAGTAATCACTTCTTATTGTACGTGAAACTTAACTCTCAAAATTAATAAAATTTTTCTAGACTTATAGAAATAGATTAGATTCTTTTCTTCATGCATCCTTTTGGTGACTTAATTAATTAGTTTTTCCTTTTATATTTAATCTTCATCCCCACAAGGATGGATAAAGGGATACCTTTTTAATATAGCAAACGAATTAAATACATATAGATACTAATTAGTAGTCAAGACTCTTAAAATAATGAAATGAAAGTTCTAAATTTAAATAAATGTAAACGATGAAAAGAAAAAACTAAACCCGCGAGGAATACATTTTCTCTTTCAATTTAAATTTAGATAAATTTTTATTTTACCTAAATTTAAATAGAAACCCTACGGAATTGAAGAAGTTTCATTAACGAAAGTGGTATAATTAATATCAGCTATTGCTAGTATAATAACTAACAATCGTTTGCTTGGGCACCTTTGTCCCATTCGTGTTTCTACTGTGAAGCAATTGTGTTTGCATGGCTGTGTTTCGGTTTGAAGGGTGGGATATGGCAGTGAATTTACAGGGTACAGAAGAATAACACCTGAGTCCTCAGGAATGGCAACGCATGAGGGGTATCATGGGCGAAACACTCTGTTGTGTCCATGGTACTGCTCATGTCTATAGGCGACGGTTACCTCTTTCCATCAGGTGGGCCGTCAGCTTGTTTGTCATTGTAAGTTGCATGAAAAAAAAACTAGTATAAACTATAACTAAATGCAATATTTAACTAAGTGTTTGTGAAATTGTTAATGTATTTTGCATTATATTAAGCACCTGATATTGGTGCAGTGTAGTAAGAACGAACAGCCGTGATTAAAGAAGTTTCGTATATAATAACTCTTTCATAAATTTCCATACAAAATATTCTAGAAACTTCATTTATGTAAGAAACATTAGTATGTAAATATTTTGTCTTAAGCTTTTAAACTATAATGTAGGTGCAAAATGAAAATACTTTGGGAAGAAAAATACCATATTACAGTTTTACGATCAAATTTGAAATATTATTATTCGAACGGTTATTATTAGGGATTTGAACGAAATTTATATTGAATAGGAGTAGATTTTATCTAACTTTGTACATAGGATACTTTAAATACTGACTCACGCAAGTAACGCCGCGGGATACAACTAGTATTAAATAAATATTTAAAATACTTTACAGAAGACATGGATACTAACTGCTTCTTTTTATATTTTAGTCTATGCTTTAATAAACGACTGAATGTAAATAAGGTAAATTTTTAAATTCGGATATTAGGTTCGATGTGACCAAACTCTCTATTGTTGCATTTCTGATCCTTTTTTTCTTTCTTTGTTGTCGGTTGTATTTTTTCTTTTATTTAGATTTAATACGTACTTATTGAGCGAAATCCGATTACAACTTCGACATTTTGTTTTGACAATATTTAAAAGTATATATATAGTAATATTTTCAACCGATTTCAAAAAGATTTTATTTCGTACTTTTCTATGTTTGTTATCTCGTAACTAAGTTAGTTCTAAAACGATTTTGATTTTGTTTTATCTGAAAATATACTTACAGAGTAGTCCAATAGGAATTTTATGAAAGTCGATTCAGTAATTTAGTTATTAAATAAAATAACTGATTTTGAAACAATTTAAGTTAGTTTTTCTTTTGTAGGATATATAATTATAATGATTAGAAATAATATTTTTGAAATATGTTACTTTTGTACCTATTATTGCATACAGCTAAAACTCGTGTTACTATTGTCGTCATAGTCGTAGAATACTGACGGATCTTTATATGTAATCTTTGTCAGATCCGTCAGTATTCTACGACTATGACGATATTGTAGTAGGCATTATTTTGCATAAACAAGATCTCAGGTTTGATTTTCAATCAGGCCAATTTAGAGAATGGAATATTCTAGATTGCTCAGGGGTCGTATTGTATTTCCATATATCCATTTTCTTAGATGATTGAATAATTGATATGATTGAGTATATATATAGTATATAGATAGAACATTATATACCTATGTATGGCTTTTACTCGTGACTTCGTCCACATGACCAAGATATGTTTACCAGAGGGAGATTTTGTACAAAAGTCGATTGCTTGGATACCTCTGTCCCACTCATGTTTTAACCGTGAAGCAGTTGTGTTTGCATGGCTGTGTTTCGGTTTAAAGGGTGGGATATGGCGTGAATTTACTGGGTACAGAGGAATAACACCTGAGTCCTCAGGAATGGCAACGCATGCGGGGTATCATGGGCGAAACAGTATACTCTGTTATGTCCATGGTACTGTTCATGTCTATAGGCGACGGTTACTACTTTCCATCAGGTGGGCCGTCAGCTTATTTGCCATTCTAAGTTGTATAAAAAAAAGACCGGAATTTAGTACATATATACCTAATTTCATAGTCATTGGTTATACTGTTAATAAGCTATAAGATAAACTGATTCCAAAAAACAAACGACTTCAAATAGATGGAGGTATCAATTCGGTTATATTGTTTATATATTTGTTACCTCGTAGCTCTGTCAGTTATAAATCGATTTTAAAAACTCGATTTTTATCTGAAATATATTTGCAAACTGGTTCTATAGAAATATTATCGAAGTCGGTCAAACAAAATAATTCGTTATGCCACAATTGACCTCTTGTTGCTTTTTTGTGAAAAACAATCTTAATTTTCAATTAGTCGTATTCAAGGAGCATGTCATCTCTGTGTTTGCTTAAGATGTAGTCCTTTGTTATAATATAATAAAAAAATGAGTACTTCGAGGCAAAAGAAATAATAAAATTTTGTTCCGCAAAAAAATCGACTTCAATTGTCACTAAACTACTTATTCTTATTTAACATCTAAACTACTGAATCGATTATGACAACATTTCTACGAGATCAATCTGTGGCGAAAATAATTTTCGACATCAATTGATAATGGACGGAGTTATGAGGTAACAAACTTAAAAAACTGCAACCAAATTCAGAGCCTCTTTTTTATAAGTCGGCTAAAAAGATAATAATCACCAGTACGGATAACGTAGACAGGCATTATCTCTGCATGCAGCGACGCACTCAAGCTAAACCGCGTCGACGGTATTAAGAAGGATTACGCATCCACGTGAAATTTCCGCGTCAGCTCAATATTTTTGCTCCAAGGTCCTCGTGAAAGCGCCGTGACGGATTGTCGACTGATATTGCGATTGCAATTGTGATAAAGTGGTAGGAAAGATAATTACATTTAACTAGGCGTGAATTTACAAGGTACAGAGGAATAACACCTGAGTCCTCAGGAATGGCAACGCATGGGGGGTATCATGGGCGAAACAGTATACTCTGTTATGTCCATGGTACTGCTCATATCTATAGGCGACGGTTACCACTTTCCATCAGGTGGCTTGTTTGCCATTCTAAGTTGTATATAAAAAAAAAACTAGCTTTTACCCACGGATTTGTGTGCGTAATGTCGTGCTAACTCTTACAGGTGACTCGTTTCTTTAATATATTTTTCAATTATATAATGTCCAATCATCATTATTTCAGTTATTAACTGGCCACTACTGAATATAAATCTTCCCCATTAAGGGAGTTTTGCTAGTAGTTGCCACTCTTGGCAGGCAGATTGGCAACCGCGGTTAGGCTTTTGAGATGTTTTAAAAGGGGCGCTGCTACCCATACCTGGTTCTCCCTTAGTCGCTACGACACCCACGGGAAAGGAAGGGGTGGCCTATTCTATGCCGAGACCATACGGACGTAATGTATAATTAATTATATATTATCATAAATTTTACGATAATAATATTATTACAACATTTTGAATAAGATTTACAATTATACTAATAATTCTCTAAATTTGTGGGTGTCGTAAAAATCGACTAAAAGAGGGCGAGAGATGGGCAGCAACGTCCATCCTAAAATACCTCGCCTGTCAAGCATGGCAACTATTAGCAAAAAGGCTTATGTTCAGCAGCAGACAGTTAAAAGCTGATATGATGATATGATAAAGTCTCTGAATCTAACAGTATAATTATAAGTGTTATTATTTGATTAGTCTTATCCTTACCACAGATAATATAATACTGTATTAGTATCCCTACTTACTAATATTATAAATGCGAAAGCCAGTTTGTTTGTTACTTTATAATGCATTAATAGCTTAACAAATTAGTATAAAATTTGCTATACAGTACGATATAAAATGGAGAAGGATATAAACTAATTTTTATTCCGGTCAGTAAACACATCTAAAGCTAGTAAAATATGAAATACTTTTCACTGCCAGAAGTATATTCTATTTACTTGTTTCGGCTTGTTTATAATTTTTAAAAGAGAAAATGTCAATCTAACGTAATTAGTATTCTTTGGAGCATCTTAACTTTTCTTCGTGATCAACAGTACAGAACACAGCGTCCCTGTCCTTAAACTGTCGAGCAAAATTTTTAGATATTAATTGTTAAAACTGCTTTTTTTTACTTACTTTTAAAATAATTGTCATGCATAAATAATTATTTTTATCAACCTATTCCTTAGGTACAATTTTTAATTAATTTAATTTAATATTTACAGTCGTTATACCAGTACTTATGAAACATGACAGAAAAGAATTATACCCAAAATATAGTATTTAATTTCACATTGTAGCAAATGAGGCAAAATTGATGAATACAACCGGAGCTCATCTTATAGTAAGTTTCACAAGACTCATAAACTAAATAGGAATAGAAGAGAAGAAACATTAATGAAGCAATTTGTCTCGTGTCCCGTCTTCGAGGTCAGGATTAACGATATCTTTTCTTGGGGAGAAAATTTGCGGTGCACGAGTAGTCGTAGAATGACCTTTTTAATAATAAATCTTTATATCCTACCCATTTAAAAGTTAGAGCAGCGTGAGAATAGATTGAAGTAAATTTACCGGTGAGAATATTTCATGTATTCACATTTAAAATTCGAATTCACCAATGATATATTATTATTATCTTTTTATTCCATCCGAATAGAAACCTAATGTTGTAGTAGCAAAACAAATAAAACGTATTGAGCTACTAAGCTTAAATAAGCTTAGTAGCTTATTGTAGCTTACTGGTCGTATTTTGTGTGCAATAAACAGTTTTTACTAGCTTTTAAAATTAAATGGAAATGTTATGCTAGTTAGCTTAAATCAAATCTAATAAGATTCAACTTTTAATATTCGATTAAGCTGAAATTTTGCATACGCTTTTAGTTTTGGTGATAATGTAATATGTAAAATACAACATCGCAATATTTTCAAAATAGACGCCATCACAAGATGACGGATCATGTATTTTATTCAACCTTAAAGGGCTTGTAGAATATAAAATGAAAAAATTAATAATATTAAACTAAATTAAATATAAATGGTGATCCAAGAGATGATAGTTTATAAAAAAAACTTGCTGTTTTTAATATTTATAAAAAATTATTACATTAGTTTGTTTTCACTACTTTACATATTTATTTATACACTAATTGTTAAACAATGTAGAAGCCTTACTAATATTACATATAAAAATTAAGTTTGTTTGTTAATTCTTAGCGTTTTAGCGGCTGAATCAATCACTATAAAGATATATATGAGCCATATATATGTAGCAGTATTATTTATCCCGATCACTAAATATATTCTTGTTCTCGCGGACGGAATTGCGGGCAAAAGCTAGTGATATAACAATACAGTGGAAATTTAATTATCCTTTATGTTAATAAAATGCCTAAATTCTTCCATTCCATTTAACTAGTGATGACCTACCTACTTATAAGTTTGCTGATATGTAATAAAACTTAAATGCGTCACATTTAGGTATAAGAATTTTTTTATTTCACATGATTGTGCTCAATTTGATAAAATACATCTTTGCTTTCTCTTAAATAAAGACATGGTTATCAAAATTGTGTTACATCCTATAAATACATACGCGCTAACTGGTCGAAATCTAATAAGAGACATCCCTCGGCAGCTCTTATGATATTTTCCCAAGATAGAGTGAGGTTCGGAAACGTTTTTATTTTGTTCGAAGACTCACGGCCGATGAGGGAGATAAGGCGTTTCCTGAGAGTGATAAGGACCGTCCTAACATGGTGCTTTAACGACTTCGCCGTGACGTGCGTCCACTAAGTATATGATGATTCGATGTTTCTTATATAAATGTTGTTACAGATAAGTTCTGTATCTAAGAATGCTCGTGTTGGGAAGTATTTAATTGTATTTGATTTCTTATAGATTAGATTGTCTTTTCGATATAACTAACATCTTTTAACGTACGATTCTATATAAAATATAGGACTACATGGTATGTTTTTTGGAGAATAAGATTTGTTATTGTTTTTATGTTTTTATTGCGAAAAAAGTGTATTTACTAATATTTTTTTACTAATATATTAAATTTTTACAAAAAAAAAGAATTGAAATAGTTGATGTCAGGGGTTTGAAAACATATATTCCAGATATTTTTAGTAATAGAAACTACCGATAGGTTAGGTACCGATAGGTAGTTTCTTCGAGGACAATTTACAATAACATCGTGTTCGATTTGTTTGTATCTACACTCTGATACTATATAATTTATTAACATAAAGTAGAATATATATTCTCTGCAACATTTAACGTGTCTTAGTTGAAAAATCGAATAAAAGTATAATTACATTGTTTATGATGTATAATTACATTCCAGTTCATGTTTTTTTTTAATCAGACCCAGATTACGTTAATAACAAATACCTTAATAATATATACTAAAATTTATCTTTGGAACTAATAAAATATATAGGTAATTTTTTGAGAGTCTATAACTACTACAATTTTCATTTTATATGCGTGTAAAATAAAGGATAGTGCATTCATAATTAACATAATTCAAACACATTGCGCCCAAACTCCGGGCATATAATACAGCCAAAAAATATTACATTCATTTATAGTCGAATAAAAGATGAATATCATATACATATCTACGAATTTTAAATCAATATAAACATGAAATAAATAACCTATGAAAAATTTCATATTTGGTTTACTTAAACATTATATTTAAAGTATATTTAATTTTATTTATTGTTTATTTAAATTTATAAATAATTCACTGAAGTAGGTGTTATTTTGAGGATTTCAATATCAAGGGTTTTATGTTTAGAATTATTTTGTTTAATTCCGCTACTATTTCATACGACCATTTAAATAACAATTTAAAATTACTCCTATGGACTATATTGCAACTGGTTGTTTCAAAACGGACATTTTTAGTGTCCTTTGTTGGCCGTGAATTTATGCTATGACTACAGCTTCTGAATTTACAATTTTGCGCACCTGCAAATTTACCGTGAAAAGAATATGTTGTTTTCTTACATAAAGTGGAGGTACTTTATAGTTGTTGTTATAGCAGAAAGAGGGCGTACTGTCTCTTAGCTCTTAAGGGTTCCTATTTTAGAGAACGCTACTGAAGTAAAAGTTTTTAGATTTTTTCGTTGTCTATATACTACAAATATTAAAAGGAGGCTTTGTACAAAAGTCGTTTGCTCGGCTACCTCTGTCCCATTCATTGTGTTTCAACCGTGAAACAGTTGTTTATGCGTGGATGTGTTTCAGTTTAAAGAGTGGGATATGACAGTGAATTTATGGCGTACAAAGGTACTATACCTTAGTGCTCAGGAATGGCAACGCATGGAGTGTATCATAGGCGCAACAGTATACTCTGTTATGTTCATGGTACTGCTCATGGCTATAGGCGACGCTCTAGAGGTCCTCTGTACCCTGTAAATTCACTGCCTTATATATCGAAACACAGCAATGCATGCACAATTGCTTCACGGTAGAAACACGAATGGGATAGAAGTGTCCAAGCAAACGACTTTTGTACAAAGTCTCCCTCTGGTATATAGATACCAGTCTATATCTACCTAGTCTATACTAGGTAGTTTTTATTCTGGTTAGTAAACATATCCCAGTTTCGCGGGTGAAAGCTAGTCATAAATAAGTTTATCTCAATCTATATATAAATATATAAATACAAATTGCATTATGGTCCGTATATTTCATCTGGGAAACTTGAACGGCCCGAGCGTCGTTAACGAAGTTGGTTATCAGAAGCGATTTAATTAGAAATTTCAGAAGTCTAAGATTCATTGCGGATAGTATTTATAAATAAAGTCGATGATCGCTCAACATGGAGTTTTGCTTTAGCAATTTATTATGTCTGGAATTATATTTCGTGTAACTAATAGTAAATACCAAAGATGACAACTGTTGGAAAGTGGCAACTACAACACTAAACGTATCGTATAAAATAGGAAAAAAAGACATAAAACAGCTGCGTTTGCATGGCTGTGTTTCGGTTTGAAGGGTAGGATATGGCGTGAATTTACAGGGTACAGAGGAATAACACCTGAGTCCTCAGGAATGGCAACGCATGGGGATATCATGGGTGAAACAGTATACTCTGTTATGTCCATGGTACTGCTCATGTCTATAGGCGACGGTTACCACTTTCCATCAGTTGGACCGTCACCTTGATTGCCATTCTAAGTTGTATAAAAAATAAAAATAATGTTACATGTAATAAAATATATACATAATCATTCTATATATATATATATATATATATATATATATATATATATAGTCATTTACAGCAAAATTATTATTCTTTTAATATAATAAATGCAAAAGTTTGTAACGATCGATGTTTGGTTGGACGTTTGTTACTATTTCACACAAATACTACTTTATACTTAGGATATGTTAGGTGAAACCGTTGGATACAGCTTGTCATAGATAGACGCATATGAAAAAAATGTACAAAATATCCATTTTGTATACAGTGAGCATGTGGAACGATACGGATACAAAAGAACCTAATTGAATATTCCATATTTAAATATTAAAAAATATGTCACTTTTTTTATACCACTGAGGTGGCAAACAAGCATACGGCCCACCTTTTTTTTTTTTTTTTACAACACAGGGGGCAAACGAGCATGCGGCTCACCTGATGGTAAGTGACTACCGCCGCCCATGGTCACCCACAACACCTACGGCATTGCAGGTGTGCTGCCGGCCTTTTAAAAAGGAATATGCTCTTTTCTTGAAGGTTATGTTGTCGTATCGGTTCGGAAATACTGCTGCTGGAAGTTGATTCCAAAGAGTGGTTGTGCGTGGAAGAAAGTGCCTTGAAAAACGCACGGTGGAGGACCGCCACTCGTCCAGATGGTTGGGATGAAATTTTAGTTTATGGCGGGTTGTACGATGGTGAAAATCTGCAGCAGGTATCAATCCGAACAATTCTTCAGAGCACTCCCCATGATAAATTCGGTAGAAGATGCACAGAGATGCAACATCTCTAATCCACCTGATGGTAAGCGGTTACCGTAGCCTATGAATGCCTGCAATACCAGAGGTATTACTCGCGCGTTGCCGACCCTGAAGTATTGTATGAAGAACAAATTTTAAATCACAGAACTGGCAGATAGAGATAAGATAAGGAAGTAGATATTGTAGGAGAGGTATATACCTCCCGCCGTGTGGTTACAGTATAGAATAGACTACCCCTTCCTGTCCTGTAAGTGTCGTAAGGAGCGATTGGGAGAACTTAATAGTCGAGGTACGAGCAGCAGCGTCTTTTTTAGAACTTCACCAAAGCGAAAGTACGGTTGCCAACTCACATACCAAGCGTGGCAAGTAGCAAAACCCCCCTTATTGGGGAGACCTATGCCAGCATTGGACAATTAACGGCTGATATAATTATATTTATATATACCTCTTGGCCAAATGTTATTGGGTATATAAAATTAATAAATAAACATCATCGAATAAACGATTAGACAGAGTTTTATTAAACACTGTTTAAAACGATAATGTTCTTTTGAATTTTGTAGCAAAATCGCTATTCAGCTATGAATTTACAGATTAAGACTCTCTAAATATCAAATTAAACCTCTAGTGATTTCGAACAAATTGAGTGCCTCCTTGTGTTTGTGTTTGAGAATAATTCAAAAGCAAACTCCAAATCCGCACGAACGATGATTAAATCTTTTCCAGAACTTAAAGCACTTTCAAACGAACGCGACAGTTTTCAGCTTTATGAAATTAACTGGTCCTCGTTCGGATCGAATCGCTCCACAAGTGTCGCGCGGTTCCAGTCACGTATTATGATCGTTTAAAATTGGGTCGCGAGCGAGCCGTCTCCGTCCTAAGGGTCGGATTTTGCTATTGTTTAGAATCAATGGGTTCGTATGTATGAGTACTTTATACATTTTGTCGTATTATCAACTGAGTTTTTGCATGATCATGCAATGGTAACTCTATTTGCGCTAACATTGTACGCTGGTAGAGCACCATTGATGGATAATATGTGAGAATGAAAACGCATGTCAGTAAGCCCATCGTGATGAATTCCATTGACATCTGGAATGAATTCCATTTTATTATGGTGGCAATACAGAGCTTGAAATCCATTGTGCTGAAACACAATAGTTTCCAGGGTGACCACGTGAAGGTCGAACTGACAGGGTATATTGCTAGCAATGGAACTGGTAGTCTGGTTACTAATAACCCTTTTCCCCCTTATCAACTAAGTTAAAGTTGGAATAATATTCCCGTGTTACGAGATGTTCATTTACATTAACTTCCGAAACTGCTCAAGCGATTTTAATGATTTTTTTTTTGTAAATGAACAGTGTTATCAACTTGAGAGATAGTTTTATATGGATAAAAAAATTAGAACTGGTAGTAGTCAAAACAAAGTTTGTGATTGTAAATTAAGTGAATTTATAATTTTATGAGCGACTTCGTCGTAATCGAGATATATTGATAAAAGTAACCTTAGTTCTAACTAGTACAAACCCAGAATAATAGAAACAGAATTTTTGCTACCATTATTAATATTATAAACGTGAAATTGGAATTGTTTGTTGTTTGTTAGCAGCTTAACGACTTATCCAATCACTATGAGATTTGATATACAAATACTATATAATAAGGACATAGGCTGCTTTTTATTTCAGTCAGTGAAAACTACCCAGTTACGCAGAAGGAGTCGCGGGTAAAAACTAGTACAATATAAATACAGACAAATTGAGAATATCCCATTTCGAAAGTCGCTTACAATTTATCCAACGCTCTATAACGTATATACAGTATGAGGTAATTTAAACTAAACTTTTTTGATCTAGAAATTGCTTCAACTTTTTACTTTACCACAGTTTTATGGCCAATAAAACACATTGAGAATACTAGAAGTTTTATACTATGTGTGTGAAACATTGTGCGAGCAATAAAAACACGAAGAGTTAAACAAATTTGGAACATTGACAAGATCAATGTTGCTGAGCAAATTTTTCACTTTGACACTATTTAAGTTACAGTCTCTACTTTGAAGGATTAAACCGATTTCAATAAAATTAGTTACACAAATAGATTGTGGTATAAGAATCTGCTCTACGGTAAAAACATAACTTTTTGACATTAGCAGCGACTTCACCGTGAAAGAGATAATTTAATTTTTCACTTTGACACTATGTAAGTTACAATCTAAATTTTGAACGTCAAAACAGATTTCAAAGAAATTAGATACATAAAAGATTAATATGTTATAGGAATATAACGTACTTTTTTAGTATTAGTGGCAAATTTATTGTTACAAAGGCATAATTTAATTTTTCACTTTGACACTATGTAAGTTACAATGTGAACTTTAAAGGTCAAAACCGAATTCAAAGAAATTAGATACATAAAAGATTAGTACGATATAGGAATATAACGTACTGTTTGATATTTGTAGGAAATTCATTATTACAAAGACATAATTTAATTTTTCATTTTCACACTATGTAAGTTACAGTCTAAACTTTGAACGTCAAAACTGATTTCAATGTAATTAGATACACAAAAGATTAATATAATTTATATATATTAATCTTTTGTGTATCTGTATAATTTATATGTGTTACATGAATCGACTTCAAAAAAAGTATGTTCTAAATATGGTTGTATATTTTTTGTTTGTTATTTCATAACACCATCCATTTCTAAATCGATTTGGGGAATAATATTTTTATTTAAAAGGACATATTGATACAGATTGGTCTCATAGAAATTTTATCAAAATCGATTTAGTAGTTTAGTTTTAGATAAAATAATTGTATTTTTCACATTTGTAGTCTTTACCATGTGGGACATAGTTTTTAATTATTCTGTATAACATTTTTAAATGTAATACTATAAAATATACTAATAAAAAAAATCATTATTAGTTGTTTAATCTAAATTTCCACCTATATATAGAAAGATATACTGTCAGCGAGTAAAATGGACTATATTTTATTTAAAAAAAAAATTGATATCTTCTAACTATCCACATGTGCAAAGCTGAGGCGGACCACTAGTTAATAATAGGTATATAATCATAATTTTAGGTTATAAGAATTCGACTCTACATCGAGTTACATCTAAAAAAACCGACCAAGTATAAAAATAGCGAAACCTCCAATCGTAACGAAAATACAGTAATTTATCTCGAAGAAAAAAAAATGCAATGACAGATATTCCCAGAAATCGGGTATGACAAATTTATAAACATAAATATCTGAAAGAAAATAGAACCAGAGTAGCATACGAGTACACGTGTGGTTATTGGATTCGTAAACTAAAATGACATACGAAAATGTAATATCATTTTTTTTTAGATTGCACAGCGCAATTGAATATAAAGTTACTATATAATATTTCTTAGAAGGAATTTATTCTTAACTAGCTCTAGTCCGCGGGTTCGTATGCGTGGGTTTTGAGGTAAAATATATACCAAGTTTTAATTTTGACCTTCATGAACACAACTGTAAATATAGCATTCTATTTATGCTATTAAATGAATGATTATAGTATAACAATAGAAATATCATCAACATCATCATATCACCCGTAGTTTCTCCAGTGTTAAACATAGGCCCTATTGGGCAATTTTGCCAGTAGTTGCCATGTTTGACAAAGACATTGACAACCGCAGTTAGGCTTTGGTAATGATTAAAGACAGATCAATTGGTATCAAATAAGATATACCTACGTCCACCTACAACAAAGATGACCAGGTCTTCTGTATCCTTCGAAAATAATGAAGGTAGAATCCTCGAAACTCTGTCAGTCTTCATAGATTTAAGTCTTTATTTATTTCCTTTATTTCATCATCATATCATCATCATTATCATATCAGCTGTTAACTGACACTGCTGAACATAGGCCTCAGCCATAAGGAGAGTTTTGTCAGTAGTTAACACGTTTGGCAGACGGATTGGCAACCGCTGTTCAGGCAATCACTGGTAAGGAAGGTGATAATAAAAATATGATGATGATAATAAAAATATGTTAGGAATATTCAAAAAAAAATTTTTTAAAAAATTTTTCGACTGTTTTTAATACATTATTCATTTAGATTTTTTTTATATATTTATTAAACATAAAAAAACCTATGATAATCGAAGTTCATACAGTATAATATAAACTAAATAAGTATACAAGCTTTTCCATATATTTATTGCCCCAATATAACATGAATTGTCCAAAGATTTTCAATAAGTATAGTATATATCAGAGGTGGCCAACTTGACTAGACCCAAGATCTACTGTTTACTAACAAAATTCTGTGCGATCTACCAATTACATACTTCTTGAAATCACAAATGAAACAACGTAGTTCAGTACACAATTATGTAGTATTGTAGTATTTTTTTATTTTATTAAGAGGAAAAACATAAAACTGAAATATATTCTTTATAACTACTTATCAATATTTGCCAGTCACGATCGACCGGTTGGCCACCCCTGGTATATAAAGTACAAAAAGCGGTCTTACTGATAAGCAATCTTTTCCAGACATTCTTTGATTAACAGACAGCATATTCGACAATCTTTTGACTGTTTAATTTTTATTTAGGTCACATAAATATCAATGAAATGGTTGTAATAAAACTTTACAAATATGTAACTTTGTAAAGGTTAACATATACGAGCACTACAGAAAATTCCTTGAAAGAGCAAACTTTGGATGTTTGAATTCAAATTTTCCCTTTCAAGGAATTTCCTGTTTGTAAATAAATCAATTAGTCGTGAATAAGTTTGATGGTATCCTAGATACATTTAAATCTGGCAACTTATCTATATGGCATATTTTTTAATGTATCTTCGAATTTATATTTTGATATTGTTTATCAAAAAAACTTACATTAAATTTGACTAAATTTATATGAAACTATCCTAAGAATAAATTAATTTGAAAAAAAAAGTATTCAAAATTCTATTAGGAATGTAAAATTAAATAAAATTCATATAAAAATAAAAGAATACAATGGTAAAAATAATTAATTGGTAAAATTATAAAATTACTTGAAAACATAAAATGTCTGTATGCTGTGTTATAGGAATATTTTCGTAAAAAATATTTTATAATAATGTAATGAAATTCCATCAAAAGTTAACTCATTTCTGAGTTATTAATATCACATTATCAACTAAAAACCGCACAAACAACAAATTCCACTCACCTTTTAGTGTAAAATAATCTCTTTTATTTAGGAAATAAAATCAAATTTCGTACTTATCAAGACATGTTAATAAAAAAAGCTTTATTCGAATATCACTTCCTTTATTCTCTCGATCGGATATTCATTTTTCAATTTTCGTGACAAGGGAATAAGGTTTAAATCCGACATTACGCGTCGTAGCGTTCTCAAAGCCGAAATTAAAGAGTTGAAATCTGTCAAGTTGTAAAGAGGCTAATCATGGAACTTGGGCAGGCTGCTAACGAATTTCGCTCGTCACTCTGAGAACGCTTAGCTTTTGTGAATTGAGTACAATAGGAACAGGGTCCAATTCAGTTTCAAGGATCAATGTGAGATTTATTTCACTTATTTTAATATTATTACCGTAGGAATGAATTGTACCGGAAGGAATTGTAGAATCTGGATATTAAAATATCTAACAAAAGTCCTTTAGCGTCAATCTTTATAAATTAAATTGAATATCTAAATGTGTCACTGAGCGCAAATTCGAGAATGGCGGGATTAATTCGGCTACTTTCTTTTCAAATATTCCCTAAAATCCGAGGAAGGTAAAGGAAGAGAAAAATTGAAAAAAACCTGGAAAATGTAACCCTTTTTCCTTTTTTTGCTATACAAACTAAATTGAAATAAAATATAAACTTTCTAGCTACTAATTCAAATATTTTAACAAAATATTGACGTCAAATACACGAATTAACAACAAACTGTGTATTCAAGATCTTATGTACACTAAAAGAAATATTATAAACTAAGCTAAGATATAAATATTCAAATAATGTGTCCAAGTACAAAAAACTTCAATTGTGACAAACCCAGTTATTTTTATTTAAAAACTAAATTACTGACCGATATTGATATAATTTCTATAAATACAATCTATAAGTATACCTTTACAGATAAAAAAAATAATAATTACCCAAATCGGTTTACAATTGACGGAGTTATGAGGTAACAAATATTAAAAAAAAATACAACCGAATTGAGTACCTCTTACTATATCATGTCAGTCGTTAATTGTCCACTGCCAAACATAGCCTTTCCTATAAGAGAAGATTGGCAACCCGGGGAAAGAAAAGGTTGGCTCATTTTATACCGGTACTACACTGTGAATCTTTTACTGCTACACAATTGAAGTTTTTATATTCCGCATTTTGCTTACTGTATAATTGTTGAAACATCTAAAATGTAATTTTGTAGTTTTATAAAGTTACTATAATATAATATGTTTTTTCATTAAATAATTATACAAATATTAATTTTACACTTTAAAAATATTTATTCTTACTTTAAAGTTAAAATAAATTACACGTAACAGCATAAAAGTTATATTTTTAGAACCAATATAACGATAACTTTATTAGTACTAAAATTTTACTTGTAACATAGTTTTGCATCTATGGTATTATTAACTATGGCACGGATTTGATATTTGGGAAGTTTTCTCCGTAGGCATAGAATATATTGCTTACTGAACATTAAATTACTCTTCGTAACACACAAGATAATTAACAGAATTTATTACAGTTTTGATAAATTAACGATATTTGTTATTTGGTAAACGTTGAAGAAGGCATTTCAAAATCTGCTTAATTTGTCATTCTTTTGGAAATTAGATAATACGTAACAGAGAAATGACAAGGAATATATACAGTTCTTAGATCATATAGATAGAGTATCTCTATAAAAATGAAACTTTTATTTCAAAATCAAAATTTCTTTGAGAGAAACGGGTCCACTTTTTCATACAATTTTACGTGATAAATACTTATAAATGATTCCTTTATAAATTCTATATTTATTTTGTCTTATAAATTCTGCATCTTTTAAATGCGTAAACACTCATTTTATTTATTAAATAATACGTATAGTTACATTTTATGCCTAAATTTATAGAATACTGATAAAAAAACAAGTCGGTTAATTTGACAAATAGATGACAAAAAGAACACCCGTTTTTGAGGCTTGATGCTCTATCTATACATATAAGGTCCACTTATATATATTGTCATTTTTTTACATATTTATTTGGAATCGTCACCATCATATCAGACATTAACTGTCCACTGCTGAACATAAGCCTTCCTCAAAAGGGGAGTTTTGCTAGTAGTTGCTACGCTTAGCAGGCGAGTTGTCAACTGCAATTAGGCTTTTACTAATGTTTTAAGAGGAACGCTGCTGCCCATCCTTCTACTGTTAAATTCCCTTAGTCGCCTCTTACGACACCAACGGGAAAGGAAGGGGTGGCCCAATCTATGCTGGGAACTACATGGTGATTTATTTGGAATATTACACTTATATTCCAAATAATTTATATATAAAACTACATTTTATCTGGAACTTCGTCCTCGTGACCAGGATATATTAATTGATCAGGATAAAAGTCTATGACCTTTTTCATCCCACATAGTATGTGTATACCAAAGTTCATAGTAATTGGCTAAGCCATTATACAATGTTATCTAGTAGAATACTAAGCAGAGCGCGAGAAAGGGACTGTTAGTAATGGGGTCTAACTCATGGCTAGTGATACACCCTATTAGGTCGACCTCCACGCGGTTCCCCCTGGAAACTATCGTGGTGAATTCTAGTGGAATTCGTCACGATGGGCTAACTGACCTGCTTTCATCATCACCTATCATCCCTCACTGATGCCCCGCCAATGTATACCGATAACGCAGGTGGGGTTACCATTTCATAATGACTTATTAAAAAAAAAAGTACTAATCAAAGTTTACTCTATTAGTACTGCAACCGATATTCATATTTAAATGCATTTCTTTTTATAAATGCACACGTGACATTGAAAATACCAGACATATACGAACAAACATATCCGTGAGTAAAAATATTTGTTTTGGACAAGGATCGAACTCAGAATCTCGGAAGGTTAAGCACTGTTGACCGAGGTCATCAACATCAAGTATTTGACAACCTTATGGTGTATGGGAGAAAAGTTAAGACATTTTCCCATATATTATTTTGTTTATAAGTCTAAAATTTCACGTCAATTAAATTTTATAAACTGACGAAATTCCATAGAAATTTTTAACCCCCGTTTTACCCTCTTAGGGGTTGAATTTTCAAAACTTCTTTCTAACACGATATAAAGAATTTTTTATGCAATTTAAAATGGTAAACAAGCTGACGGCCCACCTGATGGAAAGTGATAATCGTCGCCTATAGACATGAGCGTACTGCTGGACATAATAAAGTATACTGTTTCGCCCATGATATCCTCCTTGCGTTACCATTCCTGAGGACTCGAGTATTATTCTTCTGTACACTGTAAATTCACTGCCATAACCCACCCTTGAAATCGAAGTACAGCCATGTCACAGTAGAAACACGAATGGGACAGAGGTTGGTCACCTCTGTCCCATTCGTTCAGAAAACGACTTTTTTACAAAGTCTCCCTTTGGTGTATCTATATGTATGTACCTATTTGCAAAAAATATTTACATAAAACTGATTCTCTCATATAAAACTCTTCTAACAGTTCTGATAGATTAACAATTTTAAAACAATTAAATTTATAAAAAGAATAAATCTATTTGTTACAGAATTCACAATTAAAATGTATCAAACAAAATTACTTTCAACGTTTAGTTAAGTTTTTATTTTAGGATTAAGTGCAATGAAAATACAAACTTAAGATATCTAATAAAAAGTTACGGAACTTTCAAAGTTTTGATTGCATTTTTCTTTGGACAAATTAATTTGATCTTGTTTTTTCCTCTGAATATTTATAAATTAAAAAGTTCAGTTTGCGCTGCAAATATTTGATGAAAAAATAAATAAATAGATATAATTTTTTTTTAAAATCACTTTAATTACTGAAATTATTCTATTAATATTATTTACATGTGTCCGAAAGTTTTATTTTTGCCATGTGGTCCCTGCATATAATAAGGCCACTTCTTCCTTTCCCGTGGTTGTAGTAGGAGGCGACTAAGAGAACCTAATAGTCAAGGAACGGATTGCAGCGTACCTTTTAAAACATCACCAAGGCCTAGCCGCGGTTGCTAATTTGCAACTACTGGCCAAATCCTCCTTTTAGGGAGACCATGTTCAGCAATACATGGTAGAGAGCTGATATGATGATGATGCGAAAGTTTGTAACGATGGATGGATGAACAGATATATGGATGTTATTTACTCCTTCACGCAAAAAGTATATATTCATTATTGCACTTGTAAATTACATTGTTTATGCATTTATACATATTGTCAGCAAGGGTGGACTTATCTCTGACAGAGATCTCTTCCATTCAACCCAATACAGTTAGAAATCAGGTCGTTAACGGGCAGCTGAAGTGCTACGTATATTAATATTTGTAAGAATACGTACACAAATATATAGTTAAATAAAATAGTAAAATATATAATAAAATATTATATAAAAATATTACATTGTTTTGAATAAAATTTGGTACATAGGTAGGTAGGTCCTAACTTAGCACATAGAATAATAATATTTAGGATACCGATTAAAATTTAAATAAAAAAAATTAAAATAAAAAAGTATAAATTGTGTATAACTAAATAACGCGACTTCATTCTCATCAATAAGTATATAAATTATCCCAATTTCTAAATTAATATATAACTTTAATAATAATAAATGTTTATACCTAAGTTCATATCACACGTATATAAAATATTATAAAGAGAAAAACAAAAAATATAGTTACTATATAGCGTAATATATATAACGTAACGATAATGTTTTTCAAGCCATTGTTGAGCTTGAACAGTGTTTTTTTCCCATTAGAAAACAATATTTTATCAACACACGAAACTCATTTTGGTCCATTTTTTCACGATTGCAAAGGTAGCGTCACTTTAACCACTATAGCTTTCTTGATTATGTTTCGAATTACATCAAATTTTGACACATGTCATCTAGAGGTTGGTACTTCTGAACCTTGATATATACATGGCATTATTAGCGCCATCTCTACGCTAGTCCCGGGACTTATTGAACGATGTGTTAACATAATAACATATACATAAAATCATACATATGTATAACGCAGCAACACAAAAAGGCCACAACTCGGTGTGTAGTCTATGTCCTCCGAGCTAAACACTTGGTTGTATGTACTTAGCTATGGCCTATAGTTACATAACCTATCTAGATCTCTAACTATGTAGATAATATTAAATGTATTATTGATTTAATCAAATTACGAAGTGGACTGAATATAATTAAAAAAAATTGGATTAACTATAAATGAACTGTAATTTTTATTTTTATATTTTTATCTATCCTAAACAATGTATTTTGTACACTAGATAAATAATTAAATAAATAAGTATCCGTACACCAAATATCATTTATATGCATTCAATAGTTTTTTCATGAAAGACTAACAAATATCCAACATCCTTCTTATTTTCGTAAATTTTGAAGGATGTTGGATATTTTACTATTAGTAGAAAATTAAGATTTTTTTTTACAACACAGGAGCAAACGAGCATGCGGCTCACCTGATGGTAAGTGACTACCGCCGCCCATGATCACCCACAACACCAGCGGCATTGCAGGTGTGCTGCCGGTCCTTTAAAAAGGAATATACTCTTTTCTTGAAGGTTATGTTGTCGTATCGGTTCGGAAATACTGCTGCTGGAAGTTGATTCCAAAGAATGGTTGTGCGTGGAAGAAAGTGCCTTGAAATTACATATAATATTAATATAAATCATCAAAACCTTCCTTATGGCCTAAGTCCAGCAGTGGACAATTAACTGTATGACGATGCTATGATACTATTTTTTATAAAAATACAACAATGTTATCTTTATATACATACATATGTATGTATATGTGTGGCGTAAATAACTCATAATTATTTACATATAACAGGAAAACGAGAAAACAATGAAATTACCATGTTTGGCGTTTCCGACAATTGTTTCAACTTGAGGGGAGATGCTGCGATGTAAGCACGTATTCGTACTCATCCTGTGGAAGATTTCCGAGTGAAATCGAAAGAAATTTTATGTAATTTCGTTTTCTATCTACACATATGTGATTAAAAATTAATATAAATAAAAAAAAATTAACATATTATTGTAATAAAATATTATGAAAAGATTGATTTCATTTACAAATTGTTTGAGCAATGCACTTGCATATACTCTCTCTGTTAAGCATAATGGTTTTTTTTAATGAGTGATAATGGAATGGTAACCCCACCTGCGCTTATGGTATACACCGGCGGGACACCAATGAGGGATGATAGATGAGGATGAAGCAGGTCAATTAGCCCATCGTGACGAATTCGACAAGAACTGTTCACGATAGTTTCCAGGGGGAACCACGTGAAGGTCGACCTGATAGGGCATATTGCTAGCAATAGGGCTGTCAAACTCCATTGCTAACAATCCCTTTCCCCCCAAGCATAATGGTTGACTGGTAGAGAATACTATCAGGTTTTTAGTCAGCCCTGTAGACATTAATGTGGGCAAAGATATAAATAAATAAATATATAAATAAATAAATATTCTCTTTTCTATAAAACATAATAATTTAAAAAATAATACTAATATAGTTCTGTGTTGTTCACTGCGCAAATAAAAAAAAAATATTTATCTTAATTTTGTACAAATAAAAAGTATATTTAAATAAAATCTTACAATACGTCTGAGTATTAAAATAACCGTGGAGTTCTAATGAAATGGCGGTAATTTCGCGCAGCTTTGCTAGGGAGATGTTTTCGTATATGGTGTAATTGTGTTCGCCGGAGGTAGTACGATTAAGTTAACATCATTTTATAGAAGGCTATATGAGTGTATATGGTTAGATATTTCAGTGAACATCTCAATAAAAATAATACAAATTTTAATACAATTTATTTATTCATATATTTTTGTATATACAATTTTGATAATAAATATCAGGTTGTAACGAAAATGTACACAGTTTTTTTATACTTACAACAACTTAGAGTGGCAAACAAGCTGACGGCCCACCTGATGGAAAGTAGTAACCGTTGCCTATAGACATGAGCAGTACCATGGACTTAACACAGTATACTGTTACACCCATGATACCTCACATGCGTTGCTATTCCTGAGGACTCAGATGTTATTCCTCTGTACCCTGTAAATTCACGCCATATCCCACTCTTCAAACTGAAATACAGCTATGCAAACACAACTGTCTTACAGTAGAAACACGAATGGTACAGAGGTACCCAAGCAATCGACTTTTGTACAAAGTCTCCCTCTGGTTTTTATTTTAGTTGGAATGTCTGTAAAAAATAACAAGTATAGTCTCATTAGAATATAAGTTGCTAAAATTACTACAAAAACTCTTTAAATAAAGTGTAACAAATCCAAAAATTGAATCGATTAGATAGATAGATATCTATTTATCACAAACAAGAAAACAGATAGACACCCTTTATTGTTTCCTCCAAAAGATTACAATAGTAAACCTATTCAGATACAAATTTCAAGTAAAGATTACACTGACAAAACAATGGGCGGCCTTATCACTAAATCGCGATCTCTTCCAGGCAACCTGCCTCCATCCTATGGAGAAATATAATGAATTAATTTATATTTGATTTCTTCTACTATTGGACACCGACAGATTGTTTTTTACTTTTTGTACGACAGTTAACATTTTCTTATGACCTACTGAAACAGATTATAATAACAAAATACCGTGTTGAATACTACAACAATAAATATAATAAAACTGTAAATTTTTTTTTGTACGAAGCATACTTTTTGGAATGCTTTTAATCCTAGTTTTTAAAACAGATATTATAGACACATTCCATCAAAAATTGTCCTTTTTGTCTCTTAATATATATTTAATTTCATTGATTTTTTTTAAGATTACAGTATAATTTAATATTTTTATATTTTCTATCTACTCTGTGTTACATAAATTCATTTAAAGTTAATGACAGCCAATAAAAGTATTTTTTTATTTTTTAAAAATTTGCAGTAACAAGAAATTTATTTGTACGAATATTGTGAAGTGCTAGTCTTCACAAAAAGTCCTAGAATTGAACGAATCACTTTCCAAGCGATGCAACTAACTGGAATTCTTTTGAAAGGAATGTCAATTGCACTGCGCTTCTCGCTGCCATCGAGCCAGCAATAAAAACGTACGGCGCGTCAAATTACATTTCCGTGTGTATTACTAGACCACAGCATACGTGAATTCGAGCTGAAGTCCAACTTTATACAAATATACGAACGTTAAACACAAACTATTTGTTTGTCTTTCGACTTCCAGCCGAATTTGCACTACAAAA
This sequence comes from Galleria mellonella, assembly GCF_026898425.1. Taxonomy (NCBI): domain Eukaryota; kingdom Metazoa; phylum Arthropoda; class Insecta; order Lepidoptera; family Pyralidae; genus Galleria; species Galleria mellonella. The sequence goes on from NW_026442114.1 coordinate 1,088,048, forward strand.
AAGTTACTTTAATCGTGACAAAATTGATAAAAACTAAAAATCTGACTATTCACATTTTATAACGATTAAAACGGATAAAAATAAATAATATATATATATATATATATATATATATATATATATATATATATATATATATATATATATATATATATATATATATATACTGGTATTAAAGGTATTGGTATTATGGTCAAAGTAAAATAAAAAATACGAGTATATATATTATAATTAAATGAACAGCACAGAACTGTGCTTAAAATACGATAGTTTCTAGCAATACAGTTAATATTAACACAAAAATTTATTTACATAACTTTATGCTTAACACGATTCTGGCTATCTATTTTTTTTTTATAAATGTGTCATTTTTATAAAATTTATATAATTATTTTTAAAAAACTTAATACAAAAATATTCAGGTATACAAAACGAAGTGCCCCAGTCCAAGAAATAAACACTCCGAATCCTATTCCACACCGCCCAATTACTACGGTAATCATAAATTTGTTATTCAACAGATAGATAGATAGATATTCTTTATTGTTTGTTCCAAAAGATTACAATAGCAAACTCATTATAGATACAAACAAATTACAAGAAATAATCACAGTGAAAAACAAATGGGTGACCTCATCACTAAAAGCGATTTCTTCCAGGCAACCTTTGGATGGAGAGAAGTAATTATAAACAGTTTAAAATTAAATTAATTAATTATAAATTATATAAATAATAGACTATGTAAATAATAGAATAGAAAAATAATAGACTATGTTAAATATTCTAGGTAGCTTAGAAATTCTTAGTATTAGAAGTCAACTCTTTCACATGAGTAGTAGCATAGTAATAGTATTTTTATAAGGATAGCACTGATTAAGACATCAAAATGTGAAAGTGAGCGTTATAAGAATTATATTTACACTATTACAATTCACGATATAGTATCATCATTAACATATCAGCCGTTAATTGTCTCCCCATGAGGTTCCTATAATAAAAATACCCTTATTATATAATATAATAAGGGGATTTTTCCAGTAGTTGCCATGATTGGCAAGTACATCGGCAACCGCAATTAGGCTTTAGTGATATTTTAATACACACGCTGTTTCCCATCTCTCGACCATTATGTTTTATAGTCTTCTTTTACAACACCAACGGGAAAGGAATGGGTGGCTTATTCTATGTATTCTATTCTAATACACGGCAATAGCATTTCATGACATGCTTACATTAAAATATTAAATAATAGAATTGCACTACTCACACTATTTTATACTGTGTACAAATGGTGCAATGTCACCATCTGTACCTACACTGCACGCTGATCTCATGAACCCAACATTTTTTTTAATTACACATAAAAACTAACAACCGACGCTTTTCGCGGATCTCGCTTTACTGGACTTTTTTATAATGTTGAATTCTATTACTGTTATTGAGAATTTTTAAATAATAGCTCGACTTTGATCTAATAACTTCAAGCAAGTGTAGGGTTAGCATGATTGTTTAATATTAAAATCTAAAAACAAGGAATTCTTCCTTCAATACTTGACTCACCAACATCATTGCAGCCAATTGTAGGGTCAGCATAATTGTTTAAATTTAAAATATAAAAACAAGGAATTCTCCCTTCAATACTTGACTCACCAACATCATTTCAGCCAATTGTAGGTTTAGCATGATTGTTTAATTTTAAAATCTAAAACCAAGTAATTCTCCCTTCAATACTTGACTCATCAACATCATTTCAGCCAATTGTCGGGGTTAGCATAATTGTTTAATTTTAAAATCTAAAAACAAGGAATTCTCCCTTCAATACTTGACTCACCAACATCATTGCTGCCAATTGTAGGGTTAGCATAATTGTTTAATTTTAAAATCTAAAACCAAGGAATTCTTCCTTTAATACTTGATTCACCATCATCATTTAAGCTAGTTTAATTGTTTTAACTGTAAATTGTCATTAGGAACGGCCTTGAACTATCTGCATCCACCGATTATTGACTTACATTTGATGCTCATTATTACTGATACGGAATCACTACTTGAGAATCTTTCTTCACCGCCGATTATGGGTTAATATGGTTAATACTAATTGAAATTTTAAATTCTAGTTATCGGTTATTTTGATTCTTTAAATATTTGGTTACTTTTAATTTATTTATTTATTTAAACTAATATACAATAAAATTCTATATACATTTGGCGGACTTGATCCCGGACGGTGTTCTCTACCAGTTAACAATTGGACAAACAGAAATAAGTAGTATTTATGTAAATTGTAATTCATCAGCATTATCTTAGCTATTGACTGTCTTCTGCCGAACATAGGTCTTTTTTGTGCAACTTAGAATAGCAAACCAGCTGACGGCCCACCTGATGGAAAGTGATAACTGTCGCCTATAGACATGAGCAGTACCATGGACATATCAGAGTATACTGTTTCGCTCACGATACCCCCCGTGCGTTGCCATTTCTGAGAACCAAGATGTTATGTCCCTGTACCCTGTAAATTCACTGCCATATCCCTTCAAACAGAAACACAGTCATGCAAACACAACTGCTTCACGGTTGAAATAAGAATAGGATAGAGATAGCTAAGCAAACGACTTTTGTATAAAGTCTCTCTCTAGTAAATAAATACTATCTAAGTATACAAATGTAACATTACACGTGACTCACTTAAGTACTTCGCACTTTATAGTAAATGAAACATACTCATATTACATTTATCTTGCTAAGTTACCACCCACAAGGACACAGTTTTGTCTTTCCCCCATAAACATTCTCAGAAAACCTCTATTTTAGCGGATGTCTACATTGCATGATATGGGAATTCTGTGGAAAATTTCAACTTGTACATTCTATTATATTACAGACATTTCGTGAGTGAAACAAACGAATTAGATTTCGTACGTGGGAGTTGTGTTATTAAAAAACTTCTAGAACTTTGTTGTATGTGGATGTATGGATTTAAATAGATACGTAATTATGCATATTTTTTATTCATTTATACAAAAGTCGATTGCTTGGGTACCTCTGTTCCATTCGTGTTTCAACCGTGAAGTAGTTGTGTTTGCATGGCTGTGTTTCAGTTTGAAGGGTGGGATATGGCGTGAATTTACTGGGTACAGAGGAATAACACAGTCCTCAGGAATAGCAACGCATGGGGGTATCATGGGCGAAACAGTATACTCTTTATGTCCATGGTACTGCTCATGTCTATAGGCGACGGTTACCACTTTCCATCAGGTGGGCCGTCAGCTTGTTTGCCATTCTAAGTTGTATAAAAAAAAAGATGAAATCCTGTTTAAAAATATGTAGCCCTATTTCAATATAAATAAGTTTACATTAGAGCTATTTAATTACAAAACCTAAACCAATCTTTTCACTATCGTCTGAATCCTAAACAAAATAATTCTCTAAATATCTATATCTCTTTGCTTAAACAATGAAATAGCTATACTTTAATAGCTAACCCTTTCTTTTCCATTAATTTCGTTCCAAAATTGGAACGAAATTAATGGAGTGTATTTTAAGAGCAACAGATTATGAGAGGACCATAGAAAGTCATCGGCCAAAGTTTGCCTGGAATTTAATAAAGCGTAAAGGGCATTACCAGCTAGCGGCTTTTTGTACAAATCGTGTGTGGGCCTCAATTTTGTACAAGTATTTCGTGCCCACTCGACCGTCCGACATAACGGATTGGAAAATATTTTCGATAGTAACTGCGTTGAAGTGCCAACTGTCAATTGATGAAAGGTTACATACAGTTGGTTTGTATTATATTTTTTTCTTCACAAGTAGTTTGTTCCTGTACTGAAAAAGGGTATGTCTACACTGTGAATTTTCACCGCATGGTTTTTTTTGCACGAAATAAAAAAAAAACATAATCATTAATTCATAATAGAACATTTATGCCTGTACATTTTTTTTATTCGTATGCCATTTTTTATTTAATTATAATTTTTATTCATATAAAAATATAGTAGTATTATTGTAAAAGTAATGTAGAATACTGCATAGATAGACGTCCACCCCCATTATAATATAAAGATGTACAAAGACACCGACTAGAAATCTTACTGTTCTCATTTTGAAACGAATAAAATACACTTGTGGGCAACCAAATGATTCATAGTTATATTAAGTTAAAAATTTTTGAATTTGGAGAAAGAATCGTGTATCAAGTAGAAGTGTGGATACGACATAAAGGAATTTTTGTACAATATTTTAAGATTGTGTATTATAAATAAAACCTACTTTAATTGTGGAAAAAGCAGTTATTTTGATTTAGAAACTAAACTACAGAACCGATTTTTATAAAATTTCTATGAGCTCAATCTCTAAGTGTACGAGTATCCTTTCAGATAAAAAATAATCTTTTTTACTATAACATGAAGTCTTTTTATAATATATAAAAAGATTTCATTTATTCATTTTACAAAAAAATACAATTATATATATTTCAAACTTTATACTTTTGGAAGTCGCTTATGAATTCTGTAATATAATATTAACAGAAAATAAACCAACTATTCATTCAATTTCTGCCTACCCTAATGGAAGACAGGCGTGACCGATATTGTATGTATAATATTTATTATAAAACTAGCTTTCTGCGTGCTACCTTTATACGGGTTGGTTTCTGAAGAAGGAAAAATAATGAAGTAGACTACTTCTATGTAGATGGCGAATTAAGATATGTATCTTGGCAACTGATTTTAAGTTAGACCTTCAGAAAGACAACTGTAAAAACCGCATCTAATCTAGTGCTATAGTTTTTACATAATACCGGAGAAAATATACCGACAGAAAGACATTTCTGAAAATTATTATTATGGCATTTTTTTCTCAATCTGTACTACGCCATTTGCGTAGTACAGATTGAGAAAAAAATGCGCAACTTCCTTCAAATATATAGGATTATCCTTCCATTATTTACTTAAAGAAAAGGTTAAAGTCTTTTCAACTAATAACAATACTATACCTACACTTGCTTATATGTATATGTATTATACTATTTTGTACATGTATAATAACAAATACATATGTATTTATTTACAATTTGTATATGTTTGTTTTATTACTATTCAATTTACTTATTTATTTACGCTAAATTATTTTTTATCTTTTACATAACCTTACTACACTAAATTACCCGCTAATCATTTTCTCTCTCCCTACATTAAGTTGGCTGAAAGAGATCTCTTTTAGAGATAAACCCACCCTTGCTAACATGTTGTTAAACTAATCGCTATATCATTTTTTTTACAAGTGCAATAAAGAATATAGATATGAACAGACATCGTCTACTTACAATTTTATTATATTATTAAAAATTCGAATAATATTAACGTCAAATGTCTCTCAGAGTAAGATTTAAATGTCATCTTGAAAATATTGTAAAACCTTCAAGCGACGAGTTAGATAGGCAAGATGTACTCTGCAAGACTAATGCGACCAACGAACTGTGTCTGGCGATGAGTAATAACCTCATTGTCACCACATTCGCTGCAAATGAGTCTGCAGCTTCTATAAAAATATCTTGTACTATATTATATTATACAGTACTAGATATAGTCATATTAAGACATATATCGACTGTGAATTATTTGCTTCATTATCATATAATTTGGATCTTGGTCACTTCATCATTTCAGCCATTATTCGTGCACTGTTGGACTTGAGCCTCCCTCATAGACTACCATAAACAACTGTCCTGAGCCACCTGCATCTACTGACTCCCTGCAATGCATTGCTTCAACACTCCATCTAGTGGGTGGTCGTCCTACACTGCGTTTACTCGTACGGGATCGCCACCCAAGAATCTTTCTTCCCCATTGGTTATAAATTCTTCGAGTTATATGATCAGCCCATTGCCACTTCAGCTTACTTATTATTCGGTCGATGTCAGTTAAAAAGAGACTCCGAGCGTAGCCCTCTTCATAGCCCTCTAAGTAATTTGCTGTCATTAAATTACTCTTAAATAGTAGACAAGTTTAAAATTAAATTAGGATAACTCATAAGACAAAATGATAGTCCTTGGTGTCCCACTGCTGGGCGAATACGTTCCTCAATTATATATCCCTTTCACTATGGCTGGTTAAGTTATGCCAGTTCTTATAAAACTGATCGAGATCATTTCTTTATCGAACACGAGATCTAATAGATAAATACTCTTTACTGTCCCCTCCATATAATTACAGTTATGAATTTATCAAAAACAAAAATAATGTAATATAAATTCATTATCTTTTATCATAATTATCAGTTCCTATTTTATCACTGTGAAATTTCAAATCGATAGCAGTAGTAGTGTCAAGGTAGTGCACTATGATAAACGTACGTAGAAAATCAAAATATGTGGGTTCCTTTGTATCATTTTCATATGGAACCCTAAAATGAAGAAAATGTATTTTATTTTGCCGCCTATAGACATAAGCAGTACCATGGATATAACAGAGTATACTGTTTTGTCCATGAAACCCCCCATGCATTGTCATTCCTGGGGACTCAGGTGTTATTCCTCTGTACCCTGTAAATTCACAGGAAATCAAAATATATGGGTTCCTTTGTATCATGTTCATATGGAACCCTAAAATGAAGAAAATGTATTTTATTTTGATAAAAGGTGTGGCGCTATTAAGCTTTTTAGAGATAGCACTTACTCGGGTACTATAACATAACACCGTAGACTTCAAAAGTGGTGAAACATGATGGGCGAGTTATAAACTTATTTCGATTGTAATAAAAATTTGACTTCATTTTCATCACCTTTTTTAATACTACTAGTATGTACCTAATTGTTTATTGTATCAAGAGAATGCATTCAATTACTTGTTCTACCTACGACTTCGTCTGCATAATGAGATAGGTCATTAATAAAAATAAAAATTAGTCGATATCTTTCTCCAACCAAAATGGGGCGTGTGTACCAAATTTCATAGCGATTGGTTGAGTTGTCAAAGCACCAAGAGATAACAAGCAAACAAACACATAAACTAACTTCCACATTTATAATATCAGTAAAATACCATATATTATAAATACAATATATTAAAAAAAAACTTTTTTCGCAACTTTTTATAAAAAGTCGCGAATTGTATATTATAAGAAATTTATAATTCGCGACTTTTTTTAGTAAAAGATATCATGAAATTATACAAATAATATAATTATAATAATTATGCAATTTCATTATTATTATTTCGGCCGCTAGCTGTCCTCTACTGAACATAAGCCTTACCAGAGGGAGACTTTGTACAAAAGTCGATTGCTTGGGTACCTCTGTCCCACTCGTGTTTCAACCGTGAAGCAGTTGTGTTTGCATGGCTGTGTTTCGGTTTGAAGGGTGGGATATGGCGTGAATTTACTGGGTACAGAGGAATAACACCTGAGTCCTCAGGAATGGCAACGCATGGGGAGTATCATGGGCGAAACAGTATACTCTGTTATGTCCATGGTACTACTCATGTCTATAGGCGACGGTTACCACTTTCCATCAGGTGGGCCGTCAGCTTGTTTGCCATTCTAAGTTGTATAAAAAAAAAAAAAAAAAAAAAAAAAAAAAAAAACCTATAATTGGAGTTTTGTCAGTAGTTGCCACGCTTGGTAGGCGGGTTGGTAACATCAGTTCAGCTTAAAAATATGTTTTAAGAGAGACACCGCTGCCTATCCTTTGACCATAAGATCCCTAAGTCGCCTCTTACGACATAAGTCGTAAATCGTCTTTTACATATATATTTAACATATCTGCAATATATTTAACAAATTTCTGTACTAGAGAACTACACAATAAAAGAAAATAAAGCTAGCCATAGAGAAAAAATAGGATCGAAAAGATCGTTAGCGAATGATAAATCTCCCCATATAATATTTGTAATTTCCCTCTTGCAACGGCCAGCTGTATATTTTTTCTTGGCCAGGCTGGTATTTCTTATAAATCTCGCACACGACAGCCTTCAGTAACGTTGTGTATCAGCGGCAACCTCTTATAAATCAAAACTGGCCCGCGTGTGCTCGCATTCCCTTTTTGTGGCTTTACGTGTAGATTCGTGAACGTGATATTACCTAGATGTTATTCGGTACTTTGTATATCTGGTGTATATTTTTGCATGCAACTCCTATATTTGGAGATCATTACTTTGGTATCATATTTATTTATTGATAATCCATTATGTTAGTTACAATTTTACTATTTTACTATAAGTACATAAATAGATTGTAAATATCTCTACAATCTATTTATGTATTATAGTAAAATTTTTCCGCAAAATAACTAGCTGTTTTATTCCGGACAAAACACAGCTGTAAATATAATATAATATGTTCCATAGATAGTCAAATGCAATAAATTGAGCATATTTAAATTTGGAACAGACAATTGTGTGTTTACAATTAGATTTTGCTTCATAACAAGCGGTTTATTGTTCAGCAAATAAAATCTGTAGCATCGCATAATTTGTATGGGACAAATAAGAGAATCAATCTTATTTTATGAATTCAAATAGCGAAAAACATCACATAATGTATACAGCACTAAATATTTATTGTAATCTTTTGGAGGAAACAATAAAGAGTATCTATCTGTCTATCTAAATCGAATAAATTTCCTTTTTAACGTAATTCAGAACTTCATCTTTTTTTGAAGTCGGTTGATAAACTAATAATAAAGCCATCCAATAAAGGACAATATAGGTCCAGGAAACCGATATTAAACTCAACATGAACGTACCCACAACTAAAGTTAATATTTTAAACTTTTACAATATCTCACTCGGCGGGCGATCGAGTAGGTTGCCAGAATGGGAAACATAATTCATATTATGTGACTTGGCAGGTCTGTTGGGTTCATGTTTGGCTACTTCACATGCCATTTATCCTGAAATAGATGCCGCATACGGTGTTTAAAAAGTAACGACGGCTTTACGTGATATTTAATATATAATTTAAATATTTGTTCTAAAAAAAAAACTAATATCGATTTCGATTTACACAAACATTCACACGTGCGTACACACCAACACTCTCTGTCTAATACACAGACACACATACACACACACACACATACACACACAAACATACACACACATGCACGCACACACATACACAAACACGCGCGCGCGCACACACACACACACACACACACGCACACATGTATGTAATGACTGTTGCACGTCAGTAATGACAAAATGTGTGAAACCATTATAAAACTACCATATGACATTATATTTGCAATAAAATTCATTCATTCGTTCATTCATTCATTCATGGACACACGTACACTCACACGCTCATGCACACATTCACGCACACGCATACATACTTATCCACACATATAAACGACAAAAATATTTTTTATATAAATTATGTGTAAAAATTTTGTGCTAGATGGGATCCCATTTCTTGTGAGCGGTTCCGATATGAAGTATTATATCAAAATACAACCCAAACCACTCAATATAGAAGCTAGGAAATTCTCACGGGAATGGAAAATATTGGATTCCGCGTGAGTGAAGCCATAACCTAAAATTTAATTTCTATTCTTTAAGTCTGCGAAATTTGCTTCTATTTTCATATCATATGCAATGCTGTGTTTCGTAGAATACTCTAAAAAGGGATACCCTTTCCCATGGTATATTTATTTATAAATATGAGATAGGTACATAATTAAGTTTTTAATTAACCCAGTATGTATTTCATTCCGATAGTGATTCATTTCTCGAATGCAAAAAACAGAGGATCTTACATGAAATGTTTTTCGAAATTTCGGGGCCAACGAAATGTAAATGTCATTTTCGAATTACATAATACACGTTAAAAATGTTAAAGTAACGTTCCTTTGAATTTTTATGGTAGAATTTATGCCGAACGAAATATTAAGTTTCATTTACTAGACCGATTTCAGTATGAGCAAAAACACAAAATTAAATCTGAAAATTCGGAATTTCATTTCATGGTAGGTTCCCTTAGGTTCGTTTTAAAATAGATAGAGGAAAGAACATGTTTTCTTTCTAATATCACGTACTCTTTAGTCTTATAAACGAAGTCCCTGACCAGAGGGAGACTTTGTACAAAAGTCGTTTGCTTGGGTACCTCTGTCCTATTCTTGTTTCAACCGTAAAGCAGTTGTGTTTGCATAGCTGTGTTTCATTTTGAAGGGTGGGATATGGCGTGAATTTACAGGGTACAGAGGAATAACACCTGAGTCCTTAAGAATGGCAACGCATGGGGGGTATCATGGACGAAACAGTATACTCTGTTATGTCCATGGTATTAATGTCTATAGGCGACTGTTACTACTTTCCATCAGGTGAGCCGTCAGCTTGTTTACCATTCTAAGTTGTATAAAAAAACAGTAATTTCGTAAACTGTACGCAGTAAATTTTTAATCAGCATAATATACATGTATGTATGTGTATATGTTTGAAGGTAATTCCAGAGCTTGGAGCATATTGTAATATTCCACTGTCGGCTAAATGCCCCTGTCACAAAGCAGATATGCACCATTCACAAGGCTAATCCGTAAACCGGACAATTTAATATCACTGGGCTCTATCCACTATATTTCAGGATTAGGGTCGTAAACAAATAATATAAACTGTAGGGTAAAATATAAATCATTAGTCGAACATAAATAATACTACATGTTTGAAGGTGTCGCCCTCTGCTGTACCGATACTTACTTCATGTATAATTAACTTCTGAGTTCAGGGTTTTTTTTAATGGGTGATAATGGAATGGTAACCCCACCCGCGCTAACGATATACACCGGCGGGGCACCAGTGAAGGATGATAGGTGAGGATGAAGAAGGCCAGTTAGCCCATCGTGACGAATTCAACAAGAATTGTTCACGATGGTTTCCAGGGGGAACCACATGGAGGTCGACCTAATAGGGCAAATTGCTAACAATAGGGCTGTCAAACTCCATTGCTAACAATCCCTTTCCCCCCTAAGTTCAGGGTTACCAGATGCTATTTTTAATTTTATATCCACATGTCAAATATTTTTTTCCAAATATATGTGATTCATAATCAAACGATAAGTCTTTCCTGATCATTTACTTGTACTTTAATAAATTAATATGCCGCGTGGTCCCAGCATAGAATAGGTCACCCCTTCCTTTCCTGTGGGTGTCGTAAGAGGTGACTGAAATAAATTAATGGCCAAGGAACGGGTAGCAGCGTATCTCTTAAAACATTACCAAAGCCTAACTACGGTTGTCAACACGTTTACCAAGCATGATAATTACTGGCAAAACTCACCAAAGAGGAGATCTATGTTAAGCAGTGGACAGTTAACGGCTGGCATGATGATGACGATTGTATTAATATACGACTGATACAAATTTAACACAAATAAAAAAACTGTTTTTCTCAAAATTTTTCACACGCATATCACTTTTTCCTAAATATATATCATTTTTACAAAATTTCGTAAAGAGAAAATTTTTCACCCAAAATTGCGTAAAATAATATTATATAATAGCAACCCTGCCTGAATTCGTTATGTACGATCTTTGGCGTGCTTGTCGGACGACAACTTTGCATGTCTTGCAGAAATCCCCTTAATCCAAAGGTTGTATATAAGAGATTACATCTGTCTTGCCTGTTATTTCTAATCCTTTATTTTAAATCTACATTGGTATATAGGATAGCATAGGAAATACAAAATAACGGGTATAGTTAATAAATGTAACATAAAAAATTGTAATAACATAAAATAATAATTGTCCATACTAACAATAGTCTCATAAAGAAGAAAGATTAGATTGTTTGTTTGTTTGTTTGTAATGGATAAACTCAAAAACTACTTCACCGATTTTAAAAATTCTTTCACCTATAGAAAGCTACGTTATCAGCGGGTAACATAGGCTATGTATTATGTTAAAAAAATCTGATCTCTATGAAAATTATAATGATGTAACAGAAATTTGCCCATAAAAAGATTTGAATCAATCAATCTCTTTGTTTACTTAATATAAGTGTAATAAAGATAATAAGTAAGTGATAAATGTCAGTCACTTCAATTCTGTATTATAAAAACTTAATAACAACTTGATAATACATTTTTATAATGTACATTTACTAAATACTGCTAAATACTTCAATATAGAAATAAAAAAAAATTAAGTCTATTTAAATTGCTATTATCCTGAAAATGTATAAAAAATAGTATAACGAAGTTAAAAATAATCAATAAATTTCTGGCTTATGTAGTTTATAATTTTTTTTTATTTTTTTTTACTGTTTAAGTAAAATAGAATAATTAAAATGGATGATAATTAACGTGCATTCCTACTAGTCCTATAATTAATAATATAAATATGAAAGTTTGTATGTTTGATACTCAATTACATTTAAACAACTGAAAGTATTTGTATGAAATTTGTACACGGGTTTGTTACTTAACATGTATGTTACTTTTTATTGATTCACACAGACAAAGCCACGAGTAACAGCTAGTTGTCAATTATCGCCATTATTATCAGTGGTTGACTGGGTTACTAAATATAGGCCTTCCCCTATTGGGGGGTTTGCCAGTAGTTGTCACACTTGGGAAGCAGGTTGGCAACTGTAGTTAGATTTTGGTGATAGTTTTAAAAAGGACGCTGCTGTCCATCACTCCACCATAAGCTCTCTTAGTCGCCTCTTACGATACCCACGGGAAAGGAAGGGGTGGTCCATTCTATACTGGGAACACACGGAATGAGTTGCCAATAACGAATTATGTAAATATCCAGAAGAAATATAAAACAAAATAAAAAAAAAAAAACTAAAGGAATATTTCTTTGGTTTTTCTTGTATTATGTTATGTGACGATCTATTTTTGTTATTGAAATAAATTATGTTTTTCTTGGGCGCTTATATCAATTCAGATTTCCGAGTAAACGCCAAGAGATTCGCTCGTTTGTCTCATGGTAGGTAGGTACTCTTATTGTAAATTAGGAATTCTTAGAATCGTGTAATTGTGTTGTTGTCTTGAATACGTTTTTTTTTTCTATTGTTGTTGCAAATAATTATATTGTAAGTGAACTTAGTTTACTAATTATAAAATGATTAGATCATTAGTTCTGAAATATCGTCATAGTCGTAGAATACCGACGGATCTTTATATGTAATATTCGTCAGACCCGTCAGTATTCTACGACTATGACGATATATTTATTTACATTTATGTTACTTAATGGTCGAGGAATGGGTAGCAGCGTCCTTTATAAAACATTACCAAAGCCTGACTGCGGTTGCCAAACCGCCAGTGGCAACTACTGAAAAAACCCCTCCAAAGGAAAAGTCTATGATCAGCAGTTGACAGTTAACCGCTGATATAATGATGATGATGATGATATATTTTAAATTTATAATTTTATTTAATTACACATTTCTTTAGATTATAAATAGAGCTTCTTTAGATTATATATAGATAGAGCATCGAGCTTCAAAAACTGATCAACTTTTTGTCAGCTAATTGTCAAATTAGCTGACTCGTTTTTTTGTCAGTGTAATCACGCATAAAATGTATCTTGACGTATTATAACACAAACATTATAACCTTCAAGAAAAGAGTAAACTCCTTTTTAAAAAGTCTGCAGCATATTTGTAACGCCTTTAATGTTTTGGGTGATCATGGGCGGCGGTAGTCACTTACCATCTTACGTAAGCTGCATGCTCGTTTGCCTTCTATGTTGTAAAAAAAAGAGTACCTATGACGCATTAAAAATATGCAGAAATTATAAAACAAAATAAATATAGAACTTATAAACTCATATTTATCACGCAAAATTGTATGAAAAAGTTGACCCTTTTTCTTCGAAGCATTTCTATGGAGACATTCTATCTATATAATTTAAGATTTCTTCATATTTGACGCAATGTAATAAAAATGATATTCAAATTGTTACACTCTATAAATACTACATATCGTTTTTTGGAATAGTTTTTGATACTTGACGATAAAATAATAAATAGATATGAGAGGGAAGGGTCGCAAGAACATAACAGAGTCTGCTTTTATAGAACACTTTACTTTTATATAACAGAAAACAGTCAAATACGATACTACTCTCTTGGCTGTCGTCGAGACACAATCCCCGTCTTCATTCAGTCATCCGTTCTTTTTATCTTCGTTCAGAAATCCTACATATATATCTAATAAAATTAATAGGCTGTCCAAAATAATGAACAAAACACTCTTGTTATGTTCACAAATTTGGTTACATATTAATCCGGGAATTATTTATTTATTTATTCATTAAAAATAATTACAGCGTTATAACAGAAATAGTCAAATCAATGTTATAAATCTAGTGTGCAAAACAAAATAATATTAAATAAATAATTGTGCCTGTGTGTGTGTGTGTGTAACAGCAGTGGATAGTTACGGCCAATATGATGGGCATACATATGTATAACGAGAATTTTTAGAATTTGCTGTGTATTTCGTTTCCGACAATTCTTTCGACTTCATATGGAAGTCTTCTTTAGGAGGCGTACAGCGCTTTCCTTCATAGCGTCTCGCCCCGCACTGCAGATCCTCTAGATAAGTGGCAAGCGAATTTGTCGATGAAATCGATATCGCTAGCGAGTGCATATTCAAATTCTGTGAGATAAAATGAAATAGCAACGTCAGATGTCTCATTCCAACTTATGGATTTGCTTTCGATAACGATTCCTTCGATGGAATCGCTTGCCACTTGTTTGGGAAAGTTAGTTGTAGCTCGCCAAACCCGTGAAGATCTAGTCTAATGGAATATTATACTCGTATTATATTTACATAAACATTTTATATTAAGACAATATAAAAGATAAGATAAAGACATAAAGGATAATTGTATAAGTTACAAATCGTTTTGTAACTTAATTTCCCAGGAATAACGTCCAAAACGGGTCAAAATTTTAATTTTACACACGACGTACTTCTATTATAAAAACGGAAAAAAATTCCGGCTAAACGGCTTTCCCAAGCCAAAGTACATTACTGGCCCGCATATGAAAGAAATATTATTCTACTTATCTTTTATTATAAAAATCTTTACGTGTAGTATAAAAATGTCAGCCAAATATTTGTTGAAAGGAATGAGGCGTACGACATATGGCTGAGAAATTTGACAGACAATTTCACAGGGCGGTAATTCGTTTTTTTATGCTATTAAAATGGCAAATGTTTTGGCCCTTTTTATGGAAAGTGGTAATTGTAGATATAAATAACATCATAAAAATCATAAAATATACTACGATACCCATGGTTTCCCTCATGCGTTGTTATTACCGAGGCCTATGGTATTATGCTTTTCACCTCTAGTGATTTCTAAGCACAGCTATGCAAGTACTGCTACTCGTATTTCACAGCAAAAATACAATTACTGGGTTAATATATAGATATTGTTACTATATCTATTAATTATTCAAATTCAAATCATCTTTATTTGAAATATACTTGTTTACAAGCACTTTTAAATTGTAATTTTTTTATTTACTACAAGGTTCGCAAGGTTGTCATCTATTGAGAAGAGCCAGCAAGAAACTTAACGGATACTCTTTTAAATCTCTGTTAACATTAAGTGTATTTGTTTAAATGTAATATCTCTAAAATTACATGATCGTTAAAAGCCCGTGCATGATCAACTAATACCATACACATTTATCATTCATATATTGCTATAAATTTATTGTAAAGACTGTATTCCTCACTGCATACCTGACGACAAAAGATTTTATAATAAAATAATTTAAATTAATATTTTGTAATTAATGTGTATTTTAAAAAAAAAAAAATAATTTGTATAATTAATAATGTAACTGTAAACTATGGGTATATACCTGAAAATAAAGAGATTTATTATTATTATTATATTACTAATTTATAAGCACATTTTTCTATTATTTTTGGTATTGTATTATCTACAAATCTGTATGTAGTATTCAACATGGCTCATAGAAAAAGAATTGTGTACTAACGAACCTTGTCACACCATATGGTGCCTTATTTTATAAGACCATTCACAGTTTTCGCACCTATATATCAAGGAGAACACGTGGAAGTTATGTCTTATGTAGTGAAAATCATAGCGAAAAATATAGGTAGAATACCTGGTGTTATTTGTATTTCTTTCGATATATTACAGAAATATATTAGAGAGAAGTTGAATAATATATTATTGTTATTACATTTGAATAAAGTAAAATGAAGGTTTGTTAATTACAATATATATCTAACTAGTGACCCGCCCCGGATTCGCCCGGGTGCAATGCTGATACTAAATATATAACAAAATACAATTTCGAATATATATTTTTGTAATTAAATATTTCTCCACTATATTATGCATGTATTGTACATATAAATCTTCCTCTTGAATCACTCTATCTATTAAAAGCACGCATCAAAATCCGTTGTGTAGTTTTAAAGATCTAAGCATACATAGGGACAGACAGACAGCGGGATAACTTTGTTTTATACTATCTAGTGATAATTACTTTAACCTCTATCGATACCTATATAATTCTGTAATCTACACTAATATTATAAGGAGGAAAGATTTGTATTTTTGTGTGTACGTTTGTAATGAATAAACTCAAAAACTACTTTGCCGATTTCAAAAATTCTTTCACCATTAGAAAGCTACATTCACCCTGAGTAACATAGGCTATAAAAGATTAGGAATCCTTACTAAAACATTAGTAACGTAACTCAAGGTGTAAAAAAATGCTATAAAATTTATTTCGTCACGTGCGCTGCGGAAACTATTTGTGATAGAACAAAAGTATGTTCTACAATATAAGAAGAAAATAATAATAACTATAAAAAACTTCGCGATATTATATGTCCAACTATTATCGTCATGTCACAATAACCACTTTTTAAAATGTTGTAAAAATGTCTACCCGTGCGAAGCCGAGACGGGCCGCTAGTAGAAAATAAATACATTATTTACTTTGTACAAAAGTCGATTGCTTGAGTACCTCTGTCCGATTCGTGTTTCTACCGTGAAGCAGTTATGTTTGCATGGCTGTGTTTTGGTTTGAAGGGTGAGATATGGCGTAAATTTACAGGGTACAGAGGAATAACAACTGAGTCTTCAGGAATGGCAACGTATGGGGGGTATCATGGGCAAAACAGTATAGTCTGTTATGTCCATGGTACTGCTCATGTCTATAGGCGACGATTACCACTTTCCATCAGGTGGGCCGTCAGTTTGTTTGTCATTCTAAGTTGTATAAAAAAAATTGCACTTAAGTGAATTAGTAAGTATAATTGTTTAGTTAGTAATAGATAACCTATTTAGATATTATTGGATTGACATGTTAAAAAGAAAAATCTCAAATTAAGCTTTGTTTAAAAAGAAAAAATATTTTAAATATATAATGTAAAAAAATATTCGAATTCCTAGTACTTTAGGACTACAATAAATAGAGAGAACCGTATATTTATTCTCGCCGTAGGGTTTTGACATTGTCGTGACATGTCTGGACGGCAAGATTTGTCCTTCAGATATGTTAAAGTCGACATCTACTATCTGGTAATAAAATTAAGAAAAATACCGTTTCAAAATTGGAAAAAAAAAAATATCAGCGAGCAATTGGTAGACAATCACTAGATAAACTGGTAATAGTGTCCTTGATTGTAATTATCATCGATTTTATACACTTTCTTAATTCGGGAAAACTAGTTTCGAATTCATTAAGAGCCCTTATTCATGAGCGCTGTTAAAATGTAAGTAAAATCGACATATATAATAACAATACAGTATTCACAATATTTATTATTCAATAATCAATCTGTAATTAATTTAATTTAATTTGTTTATTTTTATGTTTTGATGCAATAAAGAGTTCAATAAATAAATAAATAAATAAAATTTTTAATACTTGTAGGAAAAGACTGGTAACTGTTGAAACTACAGTAATATCACAGTTAATATAATACTATGAAGAAATACGTATTATGTTTCTAAAGAAATGTATGGGACGAAATTATGACTATTTCTGTCTGAAATAGATCCTTATTGAAGTGTTGGTATCGATTGGTATCAATTAAGGTATACCAACATCTACCTATAACAAAAATGACCATGTCTTCTGCATCCTTTGAAAAGAATGAAGGTAGAAGCCTCGAGACTGACAGTCTCCAGAGATTACTTAACGTCAACATTATTATATATATACATATATATACATATTGACCATACTGTATATTTGAGCGTACTCAAGAAGTAAGATTTCGAATTAAAGTACAATAGAATAAAGTTATGTGCTCTTTACTCGTATTTTCCCTTTTATGGTTGGAGGAATTTCATTGCCAATTCGTAAGCAAGGTTTTTCATGAATAATAAATTATATTTGCTAGGTAAAATAAATTATATCCTCTAGTTTCATATATGTCTTGTATCTTCATGTTAACTTTATACATTTTCATAAAGTGGGTAATTCTCATGAAATCTCGAAATTCCAGTCCTAGTAGTTTTTACAATAAACTTAACAGACTTAGGATGGTATTTTATTTTTTCAGAAAGAACATGATGAAGGCTAAAAATTTTGGTAATAACTTTGGAATCGTACGGGCATTTATGAGGAATAAAAAATATATAGTACATTGAAAATCATTCCCTCACTATGTCCCAAACTACAGATTAAAACATTGTATGAAGTTATTATAGAAAATTTCTCAAAAAATCTGTTTGTAATTATGGCTAGTCTCTTGTAAATACAACAACTTTTTAAAATTTCTCTGAATTTAAGATCATAAATCATCAACAAGTTCTCTAATGTTGACTCAACATGTGTCCCATGAAAAATAATCATTCCCTCATATCATTATCAACAGTCGATAAGTAGGTATATTTATGATGACTTCAATAACATTATCATTAGTTTTTGATAGTTGGTAGTACGGTCACTTGTTCGGAATGGTGAATTGACCTCACGCTTGCTAGAGTACTTGTTGGAAATAAATATCCATGAAATTTTGTAAAGATTATATTTTAAACAATCATTCCATCACAGTGTAGAATAAACAAGGTAATTAAAATATTTGAATTTTGATGAAGTAGTAAAGTATGTTTTTGGAGGTAGAAAGTGTAGAGAAAACAGTTAGATGGTAACAAGAGGTTATGTTGCGAGATTTTTTAGGTTATGGTTTATTTTGTCATTCCCTCATCATCATTCCCTCATTTTGAATAAAAGTGAGGGAATGATGATTTATGAGGTAATTACTTTCAGACTGGATCAACTCGATTTTCGTACATGTTACTTCCGAATTTTTAAGTTAATATAACCTAGTAGAATTTTAAATGTATTTAAAAAATAAATGATACGATTTCATATGAGCAATGAATATAAACATCATTTCCTCACCTCAGTCATCATTCCCTCACATTTAAATATTTTAAGGGTTCATAAATTCATTCAAAACTCATTTATTCTGGGGACCACGATATTTTTCACTCCTAATTACATGAATAATATAAATTTAAGAGAAAATGAAGATCAATTAATTCAAACAATTTTCATTAATTTATTAATAGGTAATTTCGGGATTTCATGAGAATTACCCAAGTATATGAACAATTAGTTCATTTAATAATTCAAGATTTGAGCTTGTAGGTACGTAAGAAAATAAAATTTATGTTTTCTACGTAACGAAATATCATTGGTACGTGTTATGTGTTTATTTAAAAAAAAATATCGTAAAATATTTTATTTAATATTAAATTTACAGGATACAGAGGAATGACACCTGAGTACTCAGGAATGGCAACGCATGGGGGGTATCATGGGCGAAATAGTATAGATACTCTGGTATTGCTCATGGCTATAGGCGACAGTTACCACTTTCCATCAAGCGGGCTCTCAGCTTGTTCGCCATTCTATGTTGCATAAAAAAATAATTTATTGTAATTAGTCTTTACGGAAAACAGTCATCGTGGCCTATAGATATGAACAGCACTACTCATATTATAGAGTACATAGTGAAACCCAAGTAAAATATACCTGCGTTGCCACTCCTGGGGATAAAAGCGTTATTTTTAATGGGTGATAATAGAAAGGTAACCCCACCCGCGTTATCGGTATACGCTGGCGAGGCACCAATGAGGGATCGTGACGAATTTCACTAGAATTATACTTGATGGTATCCATGAGGAACCGCGTGAAAGTCGACCTGATAGGATGTATTGCTAGCAATGGGTCAGTTAGACCCCATTACTAACAATCCCTTTCCCTCCAGATGAAATCTTTAGTCTCCTTATCCTGTAATCTACCATAAAGGTTCACTTCACACTGAAAAAGTCATTAAGACACAGCTGATACAGAAACACAAGTGAGACACACTTGCTTGGGGTACACCCCCAAGCAAACGAATTTTATAATAAATTCTACCTTTGGTAAAAATGATACTTTCAAAATACTTTCCATAATGATTATATTACGTTATGTCGTTGTTTGTCGAAGGCCTTTCAGATTTCCTTCAAATTCCGAACACAACTTTGCCAGTGATGCCAAAAGAATTGGCTGCTTTCTTGTACAACGCTGCACAAATTTGCCTTGTATTCAACTAGGAAACGCAAGGACGTAGCTAGCGTTCTTGCCATCAATCCCGTTGATCTAGAAATCTAGACCTTCATAACCACTGAAACAGTTTAATTTAGCTTTTTGTTTCAAGCTTGCTTATCCTTAGTCCTATTACTATTGTAACGCAGTTTCAGAATATTTATGGATGGATATTTGTTACTCTTTCACGTAAAAACTAATTATTTAAAATGAATGAAATTTGGTACACAAATAGGCTATATTCTAACTTAATATATAGGATACTTCATATACTGATACATACGAGAGAAGATGCAGGACATAGATAGTATAGTAGTAGGTCTAAAAGTGAGTTTGCTCATTACCTTTTGATGCCATTTAAATTTAAAGCAAGTTATAGAATTTGTAACTGGTTACGAGAAAAAGTCTCTAGCTAGAAGTTTTAATATTCTCTCTAGAAATTTTTTACCATGTATTAGTTGATACTGTAGCTTAAAATATAAAAATTATTACTCCCATACGAAGTTTTCTCAAACTGGAGTATAGTCCTGATAACTATAAGTATTTTTCTTAAGGAAAAAGATTTCTGTTTAGTTTCGGCTGTACCCTTGAAATATTACATTTTCCTCAGGCTATAACTCTGGAACTAGGGTTTCTTATAAATACGAGAACAGTAGAATATTTCCCTCTGATATATTAGTAATATACTTTTTATGCAACTTGGAACAGTCCTTATTTCTTAGGAATGGCGACGCGTGAAGGTTCTTGGGCGTAAAATGGACAATACACTCTGTGTGACACTAATAACTTATATACCCTGTTTGGTTATATAAGTAACTGTTGGTGCTCTCCATAAGGTGGGCCATTAGCTTATTTGCCATTTTAAATCCACAAGCATGTGGTTCATCCTTAATTTCATATATAATTAAAGATTGTGACAAAACTAGTTATTTTGATTAGTACTTTATTTTATATTAGATTATTTAATTAGTACTGTAATGTAAACAAAAGTCGATTGCTTGGGTACCTCTGTCCCATTCGTGTTTCTACCGTGAAGCAGTTGTATTTGCATGGCTGTATTTCGGTTTGAAGGATGGGATATGGCGTAAATTTACAGGGTACAGAGGAATAACACCTGAGTCCTCAGGAATGGCAAAGCATGGGGGGTATCATAGGCGAAACAGTATACTCTGTTATTGTTTGCCATTCTAAGTTGTATAAAAAGAAAAGTCAGAAGGTCAGACTGGTTACCAGTCTAATCACCTGACTGCTTGATGACCGACATGTGGGTTAATTTGTTTAACTCCCAGCAGCAGTATTTCTAAACAAGTACGGCATTTAAACCTTCAAGAAAAAAAGCATGATTATTCCTAAAAGGCCGACAAATTGCAGATGTGTTCTGCAATTTCTCTGATGTTGCGGGTGCCTATGTGAAGTAATCACTTACTATGCACGAACACGACGGTCATGCGATTCACACAACCACATGCTCCTTTGCTTCCTACATTATACTGTGTTAGAAAAAAAGACTTTTTGTATACTACTGAGGTGACAAACAAGCATACGGCCCACTTGATGGTAAACGATTACCGTAGCCAATAAACGCCTACAATACCAGGAACATTGCGCGTTGCCAATGGGAAATCCTCGTCTGGAAGTTTATACTATAACTTGAGCATTCGCAGGAGAAAATGTCTCTGAAACTACGCTGTACGTAACCATCCTGGCTCTAATAAGATAATTATTTAGTGGTAAAATAAGCATACGAATTCTCTGTAAATACAACGATTGAAGGAAAATTGTAACAGTTTAGCTTTTTTCTCGAATGAAAATGTTTTCCCAATAACTACATAACTTAAAAAAATTACATATTTATGATATATAGCTTAGTAAATACTGATAGGAATAATTTCCTTTTAATTTTGTTTTTTTTTTTTTTAATAAGAATTACGTATTTTTTTTACACAACTAAGAATGACAAACAATGAAGTCCACTTTATGAAATATAAAATCGCCTGCTAGAATAATAGCGTAGTGCTACCTACAATGCAATTGCTGTAACATTATAAACTATGGCTTTGTTTGCTCAACTGGTGTGCCTATGTTAATACATAGGCACACCCGTTAAGCAAACGCTGTGGATAACCGTAATTAGCTAGCATTTAGTAAGTGTGTAATGTATAATTAATTATGTAAAATGCTGTTATTACCCCAAATAAACTATATAAATAAATAAATAAATAGTATTAATAGTCACTTACAGATAATAATATAATTATGGGTGTCATAGAATATACTGTGACGCCTATGACAATTTTCATGTGTTCTTAATTTGAATGAAGCATAGGATTAATACAAGTCTTTTATAAAGATTTTTTTGCGATAGATGTTATGTCCATGGTACTGCTCATGTCTATAGGCGACGGTATATCACTTTTCTTCAGGTGGACCGTCAGCTTGTTTGCCATTTTAAGTTATATATAAAAAAAAGGTGTTTTTATTTTCGTGCTATACTCTTCTTATATGACTTAAACTTGATAATCATTATCATCTCAGCCATTGTCTTTCTATTGCTGAATATAGGTCTTCGCCATAGACTGCAATAAAAAACGGGCTTGAGCCACCTGCATCCACTGATTCCCTGCAATGCATTTCAGGTCGTCACTCCATCTAGTTGCTACTTCAATTTGCTTCCCTTCGGGCTATGTGGATCAGGTTTTTTTAAGTGCTGTATTTTTTTTACAACACAGGGCGCAAACGAGCATGCGTCTCACCTGATGGTAAGTGACTACCGCCACCCATGATCACCGACAACACCAACGGCATTGCAAGTGTGCTGCCGGCCTTTTAAAAAGGAATATGCTCTTTTATTGAAGGTTATGATGTCGTATCGGTTCGGAAATACTGTTGCTGGAAGTTGATTCCAAAGAGAGGCTGTGCGTGGAAGAAAGTGTCTTGAAAAACGCACGGTGGAAGACCGTCACTCGTTCAGATGGTTGGGATGAAATTTTAGTTTACGGCGGTTCGACCATAAATTTGATATTTATCGTATAAATTGTAAAAATAATCAAATTTAATGAATATAATAAGACAAAAGGAAAAAAAAGGTTTATTTATAAAAATGCTGAACACAAAAGTATAGACGACTTGAAAAACTCTTTGAAATTAGTGAAAAATAAGTAAACATACTAAAAATATAATGCCAGCTTAATTTTGTAAGCAATATTCAGTATTCTCTGTGATCTAATTACACTCACTCGAAAACTTCGCGGTCTGAATTTTCTTTTATAATTATTATTTTACTGTGCGGCGGCTTTGAAACTAAATTTCTATTTAAGTTTGAAACCTTTGAGTATAAAATACTCCACATTTTTTTTAAGGACCGTCTAACATTTCGTCTCTTTGATGTTACACCGACCATTCACGTAAAATCTTCAGCAGTTGTATACGAATTTATATACAAAACACTTGGCGTTGAAATCTCTTGTTTTTTCTACGCATTCCGTAAATTAGGTAGATCCTTACTAATATTATAAATGTGAACGTATGGTTGTTTGTTGGTTGTTGCTTAACGGCTCAACTTATCGTCATGAAATTTGATGTACAAGCAATATCGCAGAGGAGAAGTAAATATTTAGGCAAAATATGAAATAAGTGTAACATTTTCAATGTTATGTATATACAGAGTGTGTTCAATGTAAGTAAAAAAGAAAAAATATTTGTATGCAAGTAAATTTAGATTTAACCATTTTTTAATAGTAATTATTTTTCATTAATGATTAAAGTTTTAATTCGCTAACACACTTTTTAAATAATCAGTCACGGACATTCAAGACAATTGTTTTTAAAAATTGACCAATAGTTCTGACGTATCAGTAAGCCAAAACTACGAACGCTCGTAAGTTATTAATTCCGAAACGAATTTAATAAAATTATTTACAATCGCTAACATTTACTTTCTTATTATTTCTCTATTACTTTTATAACAATGGAATTTAATGTTATTTGTTAATATTATACCTCGTTCTAAAAGTAAATATTTAACTAGCTTATGTGTCCACAAAACAATATTGTCATTCATCAATATGTGGCGTTCTCAAGTAAGGAAAGCTATCTAGGTTGTTGCTGTGTACCAAAGCCTTTGGCGTGGTTTATCTGATATAATGGCTTTACATTCGAAATAGTTTCATGTATACATCTAGTTTTACTCGACTTTATACGCAGGTCAATCTACCTTATATTTTTTTCTGATGGTGATTTAAATGCCATTGCTTATTTTGAAACTCTTTAGTCGATGTACTGTTTGGGGGAAAAATTATGTAGATACAGACATTTCGATTCATATACACACACACACACACACACACACACACACACATATATATATATATATATATATATATATATATATATATATATATATATATTTTGCAAATTATTTTAATATATCATACCTATTTATAATAATTTAATAATAGAATATTTAATAATAATTAATAAAAAGTTATAGAACTTTGCAGTTGATTCATAAAAAAATGAGAACTTAAAAGTGCTTGTAAACAAAGTCTATTTGAATAATAAATGATGGTAGTTCTAGCATAGAATACCCCTTCCTTTCTCGAATTCTTTTTAAAACATCACCGAAATCATCGTCGCTTGACTGCGTTTGCCAACCCGCTCGCCGAGCGTGGCAACTACTGGCAAAACCCTCCTTTTATTCATCAGTGGACAGTTCATGGCTAATATTATTTAATGATGATGATGAAATATATTTTAGTGATAAATAGGTATCACTAAATGTGATACCTATGTGTGGTATGTATTATGTGTTAAATTTTTTTCTTATTTCAATAATTGCTTAAATAGACATACAAGTGGAACAATGTTTATCAAAGTAATGGAAAAGTCTTTAAATAAATAAGATCAACCGAGTTCAGGGATCATAGATAAATTGAACGCGAAACTTCGGAAAATCGTGGATTTTTCCAAGAGCCTTCGTTTCGTGGCTCTAATTCAAAATAAAATCCCATAAGTCTCCACATACACGAACGCCCCCGAAAACGTTACGTACTCGTAAAATAAAAAAAGGTCACGGTGTTCCCGTGAAAATAGATGGTATTGCCAACAGATGTATTTTATAGAAAAAAAATTGGATTTTCTACCAAAAAGACATAGTGGGTAACACTTCCTGGTGACACTTTTAGAGATGTGTAAAAAACACAGTACAGAGTTTTTTTTTTTTTATAAAAGGTAACACAATGACTTGATTTCGTAAGTCAGTGCATCTTTCATGGGGCACTGTACACGTGTTATATATATATATATATATATATATATATATATATATATATATATATATATATATATATATATATATCGAAACGAGATAATATAGTAAATAAATAAATAATAATATATTATATGTACATTGTTACAAAGGTTCTGAATCAAGGTTGACCAAACCCTTGTTCTTACTGCTAATACCCTCTAGGTCTTGAGCAATTCAACGAGATTATAATCCCAACAATACACAAAAACAAATGTGCCTATTGTTTCTCTGGGCCCATAACGTGAATCATATGTCAGAACGTCACAGCCAACATATGGAACCCACGTTATGTTCCGTCAATAACATAGGCTTATTCAATGCATTGTCTTTTTTATATCAAAAATTGCCCTTTCATACGTATTGTTTCCATGTCGTAAATCACATCGACCAATAAGTTATAGATTCATTGGTGTGCAAATAATTTTTGCCGGATATATTTACTAAGTTTGCGTTGGTTGAATATTTTATTATTGTTTCTATACTCTTAAAATCCTTGCCGTGAGGTCTTAATACAAAATGGGCCACCCCTTCCTTTCCCGTGTGTGACTAAGGAAATTTATTGGTCCCCAATAGAGGGAGGCAATATGTTCAGCACCCTCCCTCATAAGGGGAGTTTTTCAAGAGTTGTCACGCCTGGCAGGCTGGTTGGCAACCGCAGTTTGGCTTTTGGTGATATTTTAAGAGGGACGCTGCTCCTCATCGCTCCACCATAAGCTCCCTTAGTCGCCTCTTACGACACCCACGGGAAAGGAACCGGTGTCCTACTTTATGCTGGGACCTACATATCATATATGATGATAATAATAACTGTCAAAATAGGATTACATTTAAATTTTGGTATTTTTTTTGGAAAATAAACTTATTACTCTCTCT
This sequence comes from Galleria mellonella, assembly GCF_026898425.1. Lineage (NCBI taxonomy): Eukaryota > Metazoa > Arthropoda > Insecta > Lepidoptera > Pyralidae > Galleria > Galleria mellonella. The sequence goes on from NW_026442114.1 coordinate 1,114,782, forward strand.
AGCACTCTGATAATCTCTTAACAAAAGTCAGGGTGATATATTATACTATTTTTATCACGTAAGAAGAAAATTGAATGATATCGATCGCTTCTAGATGAGATATCAAGATAAAACATCCAGATTCAAAAATTCAACCTTTTAAATAGTAATTGTGATCGATCATAAAATTTATACGTAGACATTCACATACGTGAATACCAGTCACTACCTACATCTCGGTCACGTGTAAGGTTGCCATGGCTCGAAACTAATAATATCACAACATGTAAATAGAAAACAAAGTTTACGGCAAATTATTTAGTTTCCGAGTTACGTTTCCACTTTAAAGTATGCGTCGAACCGTTGTGAATGCGCCAATGCTGCCGCGCTACGGATACCCACTGAAATATTGCTGGTTGCTACGGCGTTGAACTATTCGTAACTTTGTTGGCACTGGCTCTCTAACTGTAAACAATCACAGTCAAATATTATAGTTCTGCTCATTTATAGTGCCCATATTATATAGCAGATTTATGTAGGTGTATACCATGACTGTGCATGACTGTAAAAAACGCAATACCTATTTATTACGTTTATTGTACTTCGTAGTTCATATAAATAATACTCAACATAATATTATATTAAGTTCATATTATAAACTATAATATAAAGCATATTAAACACGCTGTAAATAACCTTAGTACATAAACATAGTTCTTAAAAAAAGAGATAAAGTGGTTTCTTCAGGGTCGACAACGCGCCCGTAATGCTCCTGGTATTGCAGGCGTTTATAAGCTATGGTAACCGTTTACCATTAGATGGGCAATAAATTTATTTTCCAGCTTAGTGGTAATAATATAAAAAAAACATAAATGGACTAGGTGTTTATAAAATATGCTGGTATTATTATTTTTATTAATTATATTAATTGCAAGTAAAAATGCCGTCTGTTGACTTATATTCTTTATTGCACTAAAATATACAGTAACAACAATAAATTAATAACAATGTTAGCAAAGGCGAACTTATCTCTGAAAGAGATTTCTTCCAGTCAACCTAACACAGTGGCATAGGAAGTAGTGAGTGGGCAGTAGTAGTGCAAGACAGATATTAAAATAATTATTTACATAAATTATAAATCATATATATATATATATATATATATATATATATATATATATATATATATATATATATATATATATATATATATATATTTGAAAGAATACAATATTAATACATATATATGAATATGAACCTACATAAATAAGAATATATATACATATACATATGTTATATGCATATGTTAAATACAACATATATTTTGCTTTATAATTCATTTGTTTATCAATTTTCTTTTTTATAACATACTACATCTATCAATGTATGTAAAAAGATTCAGTTTGAACACTATGCATACATTTTTCAACCCACACTCTCCATTATAACCATTACGATAGTGCCACTATGCCACTGCACTCTCTTTCCGCATAGGAATCCTTTTATAAAATAAGTTATAAACCTCTAACGTCAGCAGTAGCACTGGATAATAGTCGGATAAAATGCGGATAAGTCATCAACGTGTTACAGATAGGATACGTCCGTTGGCAGTCGGATCACGCTTCCGATAGCTCGGCCGCCATGAGTGGGACGACGTGACTAGCTGATGAATATTGCTATTGGCCTTTGTTCTAACACCTACACATATAAAGTGAAAAGGAAATAATTATCAACATTTAATGTTGCACGGTAAATTTTTACTCACTCATACACAGAAATAAAATGAAAAAGACGTTTAAGAAAATTTTCATCACTTACATTTAATAAGTGTATATCAATCTGAAGCTAAATATAATTAACTCTTTCTCTGATATAAAAATAACTAAATTGCTATACAGTATTCTAGTTATTTGTATAAAATAAGTATTCTTATGTTATCACCTGTATGTTTTTTTTTATTGTTTTGTTGGTGTTACTTTTGTTAATATGTAATCGATGACTTAAGAAAATGTTGTGTACATCCGTAATTGGTGTAAATGCAAGATGCAAGCCCTGTATATCAATTAAAATCAATGTCTGTATTTACACTGTTGATGTACCTTTTAAAAATAAATAAATTAGATATTTGCCCTAAAAGAATACAATTAGAACAAGTTTGTCATGTGAACTTAACAGTTGGCAGCGCTTTACTAATATGAGGAGCTAATTTTTTAGACCACTCTCTTATTTATAGAAATATATTAATAATATATCTATTTTATTATAATTAATATTATATTAATATCTTATATATAATATAATATTAATAACATTATCATATCAGTCATTAATATAAATATAATTTTGTAATTTGTATCTAGTTCCAAATCGAGATACACTATACTGAATGACAGATACATGTAGTTCTATTGAAGTCACAGTGCAAATAGTAGAACAAAACGGACTTTTTGACTTCTTGACTTCTATCACACTACATGTAGTGTGATAAAACTGACTCGTAGAACTAACTATATTGATATAGAATCGACTAAAATTATTTTTCCTCAAAAGCCTCCTCGTGCTATATTCTGTGTGGTAATCGAATATAACTTTACATCCTAGTGACGACAATGTGAATAAAAAATATATAATATAGAAGAAAAAGGAAATTCTATATAAATCCGCCTGTCTATCATCCTATGGTAAGCTAAACACATCATCTGATGGGAAGAATTCTTAAACTAGTGTAATGAATCAAAAAAATGTCAGTGAAAATGCCTGTTACGGAGGAATAACAATATGGTGTTCAAAAATAACGCATTAAAATACTATGAGCGATATAGTGTGTTATAAAATTTCATGGTGCTGATGCATATAAGAGAAAATTACCATTTTTATCATCAGCTAGTTCACCACATAAAATGTCATCTATCTATCTATTCTATTTAAGAGCTGCGCTCTTGTCGGTGGAGCTCTTGCCACTCAGTACGATTTTCAGCGAGTCTCTTTACCTCTTGATACGACACGACACCAACTCCTTCCTTGATCTGCCTGATGTAACTATGTCTCGGTCTCCCTCTCCCCCTCCTTCCTTCTATCTTACCTTCTATTATAATATTCATAAGTTCGTCGTGTCGTATCAAGTGTCCCAACATTCTTCCCCTTCAGTCCTCAATAGTTCTAATAAAATGTCATAAAAAAAACTAAAAATTAAAACGAAAGTAATGAATAAATTTATAATCATTGTTTATTTTACCGAACTTGGCCCTTTTTATATATTTGACTGGATTTATATTACCTGATCCATCTTTACGACGCTTGTACGTGTCTATGAACCTTCACAGGGCACGTTTTATATAGGGCTTTAAATTAACTATATCATATTCTCGCTTTGTTTAAGTCATAAAAGTAAAATATTCCCTTTTTATTATAAAAATGTAAATTTATTTTCCCTTTTCAGCCCATATGAACCTGGTGTGAAAATAATATTTACTATTAAGATAGAAATAAAAATTGGATAATAGAAAATAGAAATAACAACTGTCAATAATAAAATGACAATATACATAATAATATATATAATTATATACATGTATATATAGTTAACTATGTTTATATATATATGTATATATATATAGTTAATTACCAGAGGGAGACATTGTACAAAAGTAGTTTGCTTGGGCATCTTTGTCCAATTCGTGTTTCTACCGTGAAGCAGTTCTGTTTGCATGGCTGTGTTTCGGTTTGAAGGGTGGGATATGGCGTGAATATACAGGATACAAAGGAATAACACCTGAGTCTTCAGGAATGGCAACGCATGGGGGGTATCATAGGCGAAACAGTATACTCTGTTATGTCCATAGCACTTGTCATGTCTATGTCATGTCTCATGTCTATAGGCGACGGTTACCACTTTTCATCAGGTGGGTTGTCAGCTTGTTTTTTTTATACAACTTAGAGTTGTATAAAAAAAAATGTATGTATATTATCATTTTATTATTGACAGTTGAGTATTAGTATTACTATTTATATTTTCATGGACAGATGGCGCCCTCTGGTGACTAGAGTTACTAGGTTATCTTCGAAAAACTCTGATGTGGCTTCGTGGCGGTCAATAAAATTATAAAATTCTAGAATCTATTACTAATACCAAGGAATTCTTAAAATTCTCCATTTCAAAGGAAACAGTAAAGCACAATAAGATTAAGAGCTTTTGCTTTCACAGGACTACTAAAATGCTCAACTGATATCCATACATGAAGTAACACCGTAGTGTAAATATTGCGTTCGTTGTATTTTTTTTTTACAATACAGGGGGCAAACGATCATGCGGCTCACCTGATGGTAAGTGACTACCGCCATGGTCACCCATAACACCTACGGCATTGCAGGTGTGCTGCCGGCCTTTTAAAAACGAATATACTCTTTTCTTGAAGGTTATGTTGTCGTATCGGTTCGGAAATACTGCTGCTGAAAGTTTTAGAAGAAGTTTTAGTTGAAGAGTATGTATCTAATTATTTCAGTACATTTAATTTTATAAGACTTATAATGACAAGCAAACTGAAGACTCACTGTAAAAGCACACGGCGTGTGTGCTTCGGCATAGAATGGGCTACCCCTTCCTTTCCCGTGGGTGTTGTAAGAGACGACTAAGGATGGGCGCGGGACTGGCAGCAGTTTCTCTCTGGTTACTATTCCCAAGGTCTTTGAAGTTATGGCTCTATAACTTATAATTCCACTAACATATCCCAGCCATGCAAGCGCAACTGATTTATGGAAAAAATACGGGTAATAAATAGATATCCATACAGACGACATGTAACTAACTTGAAAAAGGTTCTGAATTCGGTTGTAGATTATTCATGTTCATTATCTCGCAATTCCATCTTTCTCTCGTCGCTTCTTAATGGATATGCTTACAGATTGGTTTCGTAGAAATTTTACCAAAATCAGTTTAGTAGTTTAGTTTTTAAATATATAAATAACTCTATGTAACAAATAAAATTTGTTACGTAGACCTTATGTAACAAATTTCAATCAAATTTGTTCAGGTACGATTAAATAATAAATATAAAAAACAACTTTTGTTATTACTTATCATTTGTTACATACAAACAAATATCCCACTTCAGATTGTAGTACAATTCTGTAACTTTTTTTATATTTAAAGATAAATAAGATTGAACGAAAATAAATAAAACTTTATCAGAGGTTCATTTATCTGTTATCATTAAAAAACTTAAACCTATAATATTGTACATTGCCTTAAGCCAAATTGTTTTGGGATAACTTAAAAAGAAACATGACCTTACTCTGAAACTTGGGTGAACGAACATAAATAAAATTTGAACCGAAAGAAAATAAGGTAAAAATAAAATAAATCTTTCGATTTTATCGTTAGCAATTATTCATACAATGTTACAGAAAAATATCTTTACATTTTTTTTGTTTTTGACAGAAAAAAAAACAAGTAATAATAATAATATCTCTTTATCGTGCACAAAATAGATTTAAACAAAGAGTATTTATACAGAAAGTGCATATACAAAAGACGGCCTTATAAAAGCAATCTTTTACAGACAACCTGATATAAATAGTAATAAATACAGATAAAGTAGCTATTTTTTGTACAAATAGCTGTTATTTAAAAAAAAAAGAATGTTCGTTTATTTGTTTGTGTCTTGCAGTTGAAGTTACATTACGGTGTCAATAAGGAAAAGTTAAATGCAACGGACAAAGTTGAATCCATTTTAAAGTTAGTTCTGTCGGGGCTTTTAGCGCAATAAATGCCTTCCTTCCTCTACTTTCTTAAAAGTTTCCTTTAAAACAAAAAGATTTGTTTCTTATCCTAGAACAAACGGCCATCGTTCCACATCGCAACTGTCTCGGGCCGATTTTATAGAACTATCCCGGCAATCTGAATTGGGGATTCTTTTATTTACATTAAAGTTTCTCCGTTCTCTGTTGATGAATTGTTTTATATTTTGTTTCCTGTAATTTATAATGACCCACACGAAGAAAAAGGACATTTGTCGTTAATACATATAAATTACGCAAATCGTAAAGTCCACATACGTTGCCATTTCTAAGAAATTCAGAATAATATTATACTTTTGGAACAACACGCCACAAACTGAAACATAGTGATGTTTAATCTAGTAGTAAGTCTTTTAAGCAAGTTTAATCTATTAAAATAATAAATGCACACGCACACGCACACGCACACATACACTTATGATGGATTAATTGATGTTATGTTACGTACAAATGCAAATTTTACTTTTTATATATATATATATATATATATATATATATATATATATATATATATATATATATATGTGTGTGAATAAGTAATCCTTACTAGTATTATAAATGTGAAACTGTGTTTGTTTATTTGTTATACACGTACTATATGGGATGAAGATTGAAATAGGCTACTTTTTATCTCGGCTAGTAAACATACCTGAGTCACGCGGACAAAGTCGCGAGTAAAAGCTAGTAGATAATAAAGACAATAAGTCATATACTTACGTTCCTGTTTAAGTGCTACAAATAATAATTTAAAGGGAATAACCGATGTCTGAAATTCTTATTACATACTCAGCATTAAAATTTAATTACGTAGGAATATAATTGAGTAAAATTAATGTAATAGACTCCATTCTGTCTGTTAACTCTAGTAGACATATACGAATCTATATCTTGAAATCTTGAATCCCTAGAACTAGAATATAAAAACACTTTTTACTAATTACAAAATGTATATCAAAATTAAAAACAAGCAACAATATGTTGAAATGTTGTAGCGTGTAGATTCTGTTTTAAAAATATAAAATTCTTTATTATATATTTTTCGTTACCTAGTTCTTTATTTTGAATTATGGTAAATATTCTTTTATTGACAAGAAACTGTCGTTTTTTTTACAACACAGGGAGCAAACGAGCATGTAGCGCACCTGATGGTAAGTGACTACCGCCGCCCATGATCACCGACGACACCAAAGGAATTGAATGTATGCTGCCGGCCTTTTAAAAAGGATCTCTTTTATTGAAGGTTATGATGTCGTATCGGTTCGGAAATACTGCTGCTGGAAGTCAATTCCAAAGAGAGGTTGTGCATGGAAGAAAGTGCCAAAGTATTTCAAAATAGAATAGAAATACTAAAGGCAGACTTTGTACAAAAATCGTTTGCTTGAGCACCTCTGTTCCATACGTCTTTCTACCGTGAAGCAGTTGTATTTGCATGGCTGTATTTCGGTTTAAAGGGTGGAATATGGTAATGAATTTACAGAATACAAAGAAATAACACCTAAATTCTAATGAATGGCAACGCGTAGTGGGTATCATGAGCGTAACTGTGTACTCTGTTATGTCCATGGTACTGCTCATGTCTGTAGGCGACGGTTACCAGTTTCCATCAGGTAGGCCGTCAAGTTGTTTGCCAATCTAAGTGGCATAAAAATAAAAAAAAAATATAAAATGTTTATTAGACACAGAACAATTCTAGAAGTAAGTACATAATCATTATTATAAAAGAGAAAAGAATTACCAAAGAGTCTCTATCTCAGTATTAAGTCATTAAAAACATGCACATTACCTACTGTTGGTAGCGCTGATGTTCTATGTTTTATTCCGTGTATGATAATTACTATAAATTTATAATAATTATTATAACAGTTGCAAAATTAACATTATTGAATTATTTTATTAGAGTCATGGTAGTAATAAGTTTTTTTTTTAAACTTAAGCCTTTCATATGCAATAATTATTTTAGCATTCTTATTTGAAAGCGTAGGTGAGTTACTTATCATTTGAGTAAAGATTTTTAGTTGAATTAATAAATGAAGACGTGTTTGAGTGCGTTCCATGAAATTGGTTCTAAAATACTTACTGTATTGCCTATTGTTTTCTCAGTGTGATCATTTCTTGCAATTGTTTGTATCTATAATAAGTTTTCTATTGTAATTTTTTTAAGCAAACAATAAAGAGTACTTATTTATCTATCTATTGTAACGATTGTCAGCTAAATTTGTTTTGCTAAAACAATAATAAAAACTTTTATTTATATTTTATTATCTTATTACATTGATTTTTTTGTTTTAATCAATTATTGATTTTTTTTTTATATATATTGATTGATATTATATATAGACAGGCTTATTGATACTAATTTCAAAATTTTACTAAAATCAGCGTTACCTAATTGCCGAAAAGGAATTTCAAATCATTCGTGCATTTAAATATAAGGCATAAATATTTAATTAGAACGAAAAGCAACGTATTTAGCTCATGTAAAGGCTGTGTCTAGTTTTAGTTCAGCACATAATTTATAATATAATAATATTTATAATATCATAGTAATATAAAGTTACTGTAGCTATCTACTCATATATTTATTATACATTATATATAGAACAGTTTAGAATATTTTTAATCCAACCTAATGATACGTATTTACTAGTATAAAACTTTATTCGACTATTATCTACTTAAAAGAATTAAAATTAAATTAAAATTTTAGATTTTAGTAAAACAGAAATTGGGGCATCCATATCGACTTCAAAATGCTTACTAATATTATAAGCGCAAAAGTAAATTTGAAGAATTACGAAAGAGATTTATTGAGCAAGAATGAATGGAGATGTCGGTTGGGGTCGCCCTAGACGTATATAGGCCGACCAAATAGGCGACATGCTAAAGAAGGGCCATATTAAAAGTACCCGTAACCGGCGAGCGTGTATGAAAAGATTGACAAATGTGGAAGAAGCGAAAGAGGTTTGTTTGAATCGAATCATTTGGCGTTCCATTATTTCTGCCTAACCTTTTTTTTTTTTATACCACTGTGGTGGCAAACAAGCATACGGCCCACCTGATGGTAAGCAGTTACCGTAGCCTATGAACGCCTGCAATACCAGAGGTATTACGCGCGCGTTGCCGACCCTGAAGAAACCTCTTTACCCCCTTTTGAAGAACCCCATGCTGTAGTCTCTCGGGAAAACCTCGGCAGTTAGGCTTGATAGATACGTATGTATGAGTTAGCAAACGTTTGTAAGAGATAGCAAACTCTTAGCAACTCGACGGCTTAACTAATCATTATGGGGGGGGGGAAGGGATCGTTAGTAATGGAGACTGAGAATCCCATTGCTAGCAATATACCCAACCAGGTCGATCTCCTCGCGGTTCTCCCTGGAAACTATCATGGTTAATTTCTGATGAATTCATCATGATGGGCTAACTGGCCTGTTTTCGTTCTCATCTATCACCCTTCACTGGTGCTCCACCAGCGTATCTCGTTAGCGCAGGCGAAGTTACCATACCATTTTCACCCATCAAAAAAAAGTTATCATTATGAAATTTGGTGTACGGGATGGAGAAGAACGTAGGCTATTTTTTATCCCGATTAGTGAATATATTCCAATCACACGTGCAAAGTTGCTAGTAAAAGCTAGTAATAGTTATGTACTTTAAAATGAATTAATTCCAGCAATTGGTGAGGACATGGTTTACCTGTGTACTGGTTACATACGTTATGTATCGAAGAATTTTCACTACTCTTCCCTTAACCCTTAAATATCTTAGATGGGTTTCTACCCACTACTATAAGAATAAGCAAGCTAAATGGAAGTGACCCCAATATTATTTCCTCAATAAATATGGCCAAAATGTGCCCTTTTTCCTTCACACTTCACATACATTAAGAGGGTTGTCGGAGAGAATTTAATAAACAATTTTACTATATTACTGTACTCGCGCGACATACTTGCAAATGAGTGAGACGTATGCTATCGCGGTGTCTGTTATCTGCGAGCCCTGACTTATTAAGGACGCAATTTGAACGCGAACTGTCAACCTGTCAACGTAGTTGTTATTATTAAATTCACGGTAGTGTCTGTTCTACCTGGTTATTTAATTCTATTGTAAAACTATACGTAACAACCACTTAAAATACCGTTTCATTGTAAAACCACAAAGGGAACAGGTGTTACGTTTAACATGATTGAAGCTTTACATTTCCACGTAATGCGTTTTGCCGTTGATTTGTTAATTAGCAAATTTAGAGCGAATCTCATTAGAATTTGTTTTTACCGAATACCAAATAATGGAGATTTTTTTTACAATCGACGGCCTCAAATGCATTGCAGGCTGTTAGTGGATGAGGTGGTGGTTAAATAACACGGCATGTGATCACGTCATTCTGAACGCACACAGAATATTGTGATTCATGAATGTGATCAACCGAAACGAGGATAATCTATCTTTTTTTTAATTCGAATGGTAAATCTAATAAGTTATAACAAGCATTATTGTTTTATATTATAATATTATTATTTTATACATTTTTAGAAAATTCGCATCTTCCCTCTTAAGGAAAGGAGATGGTAAACTAACCCCCGGCAGAAGCTCAGTCGGCCGGGGATCAGGGCCCCAGGGAGAGAAACCGGCGTACAATGCGGGCAGTATCTAAGAGCACCGCTTTCTGCATCTTTTCCGGGAGTGAGCCGCCTCGGAATCCCAACCGTCTGAGATGTTGTTCCAGACTGGTTGGGATAAGACCGTTCACCGACAAAACGATTGGAATGATTTCGGTGGACGCCACCCCTCACATTTCGGTCACCTCGTGAGCCAGGTCGAGATTTATTTATTTATTATTATTGCAAACAGTATACTAGGTCCGCAACGATGCGGTTCACCTAAAAACGAACGTGATTTTCGAAAAAAATATCAAGTTCGGCCAATCGTTCTGACTTTATCTACATTTACCATCACTTAATAGTAAACCACAGCAGTCTGAAGAAGTACTTGTCAGTAATGGGGCACTAGCAATGTATTCGTTACTAGCAATATACCCTATCAGGTCGGGGGGGAAAGGGATTGTTAACAATGGAGTTCGACAGCCCCATTGCTACCAATATGCCCTATTAGGTCGACCTCCACGTGGTTCCCCCTGGAAACCGTCATGAACAATTTTTGTTGAATTCGTCACGATGGGCTAACTGACCTACTTCATTCTCACCTATCATCCTTCACTGGTACCCCACCAGTGTATACCGATAGCGCAAGCGCGATTACCACATCGTTATCACCCATTAAAAAAACCTTATCAGATCGACCTCCACACGGTCATATATAAATATGTATTCGTCACGATGAGCTAACTAATCTACTCTTTCATCCTCACCTATCATAATTCATTAATACTCTGTCCGCATATACTATAAGCGAAGGTAGAATTATCATTCCATTATAATTGGTTAAAACAAAAAATCTAACGCAGACGGAGTTACAATTCGTTTTTTTTATTTATTAGAAAGAAAAAAAGAAACAAATCTTTCTTTTAACAGACATTCAAAATCAATTTCCGCGAACTTCATTAACCTTATCGTTTTGGATAAATCGACGGCAGACTTGACGATTTCGCTTACCATTAATCCGATATTGGTGATATCTATCAGCAATTACTAAAAGAGAGAGTCATTTTTCAGCGCAACCCTCATTGGGAAAAGTTTTCATCTGCGATTTTGTAAACGTCGATTTTCAATTTTATGGCTATGAAAATAAGACACTATATAAGAAATGTTTCCTTTCCTTATATTTAAATATGCATTAATAATGTTTCAATAGAGTTTTTAATTGATAAGCAGTTTTTTTTCAATACGTCTGTAATTTTTATGGGTATTTTTTACGAATATATTACGTGAAGACAGCCAATTCTGAAAGAGTTTTGGCAAATCTAATAGTACCTTTTTTGTAAGCTAAATTCTGTTTGCTTTAAAACAAAATCTATTCTTATACAATTCTGTGTTCAAGTTTCAAATATTTTCAATTCAATTTGTGTTGTCAATTTTATTATATTACAACTAAAGATATTATTTTCTTACGAATTAAATATGTATTACTTTTATTTGTATAAAAAAATTGATTATACTATTTTAAGCGATGAATAGTAAAAAAATTATTCATAATATGTCAAGTATCATCATACCAGCCGTTATCAGTCTACTGCTGAATATAGGCCTCCCCCATAGACTGCCATAAGGAAAGCCCTAAGCTATTCACATTCACTGACTCCCCATGCATTTGTGATTGTCACTCTATCTAGGGAGGGGTCATTTTACACTGCTTTTGCCCGTACAGGGTCATCACTCTCACAATTGGATATTCTACTCCAATAATATACACCAGTTTTATAAATTACCATCGAAACTTACACGGTTATAATCGCGGGAAGAGTTTACAATATTAAAATATCAATTTAGATAAAACTATGGTTATTGAATTGAATAAAGGAAAGATAGTGTCCAATGAAGTTTCCGGTAACCAAACGCTGATATTGTCTTCACAAATTTGAAATTCTCTCCATTCTGTGAGCATGACTTCCGACTCATTGAATGTTAGGAAATGCTCGTTCAATGTTTTATTTTAAATTAACTTTATAGTTATATATAGTTAGTTATTTAGATATTTTTATTATTCTTTTTCACTACTATTGACTATTAACTATTTCCACTGTATTAGATTGACTAGAAAATCTCTTTTAGTCAATCTTCGAGTGTTGGCAGTTACACATACACTAATGATAGCGGAATATAATTAGATAGATAGATAGATAATTTATTTGCATTACTTACAGCACACAAATTACAACATACATATACAAAAAAAGCGAGATAACATAAATGAAACAAAAAAAATAATACACAAAACTAAATACAATTTTCGTTTGTGAGTGTACCATAGCAATACAAAATGGCCACAACTCAGTTTATTGCTTCGCCCTCAAAAGAGCAAAGCACTGATATTCTGTTGCGGCCAAAGGGAATAGGGTAACAACAAAACAATACTACCAGATTATCCGTACAATAAAAAAAAAAGAGATAGATATAATGTAAACATTCTAATCAAACAACCATAGTTTTATTTATATATAATTGCCTAAAAAAACTTTGCAGTTGGTTATTTTATAAAGATTCTGTATATACTACGGAAATATTCAAACTACGGCATTCTAAAAGTGAGCAAGTCAAACATGATTGGCATACATTCAATCAAATATGCAAATAATCCGAAACATTGTAGGTACATGTTGACAAAGGTACCGGTCAGGTTTAGCTGTTTATATTGAGGGCTACAAATTGGTAGCTTGATTACGTATTCATTGTTAATTAGGGCCTTGATACACGACGGGAATTGTGTTTTTGTAACAGATTAAGAGTTTAATTTTAGTAAAATTTAGAAAGTTACTTAACTTTCTATGACTAATATGTTAATTCGAAATCGTTAGCATCCATTAAAGGGAGAATTACATTGATGTAACTGAGCACTTTCAATTTGATCACTTGATCACTTTTGCTTTGTGGTCCCTGCATAGAATGGACCATAAATGGGTGTTTTAAGAGCCCACCAAGGAAATTTAATGGGCGAGGGATGGGCAGCATTATCCTTTTTAAAACAACATTAAAACTGCGGTTGCCAATCTGCCTGCCAAGCAACTACTAGTAAAATTCTACCAATAGGGGAAGGCTGATGATGAATCATGATTCATTTTTCATCTCAAAGGTTCACTGGTGGAGAATTCTATTAGCAATAAATCTGCTTTTTTGATCAAACGATAGTACCATTTGGTAAATAAAATCAGTGAATAAAATAAATTATATTATTAACAAATTAATTCATTTATTAAACACTAGCTGTTGCCCGGGACTTTTCCGCGTTTCCGTCGTTTTTTGTAAAATAATTAGCCTATGTCCTTCCTCACGGTTCAGTGGTTTTGATGTAATAGACACATTTCCCTTACTGCTCTGCTCCTATTGATCGTAGCGTGATGAAAAGTATACTATAACCTGCCCATAAGTATGAAGAATAATTGTATCAAGTTTCGTTAAAATCCGTCGAGTAGTTTTTGACAAAAATTTTACTGATTGCATTTTTGGCATCAGTATCAATCACTAATCACCCCCTGATAGTTATTATTTTGAAAATATATTTCATGTACAGAATTGACCTCTCTACAGATTTATTATAAGTAAAGATAACTATTTATAATAGTTATTAATACGAACTGAGTTTAACAAACAAGATGTAAATACTACTAGATCGATAGTCCGAAACTAAGATGCTCTAAGTTTGATTTGTAGTTGCTGCGAGATATTACCACGGGCCAAATGCATTACTGCGAACTTATAGTTCACTTAGTACAAACGTGTTTGGATTCTACAAAATTGAATTAATATATAGGAGTAATTTAAAATATATAATGCTTAGTACATATATGAAAGATGAATACAAAAAAAAAAAAAAAACACTAAGATTAATGTCCCTCAACTATCCTATTAATATTAGAAACTGAACCCGGTTTCGCATGTGTAGTAAAGCATATATGCTTACATTTTTTGCATCAGCTTATTGCGTGTATGAATTAGATAAGTATAGTAATCTATCCTTAAAAGATAGACATATGCTTTTACATTATTTTTGTAGACCTATAAAAGAGGAACCATGACACCATACATTGTTTTGTTACATTTCAAACGGATTAGACAGTATTTATCGATTGAAGCTCTCAGTCGATTTGATTTTTTTTTGACATGCTGACAATAACCATAATATTCCAACAAATTAACTTAAAACAACATTAAACTATTTGTATAAACCTTCCTTTTAAATTACTCTATTCATTGATGAAAACATTATGTATCCAAACTTTGGAGTATTCATTTATCTCCCCAACTACCATCCTTAGAAATAACAGTATAACGAATTAAAATGATTTTTTACACTACTATTAACGGTATGAGAGTAAATCCATCATCATTTCAGCCATTATTCGTCCACTGCTGGACATAAGCCTCCCCCATAGACTGCCATAAAGAGCGGTCCTGAGCCACCTGCATCCACTGACTTGGCATGACTGAGCAAAGCCATGTAATACAATAATTATATAAATATAATTTTAAAAAAATATGATAAGTATTATAAATGCAACACCGTTTGTGGTTAAGGTCGTATTGTCGTATGTATTGGATGGCTGTTGCTTTTTAATAGACATACCGTATGCTCGATAGCATAACTAGTTGTGCCTCTTGGCTTCTACCTAGCAAAATGATAGTATATAAAGTATTCTATATGTTAAATAGATTTATAATCTATCCGTGTACCAAATTTAATTTAGATTCGTTCTATAGTTTTTTAGTAAAGGAGTAAGAAACATCTATCCATATATCCTTACATATTGTCATGTTTAATAATCATTTATAGTTTTTATATATAAATCATAAATATATCATAATTTATTCATTACATTTAAATACACTTGAATAGTATAAAGGACGAACTATACACCATGTGGCGTTATCGACCATTGAACCGTAGACAGGAATAACAGAAAATATAATTGACGGTGCAACGTGATAAGAAAAAAAAAATAGAAAAACAAAAACAATATTAAAATAAAACAGTAAATTACAAATACACCTATCCCCCGATTTACACGGTACTTGTTTTACACGTTTTCGCTTTTACACGGCTTTCCAAATAAGTTTTTTTTTTGTTTTTATCGCACTCTACTAAATGCTACTGTGTTTGAACACGTGCGCTGTGTACACATCTCACGGGGAATCCCGAGCTTATGTGCTGACTTGCTGCACATGCAATCTGTGTCTGTATTTCTTCGCATAAAATTAAAGTTTTATCTACGGAAAATTGTATTTGAGTGAAAGTTTCACAGTGTCAGAAAGATTTAATTTTTCATATTCGTAAATTACAAGTGAGTGCATAATTAAGATTTTTATAAATTAACATAAATTAAAAAAAATTATAGGCTTATAATGTCGAAAGAAGTTAAAAGAAAAGTTATTTCTTTAGAAACTAAAATCGAAATTTTGGATTGCTTACGAAAGAGGGATAGAGTAGTAGATGTTGCAAAATCATATAACATGAACGAAGCTACAATAAGAACTATTAGAACAAATGAAAATTTTTATTTTTATTTCTGTGTACACCTAAAAATATTGAAAAAAATCACAACTGTTAAATAGCAAAATTATGGATTTTCTGCAAGCTTTTCGATTTACACGGTTTTGACTTGAAAATTTTTAATTTTCGATTTACACGTTTTTCTCAGGAACGTATCTACCGTGTAAATCGAGGGATAGGTGTAGCATACATATAATACTCATATTTCATACACAATTTAAATTAATGACAAAATGTATTGTATTAATTAAACTTCAACAGTTTTAATTGAATAAATATTTTTATTCCAGGCTATATAAGACAATAAATTACAAATAGCATACATATAATACTCATGTTTTACAAACATAAATAATAATTAAAAAAATACAATTAAAATTTATGATAAAATGTATTTTATTAATTAAATTTCATCAGTTTTAGTTCAATAATTATTTTTATTCCAAGTTATATAAAATAATGCAGCATATTTTTTCCTAAACACGCTAAGTATCTGTCGAGTGGAAAAAATACTCCCAACAAAATCCTCTAAAGGCTCCTCATTTCATTATGGTAATGTGTGGACCAATCTTTGATATTGTTGCGATTATGAGAGTTTTAGCTGCTCAAAGTACTACTCTGTGTTGGTACAAGGAAGAGCCAGAAACAGGCAATGTTGCCAGTTAAGGCATTCTTTTTCGAAAGTTTGGGGGAAAATTTTCGGTACGCAAAATATTGGGGAAATAAAATTGTAGGAGTATATTTTCTTGTCATTTTTAGTATTTATAATAATATGACTGTAAATAAATCCATTACATATATGTATGTAACGACGGCATAGAATGGGCCACCCCTTCTCCCATAGATGTCGCAAGACTAAGCGACTCAGGGAACTTAATGGTCTAGGGATAGGCAGCAGCGTCCCTCTTAGACTAATAATAGAAATATAATAGATAAACAATAATATAAGAATTAGATATTTTTTTTAAATGTTATTTCAATTTATTAAGTTTGTAAAATAAACCTATGGTTCACTACACATTTTGGGATACCGTTAAGTGTGGAGAGTAATTTATAAATAACATAAAAGAAACCAAACCCTAACTGCGGTAGCCAACCCGCCTATCAAGCATGCCCCCTACTGGTAAAACCCCCCAATAGGGGAGGCCTGAATTCAGCAGCGCATAGTAACAGCTAACATTATCATTATTATCACGTACGTTTGTACTCTTAAATAGTAATATGAATTGAAGAAGGCAGCGTTGAGCATGGCATTTCTTTTCGTCCTCCGCGTTTGTAATTAGATAAAATTAAAAGAAATGCTATACATTTTAGGAATACTTTTTTAAACTTTGGGTAGAAACCAATAATCGCATCTGGCAACACTTGCAACCGGCTTTTGTCGAGTATTTTTTCTTTGTTGGAGGTAATGTGTTTATTGTGTAATTGAATGTTTTACGCTTAATGAAAATTTTAAAGGGTAACAACCTCTTATCTTGGTTTTGATTTAACAATGGAATGCTGAAATGATTTCGCGTTTATTTTCCTTATTTTATAAAGCCCTGAGCATTGACCCCCAGAGGCAGAGAGGGTGTTAAGTCTGATATTTTTGTCTGAGTATCTCCGAAATGGATGGAATGGCTTTAATGCGTTTTTATATTTGAAAACTTGCTAAATCATGATTGTCTTTAGCTATGTCTGGTAGTTATTAGACTATTTTCAGCTGCTAAGATTTGTTATATACTATTGTATATAACAGCTAGAGTATTTAGTTTAGGACTAAATAATTTGGGTAACCTAAAACGGAGATACTTGAGTCGGAAAACGGATAAACTATGACAGTAGGTGGTATTTTAAATTCTGTTTAATCCTGTTTTTTTTTTTCTTTATTTCATTAATATAATGAACAAGGATAATAGCTACTTAATAATAAAATGTTTTTAATTTATTTTAGTGTTTTTTTTACAGACTCAAGTAACGATAATAGGCATAGGAATCTACAAACTATTGATGGTATTTATGGAATTTAAAAAATATAGATGTAATATAAAAATAATGATCTTATTTAATTTTATATTTATAAAACTGTATCAAAGTAGTAGCATTATAGAAAAAATAAATACTGATACTTTTTGCCTTAAAAAAGTTGATAAATACAATTTAAAGATATTTATAAAAAGGATTTATTTTCATCTTTGAAAATAGTATGAACAGCAATCAAAAGAGTACACACAAAATGACGTCGTTTTGTCAAAAATTGGAAACATTTAGTAAGATATGAACTTACTGATGACCTCCATCGCCTAATGATGAAGCACATTGCTTCGAATGATGTACAGAGATCGTTTTTCAGTAGGGAAATTTAATAAATGCAGTGACTTGCTTCGCTTTTTTATCAGATGTCTTCTTTTTTATTTGATATCATAGTACAGTGACAACAGCAAGCCATCAACAGATACTGTTTATGGCATATTCTTTCAAGACCATTTTTATACTACAATTTTTTTGTCTTACGTTCTTGGCGAGAGTCTTATGATGGCGTGGATCACAAGTTATGGTTGGGATATTATGGGTGTTTTAGTTCCAAAACTTGTAGACCCAAAATTCCTAAATATCAATTTGTCCAGAAACTTTTTGTTCTAATTTAAATATCTCAATAACCATTGTCACTATTGTGAACGAATGAGCATGTTTACAACTACAAAACCAGTAATATTACTAGTATGGTAATATTATATGGCCATTGTTTGAGCATCTCTTGAGCTGACCTCAGTCCCTCTGTATAACTTTAATATGACTATTCATAATGGAAATAAACCGGGTTTATATACATTTTGCGTATTTTCCAATATTATCCATTTATATAGTACTACGCCTACGTTTTTTTGTATGAAGTGTACTTGAACGATTTTCAACAAGTACGATTTCTATCTAATTTCGGTGAACCTATTCGATTCTGAGTCTTCAGAAAATTTGATGTCTTCCAAAAGTCTTTTATGATTTCTTCCATTTCGAGAACAAAAGCTTTTCTAGGGATTCGAAATTGAAAGCCTAGTTGAAAGAATCACCGAAACTGTACAAGAGTCGCACTTTTTTTTTATACAACTTAGAATGTAATGGCAAACAAAGTGACGGCCCACCTGATGAAAAGTGGTAACCGTCGCCTATACACATGAACAGTACCATGGACATAACAGAGTATACTGTTTCCACCATGATACCCCCCATGCGTTACCATTCCTGAGAACACAGGTGTTATTCCTCTGTACCCTGTAAATTCACGCCAAATCTCACCCTTCAAACCGAAACACAGCCATGCAAACACAACTGCTTCACGGTAGAAACACGAGTGGAACAGAGGTACCTAAGCAATCGACTTTTGTACAAAGTCTCTCTCTGGTGACTTGGTGAAATTCACGAGGTTGCTATAATTATAACCATCTTTATACCAATTTGACATATGGTCCCGATATAGAATAGGCCACCCCTTTCTTTCTCCTGGGTGTCATAAGAAGCGACTAAGGGAACTTAATACATGAGAGATGAGCAACAGAGTTCGTGTTAAAACATCTCCAAGGCCTAATTGCGGTTGCCAACACACTTGCCAAGCGTAGCAACTACGGGAGCTATGTTTAGTAGTGGACAATTATTAGCTGATATGGTAAGGAATGGTATTTACCAATACTTGTCTACCTTATACCTAAGATTACAATAGTAAACGATTTTTATTCCTGAATTTTCCCATAAAAAAGCGTGAACCCCTAATTCTATTGAATGTCTATCATTACAAATAAGATTGCATTGTATTTTTCTTTCATAAAAAAAAATCTTCTCGACAAGAAATCCCTTTCATTCATCGTTCACCCATTATCATACAAATTGCGACTGATTTTCTCGCTTTAAACATTTTTCTAGAAACCTCCCTGTACCGTTGATTCGTGACAATGGGAAAAATATGTCTTTTGAAATTATTTGCATAATTTTACTAATATAATAAATGTAAAAAATTGTTTGTCACATCTTGGCGCTTTTATGGTTTAACAAATCGTTATGAAAAATACCATAGACAGTAATATTTGGAATGGAGAAGGACATAGGTTACTTTTACCTTAAACACAAAGTAATTAGTAATTTTATTATTAGCTTATATTTTTTTAATGGGTAATAATTGAATGGTAACCTCGCCCGCGTTAACGGTATACGCTGGCGGGGCACCAGTGAGGGACGATGAAGGATGGATAAGGATAAAAAAGCAGTTCAATTAAGCCACCGTAATAAACACGCCTGGAATTCAGCACGATGGACTCCAGGGTGGACCGCGGGGAGGTCGACCAGACAGGGTTACCAGATGAAGACTTGATACAAAAGTCGATTGCTTGGGTACCTCTGTCCCATTCGTGTTTCAACCGTGAAGCAGTTATGTTTGCATGGCTGTGTTTCGGTTTGAAGGGTGTGAATTTACTGGGTACAGAGGAATAACACCTGAGTCCTCAGGAATGGTAACGCATGGGGGGTATCATGGGCGAAACAGTATACTCTGTTATGTCCATGGTACTGCTCATGTCTATAGGCGACGGTTACCACTTTCCATCAGGTGGGCCGTCAGCTTGTTTGCCATTCTAAGTTGTATATATATATATATATATATATATATATATATATATATATATATATATATATATATTTATTTAACACCTATATGATATGGGTATAGTTGCATATTTCGTGTAGAATAAAGTTTCTTTCTTTCTTTCTTTCTAATTATGTGTGAAATTATACAAACATCCATCCATCATTAAAAACTCGCATTTATAAAATTAATAGGATAATAGGATTAGTAAGGATTGGTATTAATATTGAAAATTGGACCTGCTAATGGAAAGTAATACGACAAATCACACTCAGTACACATCTGCTCCCAAAATATTAAACAAAATTCCATAGCAAGAAATTTATATTATTTAATACAGGGTTTTGACCTTTTGTAACATCACACAAATGTTTTATTTGTTCCATGGTCCTTTGTCTGTAGAGGACTTGAATCTCAAATTTCGTTGTCAAACAATTGTGCCAACGATCATATGCCTGGAGATGTAGCATCGAGTGGCAAAACGCATACTTTTTAATGAAATAAAACAGCCCGTTCCCAGAGTTGCAAGTAATTCGAAAATATTTTCTTTGACCCTTCTAAATTTGAATACGTAATGTGTACAATTATTCTTTGTCCACCTCGTTCTTTCAAATATTCATACGTATTTCAAATATACATCTTTATGAGTATTTTTTTTAATGGATGATGAATGGAGTGATAATCCCGCCTGCGCTAACGGTATACGCTGGCGGGGCACCAGTGAGGGATGCTAGGTGAATAATGAAAAAAGCAGGTCAGTCAGCCCATCGTGATGAATACACCTGGAACTCAGCATGATGGTTTCCAGGGGGAACCGCGCGGAGGTCGACCTGACAGAGTATATTGCTAGCAATGGGACTGGTAGCCCGCATTTCTAACGATCCCTTCCCCCCTCTTTATGAGTATTGTACTTATACGTACATACAGGTCGTATCCATATAAATTTTATCAAAATCAATTCTGTCAATTGGAGGCGGTTTTTTTAACAGAACATAATCTTAATTAATTTTATTTAACTTGCGATGTACATTTCTCCCACTTACACACACATGTATAAAAATGTGTGATTGTCATTTGTTTTTAGCAAAGCGTTTGTATTGAAATACTCCATCTAGAGGCATATAATCTAGAACTGTGCGTATTCTCTTAAATTAACTGCTGTATTAAACAACGTCCATGTTTACATCTAACATTCTCGTACAGACCAACAATGGCGTATAAATACACTACACAATAAACAGCTCAGTGTAGCTATTCCGTATATATTATGTACATTTGACAGAACCGGCTCATTGTCGTTGATCCTATGTGGTGACAAGTCAGTTGTTGGTATTATTTATTTAAAACTAGAACATAATAATTTGTAATCTGTGGTTGAATGCTTAACCTAAGAATAAGGAATTACATAGGAGTGATAAAATTGTTAATTCATAGCAGGCTAGTGTATAAAAAATGTTATACGGCCGTATAATCCTACCAAATTCAGATACAACCTGCTTGCATACTTCTTACATAAACTGTGTCGAATATATAATCTACATACATACATACATATCTGTCACGCCTGTCTCCCGTTAGGGTAGGCAGAAACAATGGAACGCCAAATGCTTATATATAATCTAGTAATGTAAAATTTGTTATTGATAAATAATTTACATATCAAACATTTTCTTTACACTAGCCTGCTATGAATTGAGAAAAATAGCAACTGATGGTGTATTTTTCATTCTCTTTTTACTAATTATATTTGCATAAGTAGAAAGGAGGCAACCATATGATTTACAGTTTTTGTTTAATCATTCCTTGTTCTTAATGCTTAACTATGGCTTGGTGATTCTATATCTGTTCTTAGTCTATGTACCAAATCCACAAATGAATTATTATTTGCTATTATTCAATATCTTTGCCGTATCGTTTTGTATGCTGATTTGAAACAAGGAAATATGTGTATTTGGCTATAATTTCTGATCGGATAGACAAAGGAATTTATCGACTGTTCATCGTTGTGACGAAAAAAAACAACTACTTTTCGCTGAGTTTACATAAAATAAAATATGCCTACGCAAAAAACAAAATTAAATAAAAAAAAATGTAATCAACAAGCCCTAAGTCGAGATTTCTCGATATCTTAATGTATAAAATTCCCATGTCGTGATTTCCGTTCACCCTAATCTCCGAAACCGGTCAACTGATTTTAATGAAGTTTTATAAATGTATATACAAAGTGATAGGTTAATTAACCCCAAAATGTAACGAACCCCGTGAATGGCGGTGGGGGTTAAAACAAATTTTACCGAGTATTTATAATTTACTTGAAGAAATGGTTACAATACTGAAGATTTCCTTTTTTAATCACATAAAAAAAAGTCTGTGATAATTTTAAATTAATGAAATTAAAAATTGTTACCGAAATACTTTTTTCAATTTCAATTCAAGAGTATTTGATCATAAATAAATACATAGAATCAAGCTCGAAGAAATATAAGCATGTCGACTGTACTTTCATCATAATAGCGATAGTAGCGTCCATTTTTATTTTTTTTAATAGCTTCTTGGTTCACTACTCCGTACGCATGAAATGCAGAAGTAAAAAAAACTGCATCCAATTTGGTGCAGTAGTTTTTGTGCGATGCCAGGACAAAAATACGGACAAATAAATTTTTAAAGAAATTTTTTTTATATCTATTAGCCATATTAATTTTTCATAAATATCTCCCATGTGCAGACATGGTCTGGATACAATTTTATTGTATTAACAAAATGATACGTAGAACGGCAAACAAGCTGACGGCCCACATAATGGAAAGTGATAACTATCGCCTATAATATGAACAACACCACAGATAACATACAATGGACTACCGTGTCCACGATACCTCTAATACATTGCCATTCTTAACGACTTTAATGTCATGTCTTCGTACCTTATAATTTCACTTACACCCTTCGAACCGAAGCACAGCCATGCAAGTAGAACTTTCTTATAGCAGAAACAAAGGTGGGACAGAAGTAGCCATGCAGATTATTTTTGTGCGAAGTCTCTCTCTGGAACATTTATTTACATAATAAATTATTAAGTTATAAAATTCCCACGGCCCTGTCTACCAAAGCAAATACAACATTTATTTTGATAGCAAACATAATGTAATTACGCTGTTGGGATTCCATTCAAATTGAATGACTTATTTTCGAAATTAAATGTGCTGTTTGATTTATAGTCAAGGTAGTATTTGTTTAACCACAATTGTTGAAATAGGTTTAAATGTAACATTAATTTATTTGCTACCTTCATAAGGTAAATAGGTAAATTTAAATGTTACCCATCCAACCGCTCCGCTCCAATTTAGTTCAAGTGGTGAAATATAACTAAACTTACCCTGATACTTTATACCGGAAAATATTACCGGCAATTGATCCTGTCCGATCCGAAATATCGGATAATATGGCCCTCATTACATTGAATGGATGTAGCGTATTTGCTATCCAATTCTTGGATATAAAACAATAAAATAAAAAAAAAATAAAAAAAATATTAATCTATATTACGAGTAATTAGAAATAATTTAAGAACGTGTTCCACAGAAAAAAAAACTATTGCAAAAAAAAAAAATTAAAACAATTGCGGTAAAACCAGTTAATTAGATTTCAAAACTAATTTTGCAATAACTTTTTTATGGGATCAGTCTGTAAGCATGCCCTTAAAGATAAAAAAAAAATTCCAAACCGATTTATGTATATAGTATAACTCACGTAATCATGAGGTAACAAATACAAAAAAAAATACGACTGAACGGAAAACCTCTTTCTTGAAGGCAATTGAAAAGATTATTCTTGTTCGACATAGATAGATAGATAGATACTCTTTATTGTTTCCTCCAAAAGATTACAATAGTAAACTTATTATAGATACAAACGATTACAAGAAATAATCACAGTGAGAAAACAATGGGCGACCTTATCGCTAAGAGCGATCTCTTCCAGGCAACCTTTGGATGGAGAGGAGTAATTATAAAACGTTTGATCGGAGGCACAATGAAATTCTATTATTTCTTTTTTTTTATACAACTTAGAATGGCAAACAAGCTGACGGCCCATCTGATGAAAAGTGGTAACCGTCGCCTATAGACATGAGCAGTACCATGGACATAACAGAGTATACTGTTTCGCCCATGATACCCCCCATGCGTTGCCATTCCTGAAGACTCAGGTGTCATTCCTCTTTACCCTGTAAATAATTTATATTACATTAATTATTGATGGATATTAAATAGATGGTTTTATTATCAAGTAACCTACCCTTCTATTCTAGTAGTGGTGATATGGTGATTTTTGAGTAATTTCTTGTTTAAGAGATTGACTGTAATAAATTCCTCTATGGGATAAGTTAACCATGTTAGTTAGTGTTTGAGTCATAGATTGTTTCATTTGCTCTTCTAATACAGTTATTATTTTATTTTACTTGTATTGTATGATATTGTATAACTACTTGAAATGTATTATATTTTTAATGCAATACAATGTAGCCGTTGATTTCGTATTAATGTTATTATTTATTTTTTAAAATAACATTCAAATCACATGAAAAAGTTTACTGGAAAAAATCTCTTATTAGAGATAAGCTCGCCTTTGTACATTATGTTTAAAATTAATTGTTCTTAACATTATGTTTGCGTACAATAAAGAATAAATAATAATGTTGCGAGGATTGACGTCGCCATTTTTCTAGAATAGACAATAAAAAAAATGACTTGGAGATACACGATTCCGCGTTCGAAATTCAAATATTTTCTATTGTAAAACTAAAATATCTTCAGAACATCTCGTTATTCGTCGATGAGTTTGTCGATATTAAACTTACTGTTGTTTTTTTTTTTTTTGCAGAGCAAAACATTTTTTTTAATTATTATAGGGATACTAAGCAGAAATAATAAGTGAGGATGAAATCGGATCTTTTTTCCAACGTAACGAATTGATTACAAATTAACAACAACGTTTTCTGAGAAGGACGCGTGACTCCCCCTGGTGACCTGACGGAAATTATTGGCATTGGGTCTGCTAATCCTTGTTACTATCTTTATATCGTTATATATTTTTAATCGTTATCATTTGCTTGGATACTCATGTCCCATTTGTGTTTTTGTCGTGAAACAATTGTGTTTGCATGACTGTGTTTCGGTTTGAAGGATGGGATATGGCAGTGAGTTTACAGGATACCTTAGTCCTCAGGAATGACAATAAATGAGGGGTATCATGGGCCAGACAGTATACTCAGTAGCCTCTTATGACGTCCACGGAGAAGTAAAAGGTGGCCCATTCTGTGTTTCGGTTTGAAGGGTGGGATATGGCAGTGAATTTACAGGGTACAAAGGAATAAAACCTTAGTCCTCAAGAATGACAACGGATGAGGGGTATCATGGGCGAAACAGTATACTCTGTTATGTCCATGGTACTGCTCATGTCTATAGGCAACAGTTACCAGTTTTCCTCAGGTAGGTCGTCAGCATGTTTGCCATTCTATGTTGCATAAAAAAATCGAATCAATCAAATCAGCTCCCACCGCACTAGGCGTCTATTCCGCTCTGCTAGTACAATTTATTCGCATTCTAATTTGAGCCGTATCAAATTTACAATAAAGGTGGGCTTAAAAACTAATGAGAAAATTTCAAGTGGCCGATAGTGATCCGCAATTACAGAGCCGATCCTTTGTAATCCTCACATTTAAGGGCACTCGTTCTACTACTAAATAGAAACGTAGGCAAATTCTTTATATGTGTACATATATATTTTATGGGATAGAACTAAAAGTTAAACCTTCATATATAGATATACCCAAATGTTTACGCACTAACTTACGCACACGCACACACACATACACACACACGCACGCACGCATACACACACACACACACCCACCCATACAAACACCTATGCATATCCATACTCACATTTAATGTCACATATTTAAATTACCCCTGTTCGCCGCACTATAGCTGTTAAATTTCTAGCTTTGACTTCCACGAAACAGGCTTTGCCTAGTGTGGGGTCATAGTCATATTGTACTACAGGCTAATTTTGTTTAAGGAAATAAAGTTATTATTATTATTATCATGTACATATATATTTTATCATAAATATAAAAGCGAGATTGTTTATTTATTTAACTTTTTAACGATAAAATTGTTTTAAAATTTAGTAATTATTTTTATACCACTGAGCTGGCCAAAAACATACGGCCCACCTGATGGCAGCAGTTACTGTAGTATATCTGCTGCATTTAATTATATTTTCAACCGACTTCAAAAAGAAGAAGGTTCTTAATTCGGTTGTATTTTTTATATTTGTTACCTCATAACTCCGTGAGTTCTAAACGAATTTTGAATTTTTTTTTTACCTGAAAGGATACTTATACAGATTGGTTTCATAGAAATTTTTATCAAAATCGGTTCAATTAATTAATTTTTAAATCAAAATAATTGGTTTTGCTACAATTGAAGTCTTTTTTTGTGGAATACATTTATTAATATTCATAATTTACTTAATGTATCGAGCAAAGCTCGCCTTGCCATAATTCAAGGAGTACTGACACCAACACTCATGTATGGAAGCGAATCGTGGGTATGGCAGAAAAAGCATGAAAGTAAGACGTAGAGATGAGAGCTTTGAGAAGTATGTGTGGTATTACATTAAAAGATAGAGTAAGAAACAGTGTGATTAGAGAGAAGTGTGGACTGAAAGACGATGTAGTGACAAAGATCGAAAAAGGAATGTTACGCTAGTTTGGTCATTTGGAGAGGATGGATGAAAGAAGAATTACGAAAGAGATTTATGGAGCAAGAATGAATCGAGATGTCGGTAAGGGCCGCCCTAGACGGACGTATGTTAACCAAATAGGCGACGTGCTGAAGAAGTGCCAAATTAAAAGTACCCGTAACCGGCGAGCATGTATGAAAAGATTGATGAATATGGAAGAAGCGAAAGAGGTTTGTTTGAATCGAAACATTTGGCATTCTATTGTTTCTGCCTACCCTAATGGGAGACAGGCGTGACAGATATGTATGTATGTACTTAATGGCATGACAGATATATATTATTAAATTATATCAATTTAATAGTAATACAGATTTCCAAGGACAAAGACGGTGTATATTTAATAATTAATATTTATTTATTTAACACTTTAATTGCACCAACATAACATGATTAGTTAAACAATTTTCAATACGTATAGTGTAGTACAAAAGGCGGTCTTATTGCTAAGCAATCTCTTCCAGACAACCTTTGGGTAGAAGGAATTAAAGCATAAATAGGTAGGTGGCGCGTTAAAAAAAAATAGATTTGTAAAAAATAATATCTGTGACAGCATAGTCATGTAATATCATAATAAATCCTAGAATTTATTTTTTAATCGAATTCAATAAATCGATTTATTACTTTTAAATAACAGATTAAGTCCACTACAACGGTTCTTATATAATCACTTAATTCAGTGCCAAGTGTTAGTTTAGTGAGAAATTTTCACCATTACCTCTTAATTAACGCGTTCAAACTATATAATTAATACAGCCCACGCCCGGCGGTCCAAACGACCCATTAAGGCTAGCTTAGGCAATTTTAACGGAAATCGTCACACACGGTTGATACTGGCAACACGGCTATTCATCACGATGATTGTGAACGTGCTATCGGCAGTCACATCGCGTATCAGGGACCATGAATGGTATTACGTGATCCGGGAATAAAGTGTACCCCACCAATACGGATGTCACTAATCTCGCGTCCGTAATGTAACGGGTTGATGTTTGCTGTACAGTCTAATTTGAATATGGTACGGAATCTTATTGAATTTAAGGGTTAAGAACCATTCGTGATAAGATTTATTTCGCAGATAATAAAAAAAATATATTATGTAAATATTTTTATATTATTAAACTATACAATCTATTATTATATTATTAAACTATACATTAATTAATAAAATACAAATTTAAATTATTTTACTGTAAATTATTTTGTCATCAGGTATGCAGTGAGGAATACTATCTTAACAATAGGATTACTTATTGTCATTAATCTTCCATGACATTTTGCCTTACGTTTACGTAAAATAGCAAAAAATCAATACCCTGTTCTCTGCGAACATGCCAGACGCATTACACCGCCATGGCAAGTTGAGCATAGCTCGAAATGCGTTATTGTATTGTACATGCAGTGTGTTATAAGTTCATTATTCCGAGCAAGTATACTCCATTCTAGATCTTATCGAAAGACACAGTACAAACTTATATTGTAATTAAAAAAAAATCTTCAACCACATACGCCATGCAACGTTCTAGACCAGTGTTTCTCAAACTTTTTTGTGCCATGCCCCATTTGAACATTCTTGAAATTTTTATGCCCCCATACATAATTTTTCCCAACAAAGTTTACTTGACGACTCTAATCGCCCAGTTGATATTTTGGTAACGTCAAACAAAATTATACCTAATGAATATTTACAGCATTTTTTTTTATTTACTTTTTTTGTTAAATTTGGCACCGATATCTACGCGTAGCATTTAAATGGCTGGGAGTAAGAGGGTTATAATCGCTTTGAGTCCATTTTTTAATTGCCCCCCCCCCTTAACTATCAAATTGCCCCCCTGTGGGCCGTGGATCTCACGTTGGAAAACACTGTTCTAGACTGAATAATGTGTTGACGAGAAAAAACGCCGTCCCCAACTGTTCACTGCGTCGCACATAACAACAGTTACCGCTCGTAAAATTGGAGCAGAATCGCTTTGAAATACGACAATTTGATGGTATTACGAACTTATGTTACATAGATGTTTATTGGGTGTTCTCAGTACTGTGAAAAGTATGATCTAAATTGGTAAGTACGTAGATGAGTTCTGAAGTTTCTATCAAACATAGAGCCAAGTGAATGATTAAAATAAATGAAAATATACATAGATTATTTATACAGAATGTGCAAATACAAAAAGCGGCCTTGTTTGTAAAAGCTATCTCTAAATAATTATAATAAAGTGTTTTTTTGTTGATTTTTGTCAATATATTTCTTTTGAAAGAATAGTTTGCTTCACAGGTAAAAATACTCTCTTAAAAGGATACTTACGCTACGGTTTTGAATTTACCCTGTATAAGTAGATATATGCCGTGTGATCCCAGCATAGAATCGACCACCCCTTCTTTTCCCGTGGGTGTAGTAAGAAGCGACTAAGGGAACTTAATTGTCGAAGGATGGGCAGCAGCGCTCCTCTTAAACATAACTAAATGCCTAACTGTAGTTGCCAACCCTCCTATAAGTGTGACAAATACTAAATATATATATATATGTATATATATATATATATATACATAAATACATATATATTACAAGAAGGGTACTGTGTTATCACATTACCCTTCTGTTTTCCAGTCGAGGTCAAATATTTAGAAAATTACCTTAATAAGCAAATATTGTTGAATATGTGCTTAGAAGGCATACTAGACTTGTAAGTCTTCAGAATAATGTTCTCTAAATACAAAATATTACATCTATAGTTAGATAGGCAATCTCAAAAGCTTTGTGAGTTACAGAGGGCCGATATTAACAAGCCGTCCCTTTGTTGTCCCTCTGAGCTCTGGCTTACGCGTACTTACATTGGAGATTGATGTGTTTTTAACCACTACGATCTTAGAGTTAAACTTCACTTAAGATAACACTTCGATATACAATATATTTATTTATATATCATCATCCTCACCATCATCACCGACATCATCATTTCAATTATTACTCTCCACTATTGAACATAGGCCTCTATATTTATGTATATATACAGGATATAATTAAGATTGTCATAATTTTTTTGTTGTTGTATGTGTGCTGTTAAGTATGTGTATGTTATGTATATATTTAATTGTGTATATATTATATATGTATGTGTATGTATGTATGTATGTTTGTATATGATAATATTTATATAATAGTGCGCCACCTACCCTTTGTCTTTTTCTCAATGTCCTCTACCCAATGGTTATCTGGAAGAGATTGCTTAGCGATAAGGCCGCCTCTTGTATCACTTCTCATTATTATTTACTATATTTATTTCTCTTTTTATTTGGTGCAAAAAAGTGTAAATAAATAAATAAATAAAATTGTGTTCCGAAAATAAAAAACAATGTTAAATGTGATAAAATCAGTTATAACCACTAAACTGCTTTTGATAAAAATTCTATAGAACCAATCTACAAGTGTATTCAGATAAAATAAAAAAAAATCCAAATCGGTTTTCAACTGACGAAGTTATGAGATAACAAACATAAAAAAAAAAAAACAAAAGGATAGAGAACCTTCTTTTTGGAAACCGGAGTTTTTAATGAAAATAATTGGTTTTGTCACTATTAAAACCACCTTTTTTTTGTGAGAAATAATATCTAATTATCTTTTTTTTTATACAACTTAGAATGGCAAACAAGCTGGCCGTCACCTAATCGAAAGTGGTAACCGTCGCCTATAGACATGACCAGTACCATGGACATAACAGAGTATACTGTTTCGCCCATGACATCCCCCATGCGTTGCCATTCCTGAGGACTCAGGTGTTATTCCTCTGTACCCAGTAAATTCACGCCATATCCCACCCTTCAAACCGAAACACAGCCATGCAAACACAACTGCTTCACGGTAGAAAGACGTATGGAACAGAGGTGCTCAAGCAAACGACTTTTGTACAAAGTCTTCACTTTGTACTACCTCTGGTGATCTATAGCCTGAGTAGATTCCTAATTTTATGTACGATTAATTCAACCTATGTATTATAGGTACGTTTTTGTTTTTTTTACGGCCCAATTTTTTTACGCGAAAGCTTATTAAACCTTATTCTAAGTGCTCGTATTTAAAGTGATATAAAAAATACATCAATGAACTTACTTCAGTGGATTACAAATATCCGCCGCCATCAATTGTAACCCGAATATTTTATCGGCTTTCCAAATGGAATGTCGTATTAATATTCATATAGCCAAATGGATTGTGTTCATGTTAGTGTATTTTTTCTCGTGTCTAATCGACGTTTATTTACATTTTTTTTTGATGGGTGAAAATGGTATGGTAATCCCGCCTGCGCTAACGGGATACGCTGGCGGAGCACCAGTGAAGGGTGATAGATGAGAATGAAGACAGGCCAGTTAGCCCATCATGATGAATTCATCAGGAATTATCCATGATAGTTTCCAGGGAGAACCGCGAGGAGGTCGACCTGGTTGGGTATATTGCTAGCAATGGGATTCTCAGTCTCCATTACTAACAATCCCTTTCCCCCCGTTTATTTACATTAGCTAAACATGTTAAATTTATATACAAATAAATAAATGTAAAATCGTAGAAAGTACTACTTCTTTAATGGGCGATTACTGAATGATAATCCTGTCTACGCTATCGGTATATACTGGCGGGGCACCAGTGAGGGATAATAGGTGAGGATGTAAGTACATCAATTAGCCGGTAATAGTGAAATCAGTAAGAGTTGACCGCGAAGTTTTCCAGAGGGAACCGCACGGAGGTCGAACGGTTAATCTTTATGTTAATATTTAATTTCTAGAAATTATAATCTTGTGATATCAAGCCATAATTGCTGTGCATGGTGTAAGCTTAGTAATTACCTGGAAAACCTTCATAACTAAATTAAAACCATTGGAATAAATATTTTCAATCTTATGTCAAAGCAATACTTGGAAACAACAAAATATTGTAAGTTCATTAAGTTCTTCTCAGCTATTCGTTTAGTTTATTAATAACACATCGGTTTGCATCCAATTAGAAAGTACATAGACTCAAATTTTATCACATATCTTATTCCTATATTAGTCTTTCTTGTGACAAATGACAAACATATAAATTTGGTATAAATTTTAAATTAGATTATTGTAACAGCATTTTAATTGTAAATCAATTTTTGAAACAAATATATAACATTTTTAACACATTTATTTATTATATAGTTATTGCAATACATTTTAGCATTACATTTAGTAAGAGATTGTTCTGCACGGGGGCGTAGTCAACATTTGAGAACCTGTCTTCCCATTGATGATCATTTCTCCAAGCTCTTATCCACTACAATTTGCTTATCCTTCGGGTTATATCAGTCACTTGGGTTATTATTTATAATTTATTTATTTATTTATACTTCACTGAACCAGTTAAATAAATAGAGTAAATAATTATTAATAATTATAAGAAATAATCAAGCATTCAATATTGATGGTTATAGAACTTTATAATTAAAACAAAGACGAATGTATTCCGCTATGATGAACATCAATTCCGCTTACAATGGGTGGATATAATAAAGGAAAAGTAAACAAGGCTGTATCTCCAATATGTGACACACGGTAAATAAAGAACGCCAAGCTTCGTAGTTTTGAAACTGTGAAACAAAGTCGTATGCATATGAGATTTTTCTCACCTCACCGCGTTTACTACCAATGAACCAGATAGTGAAGCAGGTAGTAAAAATTTTATAATATAAAGGTATATTTATTTATTTAAGCTTTAATTCACAATTATATAAGTAAGTGTATATATGGCGGACTTAACACCTAATGGCGTTCTCTACCAGTCAACCATGAGGCATGCAGAAAATTAAGTAGGCTGTGCATTTACTATTAATATATAATAATATATTTTATATATATACAATATGTATAATATATATATATGTATATGTTGGATAAAAAGAAGGGTAAAGGACAAACCTGGTTCACTTAGTCCCCGCGTGTAGGTTTTTTTGTACGGATATGGATGGATATGGATATGGATAGGTAAGGGTAGAAGGATATTGCGTTCGGAAATGTTTAATGCATATACAAATTATGAGATTATATTTACTATATATATATATATATATATATATATATATATATATATATATAAAATAAAAATACTTACGATTGAAGCACAAAGTGTAAAAAAAAAAAGAAAAGAATAAAGAGAAAAAAATTAATTATTAAAAAAAAAATGTGCTACGCGTTTTTTAGGAAGTGAATCCGTTTATATATAATTATGTTCATTAAAAAAAAAAAGTTTAATACAGCCACAACATGGATTTTATAAACTTACTGTATTTGTCGTTTTCAACAATTGTTTCAACTTCATCCCGGAGTTTTCTTCAGGGGACGAACGGTCTTTAACATCATAGCGCCTCGCTTCGTACAAAGCGTATGCGTATAAAGAAGACCTCCGGATAAAGTGGAAAAAAATATCGGAGTTTTCAAGACATATTTTAAATACACAATCGGGACTTAACGCGATGAAAAAGTTTTTACAGGTAAATAGTACCTACATACCAGCTTCTTTATTGCCGATGTTTCTTTCCTAAGACATGTTCAAAGTTACGCGTATAACATATCAAATGTATTTTAAACTTAAGCATAAATCTCGCGTACATAATTTCCAAGAAATATATAAAATGTAATATTTTACTTAATTGTACAATAAAATAATTCTTGTAAGAAGCAATTTACAGTGGTACCCTGCACTTTGGTTATGTTTTGTTAAGAGAGGGACTGGTTGAAAACCAGCGCTGTGCAGCTGTTCACGTTGCGCTGGGACACTCACAGCATCCGCTAAGCCGGTTCCTTTTGCTTAGTATGGGATACTTTTTGTATATGTTATCTATATTTTATATTGTAATTGTATGTTTACTGGCAATAAATGTTTCTATTCTATTCTATTTTAAAAATCAGGTAAAACTATTTTATTGCATTAATGGTGTCACACTGCTTTGTGGTCTCGGCACAGAATAGGCCACCCATTTCATTTCTGTGGTTGTTGTAAGAGGCTACTAAGACAACTTAAGGGTCAAGGGATGGGCAGAAGCGTCCCTCTTTAAACACCACCAAAGACTAACTGGAATCGCTAACAAGTATGGACTATTGGCAATATCCCCGTTATGAGGAAGATCTATGGTCAGTAGTGGACAGTTAACAGCTAATATGGTGATGATGATGAAAGTATCAGCGTGTCTACCATGAAATGAAATTCCGAAATTTCAGACTCAATTTCGTGTTTTTGTTTATACCAAAATCGGATCAATAAATGGAGTTTAACATTTCGTTCGTCATACATCCTATCATAAAAGTCCAAATGAACAATATTTTAACATTTTTATTATTTCTAAACGGCATGTATTATGTAATTGTAACATCAAATTTGTGTTTCGTTTGGCTCCGAAATTTCGGAAAACATTTCATGGTAGGCTCTCAGTTTATCAAACCAAAGATTCGCTGATCTTCAGCCTTGTATGTCAACTGTATTAATATCCGTTTGTGAAGAATATCAACGAAAGGGGATGCCACGACAAATAATAAATGTCATCAGAAACAAAAGGGCGGAATGACTCGCCCGTTTGGCCGGGTACCAATTTGTCACTTGTGCCTGGCAATTGTCGCTTCGGCGAAGAATTATTATTCCCTCGTCTGGTTCCTTCTATTCGCGGGATGCTGTAAATCACGTCACAGTATGCAAAGTGCATGCGCTGACTATTTGGCAAAGGGTAGATATTCGGTTAGCTATCCGTATTTAACAAGTACATTTCGTGACGTAAAACGCGAAAAGAGTTAATATTGATAAATAACGTTTCTATTTTTAATTTAAAATGAAGAAGTACAACAATATGTCATCTTACTTACATAATAAAATCGTAAGTAGATAGATGTGTGTACATAGAATGTATTTAAGCAGAAACAGTAATTTTTAGAAATGTTGTCTGTTGATCTGTTTGTTTGCATGTTTATTCTAACATCACACAATAACTATTGCATCAAATTGAATGGAATTTTCATAGCTGTGTTATTGAAAACCTAATTTAAAAACTAATATATGTCTTTCTTAATTTGATATGACATCTAGATCTTTCATCAGTATTCTTACCTCTGTAATTAACAAGTTTCGTACTTGTGAATTACAGAGGTAAACGGGAAAAAAGTTATTGTAATAAATGCATTACGTTTAAAATATTTGAATATGGAACGTGGAATTTGTGTAACAAGCAGAGTGTTTACAACAATTGAGACGATTACGATAGTAGGAGCATAGTCACAACTCGGTGACGGCGCTCGCGCAGATTTCTCTAATAGATCTTCAACTGGCTTTAAAAAAGGAAATTACAAATTTGCTGATATTTTTTATGTTTATTATCTCGTTACTCCGTCAGTTATAAACCGATTTGGATTTTTTTATGTAAAGGGATACACTCCTCTGATTGGTCCCGTAGAGATTTTATCAAAATTGATTCAGTAGTTAAATCTTATATCAAAATAACTGGATTTTTTAATTAACAACAATTTAAAATATCCAATTATTTTGATTCGAAGCCTTTCTATTGTGAAACTCTATCTTAAATAGAATTGAATGTTCTTTGCATTACAAAATTTTATAAAAAAATATCGTTCAGTTTGATTAAATTCAATTTGAAGTCGATTGAAAAGATTATATATATTCTTTATTGCACTAAAATATACAGTAACGACAATAAGTTAATAGCAATGTTAGCAAAGGCGAACTTATCTCTAAAAGAGATTTCTTAAGTGTAAAACAGAAATTAAAATAATTATTTACATAAATTACATATTTGCTCATAATTAAACACAAAAATCTGTTTGTAAATATAACAGGTTACCGTAATGAAATTAAATTAAATCTCTAGCATTTAATATGCTGTTGCGGTAGGTATTCGTTATTTAAAATTAAATATTTTACTAGTATGAATCAACCCCTCGATCTATGTTCTTAATTACATTTTTATGCAACATTAAAAATTTAATTTTATTGCCAATCCTGCGGTGCTTTAATAAGTTATTTTAGCTGTTTAATAAAACGAATTTTAATATAACATTTTTAATAAAAATTTCGTAACATAATTAGGTATATATTATTTTTTTAGATTACATCATTAGAGAGTAAACAGTTATATTAAATTTTATAATATTATAAAATGCATTATCAGTCATTGTTAAAGTCAATCATTTTCCAAATTAAATAGTTTTAATATAGTACATATATAAAGTGATAATTATTTTAGAGATTTATAAGCTAAACATTAATATATATAATAAAATTGTAACGAATTCTAAATTGTACATAGAATAATTTACGTAGTTTATTGTTATATGTTATCCTTATTTTTTATAAGTTTTATTTATTTATTTATCTATTCATGTACTCACACTTAATGTAAAGGTGACCGGGCCGTATTATAAAATTTTAGAGAATATTTTGAAAAAGGTATTAATCTTAACACGCTGCCAAAATTTTCTACAGCCTATTTCAGAATTTAATAATTACCCTGTAAATGTATTAAAATTGTATTTTTCCCTATCTATCTAATGTTGAATAAAGTAAAAAAAGTGTGTAAAAATATAAATAAGGTAATAATTAATTAGTAAAGGTGAAAGACGTCGCAGACATTGTTATGGAATAAACATTTCATTTTTACACTTCATTAACATTACGTTTAGAAAAATAATTGTAAAATTTTTATACAGAAAAAATACCAGGTACATATTCTTAATTGGTTTAAAAATTGATTCAATACATTGCGTTCCTGTAATCGTTCACGGATTGATTGATGAGTCTAGCAGAAAGCTATTGGATTTTTATAATGTCATCAATTCATATTTGACAAGCGCGAACATGTTTTCAGATAACGTGGTAAATATAATTGTGACAATACTGAATTATACAATTAATAAATTATTTATTTATTATATATTATAATATTTAGATGCACAAGACATCATATCAACCTTTAACTGGCCACAGCTGAACATAGGCCTTTTTTTATACAACTTAGAATGGCAAACAAGCTGACGACCCACCTGATGGAAAGCGGTAACCGTCGCCTATAGACATGTGCAGTACCATGGACATAACAGAGTATACTGTTTCGCCCATGATACCCCCCGTGCGTTGCCATTCCTGAGGACTCAGGTGTTATTCCTCTGTACCCAGTAAATTCACGCCATATCCCACCCTTCAAACCGAAATACAACCATGCAAACACAATTGCTTCACGGTTGAAATACGAATGGGATAGAGGTACCCAAGCAATCGACTTTTGTACAAAGTCTCCCTCTGGTAAAGGCCGCCTCCTAAGAAACGGTCCTGAGTCACCTGCATCCGCTGACTAGTGAAGGGTTATCCTACACTGCGTTTACCCGTACGGGGTCGCCTTTTATGACTCTTTCTTCCCCATCATTTGCAACTTATATATTGTACTAATATTATAAAAAGGAAAATATTTGATTGTTTATTTGTAATAAAGAAACATTTTGAAAATTCTTTCACCTGCAGAAAGTTACAATATTAGCGATTTATATAGGCTGTAACTTCGCATTGCTTTGCTTTAGCACGTCGCCTGTTAGCGAGAAGAGCTAAATTAAAAGTGTCCGTACCCGGCGAGTGCGTATTAAAAGATTGACGAATGTGGAGGAAGCGAGAGGCCTGTTTGAATCGAAACATTTGGCATTCCAATGTTTCTGCCTATCCCAATGGGAGACAGATGTGACAGATACGTATATATGTGCGTATGAAAATTTTATCTACTCATGTGTAAACAAGCCGGATCAATAGCATCTAATAATGATAAACACTTAAACAATGGCATACATTTAAATTACCATAATAGATTTGTTTTTTTTTTTTGTAATGGTTAAACTTAAAAATTTTGGTTTTATTGTTAGGTTAGTTAGTATATCGTCATAGTCGTAGAATACTGACGGATCTGACGAAGATTACATATAAAGATACGTCACTATTCTACGACTATGACGATATATGTGCAATATTCATATATAAAATATATAACACGAGCTTTATCAAACTAACTAATGCGATTTTTATTAAGAAATAAAGTATTTGCAAAACTGGGGTGTGCCACTAGTTGGGGCAGTATTATGCCCTGATATCTATCAGACTTATTTCTGCAATATCATGATATTCAACAGACCAAGTATTGCCAGCCATCCAAATCATATTATTTGCTGCAGAAGCGTAGTAACGTAATATTCATGATTTATCACCGTCCAGAGATTGCGATAGTGGCCGGTAATATAAGAAAAATGTACCATTATGGTTAGAAAAATAACGTATTACTTACAACTTGACAACATTAGTGGTCGAGAGAAGGGGAATGTTAGTAATGGGTTCTAACAGGCCCATTGCTAGCAATATATTTTATCAGGTAGATCTAATAATGTATAATGCTAGTATTACTTACAACTTGACAACATTAGTGGTCGAGAGAAGGGGAATGTTAGTAATGAGGTCTAACAGGCCCGTTGCTAGCAATATACCCTATCAGGTCGACCTGATAGGGTATATTGCTAGTATTACTTACAACTTGACAATATTATCTGTCGAGGGAACAGGAATGTTAGTAATAGAATCTAACAGACTCGTTGCTAGCAATATACCCTTTCAGATTGACTTCCACGTGGTTCACCTCGGAAAGCGAGGTAGTTGTTTGTGGAGTGGGTCAACTGACCTTTATTCCTCACCTATCATCTTTTACTAGTGCACCACCAACGTATACCGATAGCGCAGATGGAGTTACTATTCCATTATCACTCATTAAATAAAAATACCTATAACACTTATTAGTTCTGTTTAAGATTCTATTTTCAGTAGTATAGATTTTTTATTTTATTTTAGGCTGTGCATTTTGTCAATAAGTTAGCTTTACTTTTACTAAATACGAGTAGATAGAAAACAAAATTGACACAAATTTTATATAAAAACACTGAATCAAAATTAAGTCTGCAATATGTCTTCATCATCATCATCATCATATCATCCATTAACTGTTCACTGCTTAACATAGATCTTTCCCTACTAGGGGCGTTTTGTCAGAAATTTTGTCAGAAAAACGCTTGGCAGGCGGATGGGCAACCGCTGACAGGCTTTAGTGACGTTTCAAGAGGGACGCTGCTGCCCAAACCTAGATAATTTAGTTCCCTTAGTTGCCTCTTACAAGACTCTCGAGAAAAGAAGGGGTGGCGCATTCCTACCGGGACAACATTATAAATAGACTCTCTATTTAACACAATTTGGTATCAAAAATTAACTTACAAAGTACACACCGTCAGTGCATTGTTTCTTATTGGACTTGTAACTATATGAACCATATCTCTGAGTAGTTAATTAATTTTTTTATATTTATTTTCCTATGTAAAATGTCAAATAAATATTTTTTTCCATTCTATTCTATTATTTTTCATTTATTTCATTCCATAAAATTCGTTTTGTAAATAATTTATTCGCTACGAACATATAAATAGACACATCCATTTTGTCCACTCGTATAAAAGTAGTCAAGGATAAAAAAAAAGTAGGATACGACATCCATAAACCCTGGAATGTTTAATATTTCACGCCAAATATCCGGGTCCATGGAACTATTCAAGTATTTCAACTGTCAGATCGCGGTTACGTCTTTACAGTACGATATATCTGCAAAACTATCCACTTCAATCTTCTTAGTACGCTCGCTACCACATATGAACGTATTCAGGGTGAAATATATAAGTGTTGCTTCTAAATTGCCGATGTAGATTTTATTATATATATAAATGTAGCTAAAGTGTAAGCAGACGGTTTAAATCTATCGTTTTATTGCATATATGTACATTATTTTATGTTTAGAGCACAGGAATGAATTCGATAGATATATGTTTTATCAGAGGGAGACTTTGTACAAAAGTCGATTGCTTGAGTACCTCTGTCCGATTCGTGTTTCAACCGTGAAGCAGTTATGTTTGCATGGCTGTGTTTCGGTTTGAAGGGTGGGATATGGCGTGAATTTAATGGGTACAGAGGAATAACACCTGAGTCCTCAGGAATGGCAACGCATGGGGGGTATCATGGGCGAAACAGTATACTCTGTTATGTCCTTGGTACTGCTCATGTCTATAGGCGATAGTTACCATTTTCCATCAGCTTGTTTGCCATTCTAAGTAGTATAAAAAAAATAGTATATGTAACGGAAAATTTTACGTGACGTATGTGTGTCACAGTGACACGCATGAGTGACGCACGCCACCGGAAGAGGACTTCAGGTCAAGCATATGGCCCGTCTGATGGTAAACGGGATTACCGTAGCCTTTTATATTATTATAAGTTTCATACATTCTTCATAATACATTATTATATAAAAGCCAGTCCTGAGTAAGTCCCTGGCCATTTGCGCCCTCCCATATTTTCATTTGTATTCGCCTGGCAGAATACAGATAAAAACTTCCAATGTTTGCGATTTTTAACTCTGAATTGCGCTCCTCGTTATCTGGATTACAACGGGCCGATGTTTATTGAGCAAAATTTCCATATTTGGTATACCTGTAATGTAAAATACGTGTCTGTTTAACTAACTGAATAATAATGAGGCCTTTAAAAAATGGTCTAAAAAGAAAATAGATATTAGGTAGTTATGACCAGAGGGAGACTTTGTACAAAAGTCGATTGCTTAGGTACCTCTGTTTCATTCGTGTTTTAACCGTGAAGCAGTTGTGTTTGCATGGCTGTGTTTCAGTGTGAAGGGTGGGATATGGCGTGAATTTACTTGGTACAGAGGATTAACACCTGAGTCCTCAGGAATGGCAACGCATAGGGAGTATCATGGGCAAAACAGTATGCTCTGTTATTTCCATGATACTGCTCATGTCTATAGGCGACGGATACCACTTTCCATCAGGTGGGCCGTCAACTTGTTTGCCATTCTATGTTGTATAAAAAAAAAACTGTGATTTTTACAGGAGAAAAAATATCTGGTAATATTAATAGCCAATGGATAATAACGTGTTTTATGATAGATATATTCTTTTAAATATTCATTCTCACCATTATTTCAGCCTTTGACTGTCTTAGGAGTTTTGTCAGTAGTTGCCACGTTTGGCAGGTGGATTGGCAACCGCAGTTAGGCTTTGGGGATGTTTTAAGAAAGACGCTGCTGTCCATCCCTCGTCCTCCCTTAGTCGCCTCTTACGACACCCATCTTCATTTGTTTAAATAAGTTTATTTTTTATTTTAATGATGCAATTTGGAGTTGCAAATAATCTAACGGTTGTATTGATGGGAAGTAGTAACCATTGCCTATAGACATGAACAGCATTATGGACAGAATACGTCTGTGGAGTAGTATAGGCGTCACAGTATATATTCATGGTTAAAGCCACTTCATATGAAGTTAAATAAGCAATACAAACTACAGTTAACCATTAACGTACAGATGTTTTTCTCCATTCGCGTAGTTTATCGGGTTTTAAATTTCAAAAACACGCCTGTGATGGATGTTGCCGCTGTGAAATCCGAATTTACTGTACCAATTTTTCATACATTTGCAGGAACAGCGTTTCGGGCTTAGCTTTGATCTATTTTGTGACAAAAAGAAACATTGCTTTCAGATTTTATAGAGTGTAGGTATCTGTTAATTTTTTCAAATAAAAATTGATAATGATTTTCTGATAATTCAAGGTAGATGTTATATATATATATATATATATATATATATATATATATATATATATATATATATATATATATATATATATATATATATATATATATAATATAAATAGATAAAATTAAGCATGTTTAATAGTAATTTTTTTATGAACCTGCCGCCCAGTTCGGAATGCAATTTCAGCTAAGAAGAAAGAGCAAGAAATTCAGCTGTTGCTTTTTTTTTCAAATAAAATTTAAGTTTACAACAAAAAAAAACAACGAAATAAATACGTCTATGAGGTTACCAGCCGAAAATAAACGAAAAATCTCAAATAAAAAGAGTTCTATTCAAATGCACGATTCAACCCGCTCCTTAGCTTTCCATTTAAAATTTACAACATGAAACTCAACCACATTTTGTACATTCGCCTTACGGTACACAAACTTATACAGTATTCCGATTCAAATTTCTCCGTACAAAATTTCTCCTCACCGTATACCTTGACAGTCATATTCTCCTCTTCTGTTGAGGTATTCTAATATGAACGTTAGATCTACACACGTGTGCTACTGCTTACAAGAATGACCAGCATTTTACTCATACATTCGCGGACGAGTATTATAGCTCCTTTCTTGTTCTAAATAACGCAGCGTTGCTAAATATGATTTTTATTTCCACTTAAATTTCAAATATTGTTTTTTTTTTTTCTCCAAAATGATACCATTTTCTTTATTTTTACTTATTCGAAAATTTGTGTCGGTTTTAAATACGTTGTATCAAGTAATTAGAGAACGAGCGACAGAAAAAAAATATCCGTTTGCTACGCTAATTTCTATACTTTATATTACCTATATATGTGCCAAGTAGTCTCGGCTTCCTTTCCGTGGGTGTCGTAAAAGGCGACTAAAGTACTTAATGGTTGAAGAATAGACAGCAGCATTCATCTTAGAACATCATCAAATGCCTAACTGCTGTTGCCAACTCGCCTGCTAAGCATGGCAACTATTAGCAAATCCCCTCTTGCAAAAGAATGGAACGCCTATGTTCAACAGTAGACTGTTAATTGCTGATATTATATTAATACTACTATATTATAATAATACTACTACATATATTTTACAAATATCAAAAGTAAAAAAATCGCTTAAATTTGTTTCCAAAATATCAATACCAAAGTTTTTATCCCAAATTGCAAAAACAATATCCAATCTAGCAATATACAATACAAGCTACGTAATCAAACAGACTTTGTATATTTTGTTAATTGCATGTTATACATAATTAATACACGACAAATTTGTATGTTATTTGTAAATTAATTAATATACTCCGTACCATCACCTAATAATACAATCGGCGTGTATTGCCATTTTCATTAACATTTACATTACTATGTGATGCAATACTGTTTTGTTAAAATTTTGTTGTCTTGACTCAAGTTTTGAATTTGGGGATGTCAGACTAATTTCGAATTCAACAAGAGTTGCACTGTTGCCTGCACAGTGCAGGGCTGTGTAGTGAGCAGCACTGCGTGATCAGCGCGCTGTTCATTGCTGTAATATTGTTTTGTTCGAACTAACCCACCAAAAGTATGCGTACAGAGCATAATCTAAATGAAAAAGCGGAAAGTTGATTTATTTGGGCATCTCTATATACATATATAACGGGAAATCAAAGGACTTATTATGTTTTGATGTTTATATATGTATAAAAATCGGATGAAAAATAACATAAATTTTATAAATAAAAATAATTCTAATCTCTGAAATTATCAGTCGAATTTGAAAAAAAAATACTTTTCGCATATGATTGCTTACTTCTTAAGGAAGGTATAAAGGCAAACATTTAAATACGAGCACAAATGAAGCCACGAGATATAACTAGTACAATTAAAAGTACATGGTTAACTCGGGCATTAAAAAGGTTAATGTATAAATTAATTATAAAATTTTAAATAGTGCACGGATTTAAACGACAGTGTGTCACATTCACCAAGAGTACCAAATACTCACATTAGAGTAGGAGACGCAATCTGCTCCCGGCTTCGTATCTGTTAAGGAGCCGATCATTCGATACGACGGCGTTTAGGGTACGCCTCTTTCGAATACTCTCAGAATCAAGCACCCACGTAACGTGTCGTAAATCGAACCGGGATTGAAATCGAGATGAGAAACTGGAATTTTCTAGTTCATTTTAAAAATTCCCCGCGTTCCGTACGATTAGATTGATCGCGTTGCGTTTTTTATTTGTTCCGTTTCATTTAATTAAGTTTGTTCTGATCTGTTTACGCTTAATAAAAATTATATTAAAATGCTTCATGTTCATCAGTGGAT
The DNA here is from genome assembly GCF_026898425.1 of Galleria mellonella. Classification (NCBI taxonomy): domain Eukaryota; kingdom Metazoa; phylum Arthropoda; class Insecta; order Lepidoptera; family Pyralidae; genus Galleria; species Galleria mellonella. Next base: position 1,159,136 of record NW_026442114.1, read on the forward strand.
TTAACTTTTAAATTTATTATTAGAAATGTACATTTTGAAAATGAGTTTGTCTATGTATCATATTATATTATATATTTTCTATTATGTTGAAAATATCCTTTATACTGATATTATTATCTATTTTCTTTCATAACAGCCGTCAAATAATGACCAATCTATCTTTGTCTCTCAGAGTTAGTCGACCGCGCTTAAATTTGTTACACAAGCGATACACAGTGGCCTCAGAGGAGCATTTATCCATAAATACCATTTGAAGTCTATCAAACGAATTGTCCTGTTCTAAGCGATATTTGAAATCATATAAAATAAAGCAAAAAAATGTTTTATAAAAGAAACGAGATATTTCAATTGACTTGTAAAAAAACGTGTAAGCAAATTTTAAAATAGAACGTTCGTATTTTTAATTTTAATAATACATTTTTCAAATCAAATAAGCTGCCAGAATTTCATAAATACTTATTTTTCACATTCTTTTTTTTAGTGGCCTGATATCTATATGTTAAACGGTAAAGTATACCAGATGGAGACTTTGTACAAAAGTCGTTTGCTTGGGTACCTCTGTCCTATTCGTATTTCCACCGTGAAGCAGCTCTTTTCATGGCTGTGTTTCGATTTGAAGGGTGGGATATGTCGTGAATTTACTGGGTAAAGAGGGATAACACCTTAGTCCTCAGGAATAGCAACGCATGGGAGGTATCACAAGCGAAACAGTATACTCTGTTATTTCCATGGTACTGCTCATGTCTATAGGCGACGGTTACCAATTTCCATCAGGTGGGCCGTCAGCTTGTTTGCCATTCTAAGTTGATTAAAAATAGTTATTAGTGCATAATTTTATTTAATCTCTATTAATCAAAATAGGTGTTGTATATAAAGAAGAAAATATGTACAGAAACATAAATACAACATCTGTCCATATTTAAAAGAAAAATGCGTGAATTTATAACATTAAAAAATTACTATTACATTAATATATTTCCTAACCGTTTTTGTAAAGAGAACCTGATTTATTATTTGAAATATACATTGGACATAATATTGAAAAGATACCCCATCTAAAGCACAATTTTCTTTATGTCCCAAAAGCACTTTTTAAAGAGATCCGGCCGTTTAGATAAAATGCTAATTTATTCATTGGCAAGAAAGAAGGAAAGTATACCGCCTACTGGAGATTCAATTTAATCTTAAATTCGTAATTTACTTTGATGGTAAATTAAAAACCTATTTTTTTGGTTTTACGGTAGCATATAAATTGATATTTAGGTTTAAATTAAAATTTAAAAAGGCTCTTACTTACCGTAAGACTGGTAATGTCTGGGATTACTTTTTTAAAACAGAAATTGTTTTAAATTTGATTAATTAATTATGACTTTATTCCACGAATAAGAATAGGCTTCAATCGTAACATAAAGAAAGTAAATTGTTAGCAATTTGCCCTATTAAGTTGACCTCCACGTGGTTCCTCCTGGAAACCATCGTGAACAATTCTTGTTGAATTCGTCACGATGGGCTAACTGACCTGTTTCATCCTCACCTATCATCCTTCACTGGTGCCCCACGTGTATACCGTTAGCGCTGGTGTGGTTACCATTCCATTATCATCCATTAAAGAAAAAATTTTGAATTCATCATAATTGGCCAACTGACTTAATCCATCTTCACCTATCTCCCTTCACTTCGTCAGTGTATACAGACGGCGCAGGCGGGGCCAATATTTCTATTTCGCCCATTAAAAAAAAAGACCTCCCATTAATCGCATTACCTACTATAACAAAAGTGCAATTTTAAAAGCAGTTTAACTTTAAAATGAATATAATAAATTATTCACGGCCGAAAGGTTTCCATTATACATAAAAATGGTAATGCATTCAGTGCAAGACGGAGTCGAGTCAAATGGGGTGCGGATTGAGTCACGAGTTTTTAAAATTTAAATTCAGTGATTATCCGATTCTCTATGGATTGCAATAAAAAAAAAAAGAAAAAAAAAGTAACTCAAACCTAGTCATCTGTAATGAATCGCAATAAGATTATTAGTTCTATTGAAGCTTTATAAAAGCTTTTTAAATATGTTCTGGCATAGATTTTTTTATGGAACTTAAAATGGCAAACAAACTGACGGTCCACCTGATGGAAAGTGGTAACCGTCGCCTATAGACATAAGCAGTATCATGGAAATAACAGAGTATACTGTTTCGCTCATGATACCTCGAATTCGTTGCCATTCCTGATGAGTCAGGTGTTATTCCTCTGTACTATGTAAATTCACTGCCATATCCCACCCTTCAAACAGAAACACAGTATAGGCCACCTTCTACTTTTCCATGGATATTATAAGAGGCGACTAAGGGAACTTAATGATCGGATGATGTACTTTCTTAAAACATCACCAAAGTCTAACTGCGGTTGCCAAACTGCCTGTCAAGCGTAGTACTGACAAAAGCGTACCTACTGACAAAATCATCCTTATGGGGAAGGCTTATGTTTAGTAGTTGACAGTTAATGGTTTAGATGATAATGACGATGATTAATATAGTAAAAGTGAGTTAATTTATTGCCATTTACCGTTTTAACGACTCAACAAATCGTCATAACATTTGATATATGACGAATCTTGTATAGTTGAGGAGTTCTTATGATCACTACACTTACATATCTAGCTTGCATATAAAAACTCTAAATTTTATAATAGTTCAATCGGACGCCATTAAATAGAAAAAAAAAACAGATTACGCCATTAAATAGTTATAAAAAACATTTAATGGCGATTGTATGAAAGGAGAGAGATACAAGCATTGCAAGTTACATAAAAACTTGTAATAAGAAATTAGATACATAGATTAGTTAATTAATTATATAAAATAATAAAATTAAAATAGACTTACGAAAAATAAATACAATAATATGATAATAAAGACATTATTGGCCATGTGGTACGGGCATAGAATGGGCCGCCTCTTCCTCAGTAAGCTGGTGTCGTAAGTTAAGGAGAGTCAATGGTCAAGGGATGGGCTGCAGCGTCTCTTTTAAAACTTCACTAAAAGCCAAACCACGGTTGCCAATCTGCCAAACGTGGCAACTACTAGTAAAATCCCAGCAATGGTAAATTACCAAAAGGAATGGTCTTTTCCCTTATGACAATTAAATAGTAAACATTCCTTATTGTGAATTGGGGAAAAATGTATTATTAGAAATAGAATCTTACAGCCTCATTTGTAGCAATACACTAAGTCAGGAAGACCTCCATGCGGTGTCCTCTGGTTAACTATCGAGGTTAATTTCAGATAAATTCAACGCAATGAGTAACTGAACCGTCTTCTTTTTCACCAATTGTCACTCAATGGTGCCCCGTCAGCGTATACCAATAACGTAGGCGGAGTTGCAATTCCATTATATTATTTATAGGTATAACATTTTAATTAGACGATGTCTGTATATGAGAGTTATTTAAAAAAAATTATATAACGGGTTTTAATAATATATATATATATATATATATATATATATATATATATATATATATATATATATATATATATATATATATATATATATATATATATATATATATATATATATATATATATATATATATATATATATATATATATATATATATATATATATATATATATATATATATATGTATGTATAACTAAAAAAACAAAACTTATATAAAATCTGGTGTATGTTTTATCTTGATATGCACAATAAAAATATCTAGTGAATCCAAAAAATCTTGTGGCTAGATAAAATTTTTGATTATCCATTGCAAAGAAACGATCAAATCGTTCGTACTTTATAATATTTGATGTAATATAGGGACAAAACAGGAGGGAAATTGATTATACTACAAATATAAAACTACCTACTAAACTGTGACAATATTTTTTTTTTATACAACCTGAGTTATTGCAACATTTCGGACATGTTACCCCTCGTGGTTACGAGTAAACTAATGTAGCGTTATCACGTCTCCGCTTTCAAGTCAGATTTTTTTCTTCTACCCACACATTGTTGGCGAGAGAAAGAGTGGGTAGAAGAAAAAATTCAACGTTTCAAAGAATCATTAATCAAGTATAAACCATGCAACGCCACGGTATAAAAGTTAATATAAGACATATTAAAGTCTGTGAATACGTACGTGAAAACTGGTCACATTTGGACCACAAACGACACTAGTTATAACAAGACGCAGTAACTGCCGGATCGATGTTAAACTAAACTATTCGAGCGTACATTTATGGAGAATTTCAAACGAGCCGCAAACTTGAAGAATCTCAGAGCGAAGTCGTTAAGAAAGGCGGTAGTGTAGTGAACCACTGAGATGAAAATAGAGCAGATAAACAAATCACTTTTCAGTTATAAATAGTTCTCGAAGTAACTAAAATAATAATATAAATTAAAACATAAACAAGCTTAATTAAGTACTTTTTGTATTTAATTAGAGACATCATTATGATTTTAATTTAAATTCATTATCAATCGATAGCTTGATTGATAGATAAAAAATCAAATTCTGTTATATCTTCGCTTATAAATTTTTATAATTCTCTTTTTATTCAAGATTTACTTTCGGTTAATTCCATAGGTCAATATTAAAATAAAAAAAAAATATGCAACGGTTTCACTTAAATGTATCCTTTTATTTTTTTTTCTAATGAATATGTCACAGAAGGATTTTTATTTGTTTTAAAGTTTCTAATTTTAGTCTCTCGGGGGGGAAAGGGATTGTTAGTATGTGATCTATTTGACCTATTGCTAGCAATACACCCTGTCAGGTCGACATCCACGCGGTTCCCCTTGGAAACCGTCATGGGTAATCGTATTGGAATTCGTCACAATGGGCTAACTGACCTGTTTTCATCGTCACCTATCATCTATCACTGGTGCTCCGCCAGCGTATACCGATAGCGCAAGCAGGGCTACCATTCCATTATCCCCCATTAAAAAAAATGTAAAATATTGTAATTAGAAAGGATCATTCTAGCTTTGGGTCGTATAGTCCTGGCATAGAATGACTATCTCTTTCTTTTCTGTTGATGTCATAAGAGACGACTAAGGTAACTTAATGGTCAAAAAATGGGCAGCAGCGTCCCTCTTAAAACATCGCCAAAGCTTAACTGCGATTGCCAATCCTCCTGCTAAGCATGGCAACGACTGGCAAAACCCCTCTTTCAAGGAGGCCTATGTTCAGTACTAGACAATAGTTAGCTGATATGATGATGATGATCATAACACTAGCTTTTGCCCGCGATTTCGTTCAAGTAACCCAGACACGTTGATGATTGACAAACACAAATTATTGTATATTATTCACAAATACGGGTCTAACAAAACCATACCCGTGGTACTTCCGCCTTAGAGAGAAGCCAAGTTATTTCATTATCCAGCATTCAGTCCTAATCGTATTGTTCGATCGCGTCAAGGAATGCGAGATTCATTAATTTTACTACATTTTAATGATAACGCCCGAAATATTCATTAACTTTATGATAATGATAAATCTCGTTTATTCTAATGAGCTATGGGCAGATATTGTTCGCGGTGTTTGAGAAAGGGAGAAGGGAATTATTACGAGATATGGCAGCCAGCGTTAAAATTTAATTTCGTATGGTATTATGGATTCGATGATATTTAAATCCAACTACGAATTAAAGAAAGGTAATGTTTTTGAGACATACATATATATACGTTGAAATCATTCGACAGTAAATTGTCAAAAAAGTTTATCTAAATACTTACGCACTTGGCCTCGTAAATGGATAATTGTCTATAAGTATTAATCCAACTAATCTAGATTGTAGGGTTTTGGGATAAAAATAGAATGGTAATGAAATAGTAATATAATATAATAAAAAGGGGGGGGGGGGGGAAGGGATTGTTAGTAATGGAGACTGATAATCCCATTGCTAGTAATATACCCAACCAGGTCGACCTCCTCGCGGTTCTCACTGGAAACTATCATGGTTAATTCCTGATGAATTCATCACGATGGGCTAACTGGCCTATTTTCATTCTCATCTATCACCCTTAACTGGTGCTCCGCTAGCGTATTCCATTAGCGCAGGCGGGGTTACCATACCATTTTCTCCCATCAAAAAAAAATCCCTTCTGCGCTGGGGAGTACACTGGTGGGGCACCATTGAGGGATGATAAATGAGAATGAAAGCTGACCAGTTAGCCCATCGCGATTAATTGCATCCCCATATTGTACAATCAATAAAATATTTGCGGGCTACAGAAACACCTACTCATGTGTACTGACTATCTGCATCCCACAGTTACATCATAATGGTCACGTACGAGTACAGTGCTATTTCAAAGAAATTTTCTTCTGCTAACAATCAGGCTGTGGAATGAGCTCCCTGTTAAGATGCATGCCTTTTTTAATTTTGTTTATGTTAACATATAAAAACTGTTGTTACTTATAGTAATTTGAATTTATTAAAAAATAAAAATCATTCCTTTTCTAGCTATTAATACGTATTTTATTTATAAAATTAAATATAATTAAATAAAATCAAAATACAGTAAAAAAAAATATCATTATTGGTTTAAAGTTGCACAAGAAAAAGATGCCAATAAATTTAATTTCACCTGTACAACGACTAATCATTAACTATTGAAAGGCTACGGAACTATGGGAATATAAAAGCGACAGGTTAGTAATTTCCATTCGTTAGTCAATCTTTTGTTTCTGTTTGCTTTATTACTTCATATTTCAGTGTTTCAATTATAACTCCCACGTTGCCATGGTAATTATTCAAATTAAGTGACCGAATTAATTGTGAGTGAGCACCTATTGTTAATAGACAGTTTTAATATACTTACAAAGATCTTCTGTCGTCTTTCACAGGTCTTATTGTTTGAATAATATTAATTCAGTTTATTCATTCTGTCAATGGCCTTCATTTACGTTTAATGAGATTTTTAGCCGACTGTGCAAAAAGGAGCATTCTTCGATTTTTTTTTCATTCAAGAGTATCCTCTTGTCGGTGCAACTAGTTCATGCATCTTCTTCCAGCCAGTTCTATTCCAGATGATATCCTTGACCTTCCTATACGATATGACACCTAGTGTTTCTTTTATCTGTCCCATGTATTTATTCCTCAGTCTTCCCCTTCCTCTTTGGCCTTATATTATTCCTTCTACTATATTTTAAAAAAATCGTCGAGTCGTATAAGATCTCCCAGCATTTTGCCTCATTGACTCTATGTCCGTATATATGTTCAGATCTGTAGAATAAAAGACTTAAAATCTATGAAGTCATATATGACACTGTTATTACATATAACGGTATATCTATTCCAATATCTGTTGTTATTTGTACGCTGTAAGTGATGCAAATAAATTGTGTCTCTATCTTTCTATCTATGTAGCTGTTTGCATAGCTGTATTTTGATTTTAAATATAGAACAATATGGTAATTAAATTACAAAATATATAGGTGTAATACCTTGTTATATTATATTATTATATAAGTCGCTAACTATCCATTGCTGAACATAGGCCTCCCCTATTGGAGAATTTTACTAGTGGTTGCTACGCTTAGCAGGCGGGTTGGAAATTACAGTTAGGTTTCGACGATTTTTCGACGAGTTGGACACTATTGCCCATCCCTCGACCATTAGGTTGAATAAGTAAATAATAATAATAATAAACGTGCCTTTGAAATTACTTACTAAAAATTCAGTAAATAATTATATCATATTATTTAAAAATTTCCTCTCTCATTATGTCGTGGCAAATAATTATAAATTACTAAACTAGATAAAAACTTGAATTAATTAAATCGATTAACAAAAAGTTAGAAAGATAAAAAAATATTACTGATGTATTCAATAAAACAAAACAGAGAAAACAAATTACATTAAATCCGATAATAAATCCCTATTTTTTATGCAAGATGGAACGCGTAATGCAATTTAATACGTCAAAGCAATCAAAGGAAGGGAAGGAAGATAAAAAATGCGGGAGACTTGAGGCCAGTTGACTGAGTGGTTGATCCTAATTTAATAGCGTGGATCAATATGGTGATGAGTTGAGGGCATCCGACTGAGTGGTTGATCCCAATTTAATGGCGTGGATCAATATAAAGTGATAGAGTGGAAAATGAGTGTGGTGGGCAAATAAATTATTAGATTTCGGTCGATGGAGGTAAAAGAAATTTGGATTCAGAGAAACACAAAGAATGTGTATGTATATATGTATATATATATGTGTGTGTGTGTGTGTGTATAGGTGTATATGTATATAAATATAATAATGAGTAGGGATAATATTTATATTATTATATGTATCACATCTCCCATATTTAGAACTAACAAAATTTTTCATCGTGCCTCCCACCAAATTATTTATAATTACTCCTCTCCACCCAAAGGTTGCCTGGTAGACATCGCTCTTAGCGATAAGGTCGCCCATTGTTTTCTCATTGTGTTTATTTCTCGTAATTGTTTATATTTATAATAAGTTTACTATTGTAATATTTTGGAGGAAACAATAAAGAGTAGATACTCTTTATATCTATCTATCCACGATAAGAGGGCTGTTAAAAGTTAAGTTACGGGAATATTTGAAGTTTGTTTACTTATTTCGATTGTTTACTAAATACACCACTGTATAAATAGCCTAGAAAAATATTTATTTGCCAATTTTTTCAAGCAAAAATAATGGCTATAGTGAAACAATTCTAAATACGTCTATTTAGAATGTATTCATGAATAACTACTTGTATCCCGCTGCTTTACTCACGTGAATCAGTACATGTTGTATACTATATGCTAGTTTAAAACATAATTTATCCATGTACCAAATTTCATTCAAATCCTTGCAGTAATTTTTGCATAATAGAGTAACAAATATTCATCCATTTCATTCAACCATCGTTACAAACTCTCGCATTTATTATATTAATAGAATTATTACAAAAAGACATATAACTAATTAAATATAAAAAAAAAATAACTATTAAATATTACAAACCATTCCTCGAGGGAATTGCAACGCTGCGCAATTTCCCCGAGGTACGTATGTGATATTTATCACAATCTGCTGCATGCATTACACCTGATGCCAATTTTAATTTGAAAAAAGCAATCTATGTAATTTTTATGACTGAAAATATACTATACAGTTATATATATAATAATCGTTTCTATATTCAAAGTATTATAAATTTGTAATTGTTTATTTATACAACGCTTAACGACTTTACCCACTTTTTAAATTCAGGTATGGTTGGTCACTAAATGCTCGCCACACAGTCGTAAATTGCGCTCATAAATAAGGGCTCTTAGTGACCTAAGGGCCTACCATGAAATGTTTTCCGAAAATTCGGGACCGAACGAAACATAAATTTGATGATACATACCGTTTAAAAATATTATAAATGTTAAAATATCGTTCTATTGGGATTTTATGGTAGGATTTATGACAAACGGAATGGTAAATTCCATTCATTGGGTCAATTTTGTTATGAATAAAAACACGAAATGCCGTGGGTCTCCGAGGACCTGAGTCTTTTCAAAGAGATATCACGTCGGCTAGTGGAAACTTCTGGTGACCGGAAGGCTGGCCTATACTTTGGTCAACGCATCTCCATAGCTATTCAGCGTGGAAATGCAGCAAATCTCCTAGGTACCCTACTAGTAGGTACCCTACTAGGTTCCGAAAATTCGGAATATCATTTCAAATGCGGAAATACAACCGAATTGAGAACCTTCTTTTTGAAGTCGGTTCAAAAGGGATTTTTTTTTAATATTTATTTATTTAGGCACAGCAACAGTAATACATTTCACATTGCATTGACTATAATAAGCTTAAAACTAAGTAATTGTTTTAAAATTGTACACAGTTAATTAACAGCTATGCACAGCGTTTGCTTAGACTAGTTTTAAATATAATTATATAGTTTTAATTATTTACGATAACAATAGAATATAAGAACATATGTTAAATTCAGACATTTCTTTTACCATTTTAGGAAAAGAATTTAAACTGTGAGCGTAAAAAATGTCCAATACGTTATGACACCTAATGGTAAGTGACTACCGCCACCCTTGATCACCTGCAACACCAGAGGCATTGCAGGTGTGCAGGTGTGTTGCAGGCCTTTTATTTTAACATATATAATTTAAACTGAATACATGCGGCTACGCGACTAAGCTGCGGAAATAGCCGGTGATAAAATATGTATCAATGGAAACATTTATAATACAGCGGTGGATGAAAGAGGGTAGATTATTTTCTCTCAATTGAAATGGAAAACTCATCGGAACGTAAAACGCAGTGAGCCTGTTTTGCACAAAAGCGTCACGAATGCAACAAGCAAACGAAATTTATTTCCACTGAGGCAATTTGATGGAGAAATATACACTTATTAATTGAAATACAAACGGCTTTTGCTCCGTAAGAAACAGTTGATTTAATCTTGGTGATAATCATCAGACCAGCCTTTAACTGTCCACTGCTGAACATAAGCCTCCCCTTGGGGAGTGTTGCCAGTAGTTGTCGAGCTTGGCAAGTGGATTGGAAACCGCAGTTAAGCTTTAGAGATGTATTAAAAGGGACACCGCTGTCCATCTCTCACCCTCCCTTAGTTGCCTCTTACGACACCCACTGGAAAGGAAGGGGTGGGCTATTCTATGCCGGGACCATACGGAATAATACACTTGGTAATAATATTAGCTAGTAATCTCATAAGTCTTATTTTAAGGCGTATAAAACGTATTAATGAATGAGATGTTTCATGTCGTATTCATATGACTAGCTGTATACCGCGTCTTTGTCTGCGTAAATCAGTACATAAAGTATCCTATGTACTAAAGTAGGGTATAATAACCTACCCGTGCACCAAATTTCATTCAAAATTCTATACATTTCATTCAAACATGCAACGCTAATGTCTACAATTTTATATTTCATTCTTTGTTCAGTAGTTTTTCCTAAAAAGGTGAGAAATATCTATTCATCTATCCTTACATCAGAGCGAGGCTTTGTACAAAAGTCAATTGCTTGGGTACCACTGTCCCATTTGCGTTTCAACCGTGAAGCAGTTGTGTTTGCATAGTTGTACTTCGGTCAGAATTTACGGGGTAGAAAGGTACTATATTCTTCAGGAATGGCAACACATAAGTGATACAGCATACTCTGTTATGTCTATGGTACTGTTCAGGTGAGGCGTAAGCTTGCTTGCCATTCTAAATTGTATAAAAAACAGTTTTTTGTTTATTATACTAATAGGATATATTCCTTTTATTATCATAAACGTATGTAAGATCATTATAATCTATAAAAAAATAAGAAAGCATGTAAGCAAGCAACCTCCTTGTGGATAGTGGAGAACATTGCTGATAGATACATGAACAGTATTATGGACAAAATACCCTATAACGCCCAGCTATTCTTATTAGCAGTTTCTTGTTCCATTATTATAAGATTAAAGTACCAACATGCCTAAAGAGGATTTAATAAACATAAGCTAGTAAATCTTATGGGACCAATTACTACAAAACTTTGAGCTTTATTACTATTACAAGCAAATCAAAATAAAATTTATACTTATCCTTATATTATATAGAGAAATAATACGTATAATAATGTGAATACAATATATATATATATATATATATATATATATATATATATATATATATATATATATATATATATATATATATAACAGGCATACGACTCACCCGATGTTTAGCACATCTGCAATGCCTCACCAAGACAGGCTAACTATTAACAGAAATGTTATCAAATGGTGAAATTCTCAACTTCGAGCAATTTACTAAATTAAGATTAAATTTATTATTAGGTATAATTTAAAATTCTCAGGACACAAACCGCTAGTTGATCATTTATTCACACGGTAGATGGCGCCTGTCATGCATTCAAAAAAGGTTGTGAAAATTGCTACCTGATACTGATAGGAATACTATATAGTATTCCTACCGTATAAAGTTACAAAATTCTAAACTTGCCGGACCAGGATATTTATTTTTAAACCCTCGTTGTTGTTCACTAGCGACCTATCCCAACTTAGTGTGATTTCTTTTTAAAATAAATTATAGACCTAAGTTACTCTTTAAAAATGTAATTTTCTATAGGTGAGAGAAGTTTTAATATCAGTTATGTACTGTTCGAGTAGTTATATGTCTTTACAAACAAAGAATCAAATCTTTCTTATTGTATTATTTTTAATATTTACGTACCTATATAACTATATTTTACCTACATACCTATATCTGGAAATTAACAATCTTTGCTATTTCCGACAATTGTTTCAACTTCATCCGGAAATTTTCTTAAAGGTCCGTGAGACGCTTTGAGACACACTTTTTTTTTTTATTATTTTTTTTTTTGCATATTAACTCATTTTCCTACGTGAAAATCATTCAATTTCTCTGACAGAACATTCCCTTCAAAATATGTTAATAATTTCAAATTCGCTTTACGAGTATATGAATGCAGTAAAATTCATATTTCGACAAACCCCAAATCACTTCGCGACTCAAGGTTGCAACATTTATTGACAATCTCCGCAGCGTAATAATATGTAAGTACGTTGCTTAACGTAAATTGGGTCTCGAATTCGATTTCCGAGTGCGCCAATTTAGGACAATTATCTTACAAATCGAAATATGGATTATAATTATAATGGAATATGATAGATTTTTCAAAAATTTTTTACTGCCGTGATGTCCTGAAATACTCACCTCTTTCCCGTGGATGTCGTAAAAGGTGACTAAAGGAACTTAATACTCGAATGATGAGTAACAACGTCCCTCTTAAAACGTTACTAAAACTGGTTGCCAACTTACGTGTCAAGCGTGACAACTACTAGCAAAAACCCTTTTATGGGAGAGACCTATGTTCAGCAGTGGACAGTTAACAGCTGATATGATGTTTTTACAAATTGGACTACGAATTATATTTATATTGGATAATGTAAGATGTTCCAAAAATTTTATTATAACTGTGATAAAATACCAAATATAACCCAATACAGATATGTTGGTTATTATCTAATATAATCTACAAAGTAGTATTAAGTGTCATGATGTCCATGATTTAGCCCTTAATTGCATAATGATGGAAATTTCCATCATAACATTGAATGCCCAAAAATTATATAAAAGAACAAGTTCACTTTAAGTTGATCGAGTCTGGATACCTTTTTAATGTCCATTGCAAAAAACAACATAGCTGTCAAATTTATTTGTTTATGCATTTTTCCTTTAATTTTAAACATGAATTATATCACCTTCACTTATTTCAACAATAAAAAAAAATTCAAAGATGGGTTAATAATAAGTAATGTCTATATATATAACAAACTTCGTCCTCTTGCTCGAAATATGTTTACTGACCAAGATACTAAATAATCTACAATCTTCTCCATACTATGGGATAGTATGTATATACCAAATTACATAGTGATTGCTTAAACTGTTAAAATGCTATAAAGTGCATATGACCTTCATATAACCATATCCTTATACCATACCTTAGACCATAACCTTCAAGAAAAGTACATATTCCTTTTTAAAAGACCGCCGCTCAACTGCAATGCCTTTAATGTTTTTTACCATCAGGTGAGCCGTATGCTAGTTTACAAAAAAAAGTAACAGACAAATTCACTTTCATATTTATAATATTAGTAAGGATAGTCTATAGGCGATGTTAATCACTTTCCATTAGGAGTACGCCATCAGATTCATTGATGATTCTAATTAAAAACATGTAGAGGATTGTTCGTAATGAGATCATCTTGAAAAACATCATAATTAATTTTTGATAATAGATAGATAGATAGATACTCTTTATTGTTTCCTCCAAAAGATTACAATAGTAAACTTATTATAAATATAAACAATTACGAGAAATAATCACAATGAGAAAACAATGGGTGACCTTATCGTTAAGAGCGATCTTTTCCAGGCAACCTTTGAATGGAGAGGAGTAATTATAAACAATTTGGTGGGAGGCACGATGAAAAACTTTGTTAACCTAGCATAACCTTCCATACAAACATACACACTGCACTTACTTGGTCACGTACCCGTAATTATAGTATAATTACCAGCGCTAAAAGCTGAGAAATTTAAAAGACAAGTACAATAATAATAATAATATGCCACGATATTCCAACTAATCTGATCATCCTCACTTATCATCACTCACTAGTACCCCACCAGTATATACCGACAGCGCTGATTACCATTCCATTCTCATATTAAAAAAATGTAAATTAAAAATAACACGTGCAAAGTCGCGGGTTTCAACTACTACACACGTACTTCTATATACAGGATCTAATTATTGAATCATATGACAAGTGCATTCGATATCTGTTACGTCATCGTATTACCCTTGATCAGACCTCGAATGCTCACCAACGAGCCCTAGGCGAAGTAGGTACTTCACTTGGTGAATCAGGTTGCACTAATAAAGTGATAGAATCGTACATTCAAATTAATAACTATTTTGTCAGTAATTGGCTATTTCCAGTAGTTACCATATTTGACATGTGGATTGACAACCGCAGTTAGACTTTGGAGATGTTTTATGAAGAACGCTGCTGTCCATCCCTCGCTCTCCCTTAGTCGCTTACGATACCCACGGGAAGGGGGGAAAGGGATTGTTAGTAATGGAGACTGAGAATCCCATTGCGAGCAATATACCCAACCAGGTCGACCTCCTCGCGGTTCCCCCTGGAAACTATCATGTAATTCCTGATGAATTCATCATGATTGGCTAACTAACCTGTTTTCATTCTCATCAATCACCCTTCACTGGTGCTCCGCCAGCGTATCCCGTTAGCGCAGGCGCGGTTACCATTCCATTTTTACCCATCAAAAAAAAAAGATACCCACTGGAAAGGATAGAGTGATCTATTCTATACCGGGACTACACGGTTCTATTTCGTTACCCATTAAAAAAAATACGACACGATGCATCCACTCCATTACTTGTATATATCTTTCTTCCCATCCAATTATTATTTTAATATAAACCGTACATATTAAATGAATACAATTCACAGATAGCTGGTTCTTTGTTAATTTGAAGTTAAGTCGTAAACAGACCCTGTATTAGTAAGCAAGAATTCACTTCGTAACTTTATTAAGAAGTTACCTAGCACTTTCTCAACTTGTACGATCAACAAAACCACAAGAATACGTGACCGGAGAGAGTTTTTTACCATGAATACTAAGGAATGACTGTTCTCGCCATTTTTCCGAGGAAAATGATTGAGGGATGTGGTGTGCCTTTGTATATATTTATGTATACGATTTTTATATGAATCAAGACAAGTAAATTTTGCTCCGAAAAAGAAACGACACACCGATAGGAGACGAAATGGAAGACGTATTATGAATATTTTAATTTGGAACGTGGTTTACATTTTGATTTTAATTCGCACCGGCAGGTTTTTGCTCCGTAAAAAAAATACTGCAGCTTTATTTGTCACAAATTTAAAATGGAACTAACAAGGGTGTAAACCTTATCGAATTCAAAAGAAATAAAAAAAATATCTTATTCGATATTCAAAAAAGAGTTGTAAAAAAACAATGTCGAATTGTCAACATAAACACGTCACACTGTTGCAAAAAGAAATTCGACGCAGAAAAGTTGTTTTAAAAGTAACTTATTTTTTATATAATTAGACTAGAAATTGAATATATAATTTTGAACAGGAAATTAAAATAAAAAAAAAAATCAAACCTTTCGTATTAAAAAGGCCCATCTATTTATTAAGTTCGGATGGAAGATTTAAAAATGTTTATTACCTAATCGTGTTTGTTTAGAGAACACTCTCCTAAAATAGCGCTAATGATTTAAAGGAGCAGAAAATAATATCCAAGTTTATTAATGTAACTATCTTGATACTATAAAATAAAAACTTAATAACTCATTCTACCCCATCAGTATATAAAATTACCTGTTTAGTGTAACTACCTTGATACTTTAAGATAAAACTTAGTTACTTATTCTATCCTAACAGTATATAAAACACCTTTACTAGTGTAACTATCTTGATACTTTAAGATAAAAGCTCAATAACTCATTCTACCTCATCAGTATATAAAATGACCTTTTTGGTGTAATTATCTTGATACTTTAAGATAAAAACTCAATAACTCATTCTACCCCATCAGTAGATATATAAAATTACATTTTTAGTGTAATTATCTTGATACTTTTAAGATAAAAACTCAATAACTCATTCTACCTCATCAGCATATAAAATGTCATTTTAAGCGTAACTACCTAAATACTTCAAGATAAGAACATATATTGATAGAGTAGAACATTATTAATATATAAAAACCACCATTATGAGCGTAATTACCTTGATACTTTAAAATAAGAACTGAGTAAAACTCGTTCTACTGCATCGATATATATATATATATATATATATATATATATATATATATATATATATATATATATATATATATATATATATATATATATATATATATATATAGAGAGAAAACCAGCGCTGTGCAGCTGTTCACATTGCGCTAGGACACTCACAGCATCAGCTGAGCCTTGTATTTTGTATTGTAATTGTATGGCAACAAAAGTTTCCATTCTATTCTATTCTATATATAGAAACCACGCTACCTAACTCAGTAACTCATTCTACCCCATCAATATACCTAGTTAATGTTTTAAATGTCTTTTGTTTATCATAGCTATAATTTGTAATTGCCTCACAACATAGTTCAAGACTATCTTGCGGTTTTATCCAGCATCATAATTTATGACGTCAATTAGGCTAATAACTAACACATTATAACCAACAAATGGGCAGTTTCGTGGAAGAGCCAAAGATTGGAAAACACAATTAATTCCCATTCTCCAGTGATGCGGGCCATAATGAAATTCCGCAGTATTATGTGCCCAGCATACGTAATTATTAAGAATTGCATCATTTTATGATTCTTCGCATCGTTTCGTTTACTACCTACCTATACAGTATACCAGGGGTAGGCAACCTTTTCAGCCGGAATAGTTAAAAATTACAATTTACAAAATTTCAAAGAGCCAGAATAATTTTTCTTGCCAATTATTTATTATTGGCAAGAAAAAATATTCTGGCTCTTTACATGCATATATAAACATTGGTACCTAATCCTCGTAAATCGATTTAGATTGATTTTTAAACCTTTTTTTTTATAAATAAATAATATTTGCTTATGGAACTAAAGAGCCGCAGATTCACATCCAAAAAGCTACATGCGGCATGTGAGCCGCAGGTTGCCAACCCCTGACCTATACCATCTCTTTTTATATTTGCCTTGCAATGTCATATAATGATGATGATTCGACATTTTAAATATTCTATGTCTATTGTTGAACGTTGGTGTTATTTGATAATCATTGGTTATTGATGATTTAACAATTTTGTAACCGATATAACTAATTACAAACCATAAATCGATTATATGTTACTAAAATATCATCACAATCGATAATATTTTAGTAACATATAATTGATTTATGGTTTTATATCGTGTAATTTATTCAGGAATGGCAACGCATAAGGGGTATCATGGGCGAAACAGTATACTCTATTATGTCCATGGTACTGCTCATGTCTATAGACGACGGTTACCACGATCCATCAGATGGGCCGTTAGCTTGTTTACCATTCTAAGTTGGATGAAAAAAATTACATGTGCAGATAGATTATAATTCATTACTTTACAAAATCACATGTATATCGATACTATATATAATTGATATTATCAATGAGTCAATCGATATTTAGGTTATTCGAGAAGAACAACACTACTACACGTAAGTTTGCCTCAGAAACTAAAATAAACGTTCGTATATTATAAAAAACTTTAATAATAATAAAACTATTTATAACATGTAATTGGACAACGTAAATTTAATGAAATTTAAGCGGAATTTTAATGAAGTTTGTCGTTTCCGACAACTGTTTTGATTCGTTTTGTAAGTCTTCTTCAGGGTGAATAGGTACAATATAGGTTAAAAAAAATTACATAAATTTTAAAAAGAAATGCTTTCTTACCTAAGTAGTTCATTATCATCACCATTTTTTTATTATATATAACAATTGTCCATTCACTGCTGGACATAGGCCTCTCCCATAGACTGCCTGCAAAGCATTTCAGGTCGTCACTCTATCTAGTGGAGGGTCGTCCTATACTACGTTTGCTCATACGTGGTGGCCACTCAAGAACCTTTCTTCCTTATCAATTGTCCTTCGAGCTATGTGATCAGCCCATTGCCACTTCAGCTCGCTTATCCTTCGGGCTATGTCGGTTACTTTGGTTCTTTTGTGGATATCTTCGTTTCGGATTATTTAACTAATTAATTAACATGTAAAAATAGAAATTTAATCACTGAAGTGATTGGAAGACATTATTAGACAAGGGAACCCAATTTCTCCCGTACAAATAAGGAGATATATTCCTTTAAGGGGAATTAAAGCAACGTTATCTGCTTAATTGATTAATTAAAATTTATTATTGTTTAATCAAGAGTTAATTAACGCCAACGGAATTTTCGTTCGTGCCTAAGCGTAATTTTAACTTTTTGACAGTTTTCTTCCCCAAATGTATGGTGCAAGGTATAAAGGATCGGGCAATAAAAATATTGTATGTAATAATTAATATATTTCAAAACGTAAATAGTTCTACATACTTTTCTCAAGTAGGTATTTTATTTTATTCAAATGCAAAATTATAGTTTGATTAATAATCTTATTTTTCAAAAATTTTATGCTTGTTTTTCCTCTGAGAATTTTAATGGGGAAATTCAAATTTCAAAGTATAAATAAATCTTATGAAGTATTTATGTACAAAAACTTAAAAGGTATTAAATATAATGTTAAGATAAGCCATGTAGTGTTGCGCGACTTTACTAATCCGCCTACTAATTATTCGACTGAATAAATCATTCGGATTATTCGAATGATTTTCGATACATTCGACTATTAATTTTATTTATTCCATCAATAATGTCAGTCGACTACTAATATCATTTAATTACTAATTTCATTCATTAATAGTTGTTGATGTACGAGTCGACACGAACATAGACGAGCCGATCCAATCGTTGGAATGCCTTTTTTTTTTTGTTAATGGACAAGAGTGTTGCCAATTTACATTTTTGTTAAAATTATGTGAGTAAAGTTTTAGTAAAAATGTATTTAGTTGCTAGCGTTTTTTATTCGTCGTTTTCACTGACATAGTAATATAGTAATAGTGAACGTAAACTAGAATGGACTTAGTAGTAGCAAATACAGGGTAAGGACTTTATTGTAATTAATTACTAATTAGTAAAATCATTCGAATACAGAAATTTGTATATTACTAATTTAGTAGTCGTTTGCATGGCTACATCTATATATCACATATATATATGTGATATATATGTATATATATATATATATATATATATATATATATATATATATATATATATATATATATATATATATATATATATATATATATATATATATATATATATATATATAAACTACTATTCTTTCTTCAAAAAGCTAACGACCTATTGGTTCTCGACAACGCCGATTGGTTTTTGATTGGACATTTTCTGTAA
This sequence comes from Galleria mellonella, assembly GCF_026898425.1. Taxonomy (NCBI): domain Eukaryota; kingdom Metazoa; phylum Arthropoda; class Insecta; order Lepidoptera; family Pyralidae; genus Galleria; species Galleria mellonella. Next base: position 1,178,756 of record NW_026442114.1, read on the forward strand.
ATATTGTAAACAATATGGCGTCAAGACAAATAATTCCATTATTGCAATTATTTAGTATCATTATCACATCGGCCGTCAACTGTTCAGTGCTGAGCACAGGCCTTCCCTTCGGCAGATCTTATTAGTGGTTACCACGCTTGGCGAGCATTTTGGTAACCATAGTTACACTTTAGTGATATTGAAAGAAGGACATTGCTGCCTATCCCTTAATCGCCCCCACACCTCACCCAAACATATCACGTCACATTTATAACTAACGAATAAAACTGGAACGATAACGTTATCAAAAGCTGAAACAATAATTATTCTCGTCGGGCAGATAATCTGTTTCACTACACGAAGCTACTTTCTCATTAATGTTACGTGAAACTAGTTCAAACTAGTTTCCTGCATTATCCCGAGAGCTTTATGCTTCCACCGAAAAATAATATTAATGCTGGATAGATGTATAAAGTACCAAATTAATAAAAAAAAATTTACGTAAATTTGTACGTAAATTTTTTTATTAATTTGATTTATGTTTAAAGCAAAAAGATAGCTTGTCATGGTAGCCAATGTTTATATTTTTTTTATACCACTGAGGTGATAAACAAGCACACGGCCCACCCGATGGTAAGCGTTACCGTAGCCTATGAACGCCTGCAATACTAGGGGTATTGCGCGCGCGTTGCTGATCCTGAATAAACCTCTTTACCCTCTCTTTGTTTATCTAAATGATAATTCTTGATAAATGACTCGGCTTATTTAGCAAGGAGTAGGTTTCTTGACAAGTGGCCAGAGGCTATATTTGTTCCGGTCAATCAATACCGATACGTAATGAAAATCGCGGGTAAAACGAATTTAACATCAAACACAACATTCAAGCTCCAATCTACTGAAGCTAACCAACTGTAAGGACATATATTGTGCGAAGAAGTGCACGTAATAGGACCACGTTTGTTTTTCCCCCATCATTAGCAACAAGGAAAATATAACAAGTTACCATTGTGACTAATTCTTTGTTAGAGCTTCATTTATTCATATCAGTCATAAACTGCTCACGCTGGTGAACATATGCCTTTCCTATAAGGGAAGTTTTGCCAGTAGTTGCTACGATTGAGTTGGCAACCACAGTTAGGCTATTAGAGATATTTTAAGAAGGACGCTGCTGCTCATCCCTCTAACATTAAGATCTCTTAGTCGCCTCTTACGACACCCACAAGAAAGGAAGGGAATGCCTATTCTATGCCGGGACCACATAGATAATATGCTGATATATGCAGATCGGTGGAAAGTAATTGTTAGAAATGGGGTCTACCAACCCTATTGCTAGCAACATACCCTATCACGTCGACCTCCACGCGGTTCCCACTGGAAATCATCGTGTTTAATTCTTATTGAATTCGTCACGATGGGCTAACCGACCTGCTTTCATCTTGACCTATCATCTATCACTGGTACCCCGCTAGCGTATACCGATAGCGCAAGCGGTGTTACCATTCCATTATCATCCATAAAAAAAGATCTCTCTTCAGTCGTACACTCTTGGCAGAGTGGTCGTGGTTTTCACAATGACGGTGGATCGTCGGTGAGTCTCACCTTCGCGATTGAGGTCCTCGCAATATGTCTCCATCTACTTCTGTTCGCCGCCGAGCGAGAGCATTCCACAATAGATTTCTGTGTGGCCGTTTTGATGAGGTGAGGATGAAAAAAAGATACATCCAGGCACATCCACGAGAAACAGTTAGGTAACCATATTTTTTTATAATTCATCCGCTAACCTCTCACCCCTTGGCCTGACATTTACAGTAATAAGAGTTTCACCCTTAAAAACTTTCTAAGACGTCCTTTGTCACAATAGAGCTGTTCCCGGTAATGGTTGTTACTTAACTACTTCTTGAATTATTTATAAGTTATAAGTTTCTCAATTTGTTGTTGTTTGTAAAATAAATGTATACGTTTGTCGTAATATTTTTAACATTTAGAGTAAAGCTTTGTGTCTCTTTCGCATATGTTTCTTGCAGAGTAGGTACAATGCTCAACTTCTGTCCTATTAGTTGTCGTATGTTCCCGCAAAGAGTGGGCCGTCTCTTCCTTTGTTTTTTTTTTTATACAACTTAGAATGGCAAACAAGCTGACGGCCCACCTGATGTAAAGTGGTAACCGTCGCCTATAGACATTAGCAGTATCATGGACATAACAGAGTATACTGTTTAGCCCATGATACCCCGCATGTGTTGCCATTCCTGAGGACTCAGGTGTTATTCCTCTGTACCCTGTAAATTCACGCCATATCCCACCCTTCAAACCGAAACACAGCCATGCAAACACAACTGCTTCACGGTAGAAACACGAATGGGACAGAGGTACCTAAGCAATCGACTTTTGTACAAAGTCTCCCTTTGGTGAATCCCGCTGCCTAAGTTACCTTAAGGGGCAACATAGGTAACTTAATAGTGGAAGATAGGTAGCAGTGTTCCATTTGAAACCTATAGTTACCAATCCGCTTGCCAAAAAAGGCAACTACTGGCTACTGCCCTCTGTCAGTCAAAAAAAGTCAGTACAAACGATTTTATAAGTATAGATTATTTTTATTAATCGAAGAAAATTAAACAGTATTTTTACATGCACTTTTTATTAATTAGAGAATATAGGTGTGTTTTCATCTATAGGCCAAAAAAGGGGTTATGATGACGATACCAATAATCCAGAGAGGATAGTATTAGCCGTTATCTGTCCACTGCTGAACATAGATCTCTCCCATAGACTATCATAAGGAACGGTCCCGAACCACTTGCAACTACTGTCTCCCTGCAATCCATTTGACGTCATCGCTCCGTCTAATGAAGGACATCCTACAATGCGTGTGCCTGTACGGGGTCGCCACTGAAGAACTTTTCTTCTCCAACGATTGTCGATTCTTCGAGCTATGTGACTAGCACATTGCCACTTCAGCTTGCTTATTCTTCAAGCTGTGTCGGTTAGTAATAGTAACTCATCTTTATTGCTAGTAATATACCTAAAGGGGGTTGACGTCAGGCAGGTCGATCGTAAAACTAAAAACCAAATCTTTTTGTAATATGGATAAAATCATATTACGCTAACCCCAAATGATTGGGATAAGGGTAGGAAGATACACACCCGTTGCGCTGACGTCCATGGAATTTCCCTTGAAAACTATGGTAAATCCAATGAATTTATTACAATAAGCTGACTTAATTTCTCATCTAATTTTTGTATCGGTAAATTGCATTGAGGAAAACCAAGGAATCATTTTTGTTAGTCAATGTAAAATACATTATTATATAAAATTTCTTGGCGACAGAACATACTTGTAATATTACACCTCCTGTATTTTTCTCTTCTCCTAGTAGTTTACTTGAAATTAACTGAGCACTTTCTTAATGGACGCACAATCAAACACTTTTAATCGCGTAATAATAATTAATGACTTCGGCTCTTCAGCAGTTGGCTCTGTTCCAGACTCCTAATATCGCTATACGACATAACACCTACATATTACTTTATCTGACCTATGTAATCTTGAACTTTTCCCTCCCAATCAACCTTTTAAAGAGGAAAAGATGAATGGGATTTACCACATTAACATTACTACCCCATTGCTAGACTTGATAAGGTATAATCTTATCAAGTCAACCTCCACACAGTGGGAGGGAAAGGGATTGATAGTAATGGGATCTAACTGACCCATTGCCAGCAATCAGGTCGACCGTGGTTCCCCCTGGAAACCATCGTGGTTAAATCTAGTGAAATTCGTCAGGATAAGCCAACTGACCTGCTTCATCTTTACCACTTAGTTATCATATTATTATATATTATTAATGCATATTAATGGACACACAATGCATTTTCTTTATATTTCTTTTTATTATTACTTTTAATAAGGAATTTCGCGACTGACTCTTGGCCACAACAGAATATCAGTGTTTTGCTCTTTTAAGGGAGAAGCAATAAACTGAGTTGTGACCATTTTGTGTTACTATGGCACACGCATGAAGGAAAGGAAAGAAAGGTTAGTTTATATATATTGTTTTTTTTGTTTTGTGCTTTTTTATTTTCATTCTTTTATCTCCTATACTGTGTATTATGTATATGTTTTTTTATTGTAATTTGAGTGCTGTAAGTAATGTAAATAAATTATCTATCTATCTATTATAATATTAGTTTATAGTAGAGCTATCATTACATTTTGACTTATTAAAAAAATCAATCTTCAAAATTTTCTACCAAAATAGTCTTAAGTTAATCATCTTACCCTATATAGTGTTCTAAAATCTTACCTCTTCTATTCTTATTTCCTTTCTATTATGGAGTACTATTTTATTATTTTCAAAATTGACAAATATTTTTCTAGACTGTAACGCAGACTAGCTAATGAATAATCGTACAAGGAAAAAAAGAATAAGGTCACTTAACTTAAAGTTGCTGTCTCTGCAAAAGCGAATAAATACGGTAGAGAATTCTACCCAACATCTGGACATACGTTATCTGATTTTTCAACTTTAAAGTGGCAAAGAATTCTACCCAATATTTGAATATATATTTTTATTGAGGTTAATGGCCATATGTGCTCCAACATAGAATGGGGCCCCCTTCCTTTCCTGTGCTTGGCGTAAGAGGCGACTAAGGGAGGGCGAAGAATAGGCAGCAGCGTCCCTCTTAAAACATCTCTAAAAACCTAACTGCGGTTGCCAACCCGCCTGCCAAGTGTGGCAATTACTAACAAAACTCCCTTTATGGGGAAGGCTTATGTCCAGCAGTGGACAGTTAATGATTGAAATATTAATAAAAAAGAATTATGGTTAAACTTAAAATTATTAATACCTTTTTAGTAAACAAAAACTTTTTAGACTTCGTGATTCTAAATTCTGAAAATACTTCCATATCACATAAATAAGAGTTATCTTAAGTTACATAAGTCACGCGCTATTAACATAATTCGTAAGTTTTTAGGCTCTACTTATGAAGTTATTTCTTTAATCTTTATAATTACTGCAGATATTTAAATATATTACATTTGATATCCTTATTTATATTTCGAATGTTAAAGTGAGTTTGTTTATTTGTTACCTCTTGACGCCGTAATGGGTGAAACAATCACGATGACGTTTATATATATAAATAATACATACAATGAAAAATTACACAAGCTAATGTTTATCCAGATCAGTAAACATATTTCTGTCACACAGATGAACTTAATACATGTTTTTTTTTTATACAACTTATAATGGCAAACAAGCTAACGGCTCACCTGATGGAAGGGATGGTAACCGTCGCCTATAGACATGAGCAGTACCATGGACATAACAGAATATACTGTTTCACCCATGATACCCCCCCCCCCCCACATGCGTTGCCATTCCTGAGGACTCAGGTGTTATTCCTCTGGGTTTTATATTTAAACTCAACTTTTGTTTAAATAAAAAAGCAACAGCTGAGTTTCTTGTCCGTTCTTCTTAGCTAAACTGCATTCTCAACTTGGTGGTATATTCATAGAAAATGAATATTAAAAAATGTTTATATAATTAAGTTTACTTGAATAATAAGTATTTTTATTTACATACTAATTAATTAGGTTTACTTGTTATTCTAATTTGCAAAAAAAAAATTGAAGTTTTGTTTTTATTTCTACAGGACATGCTCGGTGCAATATTCTCCCGTATACTATCGACAACGTACTCAGCACCTACAAGCTACGTCGGCACTTCACCCGTCTACGAGATGTCGCGTGAACTTTCAATAGGTTGGGAGGTTTCGGGATTTCCTCGAGCCACAAATGATGTTAATAAATTTCGGTTGTTGAGATTGTGTAAAGAAATATTGTGCCATCAATTACGAGTTGTGATTTAACTTTATCACATACATAATCAGATTTTGTTACGAAAAAAAAGGGAAAACCATTCGTTGAAATGATATATGGCTAAACGACTTTTAAATTTAAGTAAACTTAAGTTTTGTTTTTTGTAACACAGGGGTAAACGAGCATGCTGCTTACCTGATGGTAAGTAACTACCGCCACCTATAAGCGAGCATCCGCAACAATAGAGACATTGCAGGTGTGCTATTAGCCTTATTAAATTAAATATGCTCTTTTCTTGAAAGTTATGATGTCGTATCGGTTCGGAAATACTACTGCTGAAAATTGTGTAAAGTCTCATTTTGGTTTGAAAATTTTCAAAAATTGCTAGATTTAGCCAAGGCAACAATAGTGATTGTTATATGTTATTTTCTTAAAGGTTTCGATGTCGAATCGGTTCGGAAATACTGCTGCTGGAAGTTGTGAACACTCTCATTTTGGTTTGACGATTTTCAAAAAGTTGCTAGATTTAGCCAAAACACTAACAGTGTATTTTATCAACAGTTAACTGTTTACTACTGAACATAGCTTTCCCGTAAAGGGGGGTTTTGCCAGTAGTTGACAAATTCGGTAGTCAGGTTGGCAACCGCAATTAAGCTTTGGTGATGTTTTAAAATAGACGCTGCTTCCCATCCCTCGACCATTAAGTTCCTTTAGTCGCCTCTTACGACACCCACGGGAATGGATGGGCTGGCCTATTCTATGCCGATACTAACAACAAACAGCATATTATAGAGTCAATAGAGTCAATATCTACATTATTAATAATAGTAATAATTTATTTGGAACAAAAACATTGGTTACAATATTATTGAAAAACGACGACATCCGCAGAAGTATAAAACTGTGTCGCGAAAATCAGCGCGTCCTTCTCATTGCAAGATTCCAAAACAGACCAATTAAAACATTATTACATCAACGAAGACAATTCTGTGCCTCTAGTGAGAAAGGTATAACTCAAGTTATAGCCTTTTTCTTTTTTAGGCTACTTTAAATAAGCAAATTTTTCTCTTTTGAATGGTATAAGAATCGTAACGATATCTTTAAAAACAATAGAGATAGTAAACATGTAAAAGGCTACAATTAACAAAATATTTGTGGTAAAAAAGTCATAATTAGAAATAAAACTACAATATTTTACAAAAATAGTGCCAAAAATGACAAGATACTTAGAACCACCCTTTAAATATGTATTTATTTTTGTGTAAAATGAATCAGTTCGATTTGAACCCTTTTACACCATTTAATAGCAATTATTTTTTTATAGCGTAAAATACACAACATACAATACACACAACAAATACATTGTTTTTCTTCAATACTTCAATAAAATAGTTTTAATTCAACTTAAAACTATTTTCACATGATAATTTTAATATTTTTGTTAAGTGTGATTAGGTATAATATAATTATTTTTAAAACTATAGGTTTTACACAAAAACCGAAAATTTCATAAGAAAGAGGAGAAAAAATTACTATAAATGCAATCATTGACTTGTTCAATTAGCAAATAATAAAAGCAGCAAAATTTTTTTCTTTATTTTAAATAGTTTTTTGGCTCTCCTGAAAAGTGGCCATTTTGAATTGAACCTTTTCTCACTAGAGGCACAGAATTGTCTATATCTAGCAACTAACCAACCACAATACTAACTAATAACTATAAACTACAATAAATAAAAAAATAAAAAATGAAAATTTAAAAACAGCAGCCTATATGTTAACTAAAAAAAAATGTGTGTGATAATGACGGCTCGCTATAGCAGTGCGTCGAGGTTCAACTTTACAAATTTTATAAATATTATTATAATTAATTAATTATGACAACAATAAACAAGTTTGTAAAGGTCATGAGATAGACATGTTCATCGACCTACGACATGTTATTGCATTCTCCAGATATTTTCTAAATGATTGTCCTATTTTGATAAAATATTTTACCGAAATAATAGAATGGTGGATGCGCTTTACGTGACAGCGTTGCATAAGTATCTAAAAATTAGTCTTAAAACAAAAATGCAAGACATGTATTCAGTGAATGAATATAAAGCAATATTTGTACAAATACTGACATAAATAATAGTTTATTTTGTAGATGTTATAGATATAGATTTACTAAGATTTTGAGACAATTTTTAAAAATGAGTTGATTAATATAGAAGATACTATTTATCGTCGTCATTTTTGAATTATTTTTAAAAGACAGGTTTTCAATTTGTCTGTATTTCTTGTCACTATGTTACGCAATTACCTTCTAAACCGACGGCGATCTTTTTCAATCAATGGGATTTTTCTTGTATTTATTAGTCCTATAAGGTACATATTTTATAGCGACTGAAGCCACTTCTGACACGCAAACTTGTGTTCTAAATTCAAATTTGTAATTTGTTCATTGTGACGACTGAAGTCGCTTCTGACATTTCGTGTCAAAAGTGTACAGAGGAATAACACCTGAGTCCTCAAGAATGGCAACGCATGGGAGGATATCATGAGTGAAACAGTATACTCTGTTATGTCCATGGTACTGCTCATGTCTATAGGTGACGGTTACCACTTTCCATCAGGTGGGCCGTCAGCTTGTTTGCCATTCTAACTTTTATAAAAAAAAAATCTAGTGGGAGGTTGTCTTACACTGTGTTTGCCCATATGGGGTCACCACTCAACATATTCTTGCTGCTGAAAAAAGATTATATATAAAGTATAAGTAGATAATTAATTAAATATGAACTCTTTTTACTGAATTGACCTTCACTCATTATAAATGCCCTTTATCAAAGAATGCAACCTATTAAATAAAACTACAATTATTATAACTGGAAATAGCAAGGTTTAGGTAACTATTTATATAGCTATTGTTACACTGAAATAATTTAATATAGAATAAAAGGCTTTATTAGTTTGCTTGTCACCTGTCAAGAGGGTATCATGCAAACTATTAATTAACAGAGCCTATTTCACTGTCGGATTGTTATGAACAAATTTATAATTAATTAAATTATGAATAAATGGTATTGTGACATAATTAGGATACTTGAAAGTGATTAAAAATTATTTTAAAATAATTTCATTGGAATTTTAAAATAAAACATGTAATATAATTAGGTTACATAATTGTTATTAAAATATTTTATTTTATTTCAATATTGTTATAATGATAATAAATAAATTGTAAAATATTTATAATACATAATTGTAATTAATTTAATTTTGATTTTAATTAATTTTTATTTAAGACTAACTGTTTATTCGCTACTTCGTACGCGTAGATTTCAGAATTAGGAAAAGCAATTAAATAGACCACTCCTAGATGGGGTATCAATAACCCCATAATAAACACATATCAGATTTCAAGTTAGACCTTTAGCAACTGAACTGTGAAAATTTTGTCCAATTATATATATAGTAGTTTTTGCGTAATATGGAAATAAAATATATACAGACAAACAGACAGATAAAATGTCTAAATATTATAGTTTATGTATCTATTAGTCTTATTAAAATGGCCAAGATTTTTTTTAATATTTCCGAAGTGCAGACATTGTCTAGCAAGGAATCAGTAGATGCAAGTGGCTCTGGATCGTTTCTTATAGCAGCCAATGGGGGAGGCTTGTGTACAGCAGTGGACGGATCATGGCTGAATAAGATTTGCTCGATAAGCAATACCCAACCCAGTTAAGTTTTTTTTATTTAGCATACACAATTGCTTCTATCTCAAACAAATATGGTGCATATGGTATGGTGGACAAATTCATTTGCTACTTATCTAAAGTATGATATCGCTGATGATATATATATATATATATATATATATATATATATATATATATATATATATATATATATATATATATTGTTTATTGTACTAAAACATACAGTAACAACAATAAGTAAATAACAATGTTAGCAAAGGCGAACTTATCTCTAAAATCTCATTATAATCTTATTATCTCTAAAAGAGATTTCTTCCAGTCAACCTACACAGTGGCATAGGAAGTAGTGAGTGGGCAGTAGTAGTGCTAAACAGAAGTTAAAATAAATATTTACATAAATTATATATTAAAAACCATAGACATTATAAGATCCATATCTATGGATTTAATATGTCTAATAATAGAAGATTCCGCAAAAGATTTATAATATAAAATAAAAATTCCATTCAAATCCAATTACATGGTCGCTTAAAAGGAATAACAACAAAAAGAAAGAATTATCAATTTATAATAAAACCTCCGAAAAAGGAACTGGACGCAATAATTGCTTCCGTACTTTCTTTTATTTCTCGCTTTACATAACGTTTGAAATCTGAGCAATAAATTTTATCGTTTCGACCATAAATATTCATTTTACGCCTTCTACTTCTGGAGCGTAATCTTCAGCGACAGGATCCCTTGCAGGGCCGTTTTAGGGTCCTTGTTATAGATGCCGGTTTATTTTATGAAGCGATCCGTGAAGGGACTAGGACTTCTGATTATGATTAGCTATAGCCAATACCGTACTTGGCACTTTCTTTTTTGTCTACAATTGATTGCAAGAAATTCTATACATAACCACTGCTATGTATGTTATTTTTAGATGTTTAGTGCTCAAAAATAAAAATCTTGAGTAATACAAATTTGGCACATGGCAAAACGTAAAAGTAACTCAAAACACATCAGAAAAATTAGGTGCTCCTAGAGAAAGAAATCTAAAATCTACTTGGAAAACTATTAACAATGAAAGTGGATAGATGTAAAGAAAGTGGATGACCGAACAAAAGGTGGATGAACTGTCTGATAGATGATATACATAAAGGAGAAGTAGTCGTAAGCACGGAAATAATAGTTGATGAGATACTGCGCCGACCCCAAATAAATGGGAAAAGTCAAGGCGATGACGAATAACGACTTGAGATTTTGTTCCATGTAAAAAAACTTTACTTTAATCGTGACAAAAGTAGTTATTTTGATTTAAATAACCAAACTATTGAACCGATTGTTATGAAATTTCTATAGAACGAATAAAGAATAACTTCTAAAATTTACAGAATCTGAGAATACTTCTTCTAAATCTTTTCGGATACAAAGAGTGAATTTTTCAAATCAGCTTACAAATGACGGAGTTCTATAATAACAATTATAAAAAATACCATCGAATTGATACTAGTGTCAAAAATAAACACAAATATATTTTTACTTTTTCACCAAAGCAGAACTAAGTGGCTCAGGACCGTTCTTAAGACAGTCTATGGGGGAGGCCTATATTTAGCAATGAACGGATAATAGTTGAGATGATGAAGCAAAAATAAATATTTTATTAATAGCAATATAATATAATTATCGTTATAATAAATTTAATTATAGCATTTTTTTTAATTAATTACATTATTTAAGAGATACTTAAAATACTAATAAATGTAATTTAATCCCATTCAACTGTTTAAGTGTCATAGAGTACAAACGACCAAATATTTCCTTTTATTATTATAGCACGACATGTAGCCACATCAACGTGAGCGAACAGGGGGGAAAGGGATTGTTAGTAATAGAGACTGAGAATCCCATTGCTAGCAATATACCCAACCAGGTCGACCTCCTCGCGGTTCTCCCTGAAAACTATCGTGGTTAATTCCTGATGAATTCATCATGATGGGCTAACTGGCCTGTTTTCGTTCTCATCTATCACCCTTCACTGGTGCTCCGCCAGCGTATCCCGTTAGCGCAGGCGGGGTTACCATACCATTTTCACCCTTTGAAAAAAAAAACGTGAGCGAACACAGAGACAATATGGTCCATGAATAAGACCAACCGAAAAGAGAAGGATTTACGCTCAACGATTGATTCCACTATATCAGCTCACTAAGTGAACTTTTCACGTTACGTTTGAAGGATCTGAGGTAATAAATATTATAAATATGACTGTAAACTTTCACATTAAATACATTAGTTGGGTGAATAAGATTTCTGAGAGACAGTATGTCATCGTCACTCTTTTTCCATCATACCTCTCGCCATAGAGCTGAAGTTCCCCCTCATTTCTTGAATGCGTAGCATACTACGAGTACTACTGTCCATGCATTCCGTTCATTTCTACCTCATACATCTAGGTTATGGAATGAGCTTCAGTTTTCCCTTTACAATATAATATGAGGCATTACAAAAAACATGCCTACAAACTTAAAAGGCTGTTAACGCACAAGCAACTTTTTTTTTATACAACTTAGAATAGCAAACAAGCTGACGGCCTACCTCTGTACCCAGTAGATTCACGCCATATTCCACCCTTCAGACCGAAACACAGCCATGCAAACACAGCTGCTTCACGGTTGAAACACGAATGGGACAGAGGTACCCAAGCAATCGACTTTTGTACAAAGTTTCCCTCTGGTACTCCTCCTCTCAAGTTGCAGGTGTTCATGGACGATGATAGTTGTTTTCCATCTTATGGATCGTCTACTCGTTTATGTTCCTAACAATAAAAAAAAGTTAAAAATGCTTTGTCAGGTTAAACTGATGGTAATATTAAGTAAGGCAATTGATCTCACTTGATCCCCGCTGGCATACTTCATTGATCTGACCCCAAAAAAAATCTTTTCTCTATCTAAGTTATTCGCGTTGTTTTGCCAATAAAGCAAAATAAAATAAAATACCTTCCCCCAAAGAAGCGAGATAAAGTGAAACATAAAACAGAAGTACATTGGGATTGGGATTTTAAAGGAAATTCCCGTATGAAGTTTTCCGCGCACGTACGTACGCGACAGGCGGCTGTCAAGTGAATATGCAAGTGGAAACAGCCACTTGACTATCTTGATTTGAGGATTTTGCTAAGGTCTCAACGTGGGATACTTGAGAACATGTTGATTTCGCTCAGCAGCTTCAATAATGGCTAATTAGTAAAAATAATAAGTCGTTCAATTGAAGTCATTTTCAAAGTTTGTATTACATGTAAAATGTCAATCGAAAAATTAAAATATTTTAATAATAATAATAATATTTCTTTATTTATAGATTACAAAGATCTATTTTTGTTAGTAACAATTGACTTAATCTATGTTAGTAGAAAAAAAATACAAAATACATTTTATGGCCCTTATAATAATTTTGACCCACAATGAGAGGATCGGACTATCGTATTTATTACATAATGCCCTCAGAATGCTGCTACTGCTGCCACGCAATCGGTATAAAGGAGATGCAATCCGTTTGCGTCTGATGGCATAGAAGTCATCTGTCCATGCCGCTGCAAACATTGTGGATGCACTACAAAAACGTGGTAACCGTAACAACAACCTGAAAACATCATTGTATTGAACACGCAGAGCGCTGTATGCCCGCTGTGTGTAGTCAACCCACAGGCTGCTCGTGTAAAAAGATTGGCAATATGCCTTGAACAATATTATTTTGACTTGAGTTTGATTTTAAGTTATATTTAACTTTATAATCATCATTTCAGCTATTATACGTCCACTGCTGAAATTAGCCATAGCATCCCTCATAGATTGTCATAAAGAACGGTTTTGAGCCACCTGCATCCACTCACTCTCTGTATTGCATTAGAGGTCGCAACTCCAAAAGATGCAGAATTTATACAAAATAAATATAGAAGTTACAAAGGAATCACTCATAACTATTTATCACGCAAAATTGTATGGAAAAGTTGAACCGTTTTTCTCGAAGCATTTCTATGGAGACACTCTATCTATATAATCTAAGATATATACACAATCAAACTACAGTTTACTTGTGCTTGAGATGTGGCTTTGATTCTTTAACTACATATAATATTATTTGTGCTTACAATTTGTATTCAGTGTTCCGTGAGTTATGATTGTGACTTCTGATTGCACTTTAATAATAGCAAATAAGCAATGATGTGTTAAGTATTATGTAAGTAAGAATAATTCTATATTAATTCAAATTAAGTTCTACCTGAAAGGCTCCCGCTGAAAATCAGCGCTGCAGCTGTTTAACTGTAGCATTACGCTGAGCGGGGACCATCTTGGCAAACATTACCTAACACCTTCATCTCGAGGGGAAGCGATCGTTAGTAATGCCACCACTCCCATTGCCAGCAATATACCCTGTCAATTCGACCTCCACGTAGTTCCCCCAGGAAACCATTGTGCTGAATTCCAGATATACTCAACACGATTGGCTAACTGACATTTTTTCATTCTCATCTATCATTGTTCTCTAGTGCCTCGCCAGTGTATACCGATAGCGCAGGCGGGGTTACCACTCTATTATCATCTATTAAAAAAAATCTTCACCTTTTGTATATATTATATATTACATTCTTATATACTCTGTACCTTTTTTGTATGTGTAACAATGTTTACTAAATAAACTATTATTATTATTATAACATTAATTTTTTTGGAAACACTAAAACCTATTATTACTAAAATTAACAAAATCAATAATAACTTATATGCATCAAGTCCTTAACTAAATATGAAAAAGTCTAAAGAGAAAATTTTGCCACACCTGAAATTACAGGCGTTCATGTAATAAAACGCGTAATTGGTAAGGCAAAATCTGAAGCTAATCCATCAGGTAGGATATTAGTTTGTTATTTTATTTGCCACCCCCCTAATTTAGTCAAGATCATGCAACTGACTTCATCATTATTACATCTAGAGCCACGTAGGTTAGCGACTGGTGATGTTTTTATAAGGACGCTGCTGTTCATACCTCGACCATTAAGTTGGCTAAGTCGCCTCTTACTACATCCACAGGAAAGAAAGGAATGACCCATTCTATACCAGAATCAATATATTATATATAATATTATATATTACTTTATAATATTACTTTTAGAGTTCATAAATAAAATTGGAAGTAAGTCTAGACAAAATTATGAGAACATTAATTAGATAGATGGAAAATAAAAAACATCTTATATAATTCATGTCTGGACAAGATATTAAAATGTTGTGAAAAAAGTTGAACGTAAGGCGAAAACTTCGTGAAAACATAAAAGAGAAATGTTCCTTTGCTTTCAAATGAGCAAACATTTAGCAGATTGTTAAATTAATTTCTCCTTAAATAAACATGCCAGTAATTTATGATAAAAACTTTCCACTTGATTTTTAATTGATTCCTGTAAAAACCATTCGTTCAAATTCAGTTCATTGTTTCGACGGAATCGTTCTTTTACGAATAGAACCGAAACATTATAATGCGGTAAAGACGTCAATATTTAATTAATTTGATCTTTCCTTGACTTTGTACAGAATTTATAAATCTCGTAAATATGATCGATTTACAAACATAAATATTATAATAAGTACAAGACACATATCATCACCATATCAGCCTCTAACTGTCGTCAGGCTTTAGATATGTTTTAAGAGGGACGTAACTACCCATCCCTCACCCTCCCTCAGTCGGTTCTTACGACACCCAAGGGAAAGGAAGAGGTGTCCTATTCTATGCCGGGACCACACGGCCATATACTACAATTTTAATTCCTCCCTCAACATTCACATGCCAGCTTTTCCGATGGCTGTTCACAAAGATAATTGTAAATGGAACCGATATTGATTTTAGTCTGGACATTTCATTGTTCACATTTGATTCAACCATGCAACATTCACTATGTTTGTAATGGCATGTAGAATTATATGTATACATAAAGGATTATAGAAAGTGGCCGTATGGTCCAGGCATGGAATGGGCTACATTTCCTTTCAGAAATACAAACACATTAAAAACGTCTTCCTTTTAGAAATTGCTCAAAAACGACGACGGTAAATAGTATTTTCTATATTCATTTATTCTCTATTTTTGAAATAGTAATATAATATAATAAAAACCGGGGGAAAGGGATTGTTAGTAATGGAGACTGAGAATCCCATTGCTAGCAATATACCCAACCAGATCGACCTGCTCGCGGTTCTCCCTGGAAACTATCATGGTTAATTCCTGATGAATTCATAATGATGGGCTAACTGGCCTGTTTTCATTCTCATCTATCACCCTTCACTGGCGCTCTGCCAGCGTATCCCGTAAGCACAGGTGGGGTTACCATACCATTTTCACTCATCAAAAAAATATTATAAAAACTTTTGTAAATCTATATCTACAAAATCTATAAAATAAATGATTATTATTTATGTCAGTATTTGTACAAATATTGCTTTATATTCATTCACTGAATGCATGTCTTGCATTTTTGTTTTAAGACTAATTCTTAGGTACTAATGCAACGCTGTCACGTACAGTGCTCTCACCATTTTATTATCTCAGTAAAGTATTTTATCAAAATAGGACAATCATTTAGAAAATATCATGTCATAGGTCGATAAATATATCTATCTTGTGTTGTTTTTTATGCAACTTGGAATGGCAATCAAGCTAACGGCCCACCTGATGGAAAGTGGTAACCGTCACCTATAGACATGAGCAGTACCATGGACATAACAGAGTATACTGTTTCGCTCATAATACCCCCCCCCCCCCCATGCACTGTCATTCCTGAGAACTCAGGTGTTATTCCTTTGTACCTTGTAAATTCACTGCTATATCCCACCCTTCAAACCAAAACAGTCATGCAAATACAACTGCTTCACGAAAGAAACACGAATGGGACAGAAATGCCTAAGCAAGCGACTATTTATTAATAACAATAATTATTGATAATAATATTGTAGATATGGACTCCATAATATGCTAATATTTGTTGTTTGATCACGGCATAGAACAGGCCATCCCATCTATTCCGGTAGGTTGGTGTCATAAAAGGTAACTAAGAGAATTTAATGGCCGAGAAATAGGCGATAGCGTCCCTCTAAAAACATCACTAAAAACTAACTGCGGTTGAAAACCCACCTGTAAAGCGTGGCATCTACTGGCGAAACCCCTCTTGGGGAGGCCTATGTGTTTTTTTTTTATAGGTGAAAATGGAATGGTAATCCCGCCTGCGCTAACGGGATACGCTGGCAGAGCACCAGTTAAAGGTGATAGATAAGAAAGAAGACAGGCCAGTTGTTTCCAGGGGGAAAAGCAAGGACGTCGACCTGGTTGGGTATTTGCTAGCAATGGGATTCTCAGTCTCCATTACTAACAATCCCTTTCCCCCCTGTATCTTGTAATTGTATCTGTATATTTTTTGTAGAATAAATTATTAATATTATTATTTGTTTATAATATATAATATTATGTACGTCTTTAAAAAATGGAGGGATTAAATAGTACTGAATGCGAAATTTAATCTAATACTGATTAAGATTGTATCCCACAAAAAAAACGGCTACAATTGTGGGTTAACCAGTTATTTTAACTTAGTTTAGTTAAACTATTGAACCGATTTTGATAAAATTTCTATAGAATCAATCTATAAGTATATCCTTTTAGATAAATAGAGAATTTTCCAAATACCTTTATAACAGACGGAGTTATGAGGTAAGAAACGTAAAAAAAATACAACCGACTTGAGCACCTCCTTATTCTTAAAGTCTGGTGAAAACTTATGCTAGTTAGTTTTTTCAAGTATTTCGACCCTGCATTTCTAGAATATTAGACTACGACATACTTTTAAAGAAAAGAAATACAGTGATTTCAGTCAGCAAATTGATAGATGATTAGTGATTGATGATTATTGATAGACACATTAGATTGAACATATTTAAGTTTAGAACGCGTGATTACAGTTAGATTTGTCTTTCAATCAATCAGGATTTTGTTTCGCAAACTACCTATACTCGTATGTGAGTGACGACTACACTCGTCATAAAATTTATATGAGACATACTTAGAAGTAATATCTATCATTTGCAAAATTAATTATGAAAATCATTTAAGAATTAGCGAACAAACAGATACACAAAAAAAATAAGAATGATTTTTATTCAAGTAATTTTAAGAGCATTTTTGAATAGTCATTCTGTTTATGATTCTACCGCCCATTCACAATGTGATCGCTTAAAAATAGAAATGGAAATTAATGCTACACATAATTCATTATAATTAAGTGTAATTATTATTTTTATTCACAATGATACAATCAGTGACAAATTAAAAATGTCACGTTCACAGGCAATGACTTAATGTCTCACTATAAATATGAAAATACGCTTTCTAGAGCCCTGTCGGCCGTCTGATGCGATTGCACTTCACTACTAACCGAGCGCAGCCGATAACTCACGAATAAATCCGAACGCAGCGACAATATGTGATTTCATTTTAGATTTGTAGCAATTCACAGTGCAAATAATCACAACGTTATATAGCAGTATATGTGAAACGAACTACCTAGAATAACGTGTGATTTCGCATAGCATATGATATTTCAATTGTTACATGTGAAACATTGCAAGACTATTTGAAAGTAACTTAATTCACAAGAAGTAGAAATATATGTATATAACAAATATATTTCCAATACAATACGCAGTTTTGAAAACTATTCCGTGAATTGCGATACAACGTTCAAAAAGGCTGAAAACTCGCTTGTCGCTATCAAAGGAACAAAAGGCTCACGTACAAACTTTATACACATCAGTTCGGGCGCAGTCTTAAAAATTGAACTCGCGGAGAAATAGAAAACGTGTCCCGTATTTCAAACGGGTTTATGCTGTTACTTGTGGGGATACATTGTTGCGCCGGTATTACTTGTCGGCTCCTATTTGTATTCGGACCGGCAATGTAACTAGTTATATCTCGCGGTTTCCCCCACGTAAATCAATGTATAATGTATGGGGGGGAAAGGGATTGTTAGTAATGGGGACTAAGATTCCCATTGCTGGCAATATATCCAACCAGGTCGACCTCCTCGCGGTTCCCCCTGGAAACTATCATGATTAATTCCTGATGAATTCATCACGATGGGCTAACTGGCCTGTTTTCATCCTCATCGATCACCCTTCACTGGTGCCCCATCAGCGTATCCCATTAGCGCAGGCGGGGTTACCACTCCATTTTCATTTAATAAAAAAAGATGTATAATGTATCCTATAGGATATAATCTACATATATACCAAATTTCATACAAATCCGCTCAGTAGTTTTCGACTAAAAATACAATAAACATTCTATTCTAAAAAATAACAGCGTTTATAGTAATATCTTGTAAGAGATATATAATAGACCTTTTTTCCGCCACATTGGTGGTGGTGACATTGGTCCAGAGGAAATCGATATATAGATATCTGATCGATATCCATATTATAGATGCCTAATTTACCTACAAGTTTCGTAGCATTAATTCCCGATAGTGTATTTAAAATTTAGTTTTTTTTTTATACAACTTAGAATGGCGAACAAGCTGACGGCCCACCTGATGGAAAGTGGTAACCGTCGCCTATAAACATGAGCAGTACCATGGACATAACAGAGTATACTGTTTCGTCCATGATACCCTCCATGCGTTGCCATTCTTGAGGACTCTGGTGTTATTCCTCTGTATCCAGTAAATTCACGCCATATCCCACCCTTCAAACCGAAATACAGCCATGCAAACACAACTGCTTCACGGTTGTAACACGAATGGGACAGAGGTACCCAAGCAATCGAATTTAGTACAAAGTCTCCCTCTGGTAAACAACGCGAAAATTTACAGTTAACTATTAATAATTGTGTTACTTAAACAATTAATACAACTTTATAATCCAAACGTTTTTGCAATTTGCCAGTAAAACGCGCGGAGCAAATTCCCTAAATATTCTTTAAAATACCAAATACCTAAGTCACGAATTTATAACCGAACTAAATTGAAATTCGTGTTAAAGTCTCTATTATTACAACTAAAGCGCTTTTATATACTAACCATCCGCAGAGACAAAGGGATCAGTCTAATTGGGTGTAAATCTGTCTTGGCGGAAATTTGGATAATTTGCTTTTGTGATAAATTAGTTGATCGGGGTGCTATTTGAATATTAATAGCGGTGTTAATGTGGGCATAGGCAATTTTGACTGTGTTAACATATTTAAGATATTGTCTATAAAATATTACTAGTAATTACTAATTATTACTAGTTGTTATTTTTGACATTCAAGTGAGAATTGACGAAGCGAAATGCATTACGAATTTTTTTTTTTTACAACGCAGGGGGCAAACGAACATGCGGCTCACCTGATGGTAAGTGACTACCGTCGCCAAAAGAAGTTATAATTTGGTCATAATGTTTTTAGTTCATTTTCAAATTTAGTGTCAGTATATGTATATTTTTATGTCTATAGAATGACGACTAGATCAATGAAAGGTATAGAAACTAAATGTATTTGCAGTAAATTTAAAATAAAATAGAGCGTCTTTGAATTTTTTTTTAATGTTCATTATTTTAGGGACTTTTTCTCTTTTAGGCGCGTCAATCATATTGTACTTTAATCAATTTTAGGGAATCATTGGATTTATTCTAATAGTCAAAACATACCCTCCACAAAATTAGATAATATAAATATATTATCTAAATAATACAAACAGATAGTTGAAAGAACAAAATTTAAATCTTCGTGAATAATTAACTGACAAATGTTGATCCTAGAAACACTCAATCTAAGATCTACGCATAAAAAGTTGCATAAAAAAGCATTTTATATTGCTAAATAGGCCGTTCATTTTAAAATGAAAGAAAGAAAAATAAAAATATTTTTATACAAACTTAGATTTAATCATTTTTGAATAGTCATTATCATTATCAAGTCATTTCATTTAAATTTTAGAGACTATTAGTGCAGTACCTTCACACGCACCAAAGTAATATGTTTGAACAATTTAAAAGTTAGTCAAACAAGTATTGCACCCGTGCGAAGTCGGGGCGGGTCGCTAGTATAATATATAAAGGCGAGAATATAAACAGAAACTCGATAACAATTTTCATTTGTTCTAAAAATAAATAATATTGCAAATACTTTCAGTCAGACTAGCTGGCAGTTTAATACAAAGAAGCTCTCAGTAATGCGTAGGATTTTTTTCCACAAAATTCTTAGCATTTCAAGACATTGTCTATATGCGTACCTAATTCCACATAATTCCACTAACCGTTTCTGCACGATTGATTAATAAATTTCGCGAGATATATGTCTGTCTGAGATGCAGTAATGACTTGATTATAGATTAGCCTTATTTTAATACTCAAAGTTATGTCATATCGTTTACTATTACATGATGCACGTCTCTGGAACTCACTTCCTAATCACTTAAAGATGGCACCAAATAATTGTGGTCTAAATGGCATAAAAAACTTTAAAAAACGTAACTATCATAAAATTTTAAACAAAATTTTATTCTTAAAGTACATCAATGAAAGGGTTATTGATGTAATTGTAAATATATGTATATAGTTATATAATGTTATTATTTATATATACAGGTATATACTTGTAAATATATGTATTTGTATACATGGGCGTGCGTGCGTGCGTACGTCTGTGCGTGAGTGCATGTGCGTGTGCGTGTGCATGTGCGCGTG